>NC_083346.1:516446-1155481 GCF_019175385.1 Lycium barbarum | reverse complement strand
AAGTAGGCACTTAAACTTGCCAAAAGTCGAACATGTAAACACAAATGCTGACGTGGCGCTGACGTGGCACATAATTTTGTTCAGTGTTATGTCACTGCCACATCAGCGTCACGTCAGCATATGTGTTTATATGTTCAACTTTTGGCAAGTTTAAGTTCCTACTTATGCACTAGCAAAATTTAAGGTCAAAGTTGCCAACTCGCGCCAAGTTAAAGGCCTTGTTTATGTATTGTGCCTTGATTATATATTTACCTTGTTTCGTTGATGTAAAATTTCAAAATTTCTGTTTTTGCTATTTTTGTTCTTCTTGTGGAAATGATCCCTTATGATGACCAATTACAATTTGAATAGGAAGAAAATAACCATACTAAGGTGTCAACAAACAAACAACTTCATACCCAGTGAAATCTCACAAAGTGAGGTCTGAGAAGGTAGAGTGTACGCAGACCTTGCCCCTACCTTGGAAGGTAGAGAGGTTGTTTCCGATAGACCCTTGGCACAAGGACATGCAACCATACTAAGGTGTCTCTATTTTATTACCGATCTCCTCTGAAAAGGGTCATATAACTAAATGTTCTGCTGATTAATAGCGTAGCGATTGTGAGTTGCTTCTTCTGTGATAAATCTTCATAGATGGCAGCAAAAATTGCTGCTTCAATTACTATAATTTTGTTAGTGAATTACATAAAGTTCCTAAAGTTCTTGATCAAGTACAACAGAGCTGCAATTAGTAGAACCATAAACAAGATACTCGTTGCCTGTTTCTCCTTTCCTTTGAAAAGATCTGGACTCATCTTTTGAACTGCTCTCAAAAGGAAGGATGATATTTTCTAGTGAAGTAAAGAAAAATAGAAGGGATAATATTAGTACTAGCTAAAATTGTAGGTCATGTATCTAAAATTTTGTTGTCATAATGTATTACTATTATTACTCAGTTACTCACCAATCTAACTGGCTCAATATGAAGGAGTGGCTCCATGAATATCTCCGCATTCCTGTCATTCAAGGGGAAAATTGTCAGTTCAGACTGACATCCACTGAGTTTCATATTGATGGGTTCGTTATTCACCGAGTTTCAAATCGTGCCCGTGACCTTTCTTGGATTTAAACAAAATTATATATTTAGCTTTTAGATAGGTTTATAGACGTATTCGTGTTTTCCAGCTTCAAATAATTTTCTTTTTAAGTTCAACCGAATATTGTCCAAATATCTACATAATATTCTTGAACTGCATGTTTTCAATGTTTTTTTTTTTTTTGATGTTTAATATATATATATATATATATATATATATATATACACACACATTATAAACAAGGATAGAGGAATATATATATATATATATATATATATACATACATACAAGGATAGAGGAAATCTTGAAATTAGCATTCTTTTTTTCTCTTCACCTTATCAGCATCTTGCCCTGGTAATAATGGCAGGTATAGAAGCTAAAACCTTTTCCAACTGGAATATGAGTGTCACTGCATGCTGCAAAAAAAAAGAAAAAAAAAAGGCAATGAAAGACGGACTAAACTTTTTCCCACCTACTAATTAGAAGAATTTGAATTAATCGGATCATATTGATGGGCGCTATTTGCACGATTTGCCTTGTTCGGGGGTGGTCTTTAATTTTTTCCCTTCGTCTAATACTCCGAGGTTTTGGGTCGAATCCTGCCTTAGTAAAAAAAAAAAAAAATCGCAAGGCAGAGGTTCGTAACAAAATTAGGACTATTCAAGCAAAAGTTCGGCTTAAGGTAGAGGTTTGCCCTAGGACAAACTTCTTCTTAAGGCCTAACTTTTGTCCGAATTGTCCTAATTTTGGGCAAATGTTCGGCCTTAAGGCAGAAGTTTTGTGAAAGCCTTTCGTTGCGATTTTTTTTTTTTTTCGTTTTTTGGTGCAAAAATTAAAGACCAGCGCCTTTGAAGGGCAATCCACACAAACAATACATATTAATTAGAAGAGAACTCAAATTAGTTGGGTCAGCGAATTTCGAATATTGGACGGTAACAAAAAACAAAGTTGGAAGAATAAGAGAATAGAACAATGAGCTAACCTAGTTCCCAAGCAACCCCAACGCTTGTTCCATCATGTATAGTGGGTTGAATGACAAACTCAAAGTTATTATTCTTCAGGATCTTTATGATTGAATTGAAGAAATCTATTACTTGCTGCAGGGAGAAAAATAAACCAAAAATATATCATCAAACTTTTTTGTATATAGAACTACTAGGACCAGGCAAAGGGAAAATTTGTTTAATATATACTCCACTACAAATGTTACAGGACATTAATTAATAAAAAATAACACATATTTAGATTTATAAATAAACCACAAGAGATTTTCATAAATGGTCATAGAAGATCATTTCCATGAAAATATTTGAGCCGTTTACAATCTCAACAAAGCCTTCCCTTCCCTATTATACATGGACCTCATATCTATATTATCTGTCTTAAGATTTTTTTTTTTCACAGCCTTTAAAAAAGCCATGTAATTGCACTAATTATACAAGAATTTGTCTAAACTACTTTTTATCTCTCTCACGAATGTCTTACTTTATAATTAGTATTCCACTTGCCGGAGAGGTAAGGATAATGTTCTCAATAAAAAAATGAAGATGAATGAATGGCATCTTGTTTTTCTAAAAACGTCTAGTATTTTGAGCAGAATCAGTTACCAACACGACTAATATTTGAGATCGGAGACAGTGATAAATAGAAGTTTAACATATCTCATTCGTTTAATATTTCGAAATAAAATCAGTTTGTCAACACGACTAAGAGCCTGTTTGGATGGGCTTAAAAAAACAGCTTATAAGCTGAAAACAGTTTATAAGCTAAAAAAAAAAATAAGCTGCTTTAGATAGGTTAAGCCAAACAGACTAAATTATTTTTTTGGGCATATTTTAAGCACAAAATGGCTTTAAGTTGGCCAACCAAACACTCAAAAAGGTTGTTTTCAGCAACTTATAAGCCAATCCAAACAGGCTCTAATATTTGAGATCGGAGATAGTGATAAATAGAAGTTTAACATACGTCACTCTTTTAATATTTTTAAATAAAACTGTTTGTCAACACGACTAATATTTGAGATCGGAGACAGTGATAAATAGAATTAGTTTAGCATACCTCATTCGTTTAATATTTCGAAATAAAATCAGTTTGTCAATACAACTAATAGTTGATACTGGAGAGAGTGATAAATGAAAGTTTAACATACCTCCTTGCCATAGAAAGTTTGTAAGGAGGAGGCAACATTGCTAATGCATCTACATTCTTCTCCAATTATATCAGACAATTCAACAAGATTTTTATTTCTAAGTGCATTATAAAGTTTTTGTACTGTTTCCACAGCACTTTCGCCTTCTTCTGGAGTATTTTCTGAATTATCTCTAGCATTACATTTCAAAGGGTATAATAGACATTTGCTTTTGGATATATAACTCAAAGAAGAAACTTGGTTTAAATGGATAAAACTAGAAACATATTTTTGGTCATGAAGTTGTATTTTTGGATGGAGAGAAAAATATTGGGAACTTTTTTCTTGGAAAATTATTGGGATTTTTTTATTAGAGATCAAGTTAGAAGGGAAAGTCAGTGAACTCATTTTCAAGAACACTGGATGTGTATGAATGTGAAATGATTTGGCAATATATTTATAAGGAGGATTATATGGTACTTTTACATAACATGAGTTTCACATATGAATAAAATAAAGCATAACCTGCTCATTAAGATTGCAAGTATTGCAAGATTGGAATAGTTTTTTGCAAAAGCACTTCCTCTACATGTTGAGTATCATGGCCTAAGGAATAGAATAGCTATAGTACCTTCCGGTATACTTCAAATTGAAGCCATTATAAGGCAAATATCAAATGATTTGTTTACGATAAGAGTATGATCATCCAAAAATTATTAGAATCTATCTCCTAAAACCATCCATAACAATTTATTTCTTTCAAACCATTGGAGAGGACTACTGATTGCAACTTTCATGTGACTTTTTAGACATTTTCCAAACATCTAATTTTTGGTACCAATCAGTAATCAAAAGTTGGGATAGTTAAAGCATTACTATGTGATGAATGACATTTCCTTTGGAAATACGTTGTTGGATTTGCACGAATGTTATTTAGTACTATGTCCATTGGTAACAAGTTCACAACATATCATTTTATAGGCACCAAAACATGTTAACATAACCATGTTTTAAGATAAATATATTGGAATGTAGGACTTCACAAGGATAGAGGTTTGGGACAAACTGTATAAAAAAAAATTAAAAAAATAGGGATCTTTACACAAATAGTCGACTGAATTAATTGTTTAATATTCCTTGTCGGTATACATAGATTATACACTTGTCGGATATTTTTTGGTGTAAGCAGTTGGGTGAACGATTATTTATGTTAATTTTTTAATAAAATGCAGGTGTGATTGTGTATGTGAATAAGTAAAACTAATTGACTATTGACATGCGATGAGCCACTCCTATCCATAAACAAATGGCAACTCATTTTTCCTATAGTTGTTAGAGAAAACTCTGAACATAGTCTGCTACATGGCTAAGATGTTATTATTTGACAACCCATTTTCATCCATTCTCCAGCGTTGTGAGAACTGAGAACATGATATTCGATAGATCCGGTAGTTGGTCTTCGACTTAAACGTCAATTGATGTTGTTAATCAAGAAGTTAAATGATATGTCTATAGTTATTTCCTTTTCAATTTTGATCATGAATCCTTTAGCCATCCTAATCTCTTCAAACATCGTCACTACTAGAAAATAAAAAATTAGCGACGCACAAAGTTCTGTAGCTAAATAGCAAAAAATCATGCTAATCTCATTTAGCTATGGATTAGCGATGTTTATAAGAAAAGCGACAGATTAAATGGGGATTACCGATACATTCCAAGCTAATTTCATATTTTCTAGTAGTGCGTGCTCCTGAATGTTTTCAAAATGACACTCTTCGCGATCATCATACACATGCAATATAATCAGTTTGGCACAGAATATAACAACATACACTAGTTAGCAAGTGACTTCTTTAATGATTTTTTGGGTGGTACCTTACAGAATTTAATGCATTAGTTAAATATCAACATCATTGGGCCATGAAATATGACTGATAAAGAAAATTATCCAACCAAAGTTCCCAATAGGACCCATATCCCCCCCTTTTTTTTTGCGCGGATTGGCATTCATTTGGCGTGGTTCAAATTGGTGCAAAATTTTACCTCAAGTCAGACTTTTGCAAATCTGTCCATGCAAGGCAGAATTCTACACAAATTCTGTCCGAATTGGCAAAAGTTAAAGACCACAAATTTGAGGGCTAAAAATTAAAGACCAGCCCCAGCCAAGGACAAATTGCCCCTGCCCTTTTATAATACTAGTACATATGGGCCTCTAATTGCTCCCCCCACCCCGCTCCCCGCCCCCACGCCCCACTCCCACCACCACCACCTGCATACCTTATTAGTTAAGAATTTCAATATTTTTAGCCAGTACAATTCTTTTTATTCTTTTCATAATAATAATTTGTAGCCGTTGTCGATGTACTTGATGTATAAAAAGCTATAATCAGTGTACATATTAAATTTATGTAAATTATATCGTTATTATTGTAGTCATTTCATTATGTAACGTTAACTTTGAAATCTTTTGTTGGACTAGAGTTCTTAATTAAGTGACGACCATATATTTTGCTAAGCAATGAATACTAAATCATCTATACTAGCTAGTATTATTTCAAGAAAAGTACTCATGCATATAATTTTGAAGTTTTAAACTTATGTATCTACATCTCTACGTAAATTTTAGTTTTCACATCTAGGATTGAACACTTATTTTATAACTGAGAAATTTCGAGCATAATTATTGTACGATTCAAAATTGAATGAATAATGCTAGATAAACGGCAACCTAGCATTAATTGGACAATTTTTCTTTGCCTTTGGTACAAGGTCCAATTACCTTGACCCTATATTTAAGGGGAAAAAATTATTTATAAATTACATTAAAAATGACATTGATATTACTAACATGTTGTGATCTTGCTAAAATGATGTTTCCATGTTCAAGAAATTGCAACATCAGACATTACTATTTAAACAATTGAACCACATTAAATCTGCATCAATTTTCATTAAAACTTACTTGTATTAGTTAAATAAGAAAGCTAAGATGGTATGTATGTTGAAAGCAACTTTATAAAAGAGGGAGGCCCCTATTATTCTAAATAATGTATTTTTGGATGGGTAACATTAATCATATTGTATTTCTAACACTACCCGAAGCAACCAAAAAAAAAAAATAATGGGGAGGGGAGGTGGCGGTCCTTTTTTTTTTTTTTTTGGGTAGAAAAAACTCCCACGTCGTCCATTATTTTTTTCGTTTGTTTGTTTCGACTCCTTGAATTTATCAAACAATCACTTTGGCCCTTTGGAAAACCTAATCATATTGCTCAACAATGTCAAGGAAGAAGATTCACCTATCATCATATACAAAAAGTAAATATTACGAATTAAGAATAAAAACTACATAAAAAATTCCCCAAAGTTGTTGACAGACAGTCAAGTCATTGAATCGGTGAAATAATTGCAAATCTAACTGACCAACTTTTAAGGCAGAAACCTAGGATATTATCTTCCTTGCTTTTTACGATGTTTTGATTGCCAAATAGTTTACTCTGTTTTGTTTTAAGTTAAGTTTCGTGCATTAATAGTGTATAAAAATTCTATATTTCGACTAAGAATGGGAGGCATAAGTAACGGTGAAATTATTTTCGTGTGATATGTAGGTCACGAATTTGATTCGTGAAATCTATCATTGATGTTTGTGTCAGGGTAACAATTAAGTTGCGCTATATCACATTAGTTTAAGATAATGGCTCTTCCCTGACCCTGCGTACATGCGAAATACTTTGTGCACGGATTACTCATTAATGTCCTTTTTATCAAGTTAGATTGACCGACAACGTTAACAAGTAAGTTTTTATACCAAAAAAATGGGGTATTAACTTTTATAACAAGTTAGATGATAAGTGACATTACAAAAAAATATAAAAAATCTTACACGAAAAAGTATATCTAACTTAAATATGGTAATGTGAAATTTTCAAATAAACTCTGGAGAAACTAGACAGGCCTTCCAACATGGACCATGGTTGTACAAGTTTTTGCGAAAGTGAAAAATGACTCCAACATGAATCATTATATCAAAGGTGTCTGTCGATCTTTGTCCACAATTCTAGGAAAAAGTAGCAGTCTTTATTATTATGTTTTCTTCAAAATATAACAATCTTGGAGTTGCTTCCACGTATATTTGGAGGTCATCATCATTTACAATCTGTCCTGATTTCAATTCATAGACTTATATAACCTGGAGATCACAAGTTGTAATCGAATTTAGAATATTTATACCAAATATAGTTCATGAATAAGGCACGTCGATCTATTGGATTAATCCATCGTTATTGTAATGTATCTTATGTGGTATTATGATAGCTCCATTCTCTGATTTTGATAGAATAGAATTGAATGGACTCCACATTCATCAAATTAACTAAAAAACATTATGGATCCTCTTGATGTAGCTATTTTGGTATCGCATAAGAAGGGGGGAAAAGATGTCTGAGTTCACGTAGTTTTTTGTGATTAACCGAATAATAATAATTAAAAATCAAGGTGAGAATACATATCAATCACTTAATAATGGTTAATTGATAAGCATGTGAATACAAAAAAATGTTTTGTATTAATTAATTTAGTCTAAATATTGGGTGCGCAAGATTTTACCTGAATAGTTTATACGCTTATATATATATTTTTCTTTTTGCCTTTGTAGTTGCAATGAAATAATAGAAAGATTACGAAACAAAACTTATCTTTACAACTCCTCAAGTTGAAAAGAGATCAAGTCATTTTAAAGGAATCTTGTTATTATGGAACGATATGCAAGTATTCCATGCCAATGACACTCTTCCGACAAAGTTAGGGTTTTCCCTTCCTTATGAGTTTTAATTTACTGATCCAATTAATTCAAACTCATATCACACAATGTTCGTTGAAGAGGAAATGAGAGTTTTCAATTCTAAGGTTTGAATATGAAACTTTTGATTAAATGTAAAGGGATCTAATCCATCTCACCACTCTTAGATGATAACAAGTTAGGGTTGCGGATGATTCTCCCGCGCTTCCTCAAAGGCCATAAAATTAGGTATCAATATATTGATTGTATAAGGATATTTTACAAGATTAGCTTAATTTATAGTATGTTAATTTTTATTAGCCTGTCAATTAAAAGACAATCATTAAAAAGATTTAATAGTAATACTTTATAAGAGTTACCTAATGTGTAAATATTTTAATATCGATCGTTACCAATAGAATAACAATATAAAATTAAATATTCGATAAATGATATTTTGGTCCATTGAGGAAGAAGTAAATGACGAATGTACCATTATTGAAAAAGATATTATTAATGATTTGTCAAAGAAAGAATATTAAATACGAAAGAATTCAAAACAAAAAGGAAGAAAAATACGTCACGTAAGTTGTCCCAGCAAAACAAAAGAAACAAAGAGGAAAACAACGAGTTTGGCAGGATTGAAAATCTTGGAGATGGGTCCTTACATCCTTAAATATTTTTTACTAATGTACTATCTACTATATATTTAGAAAAAAGTACTAGGATCTGTATCTTGTCGTCGTTTTTATAACTTCATAAAATAAGTGATGGATGTATCATTTACTCTTTAATCAAAAGTCTCGGATTCGATTTTAACAATAGAGATTTTTCATAAAAAAAGCTTTCATCTTAAGTAGACTTTATGCAGTACAAATTTAGATTAGTCAAATCGATGAGTTTCCAATAACATATGCATGAAGCAAATTAAAAAAAAGAGCACTTAAGAGCTTGCATAAGGGAAGCACCCAAAAAAAAATAATTAGGAATCAAGAATTTTTAAACTATAACATATAATACAAAGCCAACTTATATGATATTAATCGTTATACTTCTGTAAATAAGTATATAGGCCCTTTCCCGTGCCAATTTACGTAATACTTTTTTCTTTTTAGTCGTTCAGAAAAAAATTATATTTTTTTATATTTATTAATAATTTAATTTAAGACTTCTCATTTTACCTTTAGTGAAATGATTTACAACACACAAATATCAATAACTTATATTTCAAAAGTCTAACTCAAGCTAAGTGACCGGCTCAAAAACATTATTTTTCTACCTTATAACAGTACATATTCCAGTACTATATGTCATGCAACTTTACTATAGATCGGTGGACAAAAAGACATGTGATGTGAGTATATTTCCTTTCAGCAATAGTAACATGTAAATAGAGTATAAAATCAAAATACTTTTTCTTAGTGTCTTGAACAAGGGCAAAAATATATAAATGTATTTTAAGAAACTACATTGATGATTGGAAGTATATCACTTTTTGTGGGATAAAAAGAGTACAGAATATGGAAGCAACTGTAATTTTCAGATGTGAAATGAAGAAGATAACAATTAAAGTTATTATAGTGGGGTCACAAGGAATCAAAATATATATTCCAAGGAAATTAGCCAAACACAAGAGCCACCACACTTTATATCCAATCTTTAAATAATTTACTTGACATATACAACTTGTTTTGCCACAATCAAGAAAATAAAAATCCTATAATATATGTGTCCCTACATTTGTATGAATCGAAAAAAAATCATGAATGTTATCAGTAATTCGTTCTATCTTTTGCCATCTTTACAGAGTAACATGTACACCTATTTTTTTTTTTTTATGCCACTGAGTAACGTGGTACACATTAATACAGCTAATATTATTATCTGAAAGACCGAAAGAATCTTGATTGGTCTCATATTTTTTTTAGAAGTATTTTGATCTTTCGTAAATCTAAGGTGTATGAAAATTGGTAAGTCAAAATAAGGATAATGGCATTGTTCCCAATTGTTGTTCGATTTAATATTTTAAGAGTCAAATTAATAATTTTTGTATTGAATACATGAATATGTAATTTTAAATATAATAAAATCATCAAAATGACTAGAATTAAAAGAATTGATCTCTGCACCCCGTATTTACTCCAAGCAATACTACTTTACCATGATTAAGTTAAAAGCTAAGGTTAGAATGTGTATTAGTAATTAATTACTGTACAATTTAGCAATAGAATTTGAATTAAGACATATGTGCATGTATTCACTGAGTTGATGTAACTATTGAGTGCGGGTAAATTTTACCGCTTTTGATGTTGCTGTAGCTACATCCAACTTGGTAAAAACTTATCCGCACAACGGCATAGGCACACTCGGTGCGGCTATGTATTTAATTAGAATCCAACTCCAAGAGCATATTAGAGACTATATGTACTTATTACGTCCTTAATTATGAACTTGATTGATAATCTATGGCAATTTAAATCATCCAAAAGTCTTAATTTATTTATAGGGATAAGTCATACCTACTAATTAATATATTCTTGAATATATGCTTTGTGCACTCTAATTCAATATGTATGTTCTGATGACGACTCTTTTCTTGTTTTTTTGCAATGCTATTGTAGACTGTGAAATTTTACCGGATTTGAAATAGGACTCTACAAGATGAGTTCAATCCATCTTCAAACTTTAAGGTGGGTTAGGATTTCTTGAAAGCTATTTTACCCTAAACATTAGCTCACACCTATATAAAGGGACTCCTATTCCATAGGAAAGGCATCTCGAATATCCCACAAATTATGGGATATTCATAAAGAGATAAGGCATCAAATACATGCCTTTCTCAAAGGTTGCCCGGTGTTCTTGGAGATCAAATACATCACAAGAAAGTCTTCCTATGTTCAAGAAATACGCTACTAACGGCCCTCGAATCACGGAGAAAATTAGGAGAGAAAAATCAAGGGAATAAACAGAATTGTACCCGCATTCTTTATCATTAAATTGGATCACTCTTTTTATTTATTTTGTGGTTGCAGTTTATTTTCTCAATTTGTTGCAAACAAATTGGCACGCCCAGTGGGACTAAATCTGTCCTTCATCTCTTCTCTCACAAATCAGATATGCCAAATCTGGAGCCACAAAAATGCAAAGATGGAAGCTTTATTTTTATGGGTACTTCAAGTCTCGTCTTCGAGTTTCCGCAAGTCTACAGTCTGACAAACCTTGAAATAGGGGCATTTGTAGACTGTGAAATTTTGCCAGATTTGAAATAGGACTCTACAAGATGAGTTCAATCCATCTTCAAACTCTAAGGTGGGTTAGGGTTTCTTGGAGGCTACTTTACCCTAAACCTTAGCTCACGCCTATACAAAGGGACACATATTCCATAGGAAAAGCATCTCGAATATCCCACAAACTCTGGGATATTCATAAAGAGATCAAGACGTCAAGTACCTACCTTTCTCAAAGCTTGCCTGATGTTCTTGGAGATCAAATACATCACAAGAAAGTTTTTCTATGTTCGAGAAATACGCTACTAACGGCCCTCGAATCACGAAGAAAATTAGGAGAGAAGAATCAAGGGAGTAAACAGATCTTGTACGCGCAATATTCATAAACAAAATCTCGGTTTCTTCATATTTTGTTTGTGGTTATAATTTATTTCCAAATATTCGAAATTTGTTGCAAACAAATTGGCACGCTCAGTGGGACCAAATCTGCCCTTCATCTCTTCCCTCAAATCAAATCTACAAACCTCAAAGGTCAAATCTTAGCCGAAGTTGTGAGATCAAGAAAGAGGCTGCTCTTCCTTTAGACTAAAGAAACTTCCATATATATTGGGAAGGAAAAGTCTTTGTTTACTTGAAGGTTTTTGAATGAACGTCAAATTGCTGGTTGAAACTTGAACCTCACTTTGTTGGAGCCAAAAATACCATAGTTATGGTTTAGTTTTTGCCGGTCACGTTAATTTGACAAGCACAAAATGGGGACAATGTTTTTGGGACAAATCTCTTGTTCTCTATCTAAGGGGCTCCTCATAAAGCCATAAAATCGCAAATACGGAAGCTCCATTTTTATGGGTACTTTAAGTCTCGTCTTTTAGTTTCGATAAGTCTACACTCCAACAAACCTTGACGTAGGGGGCATTTGTAGATATCGAAATTGTATCGGATTTAAAATATGACTCTACAAGATGAGTCCATTCCGTCTTCAGATTCTAAGGTCCATTAGAATTTTTTTGAGGCTACTCTACCCTAAACACGCCTATATAAAGGGACACATATTCCCTAAGAAATGCATCTCAGATATCTCATAAACACATGGATATTCAAAAAGAGGTCAATATGTGACCGGATATTTTTGACAACCAAATACTTCAAGAAGATCCACAATATCCTTTCATTGAGGTCAAATACATCCCAAGAAAGTTCACATATCGAAATCCAAATCATCCTACATTCGAGAAATAAGCTACTAACAATCCTCGAATTACGGAGAAATATTGTGAGAGAAGAATCAAGGAGTAAACAGATCTTGGATCCGCAATATTCATCAATAAAATCTCTATTTTTTTATATTTTATTTGTGATTGTAATTTATTTTCGCATATTAAAATTTGTTGCACACAGCTATAGTCCAAAATTTCGTGTTAATTGACTGTTGGGATCGTCTTCTAATAATAAATAACTATACTTGTATTTTAGTGCTAGAAAGGTACTTTTTTTTTGTCGAAACTATTGGCTTTTGATGGGGTTCTTTAATAAATAACTATAGATCGAGACATTCTACACTCGAAATAATTAATGTGCATTGCATATTCTCTTGGCACTTGTACCCACGTCAATAATAGTACCAACAATATCAATTAGTACTATCTACTTTTTCTATTCTGAAAATGTGTCAGCATGTTTAATATCATTGAGTCCGGAATCAAAATCCCCCTTGAAAAAATCACTTTGAATCAAAATATTTCAACAAAAAATAAGTTATCAAAGTATCTTTAGCGCAGTAAAATACTGCGCTATAGCACTTCACGAAAACAGAGCCGTTAAGTATAGTGCAGTATTTTACTGCGTTATAGGATTTTTTTTTCTATAACGCAGTAAAATACTGCATTATAGAAACAATACCATTTTTTTTTTCTATAACGCAGTATTTTACTGGGTTATAGAAAAGAGTACCAATTTTTTTTTTCTATAACGCAGTATTTTACTGGGTTATAGAAAAGAGTACCAATTTTTTTTTTCTATAACGCAGTAAAATACTGCGTTATAGAAACAGTACCAAATAAAAAAAGTTGGCCAACTTTATTTTTTGCAACACTTAGTGTTTTTTTTCATACTTTGACCAATAATTAGTCGTGTGTCAAGACTCCGAAACGTCAATATTTTATATAGAACCTGATATTTTTTTCTACGTACAATAACGTAAGCCCAATACATCAAGGATACGTATACGTTCGGATCGTCATTTTAGGGGTTGAAAAGGTGCCCGAAGTAAGTTTTGTTTGAAAAAACTTGGTGTTTTTTTCATACTTTGACCAACAATTAGTCGTGTGTCAAGACTCCGAAACGTCAATATTTTATATAGAACCTGATATATTTTTTCTGCGTACAATAATGTAGGCCCAATACATCAAGGATACGTAGATGTTCGGATCGTCATTTTAGGGGTTGAAAATGTGTCCGAAGTAAGTTTTGTTTGAAAAAACTTAGTGTTTTTTCCATACTTTGACCAACGATTAGTCGTGTGTCAAGACTCCGAAACGTCAATATTTTATATAGAACATGATATTTTTTTCTGCGTACAATAATGTAGGCCCAATACATCAAGGATACGTAGACGTTCGGATAGTCATTTTAGGGGTTGAAAAGGTGCCCGAAGTAAGTTTTGTTTGGAAACTTTAGGGTGTTTTATTTTTTAAGATTTTGATTTAAGCGTGTTATTTTTTAATCAAGACATAACTTTATTTTGAATATAAATATAATTCTAAAAAATATAGGGAGAAAAACTAGTTGTAAAGTGGTCAAACTTTAGGCGGTTTGCCTGAGCCGATTTAAAAAAAAACACCTTTTATCCCATTCAATTTCAATTTTCCCCCAAATTGGCGTGAAATTTTCAGTTTTATTTACTTATAAGATGATGATACGCAATAGATTTCAATGTAAAAATCCCGGAGTAATGTAGTTGTGAATGTCAATTTCACTTCTGCGGTTTCAATTTTTGAAAATAAAGCTGACTAATTTTCTCGACATATAAAGTTGACTAAAATAACCTTACAGTCAAACACTAAGTTTTTTCAAACAAAACTTACTTTGGGCACCTTTTCAACCCCTAAAATGACGATCTGAATGTATACGTATCCTTGATGTATTGAGCCTACATTATTGTACGCAGAAAAAATATCAGTTTCTTTATAAAATATTGACGTTTCGAAGTCTTGACATACGACTAATCGTTGGTCAAAGTATGCAAAAACACACTAAATGTTGCAAAAAAAAAAAGTTGGTCAATTTTTTTTTTTTTGGTATTGTTTTACTGCGCTATACAAAAAAAAAATCTTGCAGTTAAAAACCTTTTGGCAACGGCTTTATTTTCAATAAATCTAAACCCTAAAAATAAAAAAACTTAAGCTAATGATAACAAGTCTTCAAACAAAAATGGACGTCTATGTATATAGAACACTTAAACCTAAAGTTTACAAACAAAACTTACTTCGAGCACCTTTTCAACCCCTAAAATGACGATCCGAACGTCTACGTATCCTTGATGTAATGGGCCTACATTATTGTACGTACGCAGAAAAAAATATCAGGTTCTATATAAAATATTGACGTTTTGGAGTCTTAACACATGACTAATCATTGGTCAAAGTATGAAAAATAACACTAAGTGTTGCAAAAAATAAAGTTGGCCAATTTTTGTTTTTTGGTACTGTTTCTATAACACAGTATTTTACTGCGTTATACTCTTTTCTATAACGTAGTATTTTACTGTGTTATAGCAAAAAAAAATTGGTACTGTTTCTATAACGCAGTATTTTACTGCATTATAGAATTTTTTTTTCCTATAACGCAGTAAAATACTGCGCTATAGCACTTAACGACTCCGTCTCCGTGAAGTGCTATAGCGCAGTATTTTACTGCGCTAAAGGTACTTTGATAACTTTTTTTTTGTTGGATATTTTGATTCAAAGTGATTTTTTTAGGGGCATTTTGGTTCTGGACTCAATATTATTCCCGTAATAACACTGTTTCAAATTATTTTTATTTGAATTTTAATATTTAAACTTAATATGATGGTATATTCCAATTTCTTTGATACCCCTTTGTTTTGGAGTATACCATAATATATTCTATATTCTATCTCCCCTTAAATAATACAGAAATTTTCACATAACTAGTTACAAATATTATTAGATACTATCAACTAAACCTATACTAATTTTGCGCGATTATGTTTTCTCATGCGGCCGATCAAACACTGCATTAGTTATGGAAAATTATTATTTTCTAATACCTACAATCAAACATTGTATTATTTACTAGAGATTTTATGTTTGATTTACTTTTTCTAATAAGTTCCAACAAGTCATTGAAGACGCAATGAAGCAAATGATGAACCTTATTTTTATCTTTACGAGATAGAGAGAAAATTTTCAATAGAGCCTCGACTCAAAAGAAATGTAAAAGTGAATGTATACTCTTTTTAACACAAAAAATTAATCTTTTTAACTAAAATAATCATACACTTTACATAATACAAAAATATCTACAGTTTTGGTAGACTCAAATAGCATTAGTTACAGATTAACCATATTTCTACATCTTTTTTTTTATTCCACAACATTAATATAAATAAATTAGCCAAATTTATATTTTAAAGTTTTGGTATTCAGTGATTCAGTCAACTACAACTGTGGCAGATTTTGAGCGGCAATGACACAAATCCAGCGTGGCAAAACCAAAAAAAAGCATGCAAGTGGGACCCAAATAGCACGAGGAGTAGTACCTGGAAAGCATCTCAAGGCCACCTAGGTATGCTCCCACCAGGCCCTAATAAACATGCTCTCGCTCCCAATTTATATGTCACTTTTTGCTTTTTAAAATTTAAACTATTTGATTTTAGCGTAGAATTTTTAATTTTTTAAAATAAACTTTGCATATTTTAAAAATACATAAAAAGTATATAAGTCAAAATAACTAACAACTCAAAAATTTAAACTACCTATGAAAAATTTACTATCAAAGAAATATTTATTTGCTCGACAAAACGAAAAGTGTTACGTAAAATAGAAAAAAAAAAATTAAGGTAGGACTCTTAGAGAAAGCCCAAAAGTATGCGGGATGAATTGGATCAAAAAAGGAGGTGCCACGTCAGAGTGGGGCCCATTTGGACATTAATGATCGTAAGTTGTGATAGTGGGGCCCAATTCCCACCGGCCCTTCACTATTATTTTGGACTTTACGTTCATATATCCATTTTTCCACAAATCAATAATAAATAAAGAAAATAAAAAGATCATGTTGGCTATTTTTTTCAAATTCCTAAACATTCTCATCTTGACCACTATAGTAAAAAACATTTTACTCTAAATCTTGTAGAGAAATATAGCAGAAGAAAGGTAAATCGAAAAGACCTTCTACTAACCAAGATCGTTAACTAAGATCGGAAGATTCAACAAAAGAAGAGAAAGCTATAGAAAAGAGAATTTTGAAATGGAAGAAGACTCTCTTGAATTGACTTGAATGATTTTTAATTGGGTTGGTTATAAATGACTAAGACCACCCCTATTTATATGTGTAGGGATGGTTCTAGAAATACTTCTAGATATATCTATTAGAAAAATCTAATTATCTTTATCTCCTACCACTACTCTAGAATATCTTGATATTATTCTAGATACAAAAGGATCTAGATAATTCTATCCTCAACTATAAATATCTAAGTGTCTAGAATTTCTAGACATTTCCTAAATACAATATATACCAAAGATATTACATTATCGCTTTCTAGAAACTCTTCTAAATATCTATGATATTTATTCTTTCAAAAAATTAACTTTAATTTTTCACAAATCTTACGCGATTCACCATATGTTTTTTACTACTAATGAAAGCTATGTCATGCCGACAAAAAAAACACAATTTGAATTATAGTATCACGAGTTTTTGTTCATATTAGAATTCAATTAATTTAGATTCGCGTAAAAAAATTCCGCTTTGAGGGTAAGTTGATCATTGCCAAAGGCGACTACATTCCCAGTTACCTGAGTTTTGGTTACCTAATACTTCTTTCGTTTTAGTTTATCTGACTTAGTTTGCCACAGTACGAAGTTTAAAAAAATGAGAAATTTTAAACTTGTGATACTATGGCATAATATTCTGTGACCGTAAGACTTTTAGAACTTATGGTCTTATACATACTATAACATTGTATGACTATAAAAGCTTCTCATTAAGAATAACATAATAATTTAAAGTTAATTTCAAATTGAAGAACTGTGTCATTCTTTCTGGCCGAATTAATAAAAAATAGTATCACATCAAATGTAGCAATGTAAATAACCTTTACCAACTTTAGTCTTTCTTATTTTTATGTTAATGTGAAAAAATAATGACCTTAAAATCTAATGTATTTGCATTTTAACCGATAATTTCTTTAATAATTGCTGGTGTAAATAATTCGAAAAAAAGAATGTGTGATATCTCAAGCTGATATTTCATTAATTCTGATGTAATTTGACTTTAGAATTTCACTTTTAAAAATAATTAGTTATATCTAAAATTTGGAAAATGTGGAACCGAATTATGTTTGCTATAATTAAATTTCAATTAGTTACAAAGAGTTGATGAGAAGTTTTGATTAATTGTAAACTACGATTAACTTTACAAACTTGGAAAAAGGAGCATAATATTTCTCTTTTACTTACAATTTGGTAAAATTATAAGAACGATGAAGATTAAAATAAACTACTTTCTAACTAAAGAACCATGCCACGGGGATAATTGCAACCTTATTCTAAAACATATCTGTTCCTATTAATCTGTATAGATTTTGATACCTTTATACATTTGACATTCCTTGTTAACCACTAGTTCTTTTTTCCCCACCGTTAACTGCTAGCTTAGACCTTCGATAGAGATAATAGTGAGAGGGTTAACATATCAATAAACATAGTGGTAGAATGGTAAGTACTCATTCATTTTTTATTAGAGGTTCTGTTTTCGAGTCTCAAGTACAAAATCGTCTTTATTAAGAAGTGAATTCAAATTTAATCAGGCCACAATGCGGATTTTGGACACCGAATAAATAAATAAAAAGAGGGTCAATGGTTAGTGGCACGCCTTAGACGAAATCTTGATGGTAATTGTATGATGAAAAAATAGGGCCAATAATTTGAAGGATCCAATAAATACATTTAAAAAACCAGATGAAGGTTGAGTCATTTTTATAAGAGCGTTTGCATGAATTAGATTCATTCCCTTAAACCAAGAGAGTTGAGAAGGAACTTGAATTAAGAAAAAGTAATTTAAAAAGAAAAAGATAATTTAAAAATTAGAAGAACATGAAAGCATGATAGTTTTAGTCACCTACATGTCCTACTGCACAAAACACAGAAGAAAAAAGTTATCATAGCTGTTATAGGAAATGGCCTCCACCACCATGTGACTTTGCTATTTCTTCCCAATCAAACAAATGCCTTTAGACAAACTAATAAATGAATTAATTAATAATATTACCAAACAAAAAGCTTCTCATCTTGAAAATCAATAAAAAAAAAAGATACAGAGTTGAGTATTAAATTTCTCATAAAATACTGACTGTGTGAACTTATTCACATTGCTGGTCCAAAGAAAAAGCTCCTCCTTTTCAAAATAAATAAGGAAAAAGAGGAAAAAAGAAAGAATTTCATTGAACATTAATTAGAGGTGTGGTAGGAAGAATTTCATTGAACATTAATTAGAGGTGTGGTAGGATAGTTGATTAAATTCCTACATTCTTAGTTATAGGTTTCGAGTTCAAGCCGTGCGAATAAAATTATAAGGATTGCTTTAAGTAAAAATAACATCCTTTAGTCACGTTTTCATTATGTCCTTTGAAAAATAACCACTGCTATGGAGTTTCAAATTCTGAACTTCACTTGTAGAATTTCAAGCTCCATAACAGTGGCTGAAAAGTGGCTATTTCTAAATTTTATCCGTGCTCTACCGAACTTAATGGACCTACTCAGTTAGAATCTAAATTAGTTAGACATGTAAATTCTGAATATTGGATGATTAAAATTTCTTAAAAAAAAGTAAGGAAAAGAAAGTACTTTGTTGGAATATTAATTTTATTATTATTATAAGCATAAAGTAAAGTAAATACATTTACAACTAGACATCCTAATCTTTTGTACACCCTTAATTATCAGTGATGTGACTCTTGTGAGATGTCAATTTGTATATCCCGCAAGATTCTTTTCTTCCATTATTTTAAATTAATAAGTCCATTTTACTTCTCTATAAATAGCTCTCTCATTTGATCCTTTTTCATCACCAATTAAAATTAGAAACAATTTGGCCACCTTTGCCCCCTCCATTTCATCATTTATTTTCTTCGTTCCCATCTTATTTTAAACTTTTATTCCAATGGCCAGTGTTGAGGTACTTGTATAATAATGTTCTTTTTCTTTCTATGTTTTCTACTTTTAAATTGATCAAGATCATTTAGCTAATTAACTTGTTCTTCAACTAATCAGTGGGCTTTTTAGCTTTTCAAGATTTGACTTTACACACTCTTGATGGTGATCAATGTTTTTATATCCTGTAATATTATAAGATCAAGTCTTGTATAAAGTTTTTTATAAGTTAAACTTGGAGAAAGTTACTGATCAGAGCTTTGTTATGATCTTATTTGACATCAAGCTTTATTACCAGTTTAACCGATGTTGCTCAGATTCTTCAACTATATTGTCGGATGAGTGCGGATCCTCAAAAAATATTACATTTTAAGGACCCGACATGATTGTTATGGCACTTTTGAAGAGTCTGAGTAACATCGAATTTAACACCAAAATTTTCAAATATTAGTCAAGTGATCTGATAGTTGAGACTTTTGAAAAGCCCAAAAAAGAAAAGGATATTGATTGTACGTACTTGCTATAGTATATGTTTGATATTGTTTTTCTCTTTAAACTAAAACGAAGCATTCTTGAATCTTTTAAATTTATTAACACCTTATGTGATTCTTGGACAGATGATCAATCTGAAAATAGTTGATCATCAATCAGAGATATTTTTCCTTAATATTTCTGTATTTCATGGATCTTCTCACTTAAATGAAATTTAATATTTTTCTTTCTTTTTGTGAAGGTTGAATCTGCACCAGTAGCAGCAGTAGAGACTGTTCCAGCTGAGGTTGAGGTTAATACAGCTCCAGAGGCAACTAAGGTAGCATTTCATCGTGTGATCGTCTCATCTAAAAGTTTAAACTATTAAACAAATCGCACTTTTAATTACTTAATCACGTTTCCAAACATCCTCTCACGTTCGGACTCTTCAAAAATGCCACTGGCTGTGTCAGATCCTCCAAAGCATGTAGTTTTTGGAGGATCCGACACGGGTGCCGTAATATTCAGAGCAACATAGCTCACATGTGGTCTGATTCTTTTTCTTGGTCCAAACACATGGAATTTCTTTTTTAATAATATGTAGCGGTGTGATTTGAACTCAGGACATCTACCCGATCTGATACTGTGTTAAATTGCATGATCATCTTGTCTAAAAGTTTAATTATTAAAAAGACCATGTTTTAGTTAACTTCATTATGTCTTCAACAGGTTGAGGAACCTACCCCAGTTGTAGAAAAGGAAGCCGTGGTCGAGTCAGCACCCGCACCAGTAGAAGAGGCTGCTCCTGCTCCTGCTCCTGTTGTGGAGGAGGCAGCCCCTGCTGCTGAAGAGCCCGTGGCTGCAGTAGAACCTGCAGCCGAGGAGCCTGTGGCTGCAGTAGAACCTGCAGCCGTAGCCAAGGAACCTGTGGCTGCAGCAGAACCTGCAGCTGCAGTCGAGGAGCCTGTGGCCGCAGAAGAACCTGCAGCCGCAGCCAAGGAACCTGTGACTGCAGCACCCGTTGAGGAGGCTGCAGCCCCCGTAGCAGCAGTGGCTGAACCAGAAGCAGCCCCTGTTGCGGAACCGGAAGCCGAGAAAACAGTGGAACCAGTAGCAGCTGTTGAAGAGAAAGCAGTTCCAGCTAGCACTGAAGTTCCAGTGGAGAAAGCTGAAGAGTAAATTTTATTGAAGACGAGAAAATAGTTCGATGGTTGATGAATGATGGGGGTCTTGATTAAAGTTGGTTGTGTTTATTCTGTTTCTTAGTTGAGTATTTAATTTACTATTATTATATATGTTATGGTTACAATGAGGGGCATATGTTTGTATTAGCATATGTCTAGGTCTAGGTGGTCGGGTGGGATATATACATAGTTTTTAAGCTATGTTTGTTATTTTGTCCAGGGTTCAGTTTGTCATGGTTTGATTAAGATGATATGAGATTTGATCTCTAGTTTTTGATAATAAAGGGTTATATCTTTTTTGTTGTTTTTAATTAATGGGCTGATACCATCATTTTTCTCTCTATGTTTACTTATCTGATTGTTAAAATTAAACATTTTACTGTTAAAACACAGATAAAAAGGTGGAGCCAAATTTATGGTAATAGCTACATAGGTCAGCAGCTCAAGTAGGCTGTTGCATACCAACTACACAGAGTACGAAGAAACACTCAGCTTTTCGGAGTGGGCTAATCTTTTGTACCCCTTGTTCTTTTTTTTATAAGAAACTTGGGGGAAGCGCGAAGACAAAAGCCACTAATGTTGCGACAAAAGATGGATACCATAAAGTCGGCAAAGCTAAGATTTAGTGTGTTTCATATCATAATCGGGAACTTATAAGGAATACCTTCATTGCACTCTACAAAAAAGTTCTTCGAGAAGAGAACAAAGAGAAAGGATAGCCAAGGAAGAGAGGAAGTATATTAGTGTTCAATACAGTGACTCAAAATCTACAGCGACAAAAGTTTGGTATTTAAGTGGAAAAGGCTAGAGAGGCTGCCTATTATTCATCGAGTTTTGAACTGTATGCCACTGGCCCTTGGCCTTAGGATGTCTAGTTTATAAATAATATGGTGATTGTAAAACATTCCACAAACAATATAATTTGACAATCCCTCTATACTATACATACCCCAATCAAGTTGGTGAAACATTACTATAGATGCATAAAAGTAGCTACCAAAAGAAGCCATACATTAAGGTCCTACCTTAGATCAACTCTTGACATTTTGAGTCTGAATGGAGAAACATTGGTCCGCTGACTTATTATTTTTATCACAAAAAAAGATTATTTATTATATGCACAGCATAAAAGATGACTACAATTGCTCAACACAAAAGCGCAAACCAGCGAGAAAGAAAAGCATTAATTGCTCAATTTTTTCAGATTAGATGACTACAACTGTGAAGAAGGCAAGTGATCATATTAAAGGAGGTGACATATTTTTAAGTGGTTAACTTATCTACGTAATGTGCAGAAGCTTTTCTAAAATTTTGAATTGAAATTGTCTAATAGGACCAATTTATCATGTGTTCAGAACATCAATCGGGACATGCCGTAGTTTGAGTGTCTAATTGAAATTGACTGTCAAGTTTAAGGGTTGTCGATGTATTCAATTAAAAATAAAGAAGTTTCTGAGTTAGAAACTTACTGCTTTTACAAGTGATGGAGAGAAAACGGATGAGAAGGCCAAAGTGTGAAGTTCTACATACTTTGAAAAATATTGACTAGCAGAATAATAATAATGTACCTTCCAGAACCAGAATAATAATAATCATACAGTTTTGTCATATTATTTAACTCCTTTAGAGTTACGAGATATAGAGACCACCAAGGAACAATATCCGTGACCAAACCCAACCGTCCCTCCAATTCCCTTAAACACAGTTCCATTTTGTCGAGCAAATCATAGAAAATATGACGCAAATATTCACTACACTCATTCGGAATACTCTGCTTCACTGGTCAGGTCATCGTCCATCAACGGAAAAGTTATTCGAAAGCCAAACGGTACTTTCCTCCATATTACATTCCACATCAGAAACATTAACACAGAAAAATCACACACAAGGCTAAACGATAACCCCAAAGATTTAGTAGTCAATTCTAAGTCATGGGATAACTCAGTTGCTATCTCGCGAAAAAACGGGAAAAAATCTTGCAACACTACCAACTTCTTCGTATCAGCCTTGCACCTCGCGATCATAGCCCCTAATTTACTCCATCAATCCCAGCAGCCTTTCTCAGAAGGTTACAAAATTCTAACACTATAGGAGCACACCAACTGTATCTGGTGTTAAAGAACACAAACTCAAATGAATCCATAAATCGACGAATGGCTTTTGCAGAAAAACAAAATTCGTGAGCCTAAATTATTGAGGAGATGCCAAGCCTGAAGATGGCTTTTGCTCCGCCTTTGGCTTACGAGTTGCAAGCTCGAGTCATTTTCAATTCCACAATCCAACACCGTTTGGTCCAACTGAAGCTGTTTTCCCCTGTTAGTGACGGTGTTGTTGTCGTCGACGGTGGTGCCGTGGTTGTTTACGGTGGCGAACGGACGCATCATTGAGAAAAAGTTCAGGGTTCAATGAAC
Organism: Lycium barbarum; assembly: GCF_019175385.1. Classification (NCBI taxonomy): domain Eukaryota; kingdom Viridiplantae; phylum Streptophyta; class Magnoliopsida; order Solanales; family Solanaceae; genus Lycium; species Lycium barbarum. Next base: position 1,131,817 of record NC_083346.1, on the reverse strand, counting down.
TCAATGATCAAGCTTTCCTATAGGAAAGCTTCTATATTTAATGGATTATGTCAAATTTCAAAAGTTTATAACGTCGTATTGATGATTTATATTTGCACTTTCGATCCTTCAATTATTGATAAATTTTAATTTTGGTCCTAGTAAGAGTTGGTAAGCACATTTAATATATATAAATGTTACACCGAGAGGTGGATCAAAATATTAATCTAACATAATATATCAATATTTAATTCAAAGGCGGAGGTAAGATTTTCACTAAGAAAAATTAAAATGTAAAAAAGTAAACAGTGCAAGAATAAGTCAATAGAATTTAATATATAATATGTATATAAATTTAAAAAATCTTTACCCATCGTTATAATGTAATTTTCTGATGAAGACACAATAGTGGCCCCGCCTTCGATTAAATTGTTTTGCACGTAATAATTCGTTAAATTTGTATATATTTACAGAAAGAAGGGTAAAACAATCAATGGAAATGTTAAATGTGCTTGTCCAATTTGATAATTGGTCAATATTTGTTGGACTAAAAGTACAAATTTTAATAATTTTTATTTTTCCAATTTAATGTACTTTCCGGTATTGTAATCCGATCTAATATTTAACATTTAGTATTTTTTTTTCTGATTTTTTAATTAGTTTTCGGTATTGTAATCTCTAGTATAAACTTATTCTTATTTCGGTTTGTGATCCAATATAGTATAACTTTTGGTTTTTTTTTCCCCCTGAATTTAATGATGCAGTATTGTAATGCTATATAGTACCCCCCCCCCCTCCCCCCCACAAAAAAAAAAATCTTAATCAGATCTAGTTTACTAATACTCTTTTAATTTTCTTATTTCCTGAATTAAAACGTGATCTAGTGTAACTTTTATTATAATGACAATCTTGTCTACATTAATAATTTCGGAATTTTGTAGATTCAAACACCTTCCACTATGCTTTTTGGAAATTCCCTGTAATTTTGTTATTTTTCGGAATTGCAATGCGATCTAATAAAACTTTTATTTTAATGAAAATATTTTAGTATTATTCAATATTAATCTTTTTGGAATTTTCTAGATTCAAAAACCTTCCGCACTTTGCTTTGTTATGATAATTTTTTCTGTTATTGTGTCCAATCTAGTATACATATACTCTTTTAAGTTTTTTCCCTTTATTTTGTTTTTTCCTAAATTGCAACGCGGTCTGGTATAACTTTTATTTTAACGAGAATCTTTAGTATTTGTCTATATTAATAATTTTGGAATCTTGTAGTTAGGGGGAAACTTAACTTGTATAGGGATACAAAGTAGCGTGAGAAATATGTTCACTTCATTGATTCAGTATGTACTTAGTGACTCCTAAGGCTCACTAGTCCTTAACGCCCTTCCTTGAAGGTGGTTGAGGCTATGAGTGCTCTTTAGATTTATTGTTTTGGTTTGTTGGTATGGTAATATTCACAGTTTATTGTCAATTTTTTTTTTTTTTGAATTTTGTAGATTCAAAACCCTTCCACTTTGAATTTTAGCTTATCAAAATTCTGATAAGTTACACATCTATTAAAGGTTGATAAGGAAAAGAAAGGACCTGCATCAGTACAAAGTAAGCCAAGTTCAATTAGCTTTTTTAACTTGACTTAGACTAGTCAGACTGTGATACATTGAGTTGAAAGTACGACTTTCGGCCATGTAGAGAGGGGAAACAAAAAGAAGCCATAAAAAAATAAAGTTTCAAATAGGTAGGCATATCTACAGGTGAAACTTGATTACATATCTTATCTGCAAGTTCAAACCCAAGTTTGCAGATATCATCAGCAGGGGCGGATCAGAGCGTAAGTTGCTGGTTCAGGGGAACCGGTACCTTTTGCACAGACCTTGTGTATGTAACAAAAACTTTACTAAATATTTGATTGTGAACTCAACTATGGGAACCCATAAGCTTCAAATCTTGAATCCGCCTCTGGTCACGAGGCACCAAAGCTGCAACCAACCTGCTCTTGGGTGATTATCCGGAATCGATCTTGCATGACAGACATGGATTGATAAGGCGGAAAGGATATGCGGTAGAAGCATGTTTGTGAAGAAGGCAAGCGATCGTAACTTATGTAGATGTAAAGTCTAGAATCCAAACCAACAAAACCATCTAGAGGCAGATACTTAATTGAAGTCCAGAAGAAAAGGAGCATTTTTCTCTGCTCAACTATCTGCACACAAAGAAAGAAAATAAACACTGTTTGATCCATATCCAATGACCACACAACTACCTTGTAGATTTTAAAAGAGAGCGAGCAAAGTGATTGTGTGTTGTAGCATGTTTAGCGTTACCATAAATCCTATTTCGGTATTGTAAGAAACCATAGGACAAGCTAGGTACATGAGTAAAATAAGTTCCGTTTGTAATTCAGGCAAAACATGTGCTACCGGTAGAGAAGCTGGTAAAGTAAAGGTTTAATACATAGACAACCTCTTAAGCTTGCCAGTAAATTTTATATAGATATTCAATCTAAAACTTGTTTCAACCGAGCACCAAAAACATGATAAAACATTAGTCCAACTATTAAACACTTTCGGTTCAAATTTTGGATAAAAAACTTATGCGTGTGTTCTCAAGCGTCTATTAGGTAATTAAGTTAACCACATAAAATATGTCAACTCCTTTAATTATACACATCAGCCTCAATTGAAACAAACATGAGATTGTACGGCTTATTGAGGCTAATGCATATAATAAAATGAGATGACATATTTTAAGGGGTTAACTCTATGTAATGTGCGCTTGAGAACACACATAAACTATTTTATTATGTCTAATTCGAGTATCTAAATGAAATTTACAGCCAAGCTTAAGGGGTTATGATGTATTCAACCAAAAAAAGAAAGAAATTTCTGAGTCAGAAATTTACTGCTTTTACGAGTAATGAAGAAAAAAGGGATGAGAGGGTAAAAGTGTGAAATTCTAAAATACTTTGAAAATATACTGACTAGCAGAACAAGAATCATGTACCTTCCAGAACCAGGATATTTGAGGATCACTTTCTTTGTAGCCATTGTAATCTGTATGTGATTTCCAATCTTCCACCGAAACATCTCTTCCACTACCATCAAGCATAAAGTCGAGATCTTCGAGATTTAAACACTGGAAAAACGACTTTTGGAGCATTGGGGAAGTTATTACATTAGCAAAACCTATAGCAAAATGTGCTACCTGCCCTGCGATCATATGACAAAGTGATGTTGGATAAGAAGATTAACATAATTCACCCTATTCTTACTATCTATGACAGTATCCTTCCCGTTGGAGCAAAGCGCGACCGCTTTCCTAGAGCCAACGCCTAAACTTCCCAGGTGAATTTCAAGCCTAATATATCTCGATCCACCGTCTCTGGATCCATCTCCAGTATGTGTTTGCAGCTTTTGTACTATAATGGATATGCATCCCTGATGTCTTCCAATGAAATATCATTTCCAACCAATTGCAAAAAGAATACACGATCAAATACAACGCCTATTTGTACTTTATGCATTAAAGCCAATGCAATCATCCTACCAGAGAAGCAGAAATACTCAAGGTGTAACGGGTCCACCTTGGATGCTGCAAGCACAATTTGCAGATGAGCGTTATTTACATTCGAATAGTGAGAGCGATTTTAACTTATCAATAAAGTTCTGCAGCAAAAACCCTCTGGTGGAGAAAATTTCCAGTGATCTAACCACATATCTCGATGAGGAGAAAAATGATGACTTAGAATGCAGCTTTTATTCTTTAGCATAAGCCATAAGGTTTACCCCCTATTATAGAATGATAAGCATCTATTTTTTTTTCTTTTTAATAACATTAACGACGAGATCTATTATAGCTTCTTGGAGTCCTTGACTACTAAATGCCATTTGAGTTATGAAGATGTAAAAATTGCATTTATCTTATAAATAAAGGTGCATTTCGATGTGTGAAGCGAGTGATAAGGGGTGTTACAATTGGGGTTTTGTTTGTTGCTCCCTTCCTTTCAGTCAAGAGACTTTACACCTATCCGTATCGGACAAAAATAGTTCTAGAGACATTCATTCATATTGAACCAAATAACAAAATTAGCACCAGATACTATAGAAAATTTGGAGAGTTATGGGATCAAGTGAGAACAAAATGTCATAATGCATAAATGAAATAAAAGCTTACCTGGATTTGGGAAAAACCTTCTACGGTCATTCGGGCACGCAAAAAAGAGAGCATTCTAAGGGTTGAAGATCGCACGGAAATCCAATAAAAACCACTCCCTCAACACACCAGGCCCAGCAGCTTCTTCCATAAATAAACCGCCTCGTAGCTGTTCGGAATCCGCATGTCCGAAGGGGCGGAGCTAGTATAGTAATTGGGGGTTCAGCCGAACCCAATAACTTTTGTCTAAACCCTGTATTTGTCTTGAAAATTTCATTGAATATGTACAAATTATTAATCTAGAACCCAGTAACTTAAACGAATTAGAATCCTGAACCTACAAGCTTCGAATCCTAGCTCCGCCTCTGTGTCCAATGTACTCAGATGATTCTTCGGGACCTATCAATGAGCATCTCATGCACCTCGTCATCCCTAACTTCTGGAAGCATCATCATTGCCAAATGCATTCCTACCTCAAAATTCGTCCCCTCCTTGTGCTGGAAAATCCACTCAAAATCTTCTGATTTTGTTGCAAACAGAACGATCAAAAAGCACAATGAAGCCATTACTTGCCTCATCTTTTGCCAAAATACCCTCTCCAGGTCCTCATACAGTTTTGATATATTATTTAACTCCTTCAGAATTATAAGATACTGAGACCACAAGCGTACAGCGTGTGTGCCTTTTCCTTCCAATTTCCTTAAATAACTAAGCTCCATTTTGTCTAGCAAATCGTAGAAAATATGATGCAAGCCTTCAATACATTCTTTATAAAACTCTGCTTCACTGGTGTCATCCTCCATCAACGGAAAAGTTATTGGACAGCCAAACGATACTTGCCACCGTATTACATTCCACACTTGAAGCATAAACGCTGTAAAACATCCTGCAATACTAAGTATCAGCCTTGCACCTCGCGGTCCCTGCGGACTTTATGATCAACAATCTGTATAGCTCTTCTCAGAATCTTAAAAATTTCTAACACTGTAACTCTGTAAAAGCATATCTATTGTATCTAGGTATAAACAACTCACTCTTTAATGAATTGATAAATTGACAAATGCATTGATCAGCAATATTTTTATCACCTATATATGGAGACATATAAATTGCCATCGAAGGTGGTGCTACTGTGGTTTACGCCTTACGGTGGCGAACTGACACGTTCAGGCGAAATCAGGTGGTAGCATTTTGGTTGAATTGGAGAATAGAGTACAGAGTGACAGAGAAACACTGTGGAGTATGAAAATTGTGAGGGAAAAAGTTCATTTAAAAGAGAAGGGGAAGACAAATATGGTACTCCCTCCGTCTCAAAATAAGTGTCGCATTTTTTATTTTTCATTACACGACCATTAAAAAAGTATTTATAAGGGTAGCATTTTGACTATTTTAACTTCTTAATATATTTCGATCACGTTTTCTCGCCTCAATAAATAGTTACTATATTAATAATGAAACCTCTAAAATGTTGGTATGTGAACTCCACAGAATCAGCCCATTAATTTAATTAATACAAGGGTAAAATGGAAAAATTACTTAATTTTATCTTGGGTAAATAAAACGATAAATATTTTGAGACAAATATTTTAGTAAGGACGATAAATATTTTGAAACGGAGGGAGTAATATGTTAAAATAGGGAAGACAAAAATGATAATATTTTTCCTAAATTTTATGATTCCAGTGTGATCAAGTGTAATTTTAACCTCCCCCTCACCCTCCCCCTCCTTTAATATAATCGGATCTAGTTTACATCTACTCCTTTAATTTTTTGTTGATATGTTTTTATTCTGAATTTCAATGTGATCTAGTATTACTTCTATTATAATGAAAATCTTTTAGTATTTGTCTATATTAATCGTTTTGGAATTTTGTACATTCAAACACCTTCCACTTTACCTACTATAACTTTTATTTTAATGAAAATCTTATAGTATTTGTCTATTAATCTTTTTGGAATTTTCTAGATACAAAAACCTTCCGCAGTTTGCTTTGTTATGTCAATGTTTTCTGGTATTGTAATCCGAGCTAGTACACACATACTCTTTTAAGTTATTCCCAGTATTTTTGTTATTTCCGGAATTGCAACGTGATCTAATATAATGTTTATTTTAATGAAAACCAGTTAGTATATTTTCTATATTAATCTTTTCGGAATTTTGTAGTTCAAATATCTTCAATGCATTTTAGCTTATTAGCAAGGACGGCTTAAAGAAATTGGTAGCCTAAAGTTAAATCTCAAGTATATTCAATAGAATTAGCTTCTGCATGTGTCAAACGTGCATCGCGCGCCGCACAGGCATCTCGTGCTCCACACGTCATCCTTGAAAAAAAAAACAAATATATTTTTCATATACTTCGAATTGTTCAAATCTGTTTTGGAAGTTTTCTTTTGTTTTTGAATTAAAAAATTCTAATTTTTACTTTAAAATACTCGATTCATCATCGGAGATTGTTATACCCCATTTTAACCGGGTTAAATTAGAGTACAACATATTGGTGATTCCTGAATTAATTAACTAATTTAAGGAGTCGCCACCTAATTAATTTGGAGGTGAATTAGGACACCTATCAATTACTAAATATTAACTCCGTTTAAAATCTACTAAACCTAAGATTCTGGATAAGGGTTCAATTAATCTAAAGGGAAGGTGTTAAGCACCCTTTAAGATCCGTATTAAAACGGTTAACCGGCCGAACTTAATTAATTAAAACAAAAGGTACATTGTTATGAGTTTTAGGGAAATAGCTAAACATTTAGCTGAATTCAAAAAAAACTTACAAGCAACACAAAGTTTTATAAGTAAAATAATGGATCTAAACTGAAGAAAGAGTTGGACCGAAACTTTAAAAAAAATGAATTTGTTGTTTATTTAAAGGCGTCGAGATGTCTTATTAGTTTAAAGGAAACTTTGGTGAGAACTTGGAGTGAAGTTTTATTTAATCATATAGAGTACTTCCTTTATTTTATAATACAAAGGTACCTTTTCTTTAGTCATGAAATATATACGCTCTTTTATGCCAAAAAAAAAGAAAAAGGTACCTTTGTATTATAAAATAAAGGAAGTACTCTATATGATTAAATAAAACTTCACTCCAAACCATGAACCCAAACTTGAAATAAACCCCAAAACACACACATCAACATTTATACATAAAGATTTAGATAGGACAAATGATAAAATGAAAACGAAGAAAGACGCCATGGGCATCCCCAAGCAAATTCGCTGGTTTTCTTGTTGTCGCATGGGGTTAAAGAAGGTAGAGATATGATGACTCTATGTTGGTATGAAGAGCCTTGTATCAAGACTCCATGTTGCTCCAAATGTGTACATGTAAACAAAGACGAGAAGGAAAATAAAGAATTAGAGAAATAAATTTGTAAACTAAGGTAAATCTGGACTAATATTAATTCTCAACTATTACACGCATACATTAACAGTGAGTATAAATGTGAGATACAACAAACATTATGACCATTTAAACATTTATGTAACACATACCACTCTTAAAGGTTTCACACATGGATATGATTTTAAGATTATTCAAAGTGAAAAAAAAAAAATCCACAAGGCATACAGGCTCAGATGGTTTAAGAAGCATACAAGTTCAAATAATTTAAAAATCTTAACACGTGATCATACATTGTCCCTCTTTTTGTCATGAACCAATTCTCAGAGAAAAATGAATAAGAAATTTTAACTACGATTTCTACCCGGCTGAATTAGAACAATATTACTCAAGACTTCAAAATTAGATGTAAAGACGTTACACATTTCTGGAAATTTTCAAACGAAGTAAAATTCCAAACATGATTTCTACAGCACACAATTACTATTACCTTCTGAATATTTTAAGTGACATGGTTTTCTAAGAAAAGGATCAACTTCTTCTTCAGTCATGTTTTAATACAACAGAGGAATCAAACAAGTTTATTTTAAATAAACCAACAAACATAAGCCACATTCTTTTATGCAAAGATCCGAAAGCATGATTATTGAAACATAGTAGTATTTTAACAACAAAAAATAAAGGATCGGAGTCAGATTTATGTAAGCAAATCTTAAGTATTTTATTTTGACATTCAAACATATATATTAACCGAACCAAAGTAGAATTGTAGTAATGCTCTGAACATTTATTATCAAGCAAACCAAAACAAAATTCTAAAACATGGATTTCTAAGCAAACAGAACCACTTGAAATGAAAGGAGGAGGTGAATGGACATGGAGTCGGATTTACCTTTCTATGGAACAATGAACTGGGGCTTTAAGTCTTAGATCTACTATTACTCCACCAACAAAATGGGAATTAAAACTTGTAAATAAACTAAAGTAAATAGACAAGAGCTGAGATATTTTCTGATTTTTTTTCAAAACCCCCCCTCCCCTTTCGGCTGAAGCATAAAGAGGTATTTATGGGCAAACACTAGGGTGTTCAGATTTGAACTTTGAACAAATAAAGACGGTCACGGACGGAGATTTTGGCTCCAAAGAGCCGTTTGAAAAGAGAGCCAAATCTCTGAGAATGCAGACTTCTTCAAAAGTTTTTTTGGCTTTTTGCTTGACCAAATCGTGTGATAAAGATGAAAGATGAAGATTTTAAAGACTTTCATCGAAATAGGCCTACAAGTTCTGGTTTAGAAGTGAGAGATTATTTTTCGTCCATAATGGGAAAGAGGTGGGAGAAGCTTGCTGGAAAAGATGAAAAGTTTGGAACCTTAATTTTGTTTCTAGGTTTTGTTTGGCTGAAGAGGGAAGGAGTGTTTAAAAGGGCTTTCAGTTTTGGGCCTTATCAAGGTTATTTGGGCTCAATTTAATGGACTTGCTAGTGGGTTTGGTTGTTTAAATTGATGCAAGACTTGGGTTTTAAATGAATGACCTCTTCATCCTTTAATTAGTTTATTTGGTCTTCTTTGTCTTAATAATATGGACTAAGATTTAACACTTTCAACATATATACGTGCTTGTTAAAAAAAAAGTAACTATAATAATAAAATCTAAAATTTGAATATTTGAACAATATTAATTTGTTATGTAAATTTGTCAGAAAAACTAGATAAAATAATATGTCCAAATTATTAATGACCAAGAAGCGTAAAATAAATTAATTGGAGGAAAAGTGGGACAAAATTGGGTGTCAACAGAGATTAATGCAATTTATGCTTTTCAAATTCTTATCATTTAGCTATCTCAATTTTCCTTTACATGATCCGAATCCAGCGGAACCGAAGGAAATTTGCTTTTACTGAAAGCCAAAGTTTGTGAACCTAAGTTATTGAATATATGTCAAGCCTTAAGATGGCTTTTTCTACGCATTTGGCCCACGAGTAGCAAGCTCGAGTCATTTTCAATTCCACAATCCGACACCGTTTGATCCAACTGAAGTTGTTTTCTCCTGTAGATTAACTGTTTCTTGGCTGTGGGAATTCTGGTGATTGGCATGATTTTAGCGTGAATTACTTCCACTGAGTCAGTGGCATAGGTTTGAATAACCAGAGTTTTGTAAACACAAAACAAACGCACGAAGAACTCAATTTGAGTTGATGACATTTGGTCTTTTTGCAATTCAGATGAGACGATTTGATCGACGCTGGAGAAATCATCAAACACATTTGGTCCTGTTAAGAATTGGTTAAGCACATTTGACCTCCAATTAAAAATAATACATACTTTTTGGACCTTTTTTTATATGAAATAGACTATGTTACAACGAGGGGTGGAGTAAAATATGAATCTAACATAATAGTTGAATATTTAAATTTAATGGCGGAGCTAAGATTTTCACTAAGGAAAATCAAAACATAAAGAAGTGAATTGTACAAGAATAAGTCAATGGAACTCAATACAAATTAAAAAAAAAAAAAATCGTTCCCTATACTGGGGCAGACCGACGTGTACTATTATGGGTGCTTAAGCACCTACCAGCCTCAAGTGAGAGTCTAATCATTAGCACCCATAGACAAAGATGAGCATTTGGTGCTTTGGTTCGGATGCCAGATTTTTGTTCTCAAGGTCATGGGTTCGATTCCATTTTGAGCAATATCACTAATTCTTTTCCAAAATCTTTTGCTTTTAGCCAACGTGATCTGACAAGTGGTCTCATAAAATTCAGTCTTTTCCTTTCTTATTACTACACTCTCTTATAAAAGCATTGATAATTTCTCAAGTTTTCATTCAATATTTTCCTTTTTTATTGTTGCACTCTCATTTGAAAGCATTGATATTTCTCAATTTTACATTTTAGGATAGCCTATAGATTTTACAGTAAACGCAAAGGAGCATGCATTAACTTTAAATTCTTGATCAGCCACGGTCTATCGACACAATATAACTTTCTAATGAAGGGAGAACAGTGGCTTCGCCTCCGATTAAATTGTTTTGCACGAAACAATTTGTTGAATTTGTAGATATTTATAAAGAAAAGGGTAAAACAATTAATCTAAAGGTTAAACATGCTTGTCCACTAATTCGTTAATATATGTGGGACTAAAAGTACAAAATATATACGTAATTTATATTTTTCCTATTTCAATGTACTTTCCGGTATGTAATCCGATCTAATATATAACATTTAGTGTTTTTTTCCGAATTTCGTTTAATTGGTTTTCAGTATTGTAACCCGGTCTAGTATAAACTTACTTCTATTTCGGTTTTGGTATCCTATATACTATAATTTTAATCTTTTTCCTGAATTTTATGATTCTAGTGTAATTTTAACGTTTATTTTAATGAAAACCTTTTAGTATATTTTCTATATTAATCTTTTCGGAATTTTGTAGATTAAAAAATCTTTAACTTTGCATTTTAGCTAATCAGCAGGAGCGGCTTAATGAAATTGGTGACCTAAAGCCAAATCTTAAGTATATTCAATAAAACTAGCTTCTGCGTACATCATACGTGCATCTTGCGCTTTTTCATATTCTTCGAATTGTTCAAATGTATTTTGAAGTTTTCTTTTGTTTTTGAATTAAAAAATTATACTATTTGCTTTGAAATAATCGATTTATCACCGGAGAATAATGCAATATATGTTTTTCAAATTCTTATTATTTAGCGGTCAATTTTCTTTTACGTGATCTGAATCCGGCGGAACCGAAGAAAATTTACTTTTGTTGAAAACCAAAATTTATTAACCTAAGCTATTGAGGATATGTCAAGCCTTAAGATGGCTTTTACTCTGATGTGTCCTCAGAGCTCTAGGCTCGAGTTATTTTCAATTCCACAATCTGACACCGTTTAATCCAACTGAAGTTGTTTTCTCCTATAGATTAATCGTTGCTTGACTGTTGGAATTCTGGTGATCGGCATGACTTTATCGTGAATTACTTCCACTGAGTCTGTGGCATACGCTTGAATAACCAGAGTTATGTAAACGAGAAAAAAAAACAAACGAATAACTGAATTTAAGTTGATGAAATTTGGTCTAGTCCTAATATGAGTTGGTTAAGCACATTTGACCTCCAATTAACAATAATACATATTTTTTGGACCATTTTTATATAAAATAGACTATGTTAAACTGAGGGTGGAGTAAAATATGAATCTAACATAATAGCTCAATATTTAAATTCAATGGCGGAGCTAAGATTTTCACTAAGGAAAATCAAAATATAAAAAAGTAAATCGTACAAGAATAAATCAATGGAATTCAATATAAATTAAAAAATATCTATAAATTTTAAAATAACTTTACCTATTACAGGGGCGGGCCCACGTGTACTATTACGGGTGCTTATATACCCACCTGCCTCGAGTGAAAGACTAATCATTTTACAGGAAAAATGAAAGACTAATCATTAGCACCCACACACAAAGATGAGCACTGGGTGCTTTGGTTTCGATGCCGGGTTTTGTTCTCACGGTCTTGAGTTCGATTCCATTTTGAGCAACAACACTAATTCGTTTACAAACTCTGTTACTTTTAGCCAATGTGATCTGACAAGTGGTCCCATAAAAGTCAGTCTTTTCCTTTCTTATTACTGCACTATCTCGTATAAAAGCATTACTTTTTTTTTTCAAATTTTCATTCAATGTTTTCCCTTTTTATTGCTGCACTTTCATTTAAAAGCATTGATATGTCTCAATTTTACATTTTAAAATAGCCTATAGATTTTATAGTGAACGCAAAGGAGCACTCATTAACTTTAAATTCTTAATCCTCCACTGCCTATAGTCTATAGACACAATCCCCCTACAGAAGCTACATCAGTGGGAGGAGATGCAGATAAAGGGTAATCATGGGCATCATTGTTCAATGGACCCAAATTAGCTGCAAAAGGGAAAAGCCTACAGTATGTGGCCCCTCTGATTGTTAATGGTGAGAGAGTTGCACAAATTCAATCGGAGGAAATTGCTGAGGACACCAACAGGTGGAAGCACTCAATTGTATTATATGTGGTGCGTAATTCACCATCCATAGGTGCAATTGATAGATTCATAACCTCAACTTGGAACTTTGCGACTAAACCAAAATTATACTATCATAATGAGGGGTATTTTTTGGTTCTGTTTATAAATATGGAAGATAGGGATGATGTGCTCTACTCCGGCCCGTATACTATTAATAATAGACCTGTGATTACCCGAGCATGGTCACCTAATTTTAGTTTCAAAAATGAAGTGTTGAGGACAATTCCCTTGTGGATAAGACTACCTAACTTACCCATGAACTGCTGGGGAACTGAGATACTGAGCAGGATAGGTAGTGTGTTAGGTTGCCCACTCTATGCTGATGCTTGTACTACAGAACTAGAAAGGGTGTCCTATGCAAGGATCCTAGTAGAAATGGATGTTAACAGGGAGATGCCAATGACTGTCAAAGTGCAAGATCCTAGTGGTAAAATGATGAACAAGCTATTGAGTATGATTGGAGACCAATCTATTGTCCTAAGTGTCTGATGATAGGCCATAAGTGCAAAATAACTACTACTAGTCAAGCTCCAACAAGAGAGGATAAAAGGCAGAAGCCGAAGGGTAAAGCCTTGGTGATAACTACTTGGCAGCCTAAAGAGGGAGAAGCACAGGCAAGTGAATTGATACTGGGCAAAACAAGCTGCAGAGACAACTCAGCCCTCTACCAGCACACCAATGACAACAGCAGGGTTGGCACAAAATGTCATTCAAGGAGGGTGGGAGAAACCTAAAGGTACTACACCAGCTAGAACTATAGCAAACAGGGACAACATGGTAGGAGTCACTAATACATTCAGCCCGCTTAAGGATGGACACAATGTACAAGAACCAGAATTGCAACCTGAGATGAATCAAATTAGTAGGGGAGTTGGAAGAGGGAATCCACCATCGTTACAGTGCTAATGAGATTGCTAACTTGGAACATAAGGGGATTGAATAAAGTTTATAAACAAAAAGACTTCAAAAAATATCTATAGGAGAATAAGGTCGAGATTATAGCAGTAGTAGAACACGAAGTAAAGCAGAATGCAGCACAGACAGTAGTTATAAAGATTGCCCCTAATTGGAAATGGACACACAACTATGATTGCTCAGATAAGGGTCGGATATGGCTTTTATGGAACCCGAATGCAACTGACATAACAATTACACACACACATGAACAGTTCTTACATGGGAAGTTGAGATTGGCAAATGTTGAGATGGAATTTCAGTTTTCAGCAGTCTATGGGCTGCACACGTTGTGAGACAGAATGCCACTTTAGGAAAGATTGAGCCAGATTGCTAATAATATGACTAACCCTTGGTTGATAATGGGAGACTTCAATATAGTCCTACAAGTGGAGGACAGAATTAATGGCATTCAAGTACAAGAAGCTGAGATAAGAGATTTTGAAAATTTCTTATAGTCCTCAGGCCTACTAGAAATGAAGACTGTGGGCAGAACCTTCACATGGACTAATAACCATGTATACAGTAGGATAGACAGGGCCCTAGTAAACTCTGCCTGGGTTAGCAAGTGGACACACCTAGAGACAGTGGTGTTTGATCCTGCTTTCTCAGATCACTCACCTCTTTGCATTGATATTGAAAAGCCTACAGTTAAGATTGCCATGCTCTTCAAATTCTTTAACTACTTAGCTGATCACCCTGATTTTATAAGGACAGTTGAGGCAGCTTGGGGGTATGCAGGCAGTGCTGATCCGATGGAAAAAAGTGTGGATTAAACTTAGCCTAGTGAAAATAAAGCTTAAGGCACTGAACAAAGAGGAGTTCGCTAATGTCAACCAAAAAGTGAAGATGCTAAGAGAACAAATAGAAGTAATGCAAAGCCATATGAGATCAGTGCAAGATCATCAGAGATTATTTGAGGAAGAGAGACATATAAAGACAGAATGGGAAAGGTGGAGCAAAGTGAAGGAAAGTGCAATTAAACAAAAAGCAAGAATTCAATGGTTAAAACTGGGTGATGCTAACACCACCTTCTTCCATGCTAGTATGAAGAACAGGGTGGTTCAGAACCAGATCAAGCATTTGGTAACATCAAATGGGACAGTGGTACATGATAACACAGAGGTCAAAAAGGAGATCCTGGATTTTTATAAGGGGCTATTAGGCACCTCAGCTAGACAGCTCCCTTGCATCAATCCTGAAGTCATGAAGAAGGGAAAAGTACTTGATAGGCAACAACAACTCAAACTAATTACACCTGTTACAAGGCAGGACATAGAAGCAGCTCTAAAAGGAATTGATGACCAGAAGGCACCAGGAATGGATGGGTTCAATGTGTTATTCTACAAGAAAGCATGGTCCATCATAGGTGATGATGTTATACAAGTTGTCCTTCATTTTTTCCAAACTTTAGAGCTACATGGGCCACTCAATTGCACTTCAGTAACATTAATCCCAAAGGTACAACATCCTCCTACTATTAGAGAGGATAAACCTATATCTTATTGTACTGTACTTTACAAGATTATATCCAAGATTATTACTAGCAGGATTAGTGAAGTACTGGATGTATTGGTTGATGCTAGTCAGGCTGCTTTCATACTAGGAAGGGTAATTTCAGATAATATAGTACTTAGCCATGAGCTTGTGAAAGGCTACAATAGGAAGAATGTGTCACCTAGATGCATGTTGAAAATAGATATTCAGAAAGCCTATGACTCAGTGGAATGGGTTTATATAGAGCAAATATTAGTACATTTACATTTCCCTGATCAGTTCATAAAATGGATAATGTGTTGCCTGAAAACAGTCACTTACTCTATCTTGATTAATGGAGTGCCTTCTACACCTTTTCCCGCAAAGAGGGGATTAAGACAAGGTGACCCTATGTCATTCTATCTTTTTGTGCTGGCTATGGAGTATCTGAGCAGATTACTCAAATCACTGGAAGGTAATTCAGGATTTAAGTATCATCCTAAGTGTAACAGAATGAAGATCACACAGTTGAGCTTTGCTGACGATTTACTGTTGTTTAGCAGAGGCGATAACAACTCCATCCAAGCCATCTTCCAATGTTTTATTATCTTCTCAGTAGCATCTGGACTCTACGCTAACCTGCAGAAAAGCAGCATCTATTTTGGAGGAGTAAAAATGAATGTACAGCAACAAATACTGGATGCAGCAGGTATGGTGAAAAGGGAACTGCCTATAAGGTATCTAGGGGTCCCTATGAGCACAAAAATAATCTCAATAATCCAATGCCAACCTCTGCTTGATAAAATGCTAGGAAGGATCAAGTCTTGGACCACTAAATTTCTATCCTATGCTGGAAGACTTCAGCTCATCAAATCAGTCCTGTTTGCCATACAAATCTACTGGTCTCAATTGTTTCTCATCCCTAAAAAGATTATTAAAGTGATAGAACAAATATGCAGGCTGTTCTTGTGGACAGGAAAGGTGGAGATGTCTAAAAAGGCATTTTTAGCATGGGAGACACTTTACCTTCCAAAAGTTGTTGGAGGAATGAATTTACTAAATGTGCACTTATGGAATAAGGTTGCACTATGCAAACTCCTTTGGAAACTTACCAAAAAGAAAGATGTGTTATGGGTAAAGTGGATTCACACTTATTATGGGAATACGGGAGACACATGGGAGATAGTTACCAAACAATCCTGTTGGGTTATTCAGAAAATTTTCAAGGCTAAGGGCTACATTGAAACAGCAGGCATGACTAGAGCAGACCTGGAAAATATGGGAACATTCTCAGTGAAAAAGATGTATCTGAAGTTGCTAGGAGAACATGCTAAAGTACCATGGAGGAGGTTAACTTGCAATAATCCAGGATCATCTAAATGGATATTCTTGGTGACACTAGTAGCACATGGAAGACTGTACACTGGGGACAGACTGGCAAAGTGGGGACTGATTGATGACAAAAAATGCCCAATGTGTCAGCAGACTGATGAAACCATTGAACATTTGTTCTTTGCCTGTCCTTGTACTGCTCAGATTTGGGAACCAATACTGGCCTGGCAAGGAATAAAATGACAAGCTGGAAGCTGGAGTGAGGAGATATTTCGGATGGAGAATAGATATAGAAGCAACAATGATGTGGCCACAACTTATAGAATGACTCTAACTGCAACATCATACTATGTCTAGCAAGAAAGGAATCACATAGTGTTCCAGAAGATTAGGAGGCAACCTGGAGTAATAGTCAGATTGATAATTCAGGAAATTTTTGTAAGAGGTAGTATGATACAGAAATTAGCTAGAAGACGGCAAAATCTTAACTTTTACCCTTTCTAACTGCAGTAAGATGGATAGTAGTGTAGATGCTATGTCTCACTGAGTCTGGGCCTGCCCAGTCTAGTGATGACTAACCATTTTTGAGGTTTGCGTGAGCTGTAATATTTCCTACTTTGGTAATAAAATGTCAGTTAATTACCATTTTTGAGGTTTGCGTGAGCTGTAATATTTCCTACAAAGGGACAACTGTGGCTTCGCCTCCGATTAAATTGTTTTGCACGGAACAATTTGTTGGAATTGTAGATATTTATAGAGACAAAGGGTAAAACAATTAATCTAAAGGTTAAACATGTTTGTCCACTAATTGGTTACTATATGTGGGACTAAAAGTACAAAATATATACGTAATTTCTATTTTTCCTATTTCAATGTACTTTCCGGTAATGTAATTTAGTGCTTTTCCTGAATTTTCTTTAATTAATTTTTAGTATTGTAATCGGGTCAAGTATAAACTTACTTTTATTTCGGTTTTGGCATCCTATATACTATAATTTTTAATCTTTTACTTAAATTTTATGATTCCATTGCGATCTAGTATGATTTTAACTCCCCTGCCACCGCATAATTTAATCGGATCTAGCTTACATCTACTCTTTTAATTTTGTTTTATGTTGATATGTTTTTATTTTATGAATTTCAATTAGATCTAGTATTACTTCTATTATAATGAAAATCTTTTAGTGTTTGCCTATATTAATCGTTTTGGAATTTTGTAGATTCAAACACCTTCCACTTTGCTTATTGGAATTTCCATGTATTTAGTTATTTCTGAAATTGCGGTGCGATCTATTATAACTTTTATTTTAATGAAAATATTATAGTATTTGTCTATTAATCTTTTGTAATTTTCTAGATATAAAAACCTTATGCACTTTGCTTTGTTATGTTAATGTTTTTTGGTATTGTAATCCAATCTTGTATACATATACTCTTTTAAGTTTTCCCTATAATTTTGTTATTTCTGGAATTGCAACATGATTTAATATAATGTTTATTTTAATGAAAACCATTTAGTATATTTTCTATATTAATCTTTTCGGAATTTTGTAGATTCAAAAATCTTCAACTTTGCATTTTAGCTTATCAGCAGGGGCGCCTTAATTAGTTGGTGGCATAAAGTCAAATATTAAGTATATTCAGTAGAACTAGCTTCTGCGTGCGTCACACATGCATTGTGTACCGCACATGCATCCCGTGAAAAAAAAATCATATACTTCGAATTGTTCAAACCTATTTTGAAGTTTTCTTTTGTTTTTGAATTAAAAATTTTTACTTTTTACTTTAAAATACTTGATTTATCTAGGAGGTTAATGCAATATATGTTTTTTCTTTTATCACTTAGTGATCTCAATTTTCTTTTACATGATTCGAATCCGGCGGAACCGAAGGAAATTTGTTGTTGCTGAAAGCCAAAATTTGTGAACCTAGTTATTGAGATATGTCAAGCCTTAAGATGGCTTTTGCTCCGCATTTGACCTAAGAGCTGCAACCTCGAGTCATTTTCAATTCCACAATCCGACACTGTTAATCCAACTAAACTTGTTTTCTCCAATAGATTAATCGTTGCTCGGCTGTGGGAATTCTGGTGGTCGGCATGATTTTATCGTGAATTATTTTCACTGAGTTTGTAGCATACGCTTGAATAACCAAAGTTTTGTAAACGGAAAACAAACGCACGAAGAACTCAATTTGAGTTGATGAAATTTTGTCTTTTTGCAATTCAGAGGACGATTTGATCGGCTTCGGAGAAATCATCAAACACATTTGGTCTGGTAAGAGTTGGTTAAGCACATTTGACCTCCAATTAACAATAATATGTATTTCTGGACCTTTTTATATGAAATAGACTAGGTTACACCGATGGGTGGAGTAAAATATGAGTCTAACATAATATCTCAATATTTAAATTCAATGGCGGAGCTAAAATTTTCACCAAGGAAAATAAAAATATAAAGAAGTAAACAGTACAATAATAAGTCAATGAAATTCAATATAAATTTTAAAAAAAATCTTTACCTATGTTAATAGGGGCGGACTCACGTGTACTATTATGGGTGTTTAAGCACCCACCAGCCTCAAGTGAAAGTCTAATCATTAGCACCCATACACAAAGATGAGCATTGGGTGCTTTGGTTCCGATGCCAGTTTTTGTTCTCAAGGTCATGATAACATTCCATTTTGAGCAACATCACTAACTCTTTTACTTTTAGCCAATGTGGTCTAGCAAATGGTTTCATAAAATTCAGTCTTTTCCTTTCTTATTACTGCACTCTCGTATAAAAGCATTAATATTTTCTCAAGTTTTCATTCAATATTTTCCGTTTTTATTGTTGCACTCTCATTTAAAAGCATTGATATTTCTCAATTTTACATTTTAAAATAGCCTATAGATTTTACAGTAAACGCAAAGGAGCACCTCATTAACTTTAAATACTTGATCCGCCACTGCCTATTGACACAATGTAACTTTCTAATGAAGGGAGAGCAGTGGCTTCGCCTCCGATTAAATTGTTTTGCACGGAACAATTTGTTTAATTTGTAGATATTTATGGAGAAAAGGGTAAAACAATTAATCTAAAAGTTAAATGTGCTTGTCCACTAATTGATCAATATATGTGGGACTAAAAGTACAAAATATATACGTAATTTATATTTTTCCTATTTCAATGTACTTTCCGGTAATGTAATCCGATCTAATATATATAACATTTAGTGGTTTTTTTCAATTTCCTTTAATTAGTTTTAAGTATTGTAATCCGGTCTAGTATAAACTTACTTTTATTTCAGTTTTGAAATCCTATATTCTATAATTTTAATCTTTTTCCTGAATTTTATGATTCCAGTGTGATCTAGTGTGATTTTAACTCCACCCCCCCCCCCCCCCCTCTCCAACCACCACAACCACCAAACCCCAAAGTAATTTAATCGAATCTAGTTTACATGTACTCTTTTAATTATTATTTTTATTGATATGTTTTTATTTTCTGAATTTCAAAGCGATCTAGTATTACTTCTATTATAATGAAAATCTTTTAGTATTTGTCTATATTAATCGTTTTGGAATTTTGTAGATTCAAACACCTTCCACTTTGCTTATTGGAATTTCCCTGTATTTTGTTATTTCCGGAATTGCGATGCGATCTAGTGTGACTTTTATTTTAATGAAAATCTTATAGTATTTGTCTATTATAAGTTGACATAAGTTGAAACTTGACTGCCAAATAGTGAGTTATCCATTTCTTAGGCTTCACCGAATTTTCAATTTGCTACGTATATATATATATATATATATATATATATATATATATATACACACACACACATATACTAATATATATATATATATACTATTTGGCTAGGATATAGTATTTTTTTTTTAAAAAAAAAAATTATTACATAGGAAGTAGCGGAAGGGGAAATGGGGGAGGGGATTACAACGTGGGGATTCGAACCCTCACCAAGCAAGTGAAAGTTGAGGTAGCTAACCAACTAAGCTACTAGATCTCTACTAGAATATAGTGTTGATGTATTGATGCTATTAGTTAACACGCTTTTCTTGTCAATTTTGAAACAAAATAAATTGGTTCCTTTTTCGTCCTCCTAATATATGTTAATAATTACAGCATATATTTCTCTTTTACTTTAATATACTTTTAGTAATTAATATACTACCACTTACTTTCATATGTTAATTACTCTGAAAAACAAATTAGTTAGCTTGTGGTAAATCGCGAGCTAATATACAGATTAAATAAAAACATTTCATCCACCTTCTCCTCTACCTTCTAAAAAAAAAAAAAAGAATCCATCTAAGTTTGTTTCTCATTTAAATTATTAGAAATTTGACTTAAAATCCAAATCTTGCTTATAAACAGCGTAGTGTGGATCTTATACTTCACAGTGGTGTTTGTGGACTTGTTTTGGTTGAAGTGGGCCATTAAGAGATTGAAGGGGAGGATTATTGCAACGGATCTATTTGGGCTTGTTATATAGGATAGGATTTTGGGCCTAACTATATTCCCATTGGGAAATCTCTTTTTTGCGCAAAATGTTCTTCAAAAGGACTGGTCTTTAATATTTGTCCCTCAAATTGGTGGTCTTTAATTTTTAGCCTTCGCTAAAAGACTCTAGGTTTCAGATTCGAATCCACACTCAATCAAAAATTATATATAAAAAAAAAAAAATCGCAAGGCATAAGTTGTGTTTCAAACTTTGCCTTAAGGCGAAAAAAAAAATTACTTTGCTGGAATTTTGGAAACTTCTGCTTTAAGGCCTAATTTTGGGTGAAAGTTTGCCTTAAGGCAAAACATCTGCCTTAAGGCCTAATTTTGGGTGAAAATTTGTCTGAAATTTGATATATTGCTTGTGCAAGCAAACTTCAATTCGATGTACCTCTAGATTTTTTATGATAGACCTATTCCAGAATTTGTAATTTCCTCATAAATTAGTATCCTTTGAAATGGGGTTTCCACAACTCTCCTCAAACTTGCCATTCAATATGTAGTATTTTGAGATTAAATTGTAGTTTAGTGTTTTGTAATTTTCACTCTGTATCCAAGTAGTGAAGGTTTAAGTTTCACCGAAAGATCTTACCTTAAACAAGCCAGTGAGGATTCATACTACCGTAAAATATTTTAGATTGAGGTGCAATTATTATTGTTATGGTCTCTATATTCACAAGGCCTACCTCTCCTGAACCTACTTAACATCTCCAATCTCTAATATTTCCTATAAAACTCTCAATCAAGACGTAAAATATCTCTAATCAACTATAACAACAACAACATACTCAGTGTAATTTCACAAGTGGGATCTGCAGAGGACAGAGTTACGCAAACTTTACCCCTACCTTGAGAGGTACAAAAATTATTTCTGATAGACCCTAGGCTCAGAATAAAACAATAACAAAGCAGGTGCAAAATATCTGTAATCACTCTGATGAAATATCGTAATGATGGAATATTGCAATTTCGAGTGACTATATGTTGCGTTTAAAAGGTCATTTTGGAGACATCATTCTATTTATGCCTGTCAACCGGTTCCAACCGGAACCGGACCGGTAACCGGTTAGGAAACCGGCCGGTTCCGGTTCCAAAACCGGAACCGCCTAACCGGTTCCGGTTTAACCGGTTCCGGTTAACCGGTTTGAAGGTCCAAACCGGAACCGGTCCGGTTTGGACTCGTTAAATTTTTTTTTTTTTTTTTTTTTTGTATTATATATATATATTATAGTATTTATTTGTATATTGTAGGTATATTTACATATGTTATACAATTTTATAATTAAAGTTTAAATATTTACTGACTAACAGCCTAACAGCAAGTCAGCAATACAGAATAATGCTTTTCATACACATATATATGTATAACTTACATATACTTATATATATGTACTATATACTTATATATATGTATAACTTAATATATATATATATATATATATATACTATATGTACTTATATATATGTACTATATACTCTATATACTTATATATATGTATAACTTAATATATATACTATATATACTTATATATATGTATAACTTAATATATATACTATATATACTTATATATATGTATAACTTAATATATATACTAAATATATGTATAACTTAATATATATACTATATATATGTACTATATACTATATATAGGATAGCTTAATAGATATATAGGTATAACTTAATATATATACTATATATACATATCTACTATATATACAATATATACTATATATATTTATATAATATATATACTTATATACTATATATACTTATATATGTGTATAACTTAATATATATACTATATATACTTATATACATATCTACTATATATACAATATATACTATATATATTTATATAATATATATACTTATATACTATATATACTTATATATGTGTATAACTTAATATATATACTATATATACTTACTATATATACTTACTTATTATATATACTATATATACTTACTTATATACTATATATACTATATATACTTACTTATATACTATATATACTTACTTATATACTATATATGTACTATATACTATATATAAGTAAGTATATATAGTAAGTATATATAGTATACTTACTTACTTATATATGTGTATAACTTAATATATATAGTATATATACTTGTATATATGTACTATATACTATATATACTTACTTATATACTATATACTATATATACTTACTTATATACTATATATACTATTTTTTCTATATATACTTAAAATATACTAAGAATCCTGTATCTCCTATAGGATTTTCGGGGGGTTGTGTTTCATCATCATCATCATCATCTAAGTCTTCATTAAAAGTGTCGGTAAAATGTTGTTGCATTGCCTCATGACCTAAAAGTGGATTATTTCCACCAACATCAATACCTAAATTAGGTGTTTCTTCCACAAATGTTTCCTCATTAAGCGCACCCCTAACAGTACGACTACTACTACCGGCACCACGTCTTAATCTCTTTGACATTATTAAATAGAAATAATTTAAATCACAATAAAATAAATTACAACAAATTAAATTGCGTAAATTAAATTTCAAAAAATAAATTGCTAGAATTAAATTGCGTAAATTAAATTTCGAAAAATAAATTGCTAGAATTAAATTGCAAAAATTAAAGATAGAGTTGGAACGAAGGTACCAAATTGCCGGAATAATTTCCAACAAAGCGAAGGCGGCTAGAATTGCAAATCCACCAAAGCTACTTCGGATTGTTGCAAAATCACCAACTCCACCAACAATATTATAATTGCAAAATTAATAATTGAAAGTTCAAACTATAATAAGACTTTGTGGCTAATTATTGCAAAGTAACTATAATTGAGAGATTGAGATTTGAGAGAAAGATGAAGAAGAGTGAATTGAAATGAAAATGAAGAAGGGTTTATATAGGGGTGGGGGAGGGGTTAAAGTGTTAAAAAAAAAAATTTGGGGGCCAAAAATTAAGAAAATGACCGTTTGGCAACGGCCATTTTTGCAAATGGACCGTTGCCAACGGTCCATTACCGAGGCCCAAGTCCAACGGCTCTTTTCTTTTTTTTTTTTTTTTTTTTTAACCGGTTTAACCGGTTTAACCGGTCCGGTTCCGGTTAAACCGGTTTAACCGGTTCCGGTTAACAAAAATTTGGAACCGGACCGGTTAACTAATATCCGGTTAACCGGAACCGGTTAACCGGTTATACCGGTTCCGGTTCCGGTTCCGGTTTAACCGGTCCGGTTACCGGTTAAAACCGGTTACACGGAACCGGTTGACAGGCATAATTCTATTTGAAGGAAGAGGAAAAACGAAAATGGAAATTTGCACAATCGACTCTTTCTACACAACATTTATGGGGTTATGATTTTTCTAAAAAAATTCGTAGTTATTTGTGGTCATACTAAAGAAAGGTCAATTCAGAAAACTAGAGTACCTATCTGACCTTGATGGTGCCTCATAGTTTTTGTTTTATACCCCTCAGTGCACACGTCGCATGTAGTTATATTTTGGAAGTCTTATTAATTGGCCCACAACCTTCTCTCACATGCACATCGACCCCACAATGATGCAGGGTTTGAATTACTTGACAATGCATCTTCACATATCAAGAACTTTAGACACATAATATCAAAGTGATTTTCATTGCACCAGACTATGTCGATATTCAAACTCACGCCATCCACAAAAAAAAAATCAGGGGATTCTAGAAAATGACTTTTTTCGTGAAATATATTTTATGGAAAATAACTTATGCCATGCATATAAAATTATCCTCTTAAATAAGTGATCATAACATGTTTGAATTGAATCAATAAATTGACCATTAAAATAATTGTGATGCCCATGATAGAGAGAGATAAAGGAGGGTAAAAGATAATGGCTTGTAACCTTCTAGGTTAACACCTTATAGGTAAATTCCACATTGGGATAAGAGGCGGAAGTGAAGAGGTTTACAAGGCATATAACAAGTTTATACGATGCAAACGTTTTTGAGTTCGATAATGACGATTGCCCAATGGATAAATTTGTGAGGTTTGTTGAGTGAAAGCAGTGGTCCTTGCAATAGTTAAACTTTGTTGTGTTTAATGAAAAAATTGCTGATTAAATTAAAAAAAATGTATCAAACTAAATATGCCCAATTGTTAGTACTCTTTTGAATTGACTTATTCAGTCGTATGTGGATCAATACCATCAGATAAACATGGAAGGTATATATTATACGCTAGAGCAATTTTCCTATGAGATAGTATTATAGTCAACCAATTAAACATAAAAGACACAGAAACAACAAATCAAAACAAATGAAAGAAGATAGATTAGAAAATTACTAAGGAAGTTGAGTTCTACAGGAAAAATTTATACAATTCAAAAATACTAATGATAACTATGGATGTGAATTGTGAGGAGTCGGAAAATACTAATGATAACTATGGTGATGAGTCGGATGGATAACATTGTATGACATCCTACTAACCATCGTCATTTCTTAAAAAATAATTGCTCTGCTCGTTTCACTTTATTTCACATTATTTTCTTATTGTTTGACTGTTTGTTCAAGAAAAAATTATACATATTTTAGTTTTATAAATGAGATTTTATTGCCACACAAATGTTATAACATATTTAAGATTATAAAATTTAAAAGTTTTCATTATTTTCTTAATTCTCGTGTTAATCAAATTATGCCAAACAAATTAAAACAGGAGAGTATGAGAGAATTCTGTGTTTAAGAAAATGACAGCATTCTATAATATTTAATTCTAAAGCTTCTAATATAACAAATCAAATATCTATCAATTATGTCTTAATCTCAAACAAGTTAGGATCGATTATATGTCTTATTGATACTATTATTTCACTAGGAGTGACAAAAACTAGTCCATTATAACCCGTACAATTTGCCCAAGTTTGGGCAGGTTAATGACCCATATTTTTATTAATTCCACCTATTTTAACTTGTTCAAATTTAGCTCAATGCGTCTATTTTACACCGTGTGTTTCACTATCATCAGGCCTAGGAAGCAAGCCCCAACAAATTTTGCATTGTATTAAAACGATTAATTATAATTAAAATATTTTTAGGATGAATATCAATTCCTTTGTCAAGACTTGAACCATATTATTGGTTACAGAAACAGTTGAATATATCAAACTTTTTAATAATAATGTAATTGTGAAACTGACCTCCACTTGGCCCTTTGGTTGCTGGATAGGCATTTATGAATTAGAAGTGGCCACTTGTAAAAAATCTTCTGTGAGTCATACCTGTCAAATTGTTTAACCTTAATCATGCTCTAACAGTGATCATAGTATAGCCTCATATTTAAACCCCGGTTTTGAAAATTTGAAAAGTCTATTAGTAGGAGTCGTATTTATCAAGTTAGTTATTTTTTCGAGAAAAAAAAAGGAGTTAAATATTTTCCCGTTTGAGCTGTTTTTTTGTTCTTTCCTAAAGCATATTTTGAAAGCAATAGTAGTATTTATCAACTTCCAGTACCTATTAGTTTGACTAATTTAGATTAACTTAGCGTAAGATCATTGAAAGAGCGAAACGCTTTCGCTACTAGATACATATATTTTTGCTACTGACATTCTCTGGAAAATTTATACTATAAAACATGATTTCTCACCTTATTCCCACCAAACCAGTTCAGTGGGAAAAACGCAAACAGGTTCCCATTGAAATGTTGAGAAATTTTCTAACTTTTCCATGTGAAAATACAATTGTTTAGATTTTTCCACCGACATTCAGTAAGAAATAGCCACTAAACATTTTTCAGTGAAAAAGTAGAGATTTTTTAGTAGTGTTTCTTCTAAAAATAAGATCATTGGCTGGGATCGATCAATATTTATAGTAAGGGGCCTCAAGGCACAAAGAAAGTATTATACAAAGAAGTCAAGAGGATTCAACATCAATTATATGCATATAAAAATTAATTTTGAACTTATATATACTGTACAATTTTTCGACGAAGGAGGTCATCCACACCCACCTCACGTACCTTTGTTCCACCTATGGTCAACCTCTAACATCTCCTTTACTAATAATGCATATTTCTGTGATTTAATTTATCATTTCTTTTAGATATTTTTCCATTTCAAATATATGTAAAAAAAAAAATGAAATGAATTAGTTACATTTAATTTAATTACGAGAAACTGACAATTGATTCGAGTGATATAATCTGCTCATGGATAAGAGGCGGCCGCTTGTTACGTGCCCAACCTATATCTATGAGGTGGCTAAGATGATTCTTTTTCTCCAAATACAACATGCCATGTCATGTGTTCACCAATAACTTGGCACATTATAGTCCTCATGTTTCTTTTGTGGGTCCCAGGGGATACCCCACAATAATTATCGATGAAGAAATTGATTGAAAAAGAGTGCTAACAGAAAAGTTAAAGAAGGAAAGTTCGTAAATTCGACACATAAAAACGGTAATATACGTGTCAGCAAAACCTTAGTCTATACAGAAGCTTCGTGGAGTCATATGTTAAATACGACAATTATTTTGTTCGGATATTCTCGTAAACTTACTTCTACTATTTCTGTTTTAAGAAAAATCTCGGAGCTTTCTTACTCTGCAATAATAATAGTCATTCTGTCTCAATTTATATGGCATAAGTTAAATTTTTAATTTTGATGGTGTATTCGGATTTAGAATATTTAAAAATTTGTAAGATAATATTTACATATTTAAAAACTATATAAAAATTATTATAAATTATAATTATTGCCAATCCTAAACAATTAAAAGACACATAATAAAATTGTGATCAAAGAAAATTCGTTCGAATTTCGAAATCATGTGCTGAGTTTATAGATTGGCTAATTATATCGTTCAAGGATATAGTTGCAGTTTTATGTTAGTTTAAATGCAAAAATTTATTTGTATAAAGTATTTATATCAAACTAGGGAATATACGTCACTCATGTGTTAGGCTATCTTTTCAGTCCTTTCTCCTTCCTTGCAGTTCTTTCGGTTCAATATTAAGGGTAAAGATTAAAGTTTTATACACGATTAATATATGATTTGATTGCACCATCAAGTAATTCATCAGTTTTTTCCCAATTGTTTCTCTGTTTTTTTTTTCCTCTAAAAATTCAAAATACTTTTTTTCTTTTTTCCTTTCTCTGCATACTTCAAACCCTCCGTCTTTCTCGATCTCTCAAATTGTTATATCCATTTTCTATCTCTTTCGCTTTTTGTATCTCGTCTGCCTCTCTTTCTCCTTGAAACTCTCTTTCTACTAATCTTTGGATTATATATCGCGTATATGCATTTGTTAGGGACATTAGTTAGAGCCTAGAGGTATGGTTTGAAAACACAAGTTCTGGAGAAATTGAGAATTCTAAAAAATCGACCCCACCAAGATTGAGTAAACAAATTGACAAGCAAAAAGGATGAAATTCATTCGAGAGGGCTTGAGGATTTGAAAAAAATGGATTGGTTGGAAGATTCTTTACGTATGAAGAATCTAATCTAATCCACGGTGAATCCGATTCAACGATGAGAAGCGATGAAATCAGTAGCGAAAACACCAATGCATAAGGTTCTTGAGATAGCATTGCCAGAAGTTTCTTCCCAAAGAAGATGATATTTAGAAAAAATTATAAAAGAAGTTACAATTTAGTAAATAATGTTTGAAAAGGGAATAAATTTTTTCTACTAATAAAACAAAATATATTTTAGAATATAATTAGGATTAATTTGACTTATTTTTAATATTTTTTTGGTCATAAAATATGATTATATAAAAAGGTAATTTTATGATAGTTATTTTTAAAATTATCTGGTGATAGGTATATTACTTGTATATAATTTTTTTTTATCGGTTGTCCCCGAAGGACATATTACTTGTATGTAAATACAAACAAACAAAAAAGTACACTGATAATGCAAAAATAAAGTTTATCTTTCATCTTTCTTTTTTCCAACATGAAAAGACAAAACATTTTCATCTATATATACATGGTACTTCACTAGCATTTTGCATCTTATAAACTTCTCAAACACCACAACACCACACCATCTCTCTTCTCTCTAATTTTCTTTTTTTTGCCCCTCTTCCAAAATGAATGCAGATGAGGCTAATAACAATGACCAAAAAACACCACTTCTCCCAGTTCATAGGTCACAAAGTACGAATTCATTTATTCGATCTAATTTTTCACTTAAAAATTTATTCACCCTTCTAGGACCTTTACTATGTACAATTATTTGCTTATTTGTGAAAATGGATAATGCTCCAACTACTAGTACAAATATGTTGGGAGTTCTTGCATGGATATTTACATGGTGGTTAGCAGAGGCGGTACCGATGCCAATAACTTCCATGTCGCCGTTATTTCTCTTCCCCTTGTTCGGAATTTCGTCGGCTGACGACGTTGCACATTCGTATATGGATGATGTTATTGCGCTTGTACTTGGAAGTTTCATACTTGCTCTTGCTGTTGAACATTATAATATCCACAGAAGATTGGCCTTAAATGTGAGTACTTTTAATTTCTTTAAATATAGCTTCTTCTTTTTTATTTTTTATTTTTTATATTTATCCGTTTTGGATTTGGAGTATAATTCACAAATAGTCACTTTTCAGCCCCATAATAGAATATAGGTCAATTTGATGGACTTTCACTTTTTGTTTAAAACTTTTTTGTTTCTATTTTTAGTGATGGGGAGAGAAAAAGAGGGATAGAATCAAATAAGAGGGGAAATAGAAAACTAATTTTCTTTTCTGCTTCAACTCGATGATATTAAAGAATGAAATAGTGTCTACTGGTAATTTTTCGACCACGTCTTTAAAAAATAGTCATTATTTTGAATTTTAATTTATAAAGAGAACACCAAAATTCCTTGTAGATTTAAAACTACAGAATAATAATAATTTTTTAATTACAAGAGCTGAAAAACAACTATTTATGAACTTTTGCAGGCTAAGTGCTTTTATCTTTATCCAAGCTTAATTAAGCACGCAAGTGAAGAAATTATCACACGATAATTTAATTTAGAAAACGAGACTAGGATTATCTATGATTTTCTCGTATAGTGATGTGATCAAAACTAATTTCATTTAAAGATGTAGAGAATTACCTACTTATATATTTTTTTTCAACCAATTACTAACAATTATAACTACGATGTTCAAGGTTAGATAATCTACCAAATGGTAGGTAAATAAGTGTCAAGATTGTATAGGTTGTTTAAAAAGAGGGAATCCTTGTTTTTATAATCTTTTCTATGTATCATAATGTTAGCTCTTGCGTCCCAACTTTTGGCGTTCTGGGCCCTATCAAAGACTTGCCTATTTATTAAACTAAAACTAATAATGAAAATACTTCTCAGCTGCAAATTCCCATTTAACACGTTTTTCGTCCTTCTTTTATTGCCAATCTATGATTGAAAATCATATATAGACCTATCTTACGTGTGTTCGATCAGTGGTGGACCTAAAATTTTTACCAGGGTTCAATATATAAGAAATATATAACACTGTATATACACTACAAGAAAGTATAGAAATCGCAATAAAAATTTTTATATTTGGCAACAACTTAGTTTTATTGTTGGCAAATAATTTTTTTGTTGCCAAAAAATTTAATTTTATTGCCATAGTATTGATTATTGTTGCAAAAAGTACGTTTGACAACAAAAAAAAAGTTGTTGCACGTTGTTGTAATAGCAGCCGTTGGGAAAAGTTCATGCAATAATTTTTTTTTTTTTTGTCAAAAGTACTTTTTTGCAACAATAATCAATCTATGGTAACAAAAAAAAATTTGTTGCCAAATATAGTTTTTCTTGTAGTGGTACATATATATTTTTTAAAAACAGATTAAATATACATATATACAGTGTTATTTTTTAACGAAGTGATTTCATATGAAACCACGTAGGACCACCCCTGTCCTGAATAATATTCTTCCTTTAACGGTAGTTAGAATTATGGCCTAGAATTATTGTTAGGCAACATTTGACATGCATGGGCCATGCATTGATACAGATAACGCAATTATTCTGTGGGGACCCAATGAATCCACCGCTTCTCCTCTTGGGGATCTGCGCCACTACATTCTTCATCAGCATGTGGTTGCACAATGTGGCAACCACCGTGATGATGATGCCGGTGGCCACCGGCATCTTATCCCGATTGTCATCCGGTGGTGGCAGCAGCCACCGGAATCAACCGAGTAATTCGGACGAGCTAGTCACCAAATTTTGCAAAGCGGTTGTTTTAGGGGTTGTATACTCTGCATCAATTGGAGGAATGAGTACTTTGACCGGGACAGGTGTCAACTTGATATTGGTTGGAATGTGGAAGAGTTATTTTCCTCATGAAGCGCCTTTAAGTTTCAACACTTGGTTTTTCTTTGCTTTTCCTTTGGCTTTGGTGATATTTTTGGCATTGTGGGGTACTCTTTGCTTATTGTACTGTAGGAAGGGATCAAGTAGATCACTTTCTGCTTATTTGGACAAAGCTCATTTGAAGAGGGAGCTTGAATTATTAGGTAATACTTCATCTAAACCCTTCCTTTGTAGTGGAGTAATTTATAATTTACTAGAGTTTAACTTTTGTACACACACTAAAATGATTTTTAATTTATATTATTGGGTCATTTAAAGGATAACATCTTTCCGTTTTCATTAGTTTAATTTGGAACAGAGTTTAATTAGAAAAAGAAAGATTTTGAAGCTGGTGGTCTAGTCAAACTTTTGTGTCGTGTCAAACTACATCAACATTCTGAAAATGGTGTCATAGAAACATTTATGTGAAAATAAGACCTTTGAAACGCGCGGTCATATAAAAGATGACATAATATATATGCGTGATCATAAAAGCTTCTCTTAATAGTAAAATGTGAAGTTTGAAGTTAGAAACATGACATTTTCTAAAATAGGCTAATTAATCATAAACTGGAACTAAAATCAATAATATGAAATTAGAAAAGTATAAGATAGGTTGTGTACCACAAGGTGTAAAGTATATAATTGAGGCTGAGATGTATCTTTCTCCATTATCTTTATCTTGTCTTGCATTATTTTGGTAGTCAATTTTCGGAGTATCTTTGATTGAGATGTGATCAACAAGTGGAACAATTAATTGAAGTTTCGTGATTATGTTTTTCACTATAGACCACACATTTTCATCTAATTTGTAGCCATGATTGATGTTTGAATATCAGACTGGTCTTTTCTGCAATTATTTTAGACAACTTCTAATGGTTTGTCCCCATTAATGTAATGTGCAGGTCCCATGGCTTTTGCTGAAAAGATGATTTTAACAGTTTTTTCGGTACGTCAATAATTAAATTAAAATCCAAATTATTTGTGTTTAATTTTAAAATGACTTAATTATGACATTTTAATTAATTAATTTGATGTTCTTTAATTGCTACAGATTCTAATAGTGTTGTGGATGACAAGAAGTATTACTGAAGATATTCCTGGATGGGGATCCCTCTTTGGTGGACGTGCTGGTGATGGAACTGTTAGTGTAAGTGTGTGTGTCTATATATATACTGATTTTAATGCAATTGTAGGTAACTACTTATAATAATTGATAAACTAATGATTTAAACCAATTAGATAAATAAGCTAATATAGCAAGTTATGTTATACGTTGAAGCATAAATTTTCTTACACCATCGATAAATAGAAGTGTTCTAACTAATTTCTATTATGATCGACAAAATAATCTAGTCACAATTTTTTTTAATAGTCTTTTTCAGGATTTTCTTGAATGATCAGCAAAATACTAGCTCTTTCTTTGTTGATGGTAGTTCTAAAATTCGATCATAAGAAATAAAAATAATGTTATTTTTAATTACACAACCAGAAGTAGTACATCTTCATTTTTCGACATTACTAATTCCATTTATTATTATCTTTAGTGACTTAATAATGTTAAATTTCACTTTCTGTGTATAGAACTACTAAAGAAGTGACTGAATATGGGGGCAAATATACCTTACCTCAAATAGTGTTACGAAAAGCCGCTTCGTCCAAAACTTTTTACTAGATATGTATATATAGACTATAAGCAAAATGAATATATTGTGTAAAAATATTAAAAAATGACATTACTTGCCGTTACTGCAATTTATACGTTAAATTCAGTTTTTCATTGGCTGATACCACTTGCAAAAAATTATGTGTATGTGCCACTTACATAATATATACAAAAATTGTAGAGTAGTGATTATATTGATGATGTTTGATCTGATTTTCTCTTTTTTAGGTGATGATGGCAACCTTATTGTTCATAATTCCAAACAAGAAGCAGCCAGGGGAGAAGCTAATGGATTGGAACAAATGCAAGAAATTGCCATGGAACATAATTCTTCTATTAGGGGCAGGTTTTGCCATAGCTGATGGAGTTAAGTCAAGTGGTCTAGCTGATGTACTCTCAAGAGCCCTAGATTTCTTGGAAGACGCTCCCTACTTAGCCATCGCACCAGCTGTCTGTTTAATAAGTGCGACCCTCACCGAGGTCATCACGTCGAACAATGCCACGACGACAATTATGCTCCCATTGCTCGTCGAGATCGCTAAAAATATGCGTATTCATCCTCTCCTACTCATGATCCCGGGAGCCATTGGCGCACAGTTAGCTTTCTTGCTCCCCACAGCGACGCCCTCGAATGTTGTAGGGTTTACTACAGGGCATATTGATGTTAGAGACATGATCCAAGCTGGATTTCCATTGAAAGTTGCTGGAATTGTTGCTCTCTCCTTATTGATGCCTATATTTGGTAAAGTTTCCTTAAAATTTCTTTATTACATCCTCCGTTTCGGTTTGTTTCGTACATGCGCGTCTGTTTAAGAAAAAAATGATACATTTCTACATTTGGAAACATTTTAACTTCAACTTTCTATTTTACTCCTAATACGAAGTTTTTTATAGCCACACAAATATTATGACATGTTTAAAATCACAAGTTTCAAAAGTTTTATAACTACAGAAATATTATGGCATGTTAAAGACCGCCAATTTCAAAAGTATTTCTTTTGTTTTTCTTAAAATTTGTGGTGAGTCGAACTATATCATATAAAAAATTAGAACGACGAAGGAAGCATTAAACATGTGAGTTTACTAGTTTTTTTTTCTGCCTTTTTCACATAATTTTTCCAATTATAAAGAGCAGGGGCATGCTTTCTAGGACTGTGCGACTTTACAATTAGATTGAGTAACCTTAAAGTTGTTTTAATATGATAAAAATAATTTTGTATGTTTGTTGTTACAAAGGGTAAAATTTGGTTACTTTAATATACAAAAGCTATAAAATTTTGTAAGTTTATTATTATGATGGACAGAGTTCAGTGATCTTACGTGAAAACTGACGGTCTCTTTTCTGGTTTCAGGACCTATTGCGTTTGGAACTGATAAACCAGTGAATAATGTATCCAGGAATTATTTGCATTGGTGTGGCTAGTTTATTTCGTTAAAGATGGAAATATAGAGGGACACATAATGCAAGAGGAAGTTATATGCATCAAGATTGACAGTATAAAAATATTTGCACAATCATCTTGATGTCGAGCTATCTACATGATTTATCCTAAGAGGAATGAATCATCGTGGAATAGAAGAAGCAGTAGTTGTGAAATATCATATTTTGTTTGCCTCTTAGCTATTTTCTTTTTCATATGTTGAAGTAGTTATTGTATATAGGCTTTTTTGGTCCAAGAAATATATATATGGAGTGTAATTTTATATTTAAAATTTGTAATTCAAATACTTAATAGAGTCATTATTTGTCGGGACTTATTAGTTCAGTTGGTTGACTATTTGGACTTTCACCTTGTTGGTGAGGATTCGAATCTCCACATTGTAATCCCCTCTCTCATTTTCCCTTTCCTTACCCCATATGTAATAAAAATAATTTTAAAAAAATAGTCATTATTTGAACTCATGTCATGACTCTATGATTGGAATTATAGGAATTATAACCTATGATTACCTGTAATATTCCCTAGAATAATTTAGAGCTACTCCCTCCATTCCAAAATAAGTGTCTCTTTTAGCTCATGCACACTCCTTAGAAAATTGCTCACTCTTAAAAAATTATAAATGTTTTTACCAACTTACCCCTAATTAATGTTTAGAAAAAGAAAAATTATTTAATGATTCTTGATAATAAATAAGGTTAAATTTGAAAAAATAAAATTAATTTCTTCTTGAAATTTTAAAGTGTCACTTATTTTGGAATGGAGGGAGTATCAAAATGGGTCCGTTCAACCCAATCTTGCAGGCAAAAGGGAAGTTCAACAAAAAGTACTTGCTGAAAGGTCCCTAGATATTAGTGTATTGTTCATTTTGTACATTATAATTATAAGACCCTCTCTTTTAATTTAAAAAATTATAAACTTCTCTTATTGTTGAATTTAGAGCCTCTTACTGTTTTTACAAAAAAATGTAGTTATTAGCCTACTTATGTGCACCTCGATGATAAAAATAATCCCTTATCATTGATAGTAGATTCAAAATAATCTCTTAAGTATCAACAGAGAAGTTTTGGTCCGTTAATTTTGGCAAAAGTAAGCATTTTTTGTGTCCGTAAAATATTTAACAAACTCTGATTATTAAGTTTAACCGCACCCGTGAAAAGAATAACCAGAAACAAATTTTGGTCAAAATTTCAGAAGCCACTATATTAAAACTAAATCAGACACAAAAGTAAAACCAAAAATACATAAATTTTCCCTCAAATAGTTGCACTAGACTCTTGAAACAGACCAAAAATAGCATAAACTACAAATAACGTACTTTTAAATGTGAGTTCCTGTTAAATATTATCTATTTTCACTAGTTTGAAATCAGAGTTTGGTTAATATCTGACGGAGACAAAAAAATGCTCACTTGTCACAAACTTAAAGGACCGTAACTACTAAAGTAATACTTAAGGGGCTATTTTGAATCTACAATCAAAGATAAGGGACCATTTATATCATTTTCTCAGACTAAATTCATATGATACTTGCTACCTCCCAGTAGTAAATGTATTGGGAAACTCTATCTATAAATGCTTAGACAAATGAGAAAAAATAACCAAATTTTTACCTCCGCTGAATTTTGAACTTGAGAGTCATTGATCTCATGGTTCACAATCCACTTTATTAATCAGTAGGTCACATCCGAGGTTGAATCTAGAGTCTCTTATTATATAGCTTCCAGCAACAATGATGATAAGATTCAACCTAAGGAAACTCTAAAAATTAAACAAAAGTAAAGAAAAACAAAAGATAGATGAAGAATTGGGGATTAAGGAGAATAGAGGATAGACCCTTGACCCAAGAGCAAGAAATCTATGGACAAGAAAGGGTATATCAAACCCTAACCCTTCCAATCGGATTTACAAGCCCTAGAACCTAAGCAATTCGAATCAACAAACGACTCAAATGAATCCACAAATGAGCAACATTGAATTCGATGGAAATAAGTAATTCACTTTACAACTAGGAAGCAACACTTGGTTAACCAACCAAACAATTTATATTAATCTAAACTATCAACTACAATCTCTCTTAAGAGTTTCTTCATTTAATATAATCTAAAGATGAAAATAACCTAAGTCTAGTATTTATACTAAGAGACTTAAGAGCTAGGCTAGTTATTGCAGGAATGCCATTAATGAGGCAAATGCCTTGTTTGGCTAGTTGGATGTTGGCTTGAAATCCGAAAAAGGCTCCTGTTGCACATATAGCCATCATCCAATCCTCAAGCTTGCAATTGTGACCCCTTTTGCATCTCTGGCCCTTCTTTGCACGTCTAGCCACATTTGCATTTCTGTCCCTTTGCGACTCTAGCCACTTTGAGTGTTGGCTTTCTTTCTTGTAGCTTCTTCTTTCATTCCTCTCCAAGCTACTTTCCATACTTCATAGGCCTTCTTATGGGGCCTGTGTGCCTCTTCATGGGTCTCCAATGCTCTTTTGGTCATCCTCCTAGCTTGAATGGATTGGAGTCACATGCCTTGGTCTTCAATGTGACCCTTCAAGCGAGGTGTGCCTAGTAGGGTCATATCATCCTCCCCTTCTTGAAAAAAATTTGTCCTCGAATCTGAATCTTGAAAAAGCCAAAGGAAGATGGAAGACAACATACTCCTCAAAGATTGAGGGTTAGCACACACAATAATAACCACATAGTCATGCCAAGGATGAACAAATTTGTGGTACAACCACACATCAATAGTAATCATGCATAGAGAGTGCATACATGGGATTTCAACAAGGTGAATTCCCTAAAATTCAAGAAATAACTCACTCCCCACGCAAGTTCTACCTTCATTTTGACTAAGTGTGAGATGTAAAGTAAGGTCATTCCAACCTAGAGCCCAACCCTCTACACTAGTCTTCTCAAACAATGGCTTCACTACCAAGACATAACAAGAGGACACTACACCGGGATCATAAACAAGGATATTCCTCAAGTCATGGACTACACATCCCTCTTGCAAACCCATTATAAACTTAAGCAACAATATACAAAGGGTTTCATGAGCAAAGAGGTCATAAGGAAAGGTATCACACAAGATATTGTTAGCAATTTGAAGCCAAGCTTTACCCTCATTTTCAAGATAATCCATTTTAGCAATCAAGTCAAATTCCCTCATGAGGAGGTTTTGCTCACTAAGAAATGGATCATCATACCATAGTGGTTCTTTAGTGACTTTGTGATTCTCAAGAAGGGCTTCATTTTTAACATCCCCAAACACAAAGCCATGCATTTCACAATCATCTACTATGTTACTATCAAGCAAGTTATCATCCTTGAAAAGAGTAGGTTCAATCACAAGATCATATTCAAAATAAGCAAGTTCACTCTCAATAGGATCAATATCAACAAAAGTACTATCACTAGATGGACACAATTTACTCTTGCAAGAAGAGTCAATATAGTCATCAAAAGGATCAACTAGTGTGGAAGCACTTTTCATCAATGCATCATCAATTAACAAAGGGTCTCTAATTCCCACAAAAGGTAAAACTTTACCTCTACTCAATTGTTCATCAATCACAAAGTGATCCACATTTGCTAATGTAGAATGGTTAGCTTTGTTACCTCTTTGTTGAAGCACATCACCTTTGTCAATTTGGTCAAGTTCCTTGTATTGGCCTTCCTCTTTAGAAGAGGGTAGCACTACTTTACCCTCCAAAGGAACTTGGAAACTCGGGTCCATGTCCTCTTTGGGGTGATAATCCACGTAAGTACCTACAAAAGGAACAAGACAACTAGAAGAAATAGAAAGGTTAGAGGGGTTAGCTTGACTTGGCACCAAGTCCTTCTCTTCACCAAACCTTTCCTCTCCTCCTAACATTCCTCTAGTGACCATACACTTCTTACTCTTCTCTTGGTCGAACTTTGTCCTCCTTGAGCAACCAAGGTCTCTTTTTCACTCGCAACTATTTCCTCCCTTTTCGTCTTTTCACATAACTCTTTCATGATTCTATAGTCTTCACGCACTTCATGGGGAGTCAATGGAGCAAGGACATACTTTTTACCTTTGACCACTAAAGAATACTTGTTGGTTCGCTCACTATGTTGAGCATCCACATCAAATTGCCAAGGTCTCCCCAGAAATATATGGCATGCTTACATTGGCACCACATCACATAAGATTTCATCCTCACACCTTCCAATTCTCAATTGGATTATTGCTTGCTTGGTCACCCGCATTTCTCCACTTTCATTGAACCATTGAAGCTTGTAGGGGTTAGGGTGTTTTCTTGTGGGGAATTTCATACTTTCAACCAAGAATTGGCTAACCGCATTAATACAAATCCCACCATCAATGATCAAGGAACAAACCTTGTCTAAAATCTTACACCTAGTATGAAACAAGTTCTCCCGTTGGTCACTCTCTTCCCTAGCTAGAGCTCTCATAGCCCTCCTAGCAACAATAGCATGATTCAAAGCCTCCTCATATTTCAATTCAACTTTACCCTCGGAATCACCCTCACACTCACTACTTTATCCTTCCTTATCATGACCAACCCCGCCCTCATTTTCATCATCGGTTCGATACCCATCCCTCACTATAGTGATAGTCCTCCGGTTAGGACACTACTTGCAATATATCTTCTACCTTGGCATTTGAAACATTGAATGGTAGATGGAAGAGGAAAGTTAGGTTTAGCGTTATTACCTTCTTTGGCTTGGTCGTCTCCTCTAGCCTTGTAATCAAACTTAGCTTGAGAAGTGGAAGTAGTGATCTTGGGTTTCTTCCAAGTGGACAAGTTCCACTTCTCTTTCCCTTGATTCCAAGTTGAAGATATTTTGCTTTTGTCTTTGTAAGACCTCTCTTCTTTTAGATCTGCTTTAACCTTGGATGCATCATGGAATGCCTCTTCAAGACTATTATAAGTCTTGAGCCTCATCGGTTTAGAGATGTCCCGATTCAAGTTGGCTACAAACCTTATAATAGTGTACTCCTTATGATCTTCTATCTTGGACTTCATCCGCAAGTGCTCAAACTCATCAAAGTACGTTTCCACACTTTTCAACCCTTGGTTTAACATGTACAACCTTTTGAATGTATCTTGGTGGTATATGGGTGGAAGCCACCTCGTCTCCATGAGCTCAATCAAGTTGTTCCAAGTTGGGAGATCATAGATGTGTTGTTGAGCTCTTTGTAACTTCTTGGATTCCCACCAAGAAGAAGTGTATCCCTCAAATTGAGTGAGGGCATACTTTGCCTTCAAGGCCTCATACGCATTGTTCGTGAGGAAGATGCGCTCACTTTGCAATTTCCATTCAAGGAACTCTTCCGGATTGCTACCTCCTTGGAACGTAGGAAGGTTCACCTTGATGGTGTTCAAATTCGGCTCATTATCTAGCCATCTTCCCCGGTCTTCATAACCTTGGGCCCTCCCTAAGCCTACATGACCTTGGAATCTAAGGTCATGGCCCGGAAACCTCTCAAAACCTCCTTTTCCTCCCCTCCCCCGGTTATTCATTCCTCCATGCCTCATTCTTTGTCGGTTATCATCCCACCACCCACCTTGTGGATAGTCATCATACTCCTATTCATTCATGGGGTATTGGTAGTGGCGTTGATATTGGTTTTGGTTAGGAAAGGGATCTTGTGTTTGGACTTAAGGTGGAGCTTGGGGTGTTTGTTGTAAGATTACTTGAGGGATTGCCTCATTCGGGTTGTGTTGGTATAATTGGGGATAGGTTTGTCGATTGGTGTTTTGGAATATGGAGTTTTAGGATGGGAGGTTAGTTGTTTGGGGTGGTGGAGCTCTTTGGGTGGAGGTGGTTGTGGTGTTGGGATTGCACAAGGCATGGGCTTGTCCCGGGATGATGGTTGGTGTAGTGTCTTCTATTTTATCCCCATCACCTTCATTCCTAGAACGAGGAGTGCCCATTCTACTCGAACCCTCCATTTGAACTTTCTCAATACTCACCATCCGTTCATCCAAACCCTTCAACTTCCCATTCACACCATTCATCTCTCCTTTCATCTCTTCCATACCCGCTTGCATGCCCGAGATTTGATTCATGATCATAGCCAATGAACTTGCTATGGATGATATATCTACTATCTCTTGCATCCTATCACCTTGGTTAGACATGATTGTTATACCCTATTTTAACCGAAGTCAAAATAGTTTACAACATTCCGGTAATTCCGGGGTTAATTAAAGTTAGGGAGTCGCCACCTAATTATTTATGGTGAATTAGGACACCTAAAGTTCTTTAATGTTATTTTTAAAGTTAACTCCGTTTTAATGACTACGAAACTTAAGATTCTAAGTAAGGGTTCAATTAGTCTGAAGGGAAAGTATTAGGCATCCTTTAAGACCCATTAACAATGGTTAACCGACCAGACTTAATGTTAATTAATTAAGGTTAAAAATGCAAATATAATATTTTAAATATTTAAGGAAATATCTTGTAAGTGTTGCTAAGGTTATAGTGGAAATATAAATATGCTATTTTAAAATAAGGCTTATAGAAAAAGATAATATTTTTTGCATAAAGGACTTTAGTTATAAGTAAACTAAAAAAAAAAAGTGCGGGATTGTACGATGTTTTGTAAATATTTGGAAACAACTCAATTAATTTTGACAGCTTAGAAAATATATTGAATGACCAGATAAGATAGATAAACGACTAGTGTAAATTTAAAAAATAACCTCATAAATATTCTACTATGCTTCCTTTCCGATCCGATCTCTGTATATAGCTTATTTTTTAGTACTTTAAAGGGTTTGTTAATTCATTCTCCCAATATTCCAATATTCCTAAACTATATGCATGTCATATAAATATGTGCATGTACAGGTCATTAATGGAAATCTGAGTATGTTTTTAATCTTCTTTCTAACTAAACAAAGTGTCAAACTCACGAGGGACAATTAAACTTCACTCGATTTAAGACCTAAATTTGCTGATTAAAACATCCTAATATAAAATAAGCTCGGTTAAAGTAAGCAGTTAAATATTTACCAAAGTCGCACAACTAAGTAAAATGTTAGTCACACCAAACATATAAACAAGTATCGGAGAATAAAAATAGGGTGACCAAAGCCATATTTGGCTCACATAGAAGAGTAAAGTCTGAGTTGTTCGCCGTTTTGGCTAACCACTCTCTTTGTTTTCTGTCCAAATGAATGTCGTAAGAATGGGAGTATGCATGCAAGGTCCAAACGCCGCAAAATCTCAAAGTGAGACTGTTCGGATACCGAGTCTTTATGGAGACTCCATTTCGCTCCGAAGTGTACATGAAAAGAAAAGATAAAGATTAGCATGGAATTATCATATGATGAACTCAACAGATTTCAGACCAAACGATAGGGCTGCTACGAAAACACTTATGAAAACAGAGTTCAACAGATTTCAGATCCAAACGACAGATTGAAGACACTATGAAAACAGCAGCTTATAAATAGGCTGAAGCTCCAATTTAAAGCAAATTCAGATCAAACGAGAGGACTGCTACTGTCAAACAGCAGTTGAAACCATGTTTCTCACCAAGCTAAGTCCTCAAAATACAACAACGACATATGCAGGAAAGAGAGAGACAATGCACCAAACAGTTTAGGACAGAGAGGGCAATATACCAAGCATAGAATAAATGAGAAAGTGTTATTTCCCAGATTATTTTTTTCCGCTTTCAAGAAAACAAATTTTCAGCCCAGTGATACTAATTCTAGTTCCAATCGACATGATGCATCACTTTGAATACAGTGTCTAATATACCATGAGGTATTCCAACAGAAGCAAAAACTATGCAGGACATATGTATCTTCGGACCAAAACATGATATTTTAGGCAAGCATCCTTAGTAGGTTCTTAAATCGACATACAGTCTAAATTCGAGCAGGACAAACAGCAGATTCCAAAGACCAGACATTCACTCTTAGCATATTTCATCCAAACAGAATTTCCAGCATTCATTAACTAATTTCAACGAGGTACAAAACAGTTTTTTAAAAAAAGCAGAACCAAATTTAAATGCCCTTCCATTTGGCAGACAGTAACAAAAGCTTATTTGTTGTCCTATGCATCAGAACAAAAAGAACCAAATGATATTCAACTTAGAATCCTCTAAACTCTTGATAGATATCAACCTCAATCGAGCATCTCTAAATCAAAACCAGAGACGAGTAGCTAAACAACTTAAGTTAAGGTTAACTTAAATTAATGAATCAAATGTTTAAACCTAAAGCCAAAAATCAGCCCAACCAACATGACATAATAAAGATATCATAACAGCAACTCAATCACATTTTCAGTCGTGATTTCAACCAAACTAGTAAATAACACATATTTCAGTCGGAATTTCAACCATATAAAACAACAAAATAAGAGCGACGAAGAATAACATTTTTAGGCTAAAAATAGTAAAAAAAAAGTCGAGGAGAAATAGGAAATGATTTTACATGAGAAAACTACGATTTATGATTTTATCTCAAACGGCAGATTCATTACACTAACAGTACCAGAAAATAGAGAAAAATATTGAAGCTTTAGGTTTACCGACCTTTTATGGGTGCAGTGAACAGGGTGTCGAAGTCGGATTTGCTCTCTTACTCACGAACAACTTCGAATCCCAAATCGAAACGAACCAGAAAGTTTTTCGTAGAGAAAATGCTCGAGAACAGATAGAGTAATTTAAATGGTATGAAATTTTAGAGGTGAGCTACGGACCCAAAAAAAATCTCCCCTTCGGCTGAAGATTTAGAGATGTATTTATAGGTGTAAAATTAAAGTCTAGGGTTTCGATTTGGGCGGAATTTTGAGATAAGCTAGTCGTTCAAAATCGAATCTCCCTCGTGATTCTTTCAAAGATTGTTGAACATTGTTGGATTTTTGTGTATTTCAGACGCTTGATC
The DNA here is from genome assembly GCF_019175385.1 of Lycium barbarum. Taxonomy (NCBI): domain Eukaryota; kingdom Viridiplantae; phylum Streptophyta; class Magnoliopsida; order Solanales; family Solanaceae; genus Lycium; species Lycium barbarum. Next base: position 1,088,670 of record NC_083346.1, on the reverse strand, counting down.
AGCAAAAGCAAAAAGTAGACAAAAGCCATTAAACTTTATACTCGAAAATGAAAAAAGCACTGGTAAAGCACGATTCGAATTCATAAATGGAAAAAAATTCATCAAGGGTTTTCAGATTGAAAACGGAAAAAGAAAGAGGACGACGAACTATAAGGGTTGAAACCTGACGGGGAAAGGACCAACATTAAATTCCTTTCCCCGAAATGGCCATGCATGGCCTGTGTTCGCGAAGGAGGGTCTGTGAATTTTCGATCGCGTCGGGTAGAGAGAGAAAGAGGAGGAGAAAGGGAAGAGAGATGAGGCGGCGGTTCATTAGGTTTTGTTTTGGGTGAACGATGAGTAATAACAAAAGGTGGGCCGGTCGGGTCGGGTGATGTTGGGACGAATCGGGTGTTGTTGGGCCGGTCTGTTGAAAATATAGACTGGTGGGCTGGGTGGAATCCGAATTTGGCCCTTTTCTTTCTCTAATTAATTTATTTGGACATCTTCATCTTAATAATTTGGACTAGAATTAACCACTTTCAAATATATAATACAACTTCTTATTAAAATAAATAACCGTGCAATAAATATAAAAAATATTAATATAGTGCTTTCTTAAGTAGATGAAATAACTCGTCCAAATTATTAACGATCAAGAAGCACAGATAAAATTAATTGAAGGAAAAGTGGGACAAAATTGCGTGTCAACAATGATGACCTGCAAAACTAGCAAACAAGATTAGCAATAAAAGCCTCACGTCACTCGTATTGAACTCTCAACCTTACCACACTCCGTGTTCTTTCGAAGTTGTTGATGAATCGTTCGCCCAATCAAATTCCCACGCTGCTTATCCTTTGTCGTAGAATGAATTTTTGTTTAGATGAATGACGGACGACTCAAAGCAAAAAGGACGAGAGCCAATAAAGTTTCAACGAAATAAAATGAAGAAAAGCTTGAAAGAAATTAGTACGAAAGAAATGTGGACACAAGAACTAGTAAACACAAGTAGGAACAACTACTAAATGGCTACTAGTTGAAAGATACAAGAACTTGAAATGCTAAAATCAAAAAATAAATGAAATTTCGGGTCCGGGTAGGTGATAACTTGAAAACGGGGTCTTGAAGCCTCAATTGAGCCAATGTATCAATTTGAAATATCGAATTTTTTTAAAATGCTATACTTTTTTTTTGTTCCCTACCTAAGGAATAGGGATCACTTACAATCAAGGCTCAATTTTTTTTTGATTTGAGAGCAAGATTTGAGGCTGGGAAATCAAAGAAATAAGATGAAAGTTAACTCGTACCCGGGAAATTATACGGCTGAAAATTAGGTTTATACAGTCCGTATAAATTTTGACGGACCGTAGAAGTGGATAGTCAAAATTCTGAAAATGTTGTACTTTCTGCGATTGAATTTTGACGCTCCGCAGGAAATTATACGGTCCGTATAATTATACTGTCAACGCGTCACAGTAAGCAAATTTTCAAGCCTGATTTTGACGCTGAGATTTGACGATCCATAGAAACTTTTACGATCGTATAATTGTAACGTCAACGCATCACAGTAAGCAACTTTGTTGGCTGAATTTTGACGTTGCAATTTTAGGTCCCGTAGAATTTTATACGTTCTGCACAATGGACCGTATACCAGTTTCCCTGATGACGTCTCGTACTCGAATTTCTTGGATCTTGGGTCAGATTTCTGACCTTATTGACTCCCTTGGGCCCACAAAAACCTAGTAATTACCATTTTGGGCTGTTTTAATTTTTGCACTTGGACGTGGAAAATTTTAGATCAAACCTTCCTTTTTGGCCTCCTTCCTCAAGATGAATATATGAATGTCCTCAAGAACATGAAGAACATTCAAATTTCCAAGTACCTTACCAACTCGTTTTCCTCCAACTTTCGGGTATAGGTTCCTCTTTGATAGGAGAACAAAGCCCAATACCTATTAAAGTCAATTTCAATCCAAATCAACAAGACTCACTTTGAGTTCTTCAAGCTTTGTTGAACCTCTAATGGTGGAAACTTCAATCCTTACCCAAATGACTTCAAATTTCGTTTCCAGATGTTTTCCACCACAACGAACTCAAATCTACCTTCAAAAACACTCAAATCCAACCACAATTGTAATTTTCGAATTTTTTGATTTTCAGATTTTGAGCATAGGATTAGAAATTGTAGGAACAATCTCTTAGCCTATGCTCTGATACCAAATGATAAGATTCAACCTAAGGAAACTCTAAGAATTAAACAAAAATAAAGAAAAACAAAAGATAGATGAAGAATTGGGGATTAAGGAGAATAGAGGATAAATACTTGACCCAAGAGCAAGAAATCTATGGACAAGAAATGGTATATCAAACTCTAACCCTTCCAATCGGATTTACAAGCCCTAGAACCTAAGCAATTCGAATAAAAAAACAGCTCAAATGAATCCACAAATGAGCAACATTGAATTCGATGGAAATAAGTAATTCACTTCACAACTAGGAAGCAACACTTGGTTAACCAACCAAACAATCTATATTAATCTAAACTATCAACTACAATCTCTCATAAGAGTTTCTTCATTCAACATAATCTAAAGATGAAAATCACCTAAGTCTAGTATTTATACTAAGAGACTTAAGAGCTAGGCTAGTTATTACCAGAATGTCATTAATGAGGCAAAGGCCTTGTTTGGCTAGTTGGATGTTGGCTTGAAATCCAAAAAAGGCTCCTCTTGCACATATAGTCATCATCCAATCCTCAAGCTTGCAATTGTGACCCCTTTTGCATCTATGGCCCTTCTTTGCACGTCTAGCCACATTTGCATTTCTATCCCTTTGCGACTCTAGCCACTTTGAGTGTTGGCCTTCTTTCTTGTAGCTTCTTCTTTCATTCCTCTCCAAGCTACTTTCCATACTTCATAGGCCTTCTTATGGGGCCTGTGTGCCTCTCCATGGGTCTCCAATGCTCCTTTGGTCATCGTCCTAACTTGAATGGATTGGAGTCCCATGTCGTGGTCTTCAATGTGAGCCTTCAAGCGAGGTGTGCCTAGTAGGATCATATCAAATGAGCTCATGGAAAATGCAAATTATTACTCCTTCCGTTCATGTTTACTTGTCCATGTTTGACTTGGCATACCCCTTAAGAAGCAATAAATAAAATGATAATTTTATTATATCATCCCTAATTATTATATGTTGACCTTCCAGAAAGAAGCTACAAGCTTCCCATGGTGATCACAACATAGATTAAAAAAAAGCTCATTCTCATGAGAGTACTTAATAATAAGGGTAAAATAGGTATAGAATGGTAAATTATCTTTTAGTTTTTCAAACTTAACAAGTAAAAGTGGACATCATTTGTTTTTTGTGCAAACTAGGGAACCCGCAACCGCTATATACCCTTTGGATGTGCTCTGCGGGGTAAACCCCACTACTAGTGAAATAATCTGCAAACCACACAGGAGATGGAAACCGCACTAGGCAAACCCCTTGCGCCGACCTCAAACTGAGATGGTTGTTGGTGAAGGGAATCGATCTCAGGTCCCAGGTCTCCCAAGTAAAAATGAACATCTATTCTTAGTGAAGTAGACAAGTAAAATTGAATGGAGGAATTAATATATTTTCTTGTCGAATGAAAAATAGGAGTGAATTTCGTATTTTCCTTGTCGAATATTAGTGTATTTTCTTCGGTTGATGATCACCCAAAAGTGAATGGACATTACAAAACAATGAAAAATACAATCAGTTCTGCAACATTTGTTTTTTTTTGGTAACTAAGAATTTGTATTAATCGCCAAAGTAAGTCGTTACAAAGCAAGGCAAAGCTATACACAGCTTGCCATTCAAATAGAACCATAAGAGCTACAAAAACAGGAAACTAGAATTGAACTTTTGAGACTATGAGCCCGTTTGGATTGGTTTATAAGTTGATTATAAGCTGTTTTCAGCTTTTTTGAGTGTTTGCCTGGCTAATTTAAAGTTATTTTGTGCTTAAATTAAGCTCAAAAAAATAATTGGATCCGTTTGACTTAACTTATCTAAAGCAGCTTATAAGCTGCAAACAACTTATAAGCTAAAAAAAAAAAAAAAGTTGGGGTCTTTTGAGACTATATCCTTAATCCTGCTAGGGGCTCGAACAGAAGAAACATATGCAATCTCCCCTGCCACTGTTCGCCAATCTCGACACCTCTTCTCATATATTCTATCATTCCTCCAGATGCCATAAACAGTCTCTGAGTACATTAGCCTGCATGCTTGGGCCATTTGTGAATTTCCCTTTGTGTGTGCTATCATCCAGGCCATATGCTAATCCCATGTGTCAACAAATCTATGTGGTATATCCAGCCGTGCCTCCATTTTGTCCCAGATTAACTTTGAATACTCATATCCAACAAATAAGTGCTCTTTAGATTCGTGATATTGATGGCATAAAGAACATTCAGGGTCCACTTGTATTCCCCATTTTTGAAGCCTATCAGTAGTGGAGAGCCTCCCCAGCATAAGCAGCCATCTGATGAATCTTGCTTTGGGTCGTGCATCATTCTTGTACATTATAGCTTTCCATGGAACTCTAGGCAGAGGAGTCATCAATTGATAGTAGATCTGTCGAATCACACTCTTACCATTTCTGAGCTGCTACAACTGTGGTAACATTGTCTTGCATTCCACGATCTTCCTAATTAGCCAACAAGCCTGTTTTGGAACTTGGAGTTCCTCAATCAATTGATTCTTGATGTAATACACATGAACCCATCGAATTCACAATTTGTCCTGCTTATTTGCATGTCCCAAAATGTCTTAGTTAAAGCAGCTTTGTTCCACAGTAAGACATTAGTTAGATTAATTCCTCCAACCCATTTGGGTTATTAAATAGTATATGTGATAAGGATTATGGTCATCAAGATTATATCCTAATTATCTGATGGGGTGAAAATAATTTATCCTCCCCAACTTTTTTTTTAAAATCAAATTTTCCCCTCAACTTTGAATAATAGATATTCTCTCCCCATTATCTTAATTGACTTTTCTAAATGCCTGTTTGAAACTTACATTATCAACCTTTGTTTTTTTATTTTATTTCTTTAAAATCATGATATTTTTTATTTTTTAATCTATGTAACAAATTTTTTATTGAAAAAATAAATACTATTTTCAGACGAAAAAATTTGAGAATGTACTAATTGATGTATAATTTAATGATGATCTATAGTGAAATAAATTAGCAGAATATATTTTTGTTTTTAATAATAATCTAAACTCTAATGGCTATTTATACAAGTGAAAATAACAGATAATAATAACTTGATAAACATATTTCTATGCAGGTAATGCAAAAATAATTAAGAGAAAATAGAGGTATATTTTATAACAAATTCCTAAAAGGTTATCTATTTATATTATAAATGAATTTTAAATTTAGAAAATATTCCATTATTTAACAACCAAAATTCCATTATATTGAAAAAACCATAAAAGGATTCTACTTATAATGTTGATGACCTTAAATAAAAATATATAAATACCTAGGTTAAGAAAAATAAATATTATATAATGTAAAAAGAACATAGATGGAGAATTGAAAATATCAAGGGTAAAATAGACATTGCATATGATAAAAGTAGAGGGGGTGGAGGTGGAGGGTGGGGGGGGGGGGGGGAGTGGATGTCTAGTGTTCATAGTTAAGGGGGAGTTTGATTTTTAAAGCAAAGTTGGGGAGGTTAAATAATTTTTAACCCTTATGTAATAGTGTCAATTCAAATGAAATAGAAATAACATTTATTATCATTTTAGCAAATCTTCCTCGATAAGTAAAATAGTACATTATTTTCAAATCACATATATTGCTTAAAAACGATTCCTTATTTTCCTAGACTATTTAGTTAGATAATTAATTGCCAGCCATATAGAAAGCATAATATAAGTACCTTTGAAGTAATAAATTTCTCATCTTATCTAATTTTCCATATGCTTCTTACTAATCTATCTTTCAAATTTTCCTATAAATAATCCCCCCACCAATTAGTGATAAGTACTACACTAACAAATTCATCTTAATACAAAAATGGCTTTCAAATTCAACTCTTTCTCTTTTGTATCTCTTTCAATTGTAGTTTCTTTTGCCTTTTCCCATGTTGTTGCAGCACATGATGATCGAAAGTTACTGAATTCGTTCGAACATGTGTCGAATACTTTGGCTTTGTTCCAATCACCTGATGGTTGGCAACCCATAGATGTAAATGATCCTAAAGTGGTGGACATTGCAAAATTTGCAGTAAATACAGAGAACAGCTTATTAAAAAGCGTTCAATTGGAATTTGATAGTGTGTCAGATGGACAATTTCAAGTTGATAATAACGGCACCACTTATCAACTTACTATTGTCGCCATAGAATTCGATGAAGCAAATGAATATTCAGCGGTTGTTTACGAAAATTCCAAGGACAATGTTAGAAAACTCATTTCCTTTGATTAATCTTTTGCTTAAACCTCTACTGTATGAACATTTAGAAGTATCTATTATTTACAGAATATATTTATGAATAAACAACTTAAATTTAGCATTTCATTCTATGTTACTTACTCTTTTGTCTATATTAATTATTTGTAAATGAATTTTCTTTAGTTCATATTATTTATAAAGAATCTTAAAAGTATGTATGTATGGACATTTTATGTTGTTCAACTTCGAAATGAGAGGGAAAATGTCTAGTTGTAGTATTTTGAGAGTCTCAATTTCACATCTATATTTTCTATTTGTTAGGCACTATAATGTTGATAGTAAGAAAGTAAAAATTAACTATACAAAATAGTTGCATGAACAATCTAGGATTCGGCTCCTCTCAAATATATCTTCTCTCCATTTCCTCACAAGTAGTATATAAGTGAATGACACTTGTTCAATTTTGTGAGAATATATTGGGTATGTTGTTGTTGTTGTTACATTGTTGTCACTTGTCAATTTCGAGATCATAGATTAAATTAACTTAATAAAGTTAAGAAAATAGTTAACGGAAAGCGTTCAAAGATTTACTAAAACTAAAAGTTAAAAAACTGATTATATCTTTGATTCTTTAAATAATATGTCTCTACTTTTGAGGGTGTGGAGGAGGACCCTAATAGCCTATTTGGCCAAACTTCTAAAATCAGCTTATTTTAAAAAGTATTTTTTTTAAAGTACTTTTCAAAAAAACACTTTTAGCGAAAAACAGTTTGTGTTTGGCCAATTAATTAAAAAAAACACTTTGAGCAACAATTAGTGTTTGGCCAAGCTTTTAAAAAATACTTCTATTTGTATTTTTCTCAAAAGTACTTTTCAAAAAAGTACTTTTGGGCAAAAACTATTTTTTTAGCTTCTGAAAAACTGCTTCTGCTACTCCCCAGAAGCACTTATTTTCTTCCAAAAGCTTGGCCAAACACCTCACTATTTTTCAAATAAGTACTTATTGAAAAAATAAGTACTTTTGAGGTAAAAATAAGCTTGGCCAAACAGGCTATAAAGTACAATCTAGCATTATAGTCCACTCCTTTGAGGGTCTTTACTATATTTATCTTTTTTTCTAATGAAATGCAATTTGAAATCAAAATGAAAAGTTAATGAGGTTCATTATAAAAGGGAACTAATCTTAACGATTCACTCTCAAAAAGTCTTTGGAGAATTTAAAGGAGCATAAATGAATAGGTCTAAAAAAATCTCGGTTTAGCCCATATGTGAAGTCCAAGATTTACAAAGTTAGCTGGCAAATCTGCCACTGTACAAGCCTCCTTGTAAATATGTACAAGGGAGGAAAATCCATTGTTTGAAGAAAAGACTTACAATCATTCCATAAACGGAAAAGGGCCTAAAATACCTCTGAACTATTGGATATGATATAAAAATGTTCTCTATTTATCTATCGATCTGATAATGCCCTCGCCATCAACCTTTTGGCTCATAATTGCCCTTATTTCTAACAGTCCTATTTAAAATATAATTAAAAAATTCATTTATTGCGTGGCAGGATTTTATTGGCTAATTTAAAATAAACCTAATTAATTAAAATCCCAACTCAAAAACCGGATCCACATAAAACCCATACCCGCCGCTCCTAAAAGCCTCATTAAACTAAAATGAATTGTCAATAATCTTCCTTATTCTTCATCTTCTTCATACTGTTCATCATCTGCATCACCAATTTATTGAATTAATCTCATCAAATTAGCAACTTCCAAGAAACAAAAAAAAATGCCAAGAAACCCATAATCGAAAAAAGCAGAACAATGAAACTCATAACCAAATATCTAGACTAGAACAACAGTGCCGATTTACTGAAAACTTCACTCTATTGATGCATCGCAAAATCATTACTGCTATAGCAACAAATTGGGTAATTTGTGAATTTGGGTGTCAAAATCAATTGGGTGATACTATTTTTAAGTTGGTAGCATGAATAACCATAGAATTGGATCTTAGAACCTAAGAAAAAAAGCTGAATAACTCCACGGAAACCATTAATGAAGCTTGAAGCTTCAGGTTAATTAGAAGAAGACCTATGTTAATTTTAAAAGAAGAGTGATTGGATCTTTGACATGGTGGTGGTAGAGATTTTTTCAGACGGGTGGGGTCAAAATACGGACCATGGGTGGATTTTTTTTTTTTAAATTCGTTAGAGTTTAAACTTGGGCCAATCACATTAGGTCACGTCATAAATAATTATTTTATTATTTTATTTTAAGGGGATCGTTAGAAATAACGATATTTCTGAGCCAACAAGTTGACGGCGAGAGCATTTCTAGCCCGATAGATAAATGGAGGGCATTGTTGTACCAAATCCGATAATTTAGGGGCATTTTAGGCCCTTTTCTCTTCAATAAATGTGAATAAAATGCATTTGTGTGGTGTTACAATTGCCATGGCTATGCAACCCTAAAAAGGATTGGTGAAATTGGTAATAAATTGACTATGATGATATTGTATTATGTTTACTTTTAAGATGCCACTTTAAAAAGTCGAGAAAATCATCACTATCATTCTTTTATCTCTTTTATTTAGATTTTTTTATTTTTTCTTTAACAATAGGTAGAATTGTTGTTAGAAAGGTCTCCGTGTAAAGTTGTCTACATCTGACCTATAGTTCACAAATTCAAACCGTAGAAGTAGCCAGTAATACTTGCATTAGGATAGGTTGTCTACGTTACACCCCTTGGGATGCGACCCTTCCTTGGATTCTGCTAACGAGGATGGTTTGTGCGCCAGACTGCCTTTTAATAGGATTAACATAAACTCCAAGTAAGAGGATTTTTTTCTCCATGTAATCCTAGTGACTTTTTAAGGTTATATTGGGTATGTTGTTTTTGTTCCTAGTGACTTTTTATGATTAGAAAATAGAAAATATGATAACGTTAATTTGAATTATATCCGATAACGTCGATTCAAATGGAAAAGAAAAAATAAATTGGATGCTTGTACTTGGCAAAGGAAAGCTCTATAAAAGTATACTTGCTGTTGGAAAGGTCCCTGGCTTTTAGTATCTTGTTCATTTTGTAACATTATAATCATGAGATTTTCTTTCTTAAATTAAAAAAAATACAAGTTTATCTTAATAGTTCAATCTAAAGTCTCTTTTTATTATTTAGTTTCCTACGCGGTGTTAGGTATCCAACCGGAGTACCAATTCCAGATTAGGGGTGGCAAATGAGCCGTTTGGGCTGAAGTTGGGCGGATCCAATGCTAGGTATCCACATCAGATTATTATTTTTCTTTCTTAAATTTTGTGGCAAGTCAAAATATATCACATAAATTAGAACGAAAGGATCATTGAACATGTGAGTTTAGTAGTTTTTTATACCTTTTTTAGATAATTTTTGAAGTATAAAGGGCAGGAGTGTAGTCAACGCGAGGGCTAACGGCTTGCACTCTTTAAGACTTTGCAACTTTACAATTATAACGAGTAACATTAAAGTATGTTGTTGTTGTGTAGTTTGTTTTTAGAACGGAAAAGTCCAGTTACTTTGATATACAAAAGTGATTAAAGTATTGTAAGTTTATTATCATAGTGGGTAAAGTTAAGTGATCATACATGAAAATTGACTGTCTCTTTTATTGTGCCAGGACTTATTGTGCTTGGAACCGATAAACCTGTGAATAATGTATCAAGAAATTATTTGCATTGGTGTGGCTAGTTTATTACGTTAAAGATAGAAATCTAGAGGGATACATAAAGCTAGATGAAGTTGTATGTATCAACATCGACAATATAAAAATATTTGCGCAATCATATCGATGTCGTTAGTAATTGACGAAATATCATATTTTGTTTGCCTCTTAGCAATTTTCTGTTTCTTATGTTGAAAATGAAATTATAGCAATTGTATAGGCTTTTTGTGTTCCAAGAAATATAGAGTGTAATTCATATTTAAAATTTGTAATTCAAATATTTAATAAAGTCATTGATTGAGATCGTGACACTGTGATCGAAATTATAATCTTCCATTACTTGTCATATTTCCCTAGAATAAATTTAGAGGTGTCAAAATGGATCAATCTAGCACAATCTCACGTGCCGAGGAAGTTGATGAGCGATAATGAGCTGACCCGTCTTAAAATCAGTGGCGGAGTCAGAATTTTTATTGACGAGTGTCAAAAAATAAAAATAAAAAATCAACGAAGAAGTCAAGAGATGTCAACATTTAATATATATATATATATATATATATATATATATATATATATATATATATATATATATAAGAGACATAGACCCGGTGATGTGGCGCTCTCTAGAACCAGCAATTATATTTATCTTTTATCACAATTTTTTTACTTTTTCACCCTTTTTATTTATTTATGTAATATTAGAAATAACCCAAGAGTCATGTCATTAACTCCCTACATAATTGCACCTGTTCACACAGCATTAAAGACACAATGTTCCGCTAACCGTTTCTAATTTGCAAATAGGTATGTCCTTCTGTGGAAAGCCACGATGCTACGCATGTGTCCTTCTTCTGTTGACTACGCTAACTATTTCCCAAAAGTCTCATCAAGTTTTCTTTTAATGGTTTTCTTGATCATTAGACTATCACTGTAAATTTTTCCAATTAATTAATCCTACTACTTCAGCACTTGTGGACCCAAGATTTGAAGACGGTGGAGGCACCATTATCTTAACATAAATGTCAACAAAAATTATAATGATGACTGAGGGATAATATCGTGTCGGACCGGTTACTAATAGCGTAGCAATGACGAAAATACAAGTATATAGATCAAATATGTGTAATAAATAAAATTTAACACAGTGAAGCAAGTGAAAGAGATACCTCAGTTGGCTAAGGTTGTGCAACATGTGGTGACAGTGCAGGTTCGTATTTAGGCGAGTTCATTTAACGCTAATTGTTTTCCTAAAAATAGGCTCAAAAAAATAATTAAAAGTGACATTTGGGTTCTATCCGGGGTGACATGTTAGGGAAGCAACAGTTGCAACCAACGTGCCCCAAAGACACTTTCATTTGTTAGAGTGCACAACTAAATATATACTAATTTCTCAAGATGTATACACATATATATACATAATTTTTTCCGAAGGGTGGGAGTGCACTTCCATGTGGATCCGCCTCTGTTGTGTGACATCCCTATTCGGTTACAGCCACTTCATTGAACAGTCATCTTCTTTTTGTTGACTTTCTTCTCGATCTATACCACCATCAAACTTCCTTTCATTCCTTCATATTTCTCCCGTTCACAATGCCACGTCCCACATATGTATCTTATAGATCTATGCTTCTCAATCTAGACCCGTCATCCTTCCTCACTAATATGAATATAAAACTTAAGTGTATGATAGTAAACAGATGGCCGTGCCTGATGAGTCCCGTTTGGATGACGGAGTCTTTGCGCTGGAATAATATCGTTTTTTTCTCCATTTACCTTCACTTAGTCGGGGCTCAATGTGAGTTCCGACATCCCGTTGAAATAAAAAAAATAGAATGTTTCCTTTTTTCTTCTGTTCTTTCATGATTGTACTTGTGTTTCAGGTTCAACTATCAAGATATGATCTTCTTCCTTGATTTATTTGGTTTTCAGCAAATGCTAAGCTTTGATCAATATATTCGTATGTTTGTGTTTCTCTGATGAATTTATGTGCTCACTTCATCGGGATATGGAGTTTGTACTCAAGGTATTTATTAAGTCTTAATTAACTTCAGTTGTGATAAGCAATTTTCATTTTTTCTCTTAATAAAATCACACAATGCAAGATCCTTTGAATCTTCATACTTACAAACTTGGAAGGGCTTTGAAATATGTAACTTCTGTTCTTAAATCAGTCACCCATCTACTTAACAAGTGAAAAATGGGTAGGGAAGTAAGAAAGGAAAAAAAGAGAATAAAGGGAAAAGAAAATGAATAGGTCAAGAAAAAAGTTAGGAAATGAATCATGTAATTTGATGCAATGAACTTGAGAAAATGGACGATTCACTTTTGCTTTCTTACTTAACCTTTCATTTTGTGTTGTAGTAATTATTTTATCTTGTATATACATAAAAGTAAAACATTTTTATCTAGCTATAGTGCCACCAAGATACTCATTTATTTGTACAAATTCATGAACAAAAGAAATAACTAAAAAAATCTCCGTCCAATTCCATTTAAGTAGCGGGCTAAGTTGGCTTGGGGGTTCGGGTCATTTGCACTTTTGCTCCTACTTTGTGTTGGTCTTTAATTTTTGTCCTTCATAACAAATAAATTTTTCGTGGGACATAAGTTTATATTTTCACATTATAACATTCCACAAGTTATGTCCTATGCTCTTAAAAATTTATACCCCACTGAACATAAGTTTGATTTTGAAGGGCAAAAGTTTAAGACTAGCCCATTTGAAGGGAAAACCGCGCAATTTCTTCCATAGGATCTCTATATTTAACTTGAACTTTGACGGGCAATTTGCACGATTGCCCATTCATATACACTGGTCTTTGATTTTTTCCCCTCAATTCGCTGGTCTTTAATTTTTTTTTCCCTTCGCTTAAGAAGGTGGTCGAAAATATCCCGAGGTTTTGGGTTTTACAACATTCCAACTGAGTAAAAACAAATTGCCTTAATGCAAACCTCTACCTTAAGATAGAGTTTTGTTTTATGCCTGAAGGCAAAACTCTGCCTTAAGGGAGAGTTTGGCTTACACCTAAAGGCAAAACTCTGTCTTAAGTAGAGTTTGGAGTCAAACTTTACCTAATCAGGCAAAGTTTGTTGCCTTAAGGGAGAGTTTGGCTGCAGAGTTTGCTGCCTTAAGGGAGAATTTGGCTTACGCCTAAAGGCAAAACTCTGTCTTAAGTAGAGTTTGGAGTCAAACTTTACCTAATCAGGCAGAGTTTGCAGTCAAACTCTGCTTGATCAGGTAGCAAAACCCTGCCTGAAGCAAATCGAAACTCTACCTTGCAAAATTTTTTTAAATTTTTAACTGAGCGAGGTTTCGAACCCGAAACCAAAAAGTTTTAGCGAAGGGCAAAAATTAAAGACCACTCATTTGAGGGGAATAAATAAAAGACCACCCCCAATAAGGACAATCGTGCAAAACAATTTCATAAGCCCAAACATTTGGGGTTATATGAGCACAGGGCCGTGAGATAAGCCCAATTGATGACTCAGTATGTAATCTCAAAATTCTCATAAAATCTCCTATAAAGGAAAACAACAAGACGGAATAAGATTATGTTCTTATTAAGTCAACTAAAGCTTAATTACGTTTTCAATGTAAAAAACTATCTATAAATATCAAAAACTCACTGCACAATTCTCACAACCTACAAATGGCTCTCAAAATACACATCTTATTCCTTCTACTTGTATCATTTTTATATGCAATTATTTCAATCAACGCCTTCACTGGTGAAAACTATGAAAATTCGATAATTTTCCGACCATTATCGCCTATAGATCCTAAGGCGATAAAATTTGCAAAATTAGCCGTAGATGAATATAACAAGAGGACCAAAGCCCATGTCACATTTGAAAAAGTAATTAAGGCTGCAATAACAAATGGGACTAAGATAAATGTTGCTCTTGTTATTGAAGGAGATAGCAAGATTAAATTGTATGCTTATATTTTGCAAAAGGGAAGTAATATAGAAGTACTTGCTGTTAGAGAGGTCCCTAGCTATTAGTGTGATCTTGTTCATTTTGTAACATTATAATCATGAGACCTTCTCTCTCTTAATTTTCAAAAAATGAAAACTTCTCTTATTGTTGTATCTACTGTCTTAGATTTTTTCTTTTTGTATAATGGTGGTTGTTTGGGCTTACTTATGTGCGCCTCAATTGATTATACGGGTTACTTGCTAGCTATTGTGGGTGTGTTTGCTATGACGAAAAACGTTTTCCAAGAAAATATTATCTCAGAAAATAAGTGATTTTCCTAGTCCTTTTCTTGTGTTTGGTACGCAAGTTAGAAAATGTAATTTTAAGAGTATTTGCATATGTTCAAATCAAAACACTATGAGATTTTTGAATTCGGACTATAACTTTTGGTAGTGGGGTTAGGCGGGGGTTTGGGTGGGGTGGGGGATAAAGGGGGTTAGGGGGAGGTGGTAGGTGGATGGTGGAGGGGGTGGGTGGTGGTGGGGGTAGGGCTGTGGGAAGTGGGGGTGGGTGGTTAGGGTGGGGATGAGGTTGGGATGGGGTTGAGGTGTGAGGTGGGGAGGGTGGTTAGTGTGGAAATGCGTTGAGGATGCTATGACATGTTTTTATTGATCCGAAAAATGTTATTCCTCAAATTTTTAAGGAAAATATTTTGTTCTATTTTAAGAAAAACATATTTCAAGAAATTTAGTGCAACCAAATAAGGGAAAGCGCAATTCCGACTAGCACATATATTGAGTAACTTTATCCATCAATGCCTAGACAAATGAAAAGAATGAACTAATGTTTTGCCACTGCTTGGTTTTGAACCTAAAATCTCATTATTCCCAATGCACTTTATTAATCACTCAGCCAAGTCATTGGATGAATCTTGAGTCACTTATATTATAGCTTCCGTAACAATGAACTCATGGGAAATGCTAAATATTAATGTATTTTTCCTGTCGAAAGAAAAATATTAGTGAATTTTAGTGGTATTAATGTATTTAATGTATTTTCTTCCGATGAGGATCCCCCAAAAGTGAATGGTATTGCAAAACAATGAAAAATACAATCAGTTTTGCAGCATTGTTACAATCTTATTAAATATCTGATAAGGATTATGGACATCAAGTTACAGAAAGCATTCACTACTGTTAAGGAAAACTATGTTATCTTTGTTTCTTTAAAGGCGAAATACATAAATGAGCCCTTTAAGTTGTTCACAACAATCAGTTAGACACCTCATATTTTAAGTGCCTAAAATAAACACCTGCCCATCTCAGTCTTATTGAGGGTTACAAAATCGCCGATGAACAAATAAACTGCTGACACGTGTAACCTTTTTTTTATATGACCTGCAATTTAAAACGTAAAATATTCACTCCTCTTCTTCGTGAACAATTTTTTTTTTTTATCTAGGTATTGTACTGACATTTTATTCTTCTGTGGAGTTCATATTTGTTACCTTAAAGTATGTTGGAATTAAGCCCCCTCCCTCGAAATTGTAAGGTAAATCATGAGCAGATATTAATGTTAGCAGTGGCGTACAAACCACTTGAAAAGTGCTAAGAATATATATTTTCGGTTCTTAAAGAAAATCTTTTCTAATTTTCCACTTAATCTTTCAAACTATATATATATTTTGGTTGAGTTTTTAGTTTGTTTTTTCAAGTTTGATCCTTTTTATTTGGATTTTTTTCTCATTATTATTGTTTGGATTCATTAACCTAAAAAAAAATGTGAGTGGGGGACGTGGTATTTTCCTGGCTATTATAGAAGAATCTTTTATTTTTTTCTTAAATTATAGAAGAATCTGATTTTTGCGTCCACACTCCTTTACCCCGATTTAGTTTTTTTGGTTTTGCTCAAAACTACAAACAAAATTCGTGATGCTAATTTCCAACCTAAATTGGCAAACTTTGTAATTTGGAAAACTTGTTAGCTGCATTAGTATAGTTGGAGTGTCTTAACTGATTGTTGTAGACAACTTAAAGGGACTACCTATGTATTTTGCCGTTTTTCAATAAATGTTTTTACTTTGAGGGTGTGAAAGAGGACACAAGCATTATAGTCCACTCCTTTGAGGGCCTTTACTATATTATTTTTGGGCATTTTACATAAATAGCAAACATTTGGGGTTTAATCAAGATGCATAGTTAATGTTTCACTATTTACGTTCTGTAGCAAATCAGCTCAGTTCCCACATGTGTATTCAATTTTTTTTTTAGTTGTATTCATGAATACAACAATTTTTTCCGGCCCGCTATATTTTTGAAATAACTATCTGTATTCATAAATTAGTTTGTTGTATTCATGAATACAACGAGTAAAAATTGAATACATATACACCAATAATTACACAAATACATCATATTTCCGGTATTTATACAACAGATACAGGCGAAAAATACAATTTAAAACATTCATACACCAAAAAAATAACAAATATGTCGTATTTTCCGGTATGTATACAACAAATACAGGCGAAAAATATTGTATACAACATAGATACACTAAAAAATTAACAAATACGCCATATTTTCTAATATGTATACAACAAATACAAGCGAAAAACATTGTATACACGGTAAATATACAACAAATACAACGAAAATCTGGACTTTTTCCAGATCTGACCGGAAAAAAATTCCGGCGAATACAACGACGACATTTTTTTTCCGACGTAGATATGAGGTTTTTTCTTCTTCTCCGGCATAGATCTGAGTTTTTTTTTCTTTTCCGGCGTGCCCTCGTCGGCATTTTGAATTCTTCGTGGTGGCGACGGCGGAGATTGGAGGGACTTCGTTGGAGCTTCGCCGACCAGCTGAACCAGCTATAAAAAATTTGTTTGGTTCGTCGGAGCTTCGTCGGAGAAGAAAGGGAAAACGGGAAAGGGCTGGCAGTGACAGTGGTGAAGGGGCACGGCATTTCGCCGGAGTTCCGGCGGTCAGTGGTGGCCGGCGGCGGAGCAGTGGGGAGAAGAGGGGGGAGAGAGATGGGAGGGTTGGGTTGGAAGTGAATAGTGTGATGGGTATTCTATTTGGTGTGTGTATATATATAGTTACTAAATGTCATTAATACACAAATGTTTGCTATGAGAAGTAATTAAGTTAAACTATAGCTACTAAATGTCAATACCCACTATATGTTTGTTATGTCATGTAGTTATCCCATTATTTTTTGCTAATGAAATGCGATTTTAAAATTAAAACGAGAAATTAAGGAGTTTCATTGCAGCAGGGAACTAATCTCAATGATTAAGTCTCATAAAAGTTTTTGTGGAATTTAAATTAAACACGTAAAGGGGAATACCTTAAAAAACAGTCTCTAGTTCAATTAGGTTATGTAAAATTCAAGATTTCGAAAGTTAGATGGTAAATCTGCCACCATGAATGTTTGTCTCCCTGGAAATGTGTTGCAAGGGAGGATAGTCCATTGCTTCAAGAAGGAATCTACTATTATTCAGCAAATGTGAATAAAGTGCATTTTGTACGGATGTTAAAATTAACATGACTATGCAACTCTAACATCATTGATGAAATTGATAATGAATTGATATGAAGATATTGGATTACTTTCAAATATCTTTTGAGATGCGACTTAAAAGAAATGTTAAGATCATCACAATATCATTTTTTTAAATCTTTTTGTTTAGAATTTTTTTGATATTTTTTAACAATAGGTAGACATAAACTCAAGGTAAGAAGAATTTATTTTTCTCCATGTAGTCCTAGTGGCTTTTTATAGTTAGAAAATATGATAATGTTAACTTGGTTTATGCAATAATGTCAATTCAAATGAAATAGAAGAATAATTATTAGCATTGCAACAAATCTTCCTTAACTGGTAAAAATATAATTATTTCCACATCATATGTTATACAGTCAGACCTCTCTATAACAACATCCGCATATAACACCACCTCTTTATAACAACTAAAAATTTTCAGAATCGGTTTCTTATGTTATATTTTACTTCTCTACAACATCATTTTACCTATAACAACAGCTGTCAACTCTATAATAGTATGCTCTTTGTAAAATACCCTCATATAACAACTATTTTTTTTTCTTTTTCTGGTAATATAATAGTTAACCATCTTTATAAAAATTGAATATCTATGAATATCAATAAAATTACCCTCCATATATGAATACCTATTGTAATCTAAAAATATCATTGTCTTCTATTTTTATTTATAAATAATTTTCAAAATGGAAAACAAGTGCTATATCACTACTAAGAGATTGGAATCTACAAAACAAGTTACAGTTATAAATTTCTCCCATCAATCTTGAAAGAATTTAATTTTCAATTAGATTTAAAATGTGTGTCTTAGATCTTAAAACTCTAGACATTCAGTTGTGAATTTATTAAAATTGAATTAACTTTCTTTAATGTGTAGTTAGTGACATATGTTGTATGCATATCTTTGAGATTTAAACTTTAAAAAAAATTGTTATTTTTTATAATATTAAAAAATGAAAAAATTGATTTTATGTATTTTTTTTTTGGTTGCCTATAACAGCCAACTATTATTTCAATGTCAAATGTTGTTTTAGCTGTATAACAGCAATTCTCTACAACAACCAAAAAATTTGGACCCAACGATGTTGTTATAGAGAGGTTTGACTGTAGTTATACTTAAAACAATTCTTTTTTTTTTTGTTTCCTAAACCACTTATAGCAGCTAATTTTTTTCGGAACCGGTTTCTTATGTTATATTTTACTTCTCTACAACAGTGTTTTACCTATAACAGCATCTGCCAACTTTATAATAGTACGCTCTTTGTAAAATACCCCTCATATAATAGCTATCTTTTTTTTTCCCGATAATATAATAGTTAATCATCTTTATAAAAATAGAATATCTATGAATACCAATAAAATTACCCCCCCCCCCCCCAATATATGAATACATATGTTGTAATCTAAAAATATCATTGTCTTCTATTTTTATTTATAAATAATTTTCAAAATGGAAAACAAGTGTTATATCACTACTAAGAGATTGGAATCTACAAAACAAGTTACAGTTATAAATTTCTCCCATCAATATTGAAAGAATTTAATTTTCAATTACATTTAAAATGTGTGCCTTAGATCTTAAAACTCTAGACATTCAGTTGTGAATTTATTAAAATTGAATTAACTTTCTTTAATGTGTAGTTAGTGACGTATGTTGTATGCATATCTTTGAGATTTAAACTTTAAATAATTTTGTTATTTTTTATAATATTAAAAAATGAAAAAATTGATTTTATGCATCTCTTTTTGCCTATAACAACCAACTATTATTTCAATAACTCCGAATGAGAATGCTAGCACACTGGATGCCAGGGCGGGGCAGTGCACCTACGGTATTTCAACACCCACCGGAAACCTCGCCAATGGCCCCAACCACCGAAGAAATTAACATGGCGGCAGTAGCAGCTCGAAAACTTACATACTCTGCAGGGTCGAATAAAGCAATTATAGAAGAGGAAAATGTGCAAATTGAAGAGGAAAACGCAGCGCCTACTGAAACCCTAGCGGAAATTGTAAGAGGGAATCGGATTAGACAAAAAGGTATACAACTAAGCTTCTATCCACCAGAAATCAAGGATGGAGTGAAGGTTGTGAAATTGAACCACGAAGAACTCGAGAAACAGTGTGACAAATGGAAGACGGCACTAATTGGATATGTGATGGGGGGAAACCCGAGTTTCAAGGATATGCTGAAATTTGTCTATGGTGTATGGAATTCAGTGGCTACACCGAGAGTTTATTATCATGACGATGATTACTTTGTCTTCAAATTCGCATCTGAGGGAGATAAGGAAGAAATGCTTGAAAATGGGCCATATACATTTCAAAACAGACCGCTGATAATTCGAGAGTGGACTTCTGATTTTGAAGTTAGCAAGGAACCACAGAGGATTGTACCAATTTGGGTAAATTTGCCAAGGTTACCAGTTCAGTGCTGGGCTGAGGAAAACCTTGGGAGAATTCAGATCGACTAACTGCAGAATGTGAACGACTCTCTTATGCAAGGGTACTAATAGAGATGGATATTACTCAACCGATGCCTAACGAGATGGTAATTGAGAAGCCTGATGGATCTACTTGGGAACAGGCTATAGAGTATGAGTGGCAACCAAAATTTTGTGTTGATTGCAACTCCTTTGGGCACCTAGCAGGGGAATGCAAAGTAGAAAAGGTGGCTCCAAAGAAATAAAATAGGCGGAGGAAAAGAGAATATCCAACATGGCAAGCTAAAGATGTACCCCCAAATAAATCCACCACACCAGGACCTAGTACTGTAATGCAAAACACATCTGGGGAGCCGGTGGCAGAGGTAAATCTACAAGTGAATGCAAGGGGAAAACAGGCTGTAGTGACTCATAAAGCACCACATATAGATCCTGATGTTATGGCCCAGAAGAACAACAATGCTGCTCTGCAGATAGGGGCAAAACCTCTTGATATTCAACAACAAGATGGTATGCAACAGGACCACTCGCAAAGGCTGTCCAAAGGGGGTGTTCCTACTACTATTCCTCCTATATGATACTGTGCTCATGGAACATTAGAGGACTGAATAAGTTCTTTAAAAAGAAAGAGTTTAGGAGTTTTCTCTATAAGAATAAGCTGGACCTAGTTGCCTGTTTGGAAACTAGAGTTAAGCAGAATAATAGTAGTAAAATACAAAAGTTTATGGGACCTGAATGGAGCTTTATATCAAACTATACTCATGCACCCAATGGAAGGATGTGGCTAGGGTGGAAGGCAACCACTGTTGAAGTGATTGCTCTATTTACTTCAGCTCAAATAATACACTGTCGAGTGAAAGACAAAATGTCTGATTTCAGTAGTTATGTCACCTTTGTTTATGGAATGCACACTGTGGCTGATCGAAGACCATTATGGCAAGATTTAAGACTACTGACTACTAGTGTTAGTGAAGCATGGCTCATAATGGGAGATTTCAACACTCCATTACATGCTGATGATAGACTGAATGGAGCCCCTGTGCATTATAGTGAAACAAAAGATTTCCAGGAATGTCTAGATGATATAGGGGTGGGCCAACTCACTAGAAGGGGAAATCAATACTCATGGACTAATAAAAGGGATGCAGAGTCAAGAATATATAGCCATATAGACTGGGCTTTTGGGAACACTGACTGGTTCACTAAATACACTCACATAGAGGCAATATATATGTTACCTGGCTGTTCAGATCATTCTCCAGTAATGATCAATACAACTGCCTCCAGAGGGCCACCAGTCAAACAACCATATAGACTGCTTAATGTGCTACTACCTCAAGAAAGATATAAGGAAGCAGTCCAAGCAGCATGGAGTCAAGAAGTACAGGGATATCCAATGTATGTTATCTGTAGGAAACTGGCAAAACTGAAACAACTGACCCAGGGTATGCAAAAAGAGATGTTTGCAACTGATGTCAAACTACAACATATGAAAGATGAGTTGTGCAGAGTACAGACTAGGCTAAATGATGACCACCTTACCCCAGAGTTGATCCAAGAAGAAAGAGGACTACATGGGCTAATAGAGAAATGGAGTAATATTCAGGAGCAGATACTGAGGCAGAAATCCAGAGCTACCTGGATTATACATGGAGACCAGAACACTAAATATTTCCATGCCCAGCTAAAAGCCAGACAGGCCAGAAATAAGATTACATCCATCTACACTGAACAAGGTATACACCTTACTGATCCTAAACTAATACAGAAAGAATTCATTGAGTTCTTTCAAAAGTTACTAGGAGAATCAGCACCTGTCATGCCTAGTATAGACATCAACATAGTGAGAGATGGACCTTGTTTAACAATAGCCCAGCAACAACAATTGTTAAAACCAGTCACTGAAGAGGAGGTAACTAATGCGGTGAAAACTTTACCATCTGATAAGGCTCCTGGCATTGATGGGTATCCTGCTGAGTTTTTTAAACATTACTGGTCAATAGTTGGTGCTGATGTCCAGAAAGCTGTTATGCAATTCTTTGATAATGGTAAAATGCTGAGAGAAATAAACTGTGCCACAATGACTTTAATCCCAAAAGTTACTAATCCAACATATGTCAAGGAATTTAGACCTATATCATGTTGTACGACTCTCTACAAGATTATAGCTAAGATCCTTACCAACAGACTAAAGACTGTTGTAGATTTCTTAGTCGGCCCTGCACAATTTCAGGCAAAAAAAAAAAAAAGACTCAGACAAGGTGATCCTATGTCACCTTACCTGTTTGTGTTAGTAATGGAATATATGAGCAGGTCTCTGAAACAGTTAAGTCTAAATCCAGACTTTAACTTCCACCCCAGATGCTCTAGGCTACTTATTACACATATTTGTTTTGTGGATGACCTTTTACTTTGCTGCAGAGCAGATGAGAGTTCACTACAACTAATGATGCAAGCCTTTAGCCATTTCTCAGAAGTATCGGGACTTAAGGCCAATATGGAGAAAAGCTGCATTTATATGGCAAGAGTGACTAATGAATTTAGAGATCAGATACTACATTAGTTGAGCTTTACTGCTGGTTCATTGCCTTTCAAGTATTTGGGTGTACCTCTATCCTCAAGGAAACTGAGTGTTAATCAGTGTATGCCACTCATAGATAAGATAGTTGCCAAAATCAAGTGCTGGACAACCAGATTTCTGTCATACTCTGGAAGGTTGCAACTTATCAAGAGTGTACTGTTTGAAGTCCAAACTTACTGGGCCCAGGTGTTCTTAATTCCCAAGAAAGTCCATCAACAGATCACAACAATATGCAGAACTTTTCTTTGGAAGGGAACAACTAAAAGTAGCAAAAAAGCCCCTGTGGCTTGGGAAACACTATGCAAACCTAAATCATCAGGAGGCTTGGACATCATAGACTCTATCATATGGAATAAAGCAGCTCTCCTTAAGCTCCTATGGGCACTGGCAAAAAAAAAAAAAGATAGACTCTGGGTAGTTTGGGTACACAGTGTGTATATCAAGAGACAAAACCTGTAGGAAATGGAGACTCCCAAACAAGCAAGTTGGATTATGAGAAAAATATTTGAGGCCAGGAAGATGTTGATCACGGGACTTGAAGACTTAAACTCACATGAGGTCCAGGAGAAATTTAAAATAAGCAAAGCTTACAGAGCCCTTCAGCCATCCTGGCCAAAGGTACATTGGAAGAAATTGGTACTGTTGAAGGGATTGGTACCAAAACACCAATTCATTCTATGGTTAGCCATACAAAGAAAGATGGAAACAGTCGATAGACTTAAAAAATGGGGCATACAAGTGGAAAAGAACTGTGTTTTATGTGAAATAGATCTGGAGGAGAACTTGGATCATTTATTCTTCCAATGCTCATACTCTCAATTCATATGGAAAACTCTTATGACATGGATTGGGATCAACAGGCAGATTGGCACTTGGGAATCAGAGATTACTTGGCTAGCACAACGGACTACAGGTAGAAATTCAACATGCATAGTCCTTGGAATTGTATTTGCAGCAGTAGTCTACCACATCTGGCAGGAAAGAAACAACAGAAGATTCCAACGACAACGAAAAGAGAAGACAGCAAGGGTCAGAGAAATAGTATTACTACTACATATAATTGGCCAAAACTGTAAATGGAAAGGAGTCCTAAATACTCTAAATAGTTATCCATGCTAGACATATGATGTACACACTGAGGGAAATTGTCCAGGAACAATTCTTGTGCCTGAGATAATGGACAGTGGGTAGAGTATATTAGAGATTATGTTTATGGACAAACCTGACTCAATAGTCCAAAGAGTAGGTCGTGTAACTATTTCCAATTGGTTGAAATAAAAATTCCTTTTCGACCAAAAAAAATGTCAAATGTTGTTATAGCTGTGTATAATAGCAATTCTCTACAACAGCCAAAAAATTTTAAACCTAACGATGCTGTTATAGAGAGGTTTGACTGTAGTTATACTTAATACAATTCCTTTTTTTTGTTTCCTAAACCACTTATAACAGCTAATTTTTTTTGGAACAGGTTTCTTATGTTATATTTTACTTCTCTACAACAGCATTTTACCTATAACAACAGCTGCCAACTTTATAATAGTACGCTCTTTGTAAAATACCCCTCGTATAACAGCTATCTTTTTTTTTTTTGGTAATATAATAGTGAACCATCTTTATAAAAATAGAATATCTATAAATACCAATAAAATTACCCACCATATATGAATACATATTGTAATTTAAAAATATCATTGTCTTCTATTTTTATTTATAAATAATTTTCAAAATGGAAAACAAAAACAAAGTGTTATATCACTACTAAGAGATTGGAATCTACAAAATAAGTTACAGTTATAAATTTCTTCCATCAATCTTGAAAGAATTTAATTTTCAATTAGATTTAAAATGTGTGTCTTAGATCTTAAAACTCTATAGTCTATACATTCAGTTATGAATTTATTAAAATTGAATTAACTTTATTTAATGTGTAGTTAGTGACGTATGTTGTATGCATATCTTTGAGATTTAAATTTTAAATAATTTTATTATTTTTATAATATTAAAAAATAAAAAAAATTGATTTTATGCATCTTTTTTTTTTTGCCTATAACAGCCAACTATTATTTCAATATCAAATGTTGTTATAGCTGTATAACAGCAATTCTGTGTAACAACCAAAAAATTTTGAACCCAACGATGTTGTTATGGAGAGGTTTGATTGTAGTAATACTTAAAACAATTCCTTTTTTTTGTTTCCTAAACCACTTAGGTAGCTAATTTTGTTGGCGACCATATTAAGACAGCATAATCTAACTACCTCTAAAGTAAGTAACTTATTATCTTACCTAATTTGCCTATGCTTCTAATCAAATTAGCTTTCAAATTTTCCTATATATAATCCCCTCACTAATTAGTGCTAAGCAGTACTACACAAACAAATTCTTCTTGAAAGAAAAATGACATTCAATTTCAATTCTTTACTTCTTGTGACTCTTTCAACTGTAGTAGTTGCTTCAATCTTGGGCCATGTCTTTGCAACAAATGATGATCGAAAGTTACTGGATTCGTTCGAACATGTATTGAATAGTTTAGCTCCTTCCCCGTCACGTGGTGGTTGGCAGCCCATTGATGATACAGAAGATCCTAAAGTGGTGGATGTTGCAGAATTTACAGTTAGTGCTGAAAACAGCATAGTAAAACACCGAGAAATTGAATTTCTAAGAGTGGAGGATGGAAAATCTCGAGTTGATAATAATGGCATCACTTATCAATTAGATATTCTCGCTACAAAATTTTCTGAATTAAATGAATATTCAGTGGTTGTTTTCGAAAATTCTAAGGACCATGTTAGAAAACTCATTTCTTGGGATTAATCTTTTGCTTAAAACTTGAGTGTATGAGCATTTAGAAGTGCCTATTATTTGCCTGATATATTTTTGCATAAAAAAATTAAATTTTGATAAGTTATGCCATTTTGTGTTCTGATCATTTGACAAACACTCGAGGGACCAGGTACTCGATCAGGTCCCCTGAGTGTCGTGCAATCAACGCACCACAGCTGTAAAGCTGTGGTACTGTCACTGTGCCGACTGGCAGAACCGCAGCAGCACAGCTGCAGTCTGTTAGAGACCAAACCTATAGCTAAAGGCCAATATCAAAAAATGAAATGTCCTTATCCATGGTCACATGCTCTCTAATATATATACAACATGTTACAAGGTTTAACCTATCACTTAAAAAATCATAAATTTATATTCTCTCAAGTGTAGCCGCCACTGCTGTCTAGGTGCTCTCAAGAACAAAGCTTCAACAAATCCAAGGACCACGTCCTGACAACTGAAGATGTCTTAAGTTTTAGGTTTGTTAAGTCTTTGTCATTTTATTCTTCACTTGTAATCCTACTCTACTTTCGAGAAGTGTTATTGTAGGAAGGTTTCAACCTTTGTTTATTTTGGTTTCTTAGCAAGAGTTAGTCAAAGTGTGTTTGGGAGCTTGGCTAGAGTTAGTCAAGGTTAGTTTGGATGCTTGGCTAGAGTTAGTCAAGGGTTGTAGCTTACAATAGACTTATTGTAAGGGGTGAGGGATTAACAATTTAATTCCTAGGTTGCAAAAAGTTGTAATATGAAAGTTGTTCAGTTTAGTGAAGTTGAAATCCTACTCCGATGGGTCGTGGTTTTTAATACCTTGAATAAGGATTTTTTCCAGTAAATATCTTGTCTTATTTACTTTTTGTTTTTACTTGAGGGAACAGATCATAGAGAACCTGGTTCTCTATGCCGTTTGGTGGACTCTTAGTTTCTATCAAATTTAGCATTTCATTTTATGTTACTTACTTTTTGTCTATATTAATTATGCGTAAATGAACTTTCTTTGTTCATGATATTCATAAATCATCTTAACATATGTATGTATTGACATTTTATATTGTTCAACTTCAGAATTAGAGGAAAGATGTCTCAATTACAGTATTTTGAAAGCCTTTACTATATTTATTTATTTTTCCTAGTGAAATGTGATTTTAATTCAAAACAAAATATTAAAGTGATTCATGATAGAAGGGAACTAATCCTAACAATTCAGTCTTACAAAAGTCTTTGAGGAATTTAAATAAAGCATGTAAAGGGGAATAGCTCCAAGAAATAGTCTTTGATTTAGCTAAGCTATGTGAAGTCCAAAATTTTCAAAGTTTGCTGGCGAATCTGCCACCATGTAGGCCTCCATGTAAATATGTTGCAAGGGAGGATAGTCCATTATATTGTTTCAATGCGACTTTGAAAAATCAAGAAAATCATCACAATATCATTCTTTTATCTTTATTATTTGGATTTTTAAAATTTTTATCTTTAACAATAGGTAGAGTTGTTGTTAGAAAGGTCTCAATGTAAGTTGTCTTCGTGCGACTTATATGTCATGGGTTCTAGCCGTGGAAGCAGCCTTTAATGCTTGCATTAAGGTAGGCTATTTACATTACATCCCTTGAGGTGCGGCTCTTCCTTGAATCCTGCTAACACAGGATGTTTTGTGTACCGGACTGTCTTTTAATGGGTAGACATAAACTAGTAATTAAGAGGATTTTTTTTATTTTTTTTGCTCCGTGTAGTCCGAGACTCCCGGTGACTTTTTATGATTAGAAACTATGATAACGTTAATTTGAATAATATGCGATACTTTCAATTCATAATTTCAATTCAAATAAAATAGAAAACTATATTGGATGCTTGTATTTGGCAAAAGGAAACTCTATAAAAGTACTTGCTCAGAAAGGTCCGGGGCTTTTAGTGTCTTGTTCATTTTGTAACATTATAATAATGAGATTTTCTCTCTTAAATTTCAAAATTATAAGTTTATCTTAATAGTTGAATCTAAAGTCTCTTTTTATTTAGCTTCCCACAGTGTTAGGAATCCACATCGGAGTCCTAATTAATCCAGACCCATTTAGGGGGAAGCTCTCTCCAATAGAATTTTTTCATACTCAGGAGCGTGCACTTGA
The DNA here is from genome assembly GCF_019175385.1 of Lycium barbarum. NCBI lineage: Eukaryota > Viridiplantae > Streptophyta > Magnoliopsida > Solanales > Solanaceae > Lycium > Lycium barbarum. The sequence goes on along the minus strand of NC_083346.1, from coordinate 1,061,118 downwards.
ATCCGAGACCTTAAAGGCGGAGAGATTTTATCTATCGCAACGCAACCTTTGCTGGTAATCTAAAGTCTCTGGCTTCGAACAATAATTATCTTATGAAAAAAAAAAATGTCAATGTATTTTTCCTGTCTATTGGAAAATAGGAGTGAATTTCGAAAATTTCAGGTGGAGTAGTAATGTATTTTCTTCGCTTGATGACCCAGTGGAGGTAAGACACGACTTAAGTGAAAATCGAGAAAGTTACCATAATAGGATTCTTTACATCTTTTTATTTTGTTTTTTCTATTTAATTATAGGTAGACATAAATTCAAGGCAAGATAAAAAAAAAAATCTCCATCTAGGACGTACTACCCCAGTGATGTTAGATTTAAACGTGAGGCCCATGACAGAAGAGGGGACGATGAAGCTGGTTAAAGAGAAGGATTGACATATATCTCGACTAACAAGTTTTGAAAAAGGAGTGCATATTATACTTTAGACAAATCTCACATCAAATTGAGAGAAGAAAGTGAAGAGGTTTATTATAAGACATAACGCAATGTCACATGATACGTGTGTTTTTGGGCTCGAAGATGGTGTAGCTCGAAGGACAAATCGATGAGGTCTATTAGACCAAAACAGACAACACGTGTCATGAGCTTGGATCGTGACATTATTTAGTCAGCCTCATCACTTTTACATTTCTTGGTTTTCGTGTTTAAAAGAAATCTAGCCACCTTTGTGGGTTTTAATAAGTTAACAAAAAATATGACAATGTTAACTAGAATTTTTGCAATAATGTCAATTCAAATGAAAATATAATTTTTTTATTAGCAGCGTCGCGTATCTTCCAGGCCTTAATTAGTAAACTTGTAAATTTTTCCAAATCACGTGTATTTCTTAAAAACAATCCGTCTTTTCCCTGACTATTAGGGATTCCCTGACTGTTAGATGATTTATTGCCAATCATAAAGATAACATAATTTCAATTACCTCTATAAGTAATAACTTATCATCTTTCCTAATTTTGCTTATTACTAATCTGGCTTTCAAGTTTTCCAATAAATAACCCTTTCGCCAATTAGTGTTAAGCACTCCATTATCAAATTCTTCTTAAAAGAAAAATGGCTTTTAAATCTAATTTCCTCCTGTTTGTGATTCTTTCAATGGTAGTAGTTGCTTCCACCTTCTGCCATGTTTTTGCAGTAAATGATGATCAAAAGTTACTAGATTCGTTCGAACATGTACATGATTCTCTAGCTCCGTCCCCCTCACATGGTGATTGGCACCCCATAGAAGATACAAGTGATCCTAAAGTGGTGGACGTTGCAAAATTTGCAGTAAGTACAGAAAACAGCAGAGCAGAAGGTAGAGAATTGATATTCGAGAGTGTGTCCAATGGAAAATTTCAAGTCGATAATAAGGGCATCACTTATCGGCTGGCAATTGTCACCACAGAATTTGATGTCACAGATGAATATTTAGCGGTTGTTTTCGAAAATTCTAAGGACAATGTCAGAAAACTCATTTCGTTCACTTAATATTTTGCTTTAAACTTAAGTGTATGAGCATTTAGAAGTACCAATTATTTAATGAATATATTTTTTAAAAACAACTCAATTTTTAGCATTTCATTTATGCATGGACATTATAAATTGTTCAACTTCAAAATGCGAAAAACGTCTCAATTGCAGTATTTTGAGAGTCTGAATTTCACATCTTCTATACAAGCTGCCATTAAAGTTGCATAAATAAGAGCTTCAACATTATTTGTAAACAATTGAAGGAGTATGTAAAGTATTCGGTCTTATATATTAAGGTACTAAAGGAACTAAAGAATTACTAATTCATCAGTTACAATATTCGGGAAGAGTAAAAAACTACTGATTAAAGTTTTATGAAATATTTTAAGATGTAAATGAGTATTGTACATGATCCAAAAACTAATTCTCCGATAAATAGTTCCCTCAGCAATTAGTGTTAAGCTCTGCACTAAACAAAGTCTTCTTAAAAGAAAAATGGCTTTTAAATTCAATTCTCTCATTTTTGTGACTTTCAATTGTAGTGGTTGCTTCAACGTTGGGCCATGTTTTTGCAATAAATGATGGGCCACAATCAAGCCCACTTGGCGGTTGGCAGCCCATGAAGGACCCAAAGAACCCAAAAGTGGTGAAAATTGGAGAATTTGCAGTAAATTCATTGAATTTTGAGTGAGTTGGGGGGTAAATTTCAAGTTGTTAGTGGCATCATTTATCAAATTAGTTATCTCCCCCAAGCAAAGTGATTACCACGGTTAATGATTTAATGGATAATGTCAGAACACTCATTTCCTTCAAAAGTTTGTAATCCATTATTTATTCAAAGTATATATATGAATAAAAATCTCATATTTACCTTCCGTTTTATGTTACTTAGTCTTTTGGCTATATTAGTTATGTTAAATCTCAAATTTAGGTTCTGTATTATATTAGTCTAAAGTTATTTTAAAATTTTAATATAAGCTACAGTAAAATTACAACACTCTTTTATTATATATAATGAAAAAGAAAAAAAAGGGAAAGAGAAGCAAAGTATCGGGAGACAAAAACAAGCAAGGAGTGTGATGAGACAGACATAATCCTCCGCTCTTAATAAAAGGTTTCAAGTTTGAATCACGCATAAATAATCTGATATGTATGGACATTATAACTTGTTCAGCTTTAAAATGACACGGAAAATGTTCCAAATCAAATATTTTAAAAGTCCGAATTTCACATCTATATTTTCTATATGCAAGAGGACTGTGATGTTGATTGTCAGGAAGGAAAAAAAAAACAACTATACAAAGTTGCTTCCTAAACAATCTAGTATCCAACTTTTCTCCATTTCCTCACAATGTACGTATTTGGATGAAGGACACTTGTCCATTTTAAAAATTTTGATCGTTGATTAAATGAACTTATTAACATATTAACTACAATTAAGGAAATAGTTAATGGACACTTCAAAGATTCACTATAAGTTATGAAAATGATTATATCTTTGATTCTTTAAATAATACTCCATCTGTTTCAATTTGTTTGTCTTACTTCTTTTTAGTCAGTTTAAAAAAGAATACATCTTTAATTTTTTGTCAACTCTTTAATTTTAACTTCCCATATAACATGTTTAAGACCACAAGATTAAAGCATATTTTGGTACATTTTGCATATCTTTAATTTATGACCACAAGATTCAAAAATTTCTTTTTACTTTCTGAAACTTCGTGTCAAGTCAAAACCAGACAAACAAATTGACACAGAGAGAATATGATTTTATTTTGAGGGTGTGACTGAGGAACCTGAAGTACAATCTAGCATCATAGTCCCACTTCGTTGAGGGCCTTTACTATATTTATCTTATTTTATTCCCTAATGAAATGCGATTTTAAATCAAAACATGAAATTAAGGAGGTTCATTATAGAAGGGAACTGAGTTTACCAACTCAATCTCATGAAGGTCTTTGCGAAATTTAAATAAAGCATGTAAAGAGGGATAGCTCCAAAATAACAGTCTTCAATTTAGCTATAGATTTAACAAATGTAAATAAAGTAAAGGTGTTAAAATTAACATGACTATGCAACCTAAAAACGATTGATGAAATCCGTAATTAACTAATTATGAAGATATTGAATTATGTTCCAGTATCATTTAAGATGCGACTTAAAAAAAAGTCAAGAAAATTATCACAATTGACAATACCATTCTTTTTATTTTATTTTAATGTTTTTCTTAACAATAGGTAGACATAAACTCAAGGTAAGAGGATTTTCTTTTTATCCATGTAGTCCTAGTGGCTTTTTATGATTGGAAAGTATGATAATGTTAACTTGAATTTATGCAATAATGTCAATTCAAATGAAATAGAAAAATATTTACTAGCATAGCAGCAAATCTTCCTTAATTGGAAAAATTATAATTATTTCCATATCATATGTCATACTTATATTTAAAACATTTCCTTTTTTGTTTCCTAAACAACTTAGGTAACTAACTTATTGCCAACCATATTAAGAAAACATAATTTAATTAACCTCTAAAGTAATAAACTTATTATCCTACCTAATTTGCCTATGCTTCTAACCAAATTAACTTATTTTCCTATAAATAATCCCCTCACCAATTAGCGTTAAGCACTACACAAACAAATTCCTCTTAAAAGAAAAATGGCTTTCAATTTCAATTCTTTCATTTTTGTGACTCTTTCAATTGTAGTAGTTGCTTCACCATTTGCCCATGTTTGTGCAACAAATGATGGCCCAAAACCAAGCCCAGTTGGTGGTTGGCAGCCCATTAAGGACCCAAAGGACCCCAAATTGGTGAAAATTGGAGAATTTGCAGTAGATTCATACAACAACATATCAAAACACTCTCCATTGAAGTTTGACAGAGTATTGGGGGGTAAAATTCAAGTTGTCAGTGGCATCAATTATAAATTAGTTATCGCCGCCAGGCAAAAATTTATCACCGGTAATTATTTAGCAGTTGTTCACGAGCGTTCTGGAGGTAAAGTTAGAACACTCATTTCCTTCAAAAGGTTGTAATCGATTTAATTAAAACATATATATGAATAAAAATTTCAAATTTAGCGTTTCGTTTTATGTTACTTATTCTTTTGGCTATTTTAATTTTTGTAAACTTTCGTTTGGATGAACATCATAAGCCATCTTAAATAAAATTTATATGAACACTTCATCTTGTTCAACGTTGAAATGAGATGACGTATATGTTCCCATTGCTATAAATTGAGACTGATGAATTTCAAATCTATTACATTAGATATATATTGTTAAGTTGCAAATATAAGAGCTTGCATGTTTTGAGAATGCTGAAGTTAAATCTTTTATATACACAATAGTTAAGTTGCAAAAATAAGAGCTTAATTATAGACTCGTTTGACATATACAAAAAGAATTAAAATTAAAATAAGAGGAATGAGAAGTCAAGTGTAGAAGAAGAAAAAACGCCAAGGGATTTGGTATAATGGAGGGGAGGTAAAACTTTACTTGTATCGGTGTATACACCAAACTAATGAATACATGACATATGTTTTATGTGAACTTTTATGATTAAACTACAGTCAATTAATATGTATCTTACTTTAGTTATGATTTAACCATGGTGAATTTGTATGATTTGGTGTAACCACCACCAGGTAAATTTTTACCTGGATGGAATCACTTTACGCTCGATGAGAGATTTCGAATTCAAGCTCCATGAATGAAAACCCTCGTGTGGGGAACCATATTTACACGTTCCGAGCCTAATTAATCAGACTGGTATGTTTCGAGAATCATATGATAATATATATATAAAAAAAAAAAACACTTCAATGACAATAATTTAGAACTTTCGTGAAAGTGAAATTCCAATACTCCCTTCGTTTACTTTTACTGGTCACGTTTAGCTTCTCGAGAGTTAATTTTACTAATTTTTGGAGCTAAATTAAAATAGATTAATTTAACATTATAACTTGTTCAACTTCGAATTGCAGTATTTTGAGAGTCTGAAGTTCACATCTTCAATACAACCTACCGTTAAAGTTGCATAAATAAGAGCCTCAACATTATTTGTAAACAGTTGAAGGAGTATGTAAAGTATTCAATCTTATATATTAAAGTACTGAAAGAACTAAAGAATTACGAATTCATCAGCTACAATATTTGCAAAGAGTAAAAACTAAGTGATTAAAGTTTTAAGATTTTAATGAGTATTGTACATGATCCAAAAACTAATTCTCCTACAAATAATTCCCTCAGCAATTAGTGTTAAGCTCTGCAATAAACAAATTATTCGTAAAAGAAAAATGGCTTTTAAATTCAATTCTCTCATTTTTGTGAGACTTTCAATTGTGGTAGTTGCTTCAACGTTGGGCCATGTTTTTTGCAACACATGATGGGCCAAAACCAACTCCACTTGGTGGTTGGCAGCCCATTAAGGACCCAAAGAACCCAAAAGTGGTGAAAATTGGAGAATTTGCAGTAAATTCATTGAATTTCGAGAGTGTGTTGGGGGGTAAATTTCAAGTTGCTAGTGGCATCACTTATCAATTATTTATCTCCGCCAAGTAAAATGATTACCGCAGTTAATTATTTAATGGATAATGTTAGTAACACTCATTTCCTTCCGAAGTTCGTAATCCATTATTCATTTGAAGTATATATATTATATGAATAAATATCTCAAATTTACCTTCTGTTATATGTTACTTACTCTTTATCTCAAATTTACGTTCCGCTTTTATATTAGTCTTAAATTATTTTAAATTTATATAAGCTACAATAAGTTACAACACTCGTTAATATGTTTTTTTTTAACCTCCATGAAAACCCACAGCCGTCAGTGGCGGAGCCAGAATTTTCATTAAGGGGTGTCAAAATATAAAGAAGTAAATTCACGAAGAAGCCAAGGAGTGTCAAGGAGATGTAGCTCTCCAACTCACTAATCAATTCAGGCCAATTAGAAGACAATCTTTTCATCTTAGGAAACATGTACATATGTAATGTATATACATAAAAATAAAATTTTTACCTAGCTACACAGTGTAATTTTTCGACGAAGGGATGTCACTACATGTGGCTCCGCCACTGACAGACGCTTCCCTTTAGATGTGCATTGGGTAACCTGATCACTGTGCAATAGCTCGCAAACCACACACGAGATGTAAATCGCACCAGGCTTAACTGAGAAGGCTTATATATATATATATATATATATATATAATGTAAAAAATAAAAGGAAAGAGAAGCCATGTGACCTTGAAAAAGGGAAGAAGTGCGATGGGATAGAGGTAATCCTTCACTCTCAATAAAAGGTTTCAAGTTTGAATTCTAGAATTATAAAACTCCAGGCAGGGGAAGATATACTTTGCTTTAAGCGTTTTCCAGTAACACCGATTTTGTCAATTTTTTTACTAGATAAAAACTAAATTAAAATACTGAGTATAAACATAAGAGATAATATCGCTCATTATTATAATGACTTATTAAGTTGTTCACTTCTTTGAATTTTAACCCCAATCATGAAAAAGTCGCGTATGCCACCGACCTATGAGCAGGAAGTACTTCATCTTAAATGAGTCATACATTTCGGGTGCACCTAATCTAGGTAAATGGTTTTTAATTCTCTGTCTTTTCATTTTTACTTATCATGTATTGATTTGAAATACCTATTAAATAGTCAAAAATAAAATAATAATTTTACTATATTATCTCTAATTATTTTTAGGTAACCTAATGGTTGAAATCAATACAATATACTTTAAAAGTTGTCCAGTCATTAAGGAATTCTTAAACTTTTCAACCCAATTAATTAATAATAAGGGTAAAATAGGTATGAAATGATAAATGATCTCTTAGTTTTCTAAACTAAACAAGTAAAAACGGATAACTATTTTTAATATACAGGATAAGTAAAAATGACGGAGGAGTATTAAAAAAAAAAGTCATACGTGTACCAAATCTAAATTAATCGGGACAACATGTTCCATATAGAACTTTCGTGAAACTGCAACTACAAGTCTACAACTAGGGGTGTACATGGACCGGGTTGGTTCGGATTTTTAAAATACTAAATCAAACCAATTGCGTCGGGTTTTTAAATTTATACACCAAACCAAACCAATAAAATTCGGGTTTTTCAACCTCGGGTTATTCGGTTTTCTCTGATTTTTCGGGGTTTTTCCCGGAAAAGTCTTCATACAAAACATATAACTTTTACTTCAAATATTTCTGTAATCCTAGTAAGATACAACTATATAATTAAGGTGTTTCTTAAGAAAATAACACAAAATGTGAGATGAGTGATAACATTGTATTAAAATATTCAACAAAAAAGATAATAAAATTGGTTAAAATAAATATTGCTAATTAATAAGCCATAAAGAAAATGACTATAATCTAAAAATACTAAGTCATGCTAAAATAAGTACGGCTAATAAGTTTTAATTACAAGACAAAGAAAAAAATTAAGTTATGTATTTTCATTTTTTAAACCAATTATGCAACACTAAATAATAGATATCCAACATTATTGTCATTCCTAGTCGTAAAATTGAATTTCTTTTGTTAGTTTTGATTTGGACTTTCTATGAGTTACTAACATCCATGGGATATAAAACTTATTAACATTCAAAATTCTAAGTTCAAGCTTGAAATAATATGATAACAGATAAAAAAATACGAAAAAATTTTAAGAAATGTATAAATTACATTAAAAATAAATATTTGTATGTATAAAATATTTTAAAAATTGAATAATTGAATAAATGTAATGTCGGGTTGATTTGGTTCGGTTTGACTTTTTTTAGCTAAAATAAACCAAACCAATTATGATCGGTTTTTTTTCAACACCAAACCAAGTCAAACCAAACCACTAGTCAGATTTTTTTCTCGATTTGATTCGATTTATCGATTTACTTTGTACACCCCTATCTACAACGGTCGGTTCTCTCACACCTAACATTTCCTTTAAATAAGTCCACCCACTGAAACTCTTTATAAGTTAAAAAAAAAAAAAAAAAAAAACCCACACACATTGACAAGAAAAAAAAATGACCTCTATTTTCTCCATGACTCTCTCAATCTTCTTAATTTCTTCAATTTTCTTCCATTTCTCCACAGCGTTGGGTGGTGGAGTTGGTGGTTGGACACGTTAAATAACGTTAATGCCCCTGATGTGGTTATGATTGGTAAGTTTGCTGTGAATGAACATAACAAAGAAGCAGGGACAAAGTTGGAATTTCAAAGTATAGCCAAAGGAGAAACTCAAGTTGTTGCTGGCACAAATTATCGACTAGTAATTAACGCTAAGGATGGTGGTTTTGTTCGTAACTATTTGGTAGTTGTCTGGGATAAGCCATGGGAGAAATTTAAGAAACTTACTTCTTTTAAAGAAATGTAAGTGTTGGTTGGTTATAATTTAATGCGAATTCAGGATTTCGAGTCTCGAGTCAGTGAATTCAGAATAAACGTGATCAATATGATGTTATGATGTAGACGTTTTTACATTTGACCTGAAAAGAATACACAATTGAAGTAAACATTCATTAATTATATCTAAAAAAGAAATATAAGTATATAATTTTAACTCCGTTTTTTGGATATACCTTTTTATTTGGCTAAACATAATAACGCTTTAACCTTATTTAGTGATTTGGCCGATTGAAATAAATAGTCATTGCATCTAAAGAAAAAATAACAAAAAATATACATTTGGTACTCCATTATTCTAGCTAATCTTTTTATTTAGCAAAAATGGAGTTCCAAGCAAGTCTAATTTTAATACAAGTTTGGCCCAAAAAACAAATATACACAATTGAAACAAATAGCCATAGTATCAATGAAAGAAATTTGAAAAATAGAAAGTTCGGATAAAATATGCACCGTATATTAAGATGAAATAGAAAAAATGCACAATCAAAATAATATATTATTGTATATGCCTGTGGCAATTAATGGTTGAAAAATACCTCACCTGAAAGTTGATTTTATCTTCAACTTTTATAAAAGAAGTTTTGAAAAACTAAGTAGGAATTTGGCTATAGATTTTAAATATTTTTCACTTTATTTGAAATTTATGGAGTTGGAGTTGAAGATGGAGTTGTATTCGGTTATATTTTTTGCAAAGATTATTTAGAATAATAAATACAACTTCAAAAGTGAAAAATGACCTATTTTATAACTTGTTTTTTAAATTTTGAATACAATTTCAAGTTGAATTTGAAATTTTCGTATAAAAACCCAATTGTCAAATAAAGTGAAAAATTATACCAAAAAAAAGTGAATACTTTTTTAGGGAAAAGGACACTACCAAAAAGTCTGATTTTCTTTCGTATAATACGTATATAATTATTATGTATACATTGATTGAGCCTCCAAGAAATATCCTAAAACATGTATAATATGTGTATAATTAGTAAGTATACGCTGATTATACATTTATTAAACAGAAATTATATAACAACGATACATTTTCAAAACACATACTGTAGGGATACATATTCTATACGACAATGATACAGTTTCCATACATATGATAAGTTTTCTATACAATAATTTCTATACAACACTGAGAAAATTTCTATACATATGCTGAAATTAGTTGAAAAGGGGCTAAAATGAAATTATTTTTAAAAGACTAAAAATGTCTTATAATCTTCTTGGGTCATCCGGTTGTCAATAGTTTGGGTCGGATGACCATTTGTGTCCTTTTCCCAAAATTAAAGAAAGGACACAAATGGTCATCCGATCCAAACTATTGACAATCGGATGATCCAAAAAGCTTAAAAGACACTTTTTAGCCTTTTTAAAATAATTTCATTTGTTAGCCTTTTCAATTAATTTCAGCATATGTATAGAAATTGTATCCATTATTGTATAGAAAAAATCTATCATATGTATAGAAATTGTATCATTATTGTATAAAATATGTATACTAAATTAAAGCAAAAACACGTATATCTCTTAACTGTGCTTAAGTAAGAGGTGTGTCAGAAATGCATTTCACTTACTGTTATACTAATATTGATATAAATATAAATACTGTGTGTAACAGAGGAAAAATCAAACTTACCTGTTGGTCTGGTAGCCCAATTAATAGTAGGCATTTAACTTAATACGACATGTGTCATGTGTGTACACGCATCCTTAATCAATATGAGAGAAGATAGACAATATGGATGCGATAGCATTGAAGGAATCAATTAAAATTGCGAGCTCACAAATGTTGTTACTAAAACGAACCACACAAAAATCATAAAATAATGAGAAATAAATTTTTTGTTGAAAGTTCAGTTAGTAAATCTTCTATATATATTGGTCCATCAGTACATGTGTGCATGAATCCATATCAATAACAAGTAGCACTTTCATTTTTATATTTTTATTTGCCTGAATTTAGAAAGAAACTTACCTGCCCGTTGCTCTGCTCAATGGAATCACGTACAATACAGCAATTCCTCCAAGGCAAGACTCTTCTCATTACGGGTGCCACCGGTTTCCTCGCAAAGCGTACTCACACACACTCTCTCTTCTGCATTTTCATATATACTCTTCCTAATTGTCACGTTTCGCTTCCCGGAAGTGAATTTGATTATTTTTTATAATTCTAGTGTTCGGATCAGTTTGCATGTCAATTTGATTAGTCTTCGAAGCTAAATTGTAGATTAATTTTTAAATTAATATATGTTCAAAACTATTCGAAATGTTTTGTAAATTGTACTTCTTCTCATATCAATAAAGTGGAAAAATACATTTTAAAATAATGATCAAAGTTTATATAGTTTAGCTATCAGGAAAACGGGTCATGACAAGTATTTTGGAACGGAGGAGTACCAAATTATATTAGATCCTAATCCCGGTAGCTCTAGTTCCTTGGTAAACAATTTGACAAATTTGCATTTGTTTTTATAATGTATGTAGTTCTTGTAGAGAAGATACTTCGTGTTCAACCAAATGTGAAAAAGCTCTACCTTCTCATAAGATCTTCGGACAACAACTCCGCTAGAGAACGCTTCACTGATGAGGTAAGGACCAGATTCCTTAATTTAAATGTGTTTTGGAAGTCAATGTCATTAAATTTGAAAAGAATTCTAACTGAGCTTAAGGTTGTGTTGCCATTAGAGTTTGAGCAAACTAAAAACGGATTACTCCCATATATTGTGATGGAATGGACAAAATTCCTTCATTCTTAATCATAGAGTCTCGGGTTCAACCCTGTGAATATATTATGTAAATAATTTTTAAATAGAGAAAAGTGCCAACTTTTTTAGTTGGGTATTTTATATATAACCTAAAAAGAGAAAAAAGCTTTATTAGCTTGGTTTACTAAGGAAACAAAATACTACTATAAGATTACTAATTAACCAAGATTAAAACTGGGTTTGGGACGGATTGGGTTATGACCTATTATTTAGCTCATTTTGATCCAATTCATCATCTCAACTCACGTAACCCACATATTTATTAACTCATTTTGATCCGCCATATATATTCAACCCAACTAGCTCATTTGACTCTCCTAATTCACATAGGTCATACTCATTTGACACTCCTAATTCACACAGGTCATGATGTCTGAATTATTCAAAGTTATAAGGGAAAAGATGAGTGTAAACCTTTGCTCTCTCGTGGAGGAGAAGGTGTTTGCAATTTCAGGTGACATTTCACACGAAAATATGGGAATTAGAAACTCCGAGTTAAGAGAGGAAATGTGCAAAGAAATAGATATAATAATAAACTCAGCTGCCACGACCAACTTTTATGAGAGGTACTGATATGAAATTGGATATATATTCTTGGAATTTCTCTTTTTTTCCCTCTAATTACACAGTTACATTCTCTTTGAATAGATATGATGTTGCAATGAATGTAAACGCGGTTGGTGCCATGAATGTCCTCAAGTTTGCCAAGAGTTGTACAAAATTGACAATGCTTCTTCATGTATCTACCGGTGAGTTGATAGTTATCAATTTGCTTATTATTTTTAATATGCTAATCACGGCGGCTTAACAAAATAGGTGTTTAAAAGTAAAAAAAATAAAAATAAAATGAGTTTAAATATATTTAATAGAATCATTATATATTTTATTTAAAGTTTATTTGTGTTATTATAACTTCTTAATATGTATTATTAATCACATTTTTATAATCAATTTATTATTCAATTACTTGGTCACAAAGAAATAAAAGAAATAACAAAATAGAAAAAATATTTACAATGAAATACCATATTCCTTTTAAAAAAAATCACTTATACATACTAGTTTGGTTGAGATCAAACTCCTCCTCGGGAGAAAAATGGGCCGATTCGGGTGTGATACAACGTAGATCCAACATTTGATGAGGTTGTTTCAAAGGTGGATTGTGTTTTCCCTTTTTAGATTTGAGGTATTTATATGTCACTATAAAGATTTTTTGTCTAATAGTGTACTTTGTAGGTTAATTACTAATTTTAGTTAAGTTAATAATCGATACTTATTATCATTATTTGCATATAATTATTTTATAAGTGATTTGGTTATTTACATATTTCTTATATTGTCGGTGTATAAAACTTAAACTCTTCTTTCTATAGCTTATGTTTGCGGCAAAGCAACAGGAGTTTTATCAGAAAAATCGTTCCTTATGGGTGAGACACTCAACAAAATCTCTTATTTGGATATGGATGTGGAAAGAGATGTGATAGCAAACAAATTTAAGGAACTTGAAGCTCTAAATGCGACATCAAAGGAAGTAACAACAGCCATGAAAGAACTTGGCATTCAAAGGTTATTACAAGATGCTCATGATGTCATATAGATAGCATATGAGATAAATTTACTTCCTATCCCTTGGTGAAACAAATTCTAAAGTTTATTATTCTCGTCAATTCACAACGTCGGTATAAAATTTAATTGAAATATTTGGTCCTTAACTAGGGCAAGATTACATGGGTGGCAAAACACATATACCTTCACAAAAGCAATGGGAGAGATGCTTTTGGGACATTTGAAGGAAAATCTACAGGTTGTTATCATACGTCCAACAATTATAACTAGTACCTACAAAGAGCCGTTTCCTGGATGGATTGAAAGAGTGAGGTAACTGAATACCGGTAGACATAGTATTAATGTTTGTTTTAGCTTATTGATTACATAATTACGCAAATTAATTTGTGCTCTTATCATCTTAAGTTTTCAAATGAGAATATGAGATAGTCACACACTTTAACATAGTAAAAGAGCAAATATAGGTCCTAGATTCGAGACATGTCGCCATCGTTTATCAAGAAAGTCTCATGAAAAACAAATAAGTTCGGGCATGAGGGTTAGAGTCATCAAAACGTGTTGGTTCAGCGCAACCCAATTCAATAGCTAGCTCGGCTCGGCTCGGCTCAGCCAACCAACTGACCAAGCCCGTCGAAAGGGTTTCCAAAAAGCTAAGTCCTTCACTTGTCAAGAAACCATCTTTAGTTTTCCTTCATATTTTTTTATTTATATACTTTTCGTTTGAAATTAATTAATTAATTATTACTATAATTTTTGCCCTAAAGAGCCAACCCAATCCAGAACTCAAAAGGAGTGACTGGGGTTGAATTTAACTAATAGCCTCAGGTCTAAAATGGGTTAAAAATTCTTGGTCCAACTCACCCATCTAGCGGACTAGGTTGGTGAGCATAGATCATGTTGAAAGCATATTTATGAAACTTAAAGTACGTTCTCTTTAACAGTTTTGTCTTTCATATATATGATATTACCGGTCACTGACTAAGTCTATAGGTCAATATTTTTTTGTTACACAAATTTGACTTTCATATTTAAGCCTCAAAATTCTCTATTACTTACTAGACGGCCTATGCCCGTGCTGCGCACGGGCCTAACCCTTTAGATTATAGTGCATCTATGTGTATGTAGTTGTCTTTGAATAGTGATTATATATATATATATAGAGAGAGAGAGAGAGAGTATATTATGTTTAAAACATGATTAATATAACATTGTAGTTTGTGTTTCGTATCTAGAATTTTATTATATTAATGTTTGCTACGAATACAAAATCGGCAAATTTATTAATATTTTTTAAAAGAGAAGACTTGTTTAAAAAGAAACTATTTTCCTCTCTTTGAGATAAAACAATAGAAATATTTAAGCATACTTTCAATTTTAATTCGATTAATTTAAAGGTGTAAAATACTTATTATTTTTTATCAAATTTTGATTTGGATAATTCTAATTCAAATTATTAAATTAATTTTACATGTTTAAAACGAAACAAAGTATAAATTGATTTTCTATTTAAACGAAGAAATACTATTTTTTAATTTTTGGTAAATATTCTCGGTTTAGCTCATTTTACTTGTCATGTTGTCTTTTGCATTAAATTCTATCTTATTTTAAAATATAAATATTTTAAGTATATTTATTTTGGTGAACATAACAACTTGATTTTGTCAATATGAAATTCTATGTTCAAAACACTATTAATATAACATTGTAGTTTGTGTTCCGTATTTAAAACTTTATTAAATTAGTGTTTGCTACGAATACACATGGTGTTTAATATGGGGCCCATATTTTTTTTTAACATTGTTTGTTTTTTAAATATGGGATTCACTTTTTTTTTCAATATTGCTTGATTTTGTTAATATGGGGTCCACTTTTTTTTCCCGTGAGTTTAGATGTGGTGGGTTCCAATTTTTTTTTTAAATAGTGGATGGTGTTTAATATTGGGCCCACAATTTGGGATTCATTTTTTTTATATATATATTGCTTGATTTTGTCAATATGGGATACTATGTTCAAAACACGATTAATATAACATTGTAGTTTGTGCTCCGTATTTAAAACTTTATTATATTAGTGTTTTCTACGAATATGCACGGTGTTTAATATGGGGCCCACAATTTTTTTTTTTTAATATTGCTTGATTTTGTTAATATGGGGTTTACTTTTTTTTCCCATGAGTTTGGATGTGGTGGGTTCCACTTTTTTTTTTTTAATACTGGATGGTGTTTAGTATGGGGCCCACATTTTTTTTAAATATTAGTTGTTGTTTAATATATATGGGGTCCACAATATTTTTTTTACAATTTTTTTTAATGGGCCTGTTTAATATGCCCGGGCCTAATTGTTTTTTTTAATATATATACTATGTTTAAAACACGATTGATATAACATTGTAATTTGTGCTCCGTATCTAAAACTTTATTATATTAGTGTTTGCTAAGAATACAAAGTCTACACTTTTTTTTTTGACATTGTTTATTTTTTTAATATGGGATTCATTTTTTTTATATATATTGCTTGATTTTGTCAATATGAGATACTATGTTCAAAACACGATTAATATAACATTGTAGTTTGTGCTCCGTATTTAAAACTTTATTATATTAGTGTTTGCTACGAATACGCATGGTGTTTAATATGGGGCCCACATTTTTTTTTTAACATTGTTTGTTTTTTAAATGTGGGATTCACTTTTGTTTTTTCAATATTGCTTGATTTTGTTAATATGGGGTCCACTTTTTTTTCCCGTGAGTTTAGATGTGGTGGGTTCAGTTTTTTTTTTTTTTTAATATTGGATGGTGTTTAATATGGAGCCCACAATTTGGGATTCATTTTTTTTTTTTTATATATATATTGTTTGATTTTGTCAATATGGGATACTATGTTCAAAACACGATTAATATAACATTGTAGTTTGTGCTCCGTATTTAAAACTTTATTATATTAGTGTTTGCTACGAATATGCACGGTGTTTAATATGGGGCCCACAATTTTTTTTTAACATTGTTTGTTTTTTTAATATGGGATTCACTTTTTTTTTCAAATATTACTTGATTTTGTTAATGTAGGGTTCACTTTTTTTTTTCCCGTGAGTTTAGATGTGGTGGGTTCCACCTTTTTTTTTAATACTGAATGGTGTTTAATATGGGGCCCACATTTTTTTTAATATTAGTTGTTGTTTAATATATATGGGGCCCACAATTGTTTTTTACATAATTTTGTTTTTTTTATGGGCCTGTTTAATATGGGGCCCAATTTTATTTTATTTTTATATATACTATGTTCAAAATACGATGGATATAACATAGTAATTTGTGCTCCGTATCTAAAACTTTATTATATTAGTGTTTGCTAAGAATTCAAAGTCTGCACTTTTTTATTTTTTTTTATTTTTTATATATTGCTTGATTTTGTCAATATGAGATACTATGTTCAAAACACGATTAATATAACATTGTAGTTTGTGCTCCGTATTTAAAACTTTGTTATATTAGTGTTTGCTACGAATACGCATGGTGTTTAATATGGGGCCCACATTTTTTTTTAACATTGTTTGTTTTTTAAATATAGGATTCACTTTTTTTTTTCAATATTGCTTGATTTTATTAATATGAGGTCCACTTTTTTTTTCCGTGAGTTTGGATGTGGTGGTTTCACTTTTTTTTTTAATACTGGATGGTGTTTAATATGGGGCCCACAATTCCCAGACCTCACGTTGTGGGATCCAACTGGGTTTGTTGTTGTTGTTGTTTAATATATATGGGGCCCACATTTTTTTTTTTACAATTTTTTTTATGGGCCTGTTTAATATGGGGCCCAATTTGTTTTTTTCAAAACACGATTGATATAACATTGTAATTGTTGCTCCGTCTCTAAAACTTTATTATATTAGTGTTTGCTAAGAATACAAAGTCTGCACTTTTTTTTTTATATATATATTGCTTTATTTTGTCAATATGGGATATTATGTTCAAAACACGATTAATATAACATTGTAGTTTGTACTCCGTATTTAAAACTTTATTATATTAGTGTTTGCTACGAATACGTATAGTGTTTAAAATGGGGCCCACATTTTTTTTAACATTGTTTGTTTTTTAAATATGGAATTCACTTTTTTTTTTCAACATTGCTTGATTTTGTTAATATGGGGTCCACTTTTTTTTTCCATGAGTTTGGATGTGGTGGGTCCACTTTTTTTTTTAATTAATACTGAATGGTGTTTAATATGGGCCCACAATTTTTTTTAATATTAGTTGTTGTTTAATATATATGGGGCCCACAATTTTTTTTATGGGCCTATTTGATATGGAGCCCAAATGTTTTTTTATTGGGGCGTGGAGGGGGGGTCCACAACGGACGACGAAAAAGAAGCACCAACCGGTGCACCGGTGCTTCTAATATAGTAGTAAAGTAAAATGTATATAAAAAGTATTATTACAAACACAAAAATTATGTAACATTTTGAATTTTCTGTTACGATTTTCGTTATCGTGGAAATGTAAGTTCGTTCACTTCAGGGGATTAAAGTTTCCTTTCTTGGCTAATAAACACTAACCAATGACTGTCGTAATAAATTGCCATTATATAATTGTTAGGTAATGTATCATTGTATCTTCGTCTCTTACTCATATTATTTTCTAATAACAGAACGGTGGATTCATTTATTTTGGCTTATGGAAAAGGTATACTGAATTTCTTCTATGGTGATCCTGACTCAAAACTTGATCTGGTAAGTGATTTTCCTGATTCTATAATTTAAACTTTACTAGCACGATGCTATTATTCTCAACTTGATGACTAGATACTTGAAATTTGTCATATCTATTCCCACAGCATTATCACAAAATTATACAATTAAAAAAGGTGAAATATATAAATAGCTCCTAAAAAATTCCTCGTGATCTTCTCAACACACTGTAACCCCCCCCCCCCCCCCTCTTCATGCCTTATTTCTTACACATCAAGTGTTCAATAGACAAAATTTAAACATTGGTTAAGTGTCTTATAAATAACAAAACTCAGTTGAAGTATCCAAATAAAAAACTGTACTGACAACTTTAGAGGATTGTCTATGTCTTTAATCAGCAACAAATTATTTTATAGATAGACAACATTTGAGGTACAATGTGCATGAGATGAATGTGGGGTTACTCTAATAGTAACCAAAGAAGAGGGAAGAGGAGAGGCCAGGGAGGAGCCAGTGAAGATCGGGTACACCTGATTGAATTCAAAACTGCGTTTACTATATAAGTTTGTACTTTGTCATATATAACATCAAAATTTCCTCCCCATTTACGGTGTGGAATATAATTTTTATAATGTGTCATACCGCTCTTTTGCAGAAACTTGCTAGCATAGAAGCCTGTCATTCCATCTCCTCGACCAACATTCCCCCATGAGCATCAAATACACCCCTTAGGGACTAAACGTCCTCATTAATTGAGGGTTGCCCAACCATCGCACCGCGAGGATTTGGCTTTGATTATTTTCTTCCTTCATTTTCTTATTTTACAGATTCCAGGTGATATGGTGGTGAACTCAATTCTTGCAGCAACTTTAACACATGAAAATCAACATTCTAAAGAAGTAGTTGTTTATCATATCAGCTCTTCTTCAAGAGATCCTCTAAGAAATTCAGATATAACGTTTTTCATGTTTCACTACTTCACGCAAAATCCATGGATTAACAAAGATGGAAAAACTATCAACGTGAGGGCTCCTCTGCGTTCATTTAGCAGCATGGCTAGCTTTAGAAAACACATTTCAACTCATTATTTGCCACTTTTAAAGGTACCTTTTTCATATTCCATTTTTCGCCTTGATACATTCTTTTTTAGTAGTACCTTAATTATATATGCAATTTTTTGTGTAATGCATGAATGATGCATACATGATAATCTCTAACTAGAACGTGAACGAAATTAACCCTTTTAGAGTAATCAACATTAGATTAGATTTTTTCAAGCTACAATTGCAACAATAATGCTAACCCATGTTTTAAATGCTTCAGATGCTAAAGTTTGTGAACCTAGTGTCATGCCATTG
The DNA here is from genome assembly GCF_019175385.1 of Lycium barbarum. Lineage (NCBI taxonomy): Eukaryota > Viridiplantae > Streptophyta > Magnoliopsida > Solanales > Solanaceae > Lycium > Lycium barbarum. The sequence continues at coordinate 1,041,811 of NC_083346.1, read as the reverse complement.
CTTTGACAAAACCTATTGGTATATGGAAAGAAAGATGCATACGGCTATACGTTTATCTGAATTGTTCGAACCCTACTTGTTTTTCTATGGAAGGTATGCATACGTTATAACTTTTCTACATTTTCTCTCTTTTCAAGTGTATTTTCTTCAACTATGGTTATATATAACTAATGCTCCAATAATATTAATGTTAAGTATATATTTTACAGCTTCGATGATGTTAATACTGAAAGATTAAGATTGGCAATGAAGGAAATCAACATGGATGACGTGCTTAATTTTGACCCGCGTTGCATCAAATGGGAAGATTACTTAATGAATACTCACATTCCTGGAGTTGTGAAGTACCTATTCTAGGGATCATATAAGTTCATATTAAATTTTAAGGGGTCGTTTGGTTTGAACACAAGTTATGATGGGATTAATTATATTGGAATAAGTTATACTGGGATTATTTATGTATGAATTAGTTATCCTGATATTATTTCTTATTGATTATTTGGTTTGATGTATTAAAAGTAACATGCGTAGCATAACTTTTAAGAAAAAGTTATTTATTTACAAAAATACCCTCCACCTGATGTAGTAGAAAAAGGGTTTTGAGAACCTTAGGGCTATTTTAGTCAATTTCACAGTTTTATCCTGGGGTAAGTTATCCCATAATTACTATTCCACCCTCTGATGGGTATAAGTTATCCCAACACTATTTTTAATCCTGGGATAACTTATCCCACGATTAGTAACCAAACAAATGATAAGGTGGTATTAAATTTTTATCCCATCACTATTTTCGCTTATCCATCGTACCAAACCATCCTTGACGGAATAGCTGTAAAGGTGAAAAAAGATCACCCAAAAATGATGTCAATTGCCATGAGTACTTTTCCAGATTTATTATAGTTTTTGAATTATTTAGGTAACTAAGCCATATGCTAAGGTCATTGGGCCTCTGAGCCCAATTCAGTGTGCAAACCTCTAAATGGTCCGAGTGGGGTGGATTGGACGAGAAATAAACGGGTCATCGGCACTTATGTCCCTATTTTGTGCTAGTTTTTTATTTGTAAAATTTTCACAAATAGCTACCTTTTAGCTGCTTCTAACAAGCTATAACTGCAAGTTCATTATTTACAATTCGTAGCTGGTTTTTCCTATATTTAGGTCCTGGATGCGTCGCACAAATATAGCCAAAATATAGACTAAATACACAGAACTGTTTAGCAAATAATGCTTCTATTTAAGGGGGGAAAATCTTTTTCAAACTAAACAGAAATCTGTTTTTAATGTTCCATAAATCACGCAAATCTCATTCTCTTCCATATCTAATCACATATCTCATTCAACATCTAATCATTCACATAAAATTTGAATTCAAAAACTCTCCTCATATTTTTTCCCAAAATATAACTAAAAAAATCTCTTTTTAATGTTCCGTAAATCATGCAAAGCTTGATTTGTTCATCAACTGAATTGCATAGTGACAAGTTGAGATTGTCTCCTGATGCTATGACCATCGGTTTTGTGTTCGTTATTAAAAATATTCAATGAAATTACATTATTAAAAATCAAAAATATTAGTTATTGAGTGCAATAAGCTGATATTGAATATTATTTAGTAACTTTAATAAGATGGGAAAACTTGACTCCATAAAAAAACTTTAATCCCTAAGGGTGGCTTTTGATTCACTGTATTTTATTTGTATTATGATTATATTTTTGAGTGTATTCTAATTGATCCGTAAGATTTGAATTGTAATGAATATATTTACAATATATTTCACTTGTATTTTGTATGTATTTTAGAAGTATTAAAATTGTTCTTTAATTTTTGAAGTATATTGTATAGAAAAATGGATTTTATGGTTCAATAATGAATTCAAGTGTACCATGAATATATAGAGAAAATGCATAGAACTCTTCCTGGTTCATCAATAAAATATAGTGAAAACATGTAGGAAATACAAACTTGATATTGAAATGCACTTTATAATTTTTTAGCAGTAACTATACAAGAAAAATATAAATGTAATAAAAACAGAATTCAAATCTACGATTAGGCTATACAACAAGCGGGATCATTACCAAAATACATAAAACTTCTTCTAAAATCTTCATAAATATAATGTCGCAACAGTGATGTTATACATCAAAAAAAAGTTGGAGAAAAAAAAACAACTTAAAACATAAACTGTTTTGTCTACAAATCTACTCCTGAACATCTACTAAAATCACTGTATCATAATCAACGGTAGCCTTGACAGGTATTGGTGGTTGCTCGTTGTCAATAAATGCATTCAGGGTTGCCTTGTCGATTTGCGTCGTATCTCATACGGAGAAACTTTGCATCAATTTCAGCTGGAATGCGTCAAGACATACTGAAACTTTACATTAACAAAACATGAAAAAATAACAAAATAACAAATTAACCACAATAAATAACAACACATTCAAGATATACTGAAAATATACTATAAATATAATGCAAATATATCAATGTCAAATGCACTGTGGTTGTCACTACAACAGTGTGTGACTGTGCTGTAAAAATACACTTGAAATACATTGAATATATACTACAAAATATATCTTGATAAAAAGTAAACACAAATTCAAAATCACATAAATTTACAAGTAAAAAATTAGGTAGAAAAAATATATCACACACAATTAAAAACACAAACTAATTGAAATAATAAAAAATACAACAAAAATATACTTAAAATGTACGCAAAATACAGATCTGGTGAATTGAAAAAACAGAAATTAACTGAAGTTCAAAACACAAACTAATTGAAATAATAAAAAATACGACAAAAATATACTTAAAATGTATGCAAAATATAGATCTGGTGAATTGAAAAAACGGGAATTAACTGAAGTTCATCGAAAAATACGATAAAAATATACTTAAAATGCAAGTAAAATACATATCTGGTGAAGTGAATCATTAATAAGAAAAAATACCTCTTGGAGAACATGAATATTTTTACTCTTGTCCAATAACAAAAACTTCAGATCTGTATTCAAAAATTCCGGTTGCCGGCGGCAGAGGGCATCTAGGAACAGTCATGGCGGTTAAATGATTTGGTCTTTAATATTTTCTGTTCAAATAGGCTGATCTTTTTAATTGCTACAGATCTGACCGTGTCAAATATGCTGGGCTTTGTAATTGCTACAGATCTGACCATGAAATTGCTACAGATCTGACCGGAAAAGAGAAGACGACTGACGCCGGTCAGATCACGCCGGAGAAGACGGTGGTCTAAAACGACATGAGGATGAATGATACATGGATCCCTCAAAACAAAACAAAAAACTTTAAACTTCCACTGAATACAGGGAAAGATGAAAATTTGTGGCTTAGTAAAGCCCAAAAAGAAACAAAGATGATGAGGGAGAACACAAAAATAACAGAGAATCTTACATATTTTAGGAAATAGAGTTGAATTTTGGGGGTAAAAGGTTGAAATTAATGAACAATTAATACATAGTAAAAAAGGAAGTGAATGAAATCAGAAACTGATTTGAAAAACACGAAATTAGGGGAGATGGGGAGTAGAAACGTGTATATTTAGGAAAAAGGGGGGGGGGGGGGGGGGAGAAAGTGTGCAACTAAAAAATAGGGGTGTGGGGAGTGGTAAGTTAATTGGTAGAAAAGTGGGTAACTATAAGTTGTAAAAATATAATATTATAACTACTAAACTTAATTATTAAAAAGTATAGTTATGTTCCATAAATATGTAACATAGTAAGCTATGCCAAGTAAAATTTACTTTTTATTTTTGTCCCATATAACAAACAACTTTTTGGCATACTATAAGTTTATATTTTGATATAATGGTTAAAAATACACTTAGGATAATATTTTTTTGCGAGTTTCCTACCTGAACTATCAGGTGTTTGCATTTTCTACCTGGACTGTCACCAACTTTTTATCAAAATATACCTCGAAATGTGTTTTTGACCATTATCTATTAATCGCATCGTAATATCCCACAAGTGATGACCCTTCCCTTAAAGAACTTATGCGCCACTAGACATAAGTTCGATAGTTAAGGGAAAAAATTAACTTGGACCAAAATATGTTTAACTTTTGAGCCCATAATATAATTATGACAATTACATTATTGTATTGTTACTTACTACCAATATAACATAGTTATTGCTACTTTTACCTACAAATTCAAATCATTGCCTTTTGAGAAATAAACCAAAGAGAATAGAAAATACTTCTTTCCTTCTACTGATCTTGTTCTCTTATTATTCTTAGTTTAATAGAAAACTTGTTGAATTCTGAGGATACGTCTACTCTCATAAAATATCTTTGAACAGCGCTTCAAGCTTAGAGAATTATTATGATATTTTCAATAAAAATACCATTCAGTCCCAATCAAAATGGGCCTTTCCCTTTATTTATATATTATACAATTATGAATAAAGAGACTAGATTTTATATATATTTTTTTTAAAATGTGATCAAGGTTATTGAGATAAATAATTCACATTTTATACTCTTTCCGTCTTAATATAAGTGACATTCTTTTTTTTTTCTAGTCAGTTCTAAGAATAATGACATCTTTATATATTTAATAAAAATAATTTTGAACTTCTCATTTTATCCTTAATGAGATAATTTATAGCCACAAAAATTTCTATGGCTTATTTTAGATCACAAGTTTCAAAAGTTTTTCGTTTTCTCTATTAATCTCGTGCCTTAGTCAAACACCTTCACAGAAATTAGAGAGTAATAAACTTTATGCAATATATTAAAAAAACTGACACAAATTGATGATGACTTTGTTAATTTCAACAAAAATGAAGTCTTTTGTAAAGTTGATAATTTCTTATAAATAGTGAATTTTTAACTTCAAAATAGACTTGAATTATAAATGTATGAATTATTTTGACATCCACTTAGTTGTACAAAATTGAGATAATTAGACTATGAAAATTTACTAAAAATATTATCTTAATCATCAATATATGTTTCTTATACAAAATTTATTTAAATTTTAGTGAATAGAGTTACTAGATATCTCCAATGGTAGAAAGCTAGAAGCTAGCATGTAACTGGGTGAATAATCTAGAAACGTACATGATGGTCCATATACCATCGTTACCAAAAAAGAAAGAAAGAATTAGAATAAAAACATATAAAATTTTATTAGATAAATTTAAGGCCTCTTATAAAATTATGGCTTTAGGCCATCAACTTCATTGAGCCGCCCCTGTTCGAATGCGTACATGATTCTCTAGCTCCGTCCCCCTCGCATGGTGATTGGCAGCCCATAGAAGATACAAATGATCCTAAAGTGGTGGATGTTGCAAAATTTGCGGTAAGTACGGAAAACACTAGAACAGAAGGTAGAGAATTGAAATTTGAGAGTGTGTCCAATGAAAAATTTCAAGTGGATAATAATGGCATCACTTATCGACTGGCTATTGTCGCCACAGAATTTGATGTCACAAATGAATATTTAGCGGTTGTTTTCGAAAATCGTAAGGACAATGTCAGAAAATTCATTTCTTTCACTAAATATTTTGCTTTAAACTTAAGTGTATGAGCATTTAGAAGTACCTATTATTTAACGAATATATTTTTTACAAACAATTCAATTTTTAGCATTTCATTTATGTTACTCTTTTGTCTATTATACTGCGTGGTTATTTTTTCCATGATATCCATAAATCTTAAAAGTATGCACGTATGTATGGACATTATAACTTGTTCAACTTTGAAATGCAAAAAATGTCTCAATTGCAGTATTTTGAGAGTCTCAAACTCTGAATTTCACATCTTCTGTACGAGCTGCCATTAAAGTTGCACAAATAAGAGCTTCAACATTATTTGTAAACAATTGAAGGAGTATGTAAAGTATTCGATCTTATATATTAAGGTACTAAAGGAACTAAAGAATTACTAATTCATCAGCTACAATATTCGCGAAGAGTAAAAAACTTTGTGATTAAAGTTTTATGAAATATTTTAAGATGTAAATGAGTATTGTACGTGATCCAAAAACTATTCTCCTATAAATAATTCCCTTAGCAATTATTGTTAAGATCCGCACTAAACAAATTCTTCTTAAAAGAAAAATGGCTTTTAAATTCAATTTTCTCATTTTTGTGACTCTTTCAATTGTAGTGGTTGCTTCAACGTTGGGCCATGTTTTTGCAACAAATGATGAACCAAAACCAAGCCCACTTGGTGGTTGGCAGCCCCTTAAGGACCCAAAGAACCCAAAAGTGGTGAAAATTGGAGAATTTGCAGTAAATTTCAAGTTGTTAGTGGCATCGCTTGTCAATTAGCTATCTCCGCCAAGCAAAATGATTACCGTAGTTAATTATTTAATTGATAATGTTAGAACACTCATTTCCTTCACAAGTTTGTAATCCACTATACATTTGAAGTATATATTCTAACTATTTAGAAGAGCCGGCTGGGCTCCTTTTTCGTCGTCCAACCGGCTCCTTTTTGGTCGTCATATTCTCACTATTTAGAAAAGCCGGTTGGGCTCCTTTTTCGTCGTCCAACCGACTCCTTTTTGGTCGTCATATACATTAAAAAACGTGGAGCCCAACCGGCTCCTTTTTGGTCGTCATATATATTAAAAAACGTGGGCTCCATATATATTAAAAAACAACAACTAATATTAAAAAATCAATGGGCTCCATATTAAACACCAACCAGTATTAAAAAAGAAAAAAAAAGGAACCCACCACATCCAAACTCACGGGAAAAAAAAAGTGGACCCCATATTAACAAAAAGTGGAACCCACCACATCCAAACTCACGGGGAAAAAAAGTAGACCCTATATTAACAAAATCAAGCAAAGAAAATCAAACAATTAAATCAATAATGATGGGATTCATTGCCACATGCGTATCAACCCATTAGTGGGAGCATTTGAAATTATTATACAGCAACATACTTAAAATACTTATATATTAAAATAAGATATAATTTAATTACTTTTTCATTTTTTCCTTACTCTAATAAATGTGAAAAGAGATTAATGTCATAAAAGAAAAAATACTATTAAATGGAGATCAAATAATTAATAAGGTAAATTAGTGAAATTATAATTCTAATTGACGTTTCCTTAAAAAATCGTGTAAAAAACAACATGACAAGTAAAATGAGTTAAACAAAAAATATTTATTAAAAATTAAAAAATAGAAGTTCTTCATGGACCCATATTAAACACCAATCAGTATTAAAAAAAAACACTATTAAAAAAAAGTAAAAAAAGTGGAACCCACCATCTCCAAACTCACGGGAAAAAAAAAGTGGACCCCATATTAACAAAATCAAGCAATATAAAAAAAAAGTGAATCCCATATTAAAAAAACAAACAATGTCAAAAAAAAAGTGCAGACTTTGTATTCATAGCAAACACTAATATAATAAATTTTTAAATACGGAGCACAAACTACAATGTTATATTAATCGTGTTTTGAACATAGTATCCCATATTGACAAAATCAAGCAATATATATATAAAAAAAAAAAGTGAATCCCATATTAAAAAAAAAAGTGCAGACTTTGTATTCGTAGCAAACACTAATATAATAAAGTTTTAGATACGGAGCACAAACTACAATGTTATATTAATCATGTTTTGAACATAGTGTGTATATATATATATATATATATATATATATATATATATATATATATATATATATATGCATAAAAATAGTGCAAACTAATAATGTCCAAAAGGATGGGCCTCATACTAAACAACACCAAACAATATAAAAAAAAAAAAAAAAAAAAAAAAAAACTATATAAAGCATGGGTTTAGACCCATGCTTCGTCCCCGTTGTCCCTTAAAAAAAAGGGGGGGGGGGGGGGGAGGGGGTGAGCCCCATACTAAATAACACCGAGCAATAAAAAAAAAGGAAGAAAAAAAGTGGAACTCACCATCTCCAAACTCATGGGAAAAAAAAAGTGGACCCCATATTATCAAAATCAAGCAATATCAAAAAAAAAAGTGAACCCCATATTAAAAAAAATATAATGTTAAAAAAAAAGAGTGCAGACTTTGTATTGGTAGCAAACACTAATATAATAAAGTTTTAGATACGGAACACAAACTACAATGTTATATTAATCGTGTTTTGAACATAGTATATGTATCAATCCATTAGTGGGAGCAAATAAAATTATTTTTCTTCAAAAGGTTAAGTAGTCAAACCATACAATTTTTTTATTTTTTTTATATTAGCCTGAGATCTAATCTAGATATTAAACTGTTATATTTGCTATTCCGCCATGTCATTTATTTGTTATGTTTACTAAAATAAATATATTTAAAATATTTATATTTTAAAATAAGATAGAATTTAATTACTTTTTTATTTTTATTCTTACTTTAATAAATGTGAAAAGAGATTAATGTCGTAAAAAATATATATATCAAATGGAGATCAAATAATGAATAAGGTAAATTAGTCAAATTATAATTCTAATCGACGTTTTCTTAAAAAAACATGCAAAAGACAACATGACAAGTAAAATAAGCTAAACCGAGAATATTTACCAAAAATTAAAAAATAGTATTTCTTCGTTTAAATAGAAAATCAATTTCTACTTTATTTCGTTTTAAACATGTAAAATTAATTTAATAATTTGAATTAGAATTATCCAAATCAAAATTTGATAAAAAATAATAAGTATTTTACACCTTTAAATTAATCGAATTAAAATTGAAAGTATCAACTGATGCTTAAATATTGTTATTGTTTTATCTCAAAGAGAGGAAAATAGTTTCCTTTTAAACAAGTCTTCTCTTTTAAAAAATATTAATAAATTTGCCGATTTTGTATTCGTAGTAAACATTAATATAATAAAGTTTTAGATACGGAGCACAAACTACAATGTTATATTAATCGTGCTTTGAACATAATATATATATAATCACTATTCAAAAACAACTACATACACATAGATGCACTATAATCTAAAGTGTTGGGCCCGTGCGCAGCACGGGCATAGGCCATCTAGTATTACTAATATATATAAGTGTTAATAGGAGTTTTTGTACTCCTCACATTTTCAAAGCACCCTATAGGAATCTTACACGTGGGTGAGTGAATTATCCTTACATATTTTCATTTTTTTATTTTTGTCTCATTCATTACTAAAAGTCACTTCCTATATGGGCTTTTATAATTGGTGTGTTGTATAACTTTTTTAAAAATCTCTTCTTGGTGTTTATTAGATTATTCTTCTAATTCATATTATATGGTAGTTGATAACGTCCAAAATACACTCCTCAAAGAGAAAGTGTACACGGTCGTATGCAATATATTTACCCAACTATGAGTCGGGGTCGATCACACAGGGAACAATATGCTAGGCGATTAAGAAAGTAAGGAATTTTCACCAACTAAGCTAAAGCCAAACGATAAATGGTATTTTGGTTTTTGTTTGAGAAAATTATAACTAATGCAAAAATGTGAACTAACCTAGAAAACAAGTAAAATGATCAATGGCCACAAGCATGGATAATAGGAGATTACACTCAAGTAACGATCCAATGTATTTCACGATTTTACAACTAAGAACGGGTTTATGTCAATAGATAATGATTTCTAAAATCTCATTGAAAGTCTTCCAACCAAATCAATGAATTTCACTCTAAGCTTTTCCAAGACTTAGAGTGTGATGTTAAGTACAATCAATTTAACCTCAAGTAACTATCCTCTTTCGAGCTCAAGTTATTAGATGAGTTTAATGACCTAAATTCTTGTTAATTAATCTTTCCCAACCTAGATTTCCTCTTTCAAGCTCAATCTAAGTAAATGAGTGAGTCCTAGGGTTAGCTAATCCCTTTGGAAACATTCAAGAACGAGATTAATTAAATCAACAAAGACCCACTTCAATAGTAATAAGAATCATTCAATACATAAGCAAAACAAGAGTTTCAATCCAAACTTTAATCCTAGAATACTTCCATAAACAAGGTTCAAGTATAGAAATGAAAACTACACACTTAGATATACAATACAAAGCAAGAGATTGAAGAAATGAATTAAAGGTTTAAGAAATGCTCAACCAAATCTTCAAATCTTCAACCCCAAAGTGTGGTGTAGATGAACCCTAGCCTCCAAGCTTGCAAAATGGCAAAAGATCGTAATGTTTTGCCCTAAGCCTCTCTTTTATAGCTCCTCTAATTCTTCCAAGTTCAAAAGAATGTCAAAATCTGCCCCCATATTTCTGTTTTTGCAATTCTGCCCGTTTTTGCAAAACTGTCCACTTTTGACAGTTTTGCAAATCTGTCCCGTTTTTGCAAAACTGTCCAGTTTTGACAGTTTTGCAAAAATGTCCAGTTTGACCTCTTTTTGACTTTCTTTTCACTTGGTTTCTTTCGATCACTCATTTCAGCTACTTGGCTTGTTTTGCTCTATTTTGTTCCATTTTGGTCAATTTTGATCCATTTTGCTCTTTTATGCTCTCCAGGCATCTTTTCCTACAAAACAACATAAAAACACAAAAAGTAACAACAAAAGTGCTTAAAGAGTCGCAAAAACTTAAGGAATTAGCATCGAATATCGCGTAATTTCACGACTCATCAGTAGTTTTAATTTTTATATTTATATTTATTTTATATATAGTTTAAAATTTATATAACTAAGCATATATTATTATTTTTAAAAAAAAATTTACCCTTATTTCCGATAAGTGAATTGTTACATAAGTAAGAGATATTAAATTGATAGCATTTAATTAAAGATATTTTAGTCTAGGAGTGAGTGATTTTTTAAAGGGTGTGGCCAAACTAAAAACATCATATAATATGAACTAGGGAAGTACCTTTTAAATTATTTGTTCTTAAACTGGTATAATTTAGGTAAATTTGGCGCCAAATGTTCTTTATCAGCTGAAGCATTTATTAGGTCTTACTTTATATTTAAACATATCTCACATAATATATTCTTCACCAACATTTTCTCTCTATTATTTTAAACTTTCAAAATTTTACTTCATTAGTGAGATCACATATGCTTACAAATACAAAAAGTTAATTTTATTGAATGGTGTTGTATCATATTGAAGATAAAGGTAACATTATCAGTCAAAATTGAATTAGCTTTATAATCATGTTTGATTATCTAGGAAAGAATCCTTTTAAGCATAAAGTATATATGAAGAATTAAATTAATTCTTAAGAAGTAATCCTTTTAAGCATAAAATAAATTCCGTACGTCCCTTTGATATTTGCTCATTTTCATACCAAACTTGTTTTCTCATAAATAATTTTTGTGTTAAATATTATCCAATTATATGACAAAGAAACTTTAATAATTTAGAAAATTTATGGAGAACATATGTTTAACCTGCAACATTAAATTAATTATGTAGTAAACATATGTGACACAAATTATACTTATTCGATAAAAATTACGTACTATTTTTATATTTTGAGTTTGGGCCCAGGCTTAGCACGGGCCTATTACAACTAGTTATATGAATAAATATCTCAAATTTACCTTCGGTGATATGTTACTTAGTCTTTTGGCTATATTAATTAATTTAATCTCAAATTTACGTTCCGTTTTTATATTATAAATTTATATAAGCTAGCAATAAGTTACAACACTTGTTAATATTTTTTTTTTGAACCCCCATGAAAACCTGTAACCGCTACTCTTCGGGTGTGCATTGGGTAACTTTTTCACTGTGCAATAACTCATAAACCACACATGAGATATAAATCGCACTAGGCAATTCCGGTGCAATGAGTTCTAACTGAAAAGGCTTATAAATATATTTTTCTACTATATAAAAACACGGGTTTGGTAGGCAGGATCGTCGACATGCCTCAAAGGTATTTTGGTCCTTTCATGTTTTGTTTATTCAATGTGGCTCTAATCCTATAGCCAGCGCATACATAATCATAAATTCAGCCACCGCATCAGCTGCTATCTAGAATTTTCTCTCAGCCATTGTCTTGTACTTCTCTCTTTTGTTGTTCTTCCCTTTCAATCTTAGTTTGGTTGTGTTCTTCCACTCAATTTTTCTGTTTCATTTTATTGTTTTAGTCTAATTTGGTTTCTATCTGTCAACTTGTATTTTTTTTTAGAGATATGGTAATAACAATATGCCGATGCCGAAAGCAAGGGCGGTGGAGTCATGGATGATGGTGAAAGGATATACTCAATAAGTTGCCGCCAACAGGTAATGTTTTGTACTCCATACGTAGAACTGTGTAGCAGGCTACTTCGATTCTGTTTAATCTACGGTGTTTGATTATTTTTGGGTTCTGGTGAGTATTTGCCCCTTCCTTATTTTGTTCTTGATAAGGAATTTAATGGATGTGTTAGCAAGAGTTGTTCAATCTGATAGGTGCAATGAACTCATTCGTGATATGTTTGTTAGATTGCGTATGATGGTATTTTCATCTTCGAGAATGCTTGCTCATCTTTTTGACAGCTCATTGGTAGAGGAAATAACAGAGAACTGCTAAAATATATTCTAATAATTCATATCTTTAATAGAGGAAATGTGTAATTTTCTGGACAATTATTGTATATAGTAAAGTGATAACTATATTCATGCCACCTCTCCATCATATAGTTGTTTGTTATAAACTTCCAAAGCAGAGTTGTACCATTGTATGAAAGAGGTGAAACCAGAAATTAACATGTCAACAAATTGCCATTTATGCTTAGAAGAAGGAGGCATATCTTATAACATCAGTAAAGCATTTTCTTTTTGTAGTTATGGTGAAGAATACTTTGGCAATATTATTACAAGGTTAAGCTTGAGTTTGTCTAAAGAGTTTTGTATAGTATGCCCTCAGTTGCTTTTCGCTAATGCAGGTTGGAGGTTGCTCATTTAGTCATATTATTCGATGTACAGACTTTTTCTTTTCAGCTCACAACTTTTCTATATAGAGTATTTGTTGATGTCACTCATGAGATGAATAACGAAGATGGAATAATACAACCTTTCATCTCTCTGTTCTGAGGGATAGATGTGTGGTAATCCATTTGACAACTTATCAGTTTTCTCAAAGTTATTATAATGCTGGTAAATGTAATAGCTCTAAGAGAAGTTCTTCCACCTAACTGTGTTGTATTAGGATCACTGGGATCTGACACAACCAAATCAAAGTCAAAACTTTAGAGTCTCGCACTGATTTGATACTCTTCAGGTTAATTATTCTTCATCCTTTTAGCAACATCTTCTGAAACATGCTTTCCTTTTTCTCCCCGTTAAATCATTTTAAATTTAGGATTTCATGGTTTCTGAGTTTGAAATTAGTCCTCAAAGGGGTTTCTGGGAGAAAATCCTCAAACTGCAAACTGTGAGCGTTCTTGGAGTTTCAGACGGCGGAATCGGAATATACTGAGGTATAACCCCTTCTACTTCTCTCTTTTGTATAAAGGATTTCGGTATTTTTGGTTCCACCATTTTAATTTATTGTTAAGTCGAAGGCTGATTATCTTGTAATTTAGAAATATAACCTCCTTGAAATTTTTATTTTGTTTCTGAGGTCGGTATGACACGTGGAAATTTTACAATGCTAATCAAAATTTTTTGAGGTATAACTCCTTTGAAATTTGCCTACGTGTACTCTTTTTTCCTCTTATTCTCTGACTTTGTTCTTTTTCTTCTTTTAGGGGTTGTATGGTAGCTGGTTAGAGTTATGCAGGTATTAGTAATATCGAAATTAGTTAAGAGGGAATCTATACAGATCATAGTAGGAAACGAAACGACTGTATCTGGGATCAGTTTTAATTTTAGTAAAAAACGTAAAAAAACTAGAAAAGGCCTATTTTGTTCAGGAAAACTAGCGACTCACCGTATCCTTCTTGATGCTCATCTATGATACAATTTTTTGCACTTACATTTATTATCCGATTTTGCATTACTTGCTTTAGCAGTTTGATACTCAAAAAAAAAAAAAAAGGGAGAGAATGTTAAGCTGCTCAATCAGCTATCTGTTCAGATATCAACCTTTTGAGTTTTTGCGTAAACTGAATTTCATGGCTGTTGAAGGAAATTTCAATTGGTGTTAAAACTTACAAGTTCAGGTATACTCCTCTTAAATTTTTGCCTGAATCTTCTGTTTCTTTTTCCCTATCATCTTCTGTTCTTTTTTTTTTTTTTTTTTTTGCTTTTCAATTTCTGTTCAGGTTTTTCATTTTTGTGGCTGAATATCATGGCTTTTGAAGGAAAGACTAAACTTTTAGGTGAAACTGATTATTGTTGTAATCCTATCTGACATATGAAGAAACAAGGGGTTATCAAGATGTTTTAGAGAGTATTTTCAGATATAATTCTGAGTTTTTGTTGTGGATCAGTATTTAAAATCTCCTTATGATTTGTGATTCAGTTTAGCTCATAATTATTGTGTGTGTTTTTTCTTTCATTTCCTCCGTAGCTCTTCATCTCTGGAGAAGCTGGAATTAAGCAATACATAACTTTGCGGGAGGAAAGTACTTGACTATGTTGAAGTTTCAACTTTGTGCAAGGTAAAACAATTATGCGTTCTTCTAAAACATTCTTCTTCTCTTAACTTCTCTTAGCTGATCTTAATCGTTTTGTTATTTTAGTTTTTTGGGATGTTTGATCAAAGAATTGTCAATTTTAGTGTATTATATTGCTGTTCAAGGATCTTTTTTTCCCTATTGTTTTCGTTTTTTAGTGCATGATGCATCTGAATTGTAGAGTCGAACGAAACTACTAACGTAGCATATGTATTTCACCGTACACTTGATTTGGTACATTATATTCTATCAATAAACAGCCTCTCTACCCGCAAAAGTAGAGGTAAGATCTGCGTACATCCTACCCTCGCCAGACCCCACTTGTGGAATTAAACTGGGTATGTTCTGTTGTTGTATATTCTATAAATAATGCATCTTTGTTTATATGTGGGAACTCTGGGGATACTCATAGATAATATGGTACTTTCCTCTAAAAGAAAATTGAAATTTCATACAATCTGCAGTTCATGTAATAAGCTTTTTTATTGATTTCCTTGTTTAGGTTGATTAGTGGTGAGTATTCTTGATATAAAATGTTGTTATTTGAACCTTGTGGTCTTAGTTAGACTTCATTTCTTGCTTTTCTATAACATCAAGTGGTTGCTCCGAAGACCCCATTTAGAATAGTCTGTCCTAAATATTTTAGGTTTCTAACAATTGGCCTATAGTTCTACAAGACTCTATGCCCTTCAGTAATCAACATCATCTTTGTTTTTTAACATGACATTGATATGGTACAACTTCAAGCTTATATTCCTTACTAAAAGCAAGCTTAGATAATCCATGGATTGATTCCTATCTTTCTTTACATGGTTGTTGTAGTCCTAAAATAGAAGAAAAGAGCAATATTGAGAAGGTACCATCAAGAGAAGCTCTTCTGTTACTTGCCACTTATAGACAGTTGATAAATGAAAAAAGAGAAACTTTTGGAGGGAGATGATATTGATCTAATAGCAGAGTTAAATTTTTCCGGTATGATGAATAATTCAATGCGAGCTCGCATTAGTCCCAGTTGTTGTACAGAGAGCTTATAAGTATATCATAATTCAATTAATCAAACGGGCGCTTAATTTGATAAATTCTGTTTAAATCTTTTTCATGTCCTTTTGTATTATAACATCTTTGTGTCGTTGGATTTAACAACAAAACTCCTATCCAGTGACTTGTGCTTGAATAACCAAATAGCTACATTTGTGCTTTTGGTTCATTGGTTCTGCATTTTTCTGTAATGACATGACATCTATAGATAGCGTGTTCACACAATTAAAATATATTAAGAGAATACTTCTATATTGCTAATCAACAAAACTCAAACTAATTTATAGCTGTATCTTGAAAGTATGCGGCTTGCTTAGAAGTATGTGGTTTGCTTCAGTTTATATATATGAACTTTTGCTTAAGCCTGAATTATAAGGAAATAATAAACATACAGCAGCACATTCAATGTTGCTGATTTTATTATAATGTAGCCAATGAATCTTAAGGAAATATAACAAATAAAATTACACATAGCAATCAATCTGGTCAGCCTGGGATCCGTTGCCATTTGAGACCATTTATATATATTGTTTTGGGTATCTTTCTTCTTTTACAGTGTCAAGCTGGAGTAGAGATATCAACACGGACGCAGAGTGAGGCTAGCAACGAATACCAACTCTTTGGAGCTTGTCTTAAGTGCTGGATTGGAGATTGATGCATTTAGTAATTGTATTGCTTAGTCATCTTTGAAGACCAAAACAATTCAATGACTCGCCATGATTTTAATGAATTATTTGGTTACGTAGAATCAATATATTTAATGATTCATTATGTTGGCCCATGCGCAGCACGGGCAACACCTATCTAGTCTACTACATAGAAGCACGGGTTTGGATGCAAGATCGTCGACCAAGGGCATAAACGTAATTTCACTCGCATCTAAAAGTGCTCTGCCTCACGTGCTCAATGGCTGCCACGCATATGTATCAACACACATTGGGAGAAGTAGAAGAAATCAATTGTAAATTTAAATGTGGACCACATTTTGTTACTTATCTTCCAAAGATATCTTTTTCTTCTTCTTTTTTTCTTTTTCTGTTTAGTTGAAGAATCGGATCAGTAAACTATAAGTGGCAAAAGTTGCATACCATACAATTTCTTTTCTTTTCTAAAATTAGCTTGAGAAATAATTAATATTGTTGTATCATTTTATTTATCATGTTTATTAAAAATGATTGATTTAAATAAAATATTTGTCATTTAAAAATAACGATATAATTAATCAATTTTTACATTTACACTCTCTAATAAATGTGAAAAGATATTAATGTGACGAAATGAAAAGTAATGGAGTAGTAAACTGAATCAAAAAATAAATAAGACTAATTTAATCAAATTGATCCTTTTTCTACTACATAGAAGCACAGGTTTGGAGGCAGGGTCGTCGAACAAGGGCATAAACGTAATTTCACTCGCATATAAAAGTGCTCTGCCTCACGTGCTCAATGGCTGCCACGCATATGCATCAACACACATTGGAAGAAGTAGAAGAAATCAATTGTAAATTTAAATGTGGACCCCATTTTGTTACTTATCCCCCATTTATTTTGTTACTTATCCCCCATTTTGTTACTTATCTTCCAAAGATATCTTCTTCTTCTTTTTTTCTTTCCTGTTTGGTTGAAGATTATTGGATCAGCAAACTATAAGTGGCAAAAGTTGCATACCATACAATTTTTTTTTTTTAAATTAGCTTGAGAAATAATTAATATTGTTGTATCATTTTATTTACCATGTTTATTAAAAATGATTGATTTAAATAAAATATTTGTCATTTAAAAATAATGATATAATTAATCAATTTTCACATTTACACTTACTATAATAGATGTGAAAAGATATTAACGTGACGAAATGAAAAGTAATGGAGTAGTAAAATGTGAAAAATAAATAAGACTAATTTAACCAAATTATTCTTTTAATTAATATTTAAGAAAAGAGTGTTAAAAAAAACAAACATAACAACTAATTAAGCGGATAAAGTACTTGAAATTAAAATAAACTAGGAGTGTTCACTAAAATTTTAAAATATGGCTCTTTATTTAATCAGAAAATCAAATTTATGTTTTGTTTCATTTTAAACATTTGAAATTTAATTTAGATATTTGAACTAATGTATGTTTTTTTAATTTTATAATTAATCAAATCATATTTTGATTTAAAAAAGGTATTATTTGAGTCTAATATATGTACATTGACAAGGCAATATTTTTGCACTTTTAAATTAACGAAATTAAAATCTATTGATTATAGCATATTACTTCAATTAGTGTTTAATATTGCTATTCTTTTGTCTCAAATAAGAAGGGGAAAATAGTTTCCTTTTAAGCAAGTTATCTCTTTTTAAAAAATATTAATGAAATTATTATATTGAGGTATTTGAGTTCCCGTAAACTCTATACTCTAATCAAAAGTTAATAAAATAAAGTTTTGGATACGGAATATGAATTATTATATTGATTGTGCTTTGTATATACAACTTATTGGCAATTAGACATGTAAAAGAATTTAAGCGAACTTGTGTTAGTGGGCGAGGCGCACAAGGTAAGAATTTTCAATAACTTTTGTCAAATGGTACTCCCTCCGGTTTAAAATAAGTGTCCAGTTACTCTTTTTCACACTCTTTAAGAAAACACTGCTAACTCCTAGGAAAAAAATTAGTATTTTGATTAAACTATTCTTAATTAATAAGATTCTTACTTATTTATTGTCTTGAGTAAATAAGAATAAATATGAAAAATAATTAATTCCTTCTTAATTTTATAAGTAGACAATTGTTTTGAATCCAAAAAAAGAAAAAGACTAGATAAACAATCATTTTGAACTGAAGGGAGTATATATATAAACAACATTGTAGAAACCGTGTCACTTACCAATGATGCATCAATGCCCATCTCTCCTTTGCAATTTCATATCGAAACAAATTCAATTTCGAATAGTTATTTCAAGCTTTACCATATTGGGCACGTGCTATGCACGGACGTAACTATTTAGTATATAAAAATAAAAATAAAATGAAAGAGAAGCCATGTGTCCTGGAAAAAAAAAAAAAAATGTGATGTGATAGAGGTAATCTTTCACTCTTAATAGAAGGTTTTAAGTTTGAATCCTAGAATTATAAAACTCAGGGAAAGATATACTTTGCTTCAAGCCTTTTGCAGTGACGCTGATTTTGTCATTTTTTTTTTTATTAGACAAAAACTAAATTAAAATACTGAGTATAAATATAAGATATAGTATCGTTCATTATTATAATGACTTATTAATTTGTTCACTTCTTTGAATTTTAACCCCAATCATGAAAAAGTCGCGTATGCCACCGACCCATGAGTTGGAAGTACTTCATCGTAAATGAGCCATACATTTGGGGTGCACGTAATCTTGGTAAATGATTTTTAATACTCCCTCGGTTCATTCTTACTTGTCATATATTAATTTAAAATATCTATTAAATAGTTAATAATAAAATAATAATTTTATTATATCATCTCTAATTATTACTATATAACCTAATGGTTAAAATTAATATAACATATTTTAAAAGTTATCCAACCATTAAGGATTTCTTAAACCTTTCAACCCAATTAATTAATAATAAGGATAAAATATGTATGAAATGATAAATTATCTTTTGATTTTTTAAACTAAATAAATAAAAATGGTTAACTATTTTTAATATGCAGAATAAGTAAAAATAGTGGAGTATTAAAAAAAAAAGAAGTCATTCGTGTACCAAATCTAAATTAATCGGGACAACATGTTCCAAAAATATAGAACTTTCGTGAAACTGCAACTACAGGTATACAACTGTCGGTTCTCGCACACCTAACATTTCCTTTAAGTAAGTCCACCCATTATAACTCTTTATAAGGTTTTTTTTTTAAAAAAACACACATTTGACAAGAGAAAAAAATGACCATCAAAATGACCTCTATTTTCTCCATGACTCTCTCAATCTTCTTAATATCTTCCATTTTCTTCCATTTCTCCACAGCGTTGGGTGGTGGAGTTGGTGTTTGGACACCGTTAAATAACGTTAATGCCCCTGATGTGGTGATGATTGGTAAGTTTGCTGTGGATGAACATAACAAAGAAGCAGGGACAAAATTGGCATTTCAAAGTATAGCCAAAGGAGAAACTCAAGTTGTTGCTGGCACAAATTATCGACTAGTAATTAACGCTAAGGATGGTGGTTATGTTCGTAAGTATTTGGCAGTTGTTTGGGATAAGCCATGGGAGAAATTTAAGAAACTTACTTCTTTTAAAGAAATGTAAGTGTTGGTTGGTTATAATTTAATGCGAATTCAGGATCTCGAGTCAGTGAATTCAGAATAAACATGATCAATATGATCTTATGATATGTATGACGTTTTAATGTTTTTTTGTATGTGTATATATTGTTCAAGATCTGTGTGGTGAGGATTCATCATGAAATTAGCTAGTTTTACGGCAAAAGCAATAATTTCAGTTGAAATCGCAGAACCTAGTCTAAATTCGTTGAGAATAAACGTGATCCACGGGATCTTATGGTATGCATATGTTTTAATGTTTTTGTATATGTATATATTGTTCGAGATCTGTATTGGAGAGGTTGGTGACATTAGTTAGTTTTACGTTGATTATCAGCCTACCACAACTTTCTCTTCTTTTATCTGGATAAAAGCATCTACTTGAGTTGAAATAGCAAAACCTACCCTAAATTCACTGACAAAAAACGTGATCTTATAATATGTATACTCTAGATTTGTGTCGTGAGGATTCAAGGTGAAATTAGTTTGTTTTATGTTGGCTTTTAGCTTACTGCAGCCTTCATCCTCTTTTATCCGATAAAAGCAATTATTCCAGTTGAAATCGTAGAACTTACTCTAAATTCGCGGAGAATAAATGTGATCCACATGATCTTATGATATATATAATTTTAATGATTTTGTGTGTGTATATATATATGTGTGTGTGTGTTATTCAAGATATACATTTTAACATTTTTGTATATGTATTTGTTGTTCAAGATATATATTGTAACATAGTTAATATTATGTTGAACTTGTTGGTAAGGATGTGTAACATTTGAAGACTTGTAATGTGATATGGTGTTTTTTCATTTGGCGTGATTGGTGTATATTTATTTTTCTTTTATAATGTCGGAAGGATTTTCTTCTTGGTCCCATTTGCGTTTAAATTTGTTGATCTCTTTCGTTTTGGACAAGATATCCAATTTGGAGTCTAGTTGACTAAATTGACAATGAGTGATTGAGTCATTTGAACGTTATTCTTGTCTTTGCAATGACTCAATATTATGCTTAGATGTATAATGAATAATTATTTTAACTCTGTCTGTTTTGAGTTTGCTCAGATTGTCGGTCTTAAAATCAAGTAAAAGATAGATAGTTTCGGTAGGGTTAACGATCATCATAAAACTAATATAACTTATATTGAATCCTCATAATACTAGACGATGTCTAGTGGTGTATATCGTGTGTAGATAATATTGTGCTAATTCTATAAACTACATATGCCAACCAACAGTTAACTATGGAGCGCTGTTTAGCTAATAGCTACCATAAAAAGAACAAAAATTTGAGTGAGATTAGACGGAATTAGGATGTCTAAATGCAAAAAAATATATTATATATTGGCTTAATATTAGAATAATGGTATGATAGTAAAGATGTTTCACACATAATCAAAACGAGATGAGGTTGAAGTGAATAAATGTGACGACATTACAACTATATTTGTTGAATATGAAACTAAATAAATTTTGACATAAAACGCACATTCACCACTCACAAGCTTTATGATAGATTCAAATTGATCCCTTAAATACATTTCTTAGCAATTTTGATTCTCTAAATTTGCCAAAAGTTAGCATTTTTTTTGTCTTTGCCAATTATTTAACAAAAAATGGTTGTTACATTTTTGTGGGAACTATGAGTCTTTCTTAACCAAAAACAACAAGAAAATCTTGTTTAATTAAAATCTTGTTTAATCTCATATTGCAATATCAAAAATTGAATCATACATAAAAAAAATAGATAAAAGTAACAGAAATTGTATCTTAGAAAGTTGCAACATACGTTCCAAAAATAACTGAAACTGCACTTAATCATCTAAAAGTTATCTCTAATTTAAATTCTTTAATCTCTCCTAAATCAAATAGGACGCCAATTTAAATTAGCCCACATGAAGGACCCAATTTAACTCACAAGGAAGATAAAAGCATTAGAAACCCAAATCTAAAATCAATATTCCATAGAATATCCTCACTAGAAAAGTTAGTAGCCAGATGACAAATGCAATAAATCTGACTTTTTCTAGCTAATTCAGTTGAAAAGGACCTCTTTCATTTTAATTTCTAATTCAAACTCTATAATGAATGGAAGAAAAAAAAAAGGATCGATTAAATAGATGTGTTAGGAGATAGGTAAGGCAAAAAATGAGTGGCCAAGCTACAGTGTGTTCATGTGACCTTCAAGGTGGAACGGTATATTGTTTAATTGGTTGTATCCAATGTTGCAAGTGGGGCAACAACTCCATATGCCTCCGCTCTTTTTCTGGTTTAATCACTCGATATTGAGAATTTATTGTTCCGATTAATTTGAATTTGAATATGTCATGGAAACTTCGTTATGATGGGTTTTAGAGCTTTCAGCCACCGCCAACGGGTGTGGTGGATAGGTCTAATATTCGAGTTTCGGGTATGAAAAAATTTTTGATAGAAAATGCTTCTTTCTTTAATAGACCTTATGCAATGCAAATTTAGATTAGTCGAATCTCTAATACAGTTATGGGACACGGGGCAAAGAAAGCACTTCCAACTAAATAAGATTTTAGTCCTTGAATTCAAACGCGGAATATCTGATTTAGAGTGAAAAATTATGCCATTACATTACACCTCCTGGTGATATATATTATTTAAACTCACCATAGGAAGAAAGCTAAAATGTACACGAAATTGATGTAAAGCAATGGTGGGAAACTGGGAATAGACACAACTGTTCTTCATTAAAAGGACATTTTATATTGGATATCCCCACACTTCCATTTTCTTCTTCTAAAATTTAATAGAGTAGAATTGGAAGTTCTAAGTGCGATATCGGAAAATATCATTATCACACAATCATTTTAAAGATTTTGTGTCCGCTGAAATCTTGAAAAGAAATCACATCTGAAAACAATAAAATAAAATGTTCCTAGTTGACTTGTGAACAAAATAATAAGTGTTAGTGATCCTAGTATTTATAGATTATTATAGCTTTATCACATTATTCTTCCGTTTGATTTTTCTTTATGATACTTTTCTAATAAGAATCAAAACCGAATATTAGGTTGATACTTTTCTTAATCATCCGATATTTGGAATATAATATACTGACTCGATTCATTCAGATTCGTCACATGTAGAGTCCACTACAAGAGAAACACTTCCTATTAAAAGTTTTTCATTCCTAGAGCCAGGGGCGGAGCTAGCCCTTCGGGCGTGGGTTCGACTGAACCCAGTAACTTTAGTCCGAACCATATATTTGTATTAAATTTTTTTATCAAATATGTACAAATTATTAATTTAGAACTCACTAACTTTAAAGAATTAGAATCCCGAACCCACCAGCTTCAAATCTTGGTTCCACTTCTGCATAGAGCTCGAACTCAAGACCTCAAATCAATGACATGGTGTTCTCTTTTCTTCCGACATGTACTCGGGTGGTCCCAAGTTAATAATTGTCGACCGAGCAACTCCTTGAAGGAGAAATATACTAAATCAAACAATAAAAATCAAATTTAAACGAATACACTTAACTAAGTTCAGTGTGTATACAAAATATACCTAACTACATTTATTTATTTGGTGTAAACATTGAGAATGAGTATGTCACGCCCCGAACCATGGCCTGGGCGTAACACGGCACTCAGGCCTTGCTTGCATGTGTCTGAGCGAACCTCATGGCTTGCTTGTCAACATGGGCATCAAAACAATATAATCTATATGATGCAATTTAAATGAATCATAGAAATGTAATTTGCGGAATAAAGTCTTGAAATTATCTCGTAGCATGAAATATCATGAAAACATAACAGTCTGCAAACATGAAAGCATAACTGACTCTGTGGACGAACATCTGTCTATGAAACTTCTAAAACATGTCTGAACTCCGAGAGGAGTGGGGCTCACCAATAAGCTGATAACTGAAGTGATCCTACTACGCAGGTGTATGCTCCTGAAAATCGGTATCTGCACCGTGAAGTGCAGGCCCCGGGAAAAAGGGACGTTAGTACATGGTGAATAGTACTAGTATGTAAAACCTGCTGAAATGAAGAACATGACACAACATGGGTAATAGGACATGAACTGAAACTGAATGTAACTTGAACATGAGCATGAAACGTGAGTAAAGTCTGAAAACAGGAAATCAATGGAAATACTTGTATGTAAAACTGCTTGTAACGTGGGGAACGCTATAGTATAACCGACAACATGATCTGGTACTTGCGTCCTACCAGCAGAACACTCACACCTTGCCAGGGATATGAGATTTAAGTAATAATAAGCATGTAAGGATCCAAACTGCATAATGAAGGTGTTGCCTCCTTGCTGACAACCCTTATCCTACGGTGGCAACGTAGTTTCAGGCTATCTGAGCCTTCTCGGTTAACTAAGCAATTCCCAAAAAAAATGAACATGATATAGTTGGCTAAGAAGCCCATAATTTTCGTGAAATAACTTGTAATCATGATTTCACGAAATAACTTGTAACATGGTTTCATGAAATATCTTGTAATATGGTTTCTTGAGATAAGTTGTCAAAGTCTTGCAAACATGTTCTTGATTCATGAGTAATAACAATGGTTCATAATTATATATATAATTGACTTGAAAACATGCTTGTAACTTGCTAGATAAAATCATAAAGTTTCATATAAACATAATGAGAACACATGAGGAAGAATTCATGATTCATGAATTAAGCTAGGGTTCCTAATAACCGTAATGGAAGATTAGGAATACAATAACGAATATAGATATAAAATTCATGTATATAAATACATAAATACGGGCTACCAATATGTTGGGTTTAATGCCCTAGGATTTGAACTTCATGAATATCAAGAAACGGAGCATGGGGAAGAACGTAGAGATTCCCACATGTGGATGGAAGTTCTATATACCTTAATTGCTCCAAAACTTGAATTAAAGAATTGAGTTTTGGAGAAGATTTCCTATATCTTAATTCTTGAACCTTGAGATGGGTTTTCTTGAAAACCCTAGATTAGAAACAATAATTTCTTGCTTAGATTATTAGAATATATGTTAGAATTGAGTTGGAAGGGTTTGGATTGACCTACCTTGATGTTTTGGATTGTTGCTAGGGCTTGGAATTGTGAATAATGTAATAAAAGAACTCAAGGCTTGAATTTATACAAAAGTGAGGCGGAAGTTATATGGACGTATTATACGGTCCGTATAAAGTTATATGGTCCGTATAATATGACCATATTTCATCATGGCTGAACAGAACGTCGATTTGGAGCGCCATGAAGTACGGATGACTTATACGGTCCGTATAAAATTATATGGGCCGTATAAGTAGTTTGTATAACATGACCAGTGAACAGACTGCTCTGTACTCCTTCAGTAAAATGGCCATAACTTTTTGTACAGATGTCCCCTTGACCCTCATAATATACCGTTGGAAAGGTATTTCAAAGGGCTACAACTTTCATTCAAGAAGTTTTCCAAAATTCCAAATTTATAAAGGGGTTATGGTCGTAGGAAGTAAGACCTTCTACAAACTCACTTGCAAACATGTCTCGTAGAGTGGCTTCCAACTTTACTTTGCTCAAAGACATTTCTTATGACTTGATTAGTTTTCAAAACATTTCCTATAACCCTCATATTTGTTCCATTATATTATCATCTTATGAGTCAAACCTTCGCCCGAAGCTACGAGGTGTTACACTAAGTTTTTATTTTAATTGAAGTTAAAAAAAAAAAAATTGAAGTTGGAGGCTTATTCTAAAGTCATTTTTTTGATAGAGGCATTATATTTGCGTTTAGTATTTCTAGGTTTGCCAGTCTTAAAAAGTTGAAAAATTCCCTTCTATAGGCAATTATTTATTCAAATATATATGCTTCTAATGAAGTGTTTCATAAGTGCTATGTGCCATCGTTAGGGTAATCACTTGAGAAAAAGTTGCTTTATTGAAAATGACTTACTTAAATTTTATGATCATTCCTTCTACGGAAAAGATCCAAAAATACCCCTAACGTACGAAAAATGACTCACAAATACCCTCCATCCATCTATTGGTCCAAAAATACCCCTCCATCCACCTATTTAGTCCAAAAATACCCTCAACCTATTTTTTTGGCTCAAGAATACCCCTCAAACGAAAAAAAAAATTATTTTCCTATTTCGTTTTTATATAAATGAAATACAAAATATATATATATATTTATCCCATTTCATTGGTATATATATATATATATATATATATATAATATGTATTCCTATTTCGTTTTTATATAAACGAAATGAAAATAAAATTATTTCCTATTTTTTTTATATAAACGAAATACAAAAATACAAAAAAAATTATTTTCATATTTAGTTTTTTAATAAACGAAATACAAAAAAAAATTACTATTTCGTAGATATACCAACGAAATGCAAAAAAAAAATAAATAATAATAATAAAAAAATAATAATAATAATAAAAAAAAATATATATATATATATATATATATATATATATATATATATATATATATTCCAATTTCGTTTTTATATGAACGAAATTAATTTTTTTTTATCCTATTTCGTTTTTTAATACACGAAATGCAAAAAAAAAAAAATATCAGTTTCGTTCATATTTGTTGATTAATTTACGAAATACAAAAAAAAATATATTTGTTGTATTTCATTGATTAACTGACGAAATGCAAAAAAAATAAAAAAATATTTGTTGCATTTCGCTTCAACTTGTTACAAAATGAGTTAGATTAAATGGGTGGGGTTTAATTTTTAAATTAAATAATATATGTGTCCAATCAAAACAAGCCACGTGGCATTTTAAAATTGAAAAAATACCATCAAAATTAGGGTGTTAGTTTGAGGGGTATTCTTGAGCCAAAAAAATAGGTTGGGGGTATTTTTGAACCAAATAGGTGGATGAAGGGTATTTTTAGACCAATAGATGGATGAAGGATATTTGTGAGCCATTTCCATACGTTAGGGGTATTTTTGGACCTTTTCGGTTCCTTCTAATGAAGTGTTTCATAAGTGCTGCAACGTGCCATCGTTAGGGTAATCACTTGAGAAAAAGTTGCTTTATTGAAAATGACTTACTTAAATTTTATGATCATTGATACGGTCCAATTGCTAAAAAATAAATAAAGGCTTGACAAACAATTCTTAATGAAATCAACTTTTTTTTCCTTTTACTTCTCTTTATGTTGCTCCTTGTATTAAACTACTAATAGTCAGTTATAGTTGGTTACTGCTTAAAAATTCCTGACAAACTTAGAATTTATGAGACAATTAAATTTTGAAAATTATGATCCAATTAAATATCAAGTAGCAGTAGTAGTAAATTTTGTTGCTATAATATTTTGGAATTAAAAAGTTCTTTAGTAGGAAGACTGAAAGTAAATTGGTATTTTTCAACTATTTACCTTAATCACCACTATATATATTATTTTTTCATGTAACAATTTTTTTTCTGGGTTTACATATACTCATAATTGTTGTAATAATTAAAATTGAGAAAGGATCTTTGATTGAAAGTTCATAATGATTAGTTATATATTAGGTCGTATTTTCTTATGTCATTATGAAAAAAACCATGGAGATTCAAATTCAAGATTCAATACCCCCTTATCGTGAAACATTGAGTGGTCGTTTGGTTTAAGGTATAACATGGGTTATGCCGGTACTAATTTTTATACCACGTTTGGTATAAGGTATAGATTTATCCCGGGATTATTTTATACCTTGTACCAAACGTGGTATAAAAATTAGTGCTGGAATAACTCAACTTATATCTTCTTAACCCACTTATACTGGGATTATTTTATACCATCTTTCAGATAGTATAAAATAATACCAACAAATGGTATAAATTAGTCCCGGGATTGTAATCCCGGGACTATTTTGACCTCAAACCAAACGACCACTGATTGTTTATTGAACTATGTGAATTGTTGAAAGTAGAATACTCCAAATTCGGGAGGTCAACAGTTCTAGAAAACATTCTTGGTGAAAAAAAAATTATGAGTGAAGAATTCCACTGAATTGAATTGAGTGGGATAATGTACAATGCTCTAACACCCCCTCTAAATATGGATCAAACAGTATAACGATATTCTAAACCCAGCTCTAACATATTCATTTATGCTATACTCTTCCAATTTTATTCACGGATCAAAACATTTTTGTCAACTATATAATTATTTTGATTTTTCACTCAGTGTGTTACTTATTTTAAAGCTCGACTACTCTCAACTCGCATCAGAAAGTCAACATTAAAGATGGCTTCATATTCATGGCTCTCGGACCCCATAACTCTATTTGAGTATATTTTGAGAAATAAAGTGCTCCCGTAGGAAAAAAAAAAAAACAACAACAACTTCATCATAAGATTCGAATTCGATAGATCTGATTAACGATGAATACAATACTTACTATTTCACCGTAATCTTTTTGTTGTGACGTGTGAGCGTTCAGTATATAGATAAAAGAAAACATAATGGGAGTTATAATGGGTAAAAAAAAAAAAAAAAAAAAAAAAAAAAAAAAAAAGGTCAAATACAGTTACAGTACAGGTAACATTTTGGGAAGTAAAGCGGATGCGCAGATTTTACTATAGTAGAAAACTGCAAATACTCGTCGACAATTTTAAACTTACTCCACTATAGATCAAATCAAGATCAACTCTTTAAAAAAATTCACACCAAATCTTGAAAAAGCCATTCAAGAACAACTATAACAAGAACAATTCAATTCAACTAGTACTACCATCAAGAAACATAGGAAATACTTACCCACCATAGATCAAATCAAGATTATCTTCTCCAAATCCACAAACCGCACACCATGAAGTAGAACTGTGAGTTAAAGAAGAATAATTCAAGTGGTATCAGTAAAAGAAAACCAAAAAAAATTGTGTAGTTGAAAGAAAGGAAAAATAGGAAGCTGTATATCAAAACCAAAAGGGGAGAGAGCCTTAGAACCACAACAATCAAATGTGGTTCAAAGGCTCTCGTCCCCTATTATTCCAACAACAACAACAACAGGGACATCATTTAGAGAGAATAGTTTTGGTGCAAGTGATGCTACTAAGATGAAAGGTTTATTTAAGACTAAACCAAAGACACCTGTTGACTTTGTGAGGCAAACTCGTGAGCTTCTTGTTTATCTTGAACGTGTTCAAGATACTCGTGATGCTAAACGTGATGAAAAGGTTGGAGTTTTTTTACTTACATTTCTCTAATTTTACTTTGCTTTTTTTGTGTTCAGTTGTTGGGATGTGTTCTTTGAAATTGGCTTTGTTTGAGTTAATTCTTTTGAATTAGTTTGTTTTGTGATCTTTTTATGTATGTTGAGGGTGTTCTTGATACTCGCGAGACTAAACGTGATGAAAAGGCTGGAGTTTTAGTTACATTTCTCTAATTTTACTTGCTTATTGTTTGTTGGATTGCTTAGTTTGTGAATTAGTAAGCTGAATTTGCTCTGAGACTGAAGTTGATTGATTTGGTTCAATTTTGTTTGAGTTAATTCTTTCGAATTAGCTTGTTTTGTGGTCTTTTTATGTATGTTGAGGGTGTTCCTGATACTCGTTAGACTAAACGAGATGAAAAGGTTCGATTTTTAGCTAAATTTGTTTAGTTTGACTTGCTTTTTTTTTTTTGGTTCAGTTGTTGGGATGTGTTCTTTGAAATTGGCTTTGTTTGAGTTAATTATTTTGAATTAGCTTGTTTTGTGGTCTTTTTATGTATGTTGAGGGTGTTCTTGATACTCGCGAGACTAAACGTGATGAAATGGCTGGAGTTTCACTTACAGTTCTCTAATTTTACTTGCTTATTGTTTGTTGGATTGCTTAGTTTGTGAATTAGTAAGCTGAATTTGCTCTGAGACTGAAGTTGATTGATTTGGTTCAATTTTGTTTGAGTTAATTCTTTCGAATTAGCTTGTTTTGTGGTCTTTTTATGTATGTTGAGGGTGTTCCTGATACTCGTTAGACTAAACGAGATGAAAAGGTTCGATTTTTAGTTACATTTGTTTAGTTTGACTTGCTTTTTTTTTTTTTTTTTTTTTGGTTCAGTTGTTGGGATGTGTTCTTTGAAATTGGCTTTGTTTGAGTTAATTCTTTTGAATTAGCTTGTTTTGGGATCTTTCTATGTATGTTGAGGGTGTTCTTGATACTCGCGAGACTAAACGTGATGAAAAGGCTGGATTTTCAGGTACAATGTCTAATTTGACTTGCTTTTTTTGTTTGTTGGGTTGCTGAGTTTGTGAATTAGTAAGCTGAATTTGGTTTGAGACTGAAGTTGATTGATTTGGTTCAATTTTTTTTTTTTTTAAATCATTGATCTTGAATTAGCTTGCTTTTGTGATCTTTTTATGTATGTTGAGGGTGTTCAAGATACTCGCGAGACTAAACGTGATTAAAAGGTTTGGTTTTTAGTTACATTTGTTTAGTTTGACTTGCTTTTTTTTAGTTCAATTGTTGGGACGTGTTCCTTGAAATTGGCTTAGTTTGAGTCAGTTCTTTTGAATTAGCTTTTGTGATCTTTTTATGTATGTTGAGGGTGTTCAAGATACTCGTGAGACTAAACGTGATGAAAAGGTTGGAGTTTTAGTTACATTTCTCTAATTTTACTTGTTTTTTTTTTGTTTTGGTTCAATTGTTGGGTTCAACTAATTTTGTGTGAGAGTGAAGTTGATTGATTTGGTTCTATTGGGTTGATTTCATGAGATGGTCAGTCAAATAATAGTTATTTATCTCAGAAAGTCAGCTTTCTATATTGAAGGAAATTTTCGATTTTTTGTTCAATTGTTGGGATGTGTTCTTTGAAATTGGCTTAGTTTGTGAATTAGTATAGAGGATTCATATAGTCGACCTCGACTAATTTGGTTTGAGACTAAAGTTGATTGATTTGGTTCAATTTGTTTGAGTTAATTCTTTTGAATTAGCTTGTTTTGGGATCTTTCTATGTATGTTGAGGGTGTTCTTGATACTCGCGAGACTAAACGTGATGAAAAGGTTGGATTTTCAGGTACAATGTCTAATTTGACTTGCTTTTTTTGTTTGTTGGGTTGCTGAGTTTGTGAATTAGTAAGCTGAATTTGGCTCGAGACTGAAGTTGACTGATTTAGTTCAATTTTTTTTTTTTAATTATTGATCTTGAATTAGCTTGCTTTTGTGATCTTCTTATATATGTTGACCATGTTCAATATACTCGTGATACTATACGTGATGAAAAGGTTCCATTTTTAGTTACATTTGTCTAGTTTGACTTGTTTTTTTTGTTTGTTGGGTTACTTAGTTTGTGAATTAGTATAGATGATTCGTATAGTCGACCTCAACTAATTTGGTTTGAGTCAATTCTTTTGAATTAGCTTGTTTTGTGATCTTTTTATGTATATTGAGGGTGTTCTTGATACTCGTGATACAAAACGTGATGAAAAGGTTCGAGTTTTTACTTACATTTCTCTAATTTTACTTTGCTTCTTTTAGTTCAACTGTTGGGATGTATTCTTTGGAATTGGCTTAGTTTGTGGATTAGTGAACTGAATTGAGTTTAATGGATATAGAGGATTCATATAGCTGAACTCAACTAATTTGATTTGAGATATTTGGTTCAATTTGTTTGAGTCAAATTCTTTTGAATTAGCTTGTTTTGTGATCTTTTTATGTATCTTGAGGGTGTTCTTGATATCCGCGAGACCAAACAAGAAGAAAAGGTTTGATCTTTTTATTTTTGCAAAATTGTTACATTGGCTTATCTAAATGGGACCCGAATAGAGCGAAATATATAGGGAATTATATCTTCGATCCTAACTAGATTGGATTTGAGTCATAGTTGATGATAGATTGATTGATTGTTGGGGTAAGTCTTTTTGGATTGGCTGAATTTGTGAATTAGTGAGCTGAATAGAGCTAATGGATACAGAGGATTCATATAACCGACCTCAAGTAATTTGGTTTGAGAACTGAGCAATATATATAAGGAATTTCCCATTTCTTGCTTGGAAGAAAAGGTTTAATTTGTCTTGCTTTTTTGTTTGTTGGGTTCAATTTGCTAAGTTTGTGAATTAGTAAGTTGAATTGGAGGGGAATGGATATAGGGGATCATATAGCTGAACTCAACTAATTTGGAAGTTGATTGATTTGGTTCGATTTATCTGAGTCAATGCTTTTGAATTAGCTTGTTTTATGAAAATTCACAGAAATGGATAGCTTTAGTTGGTCCCCTTGGATCTGGTTCATTTGCTTGTTATCAAAATTTAAACTTTTAGAGTGTATTCGGGACGATGGAAAATGTTTTCCAAGAAAATAAGTGGGTTTCTTACTTTTTTTTTTGTTTGTGTTCGGTACGTAAGCAAAAAATATTATCCTAAAAGCATTTGTACATAATCTAGATAAATACTATGGGAGGAGTGTGTGGAGGCGCGCGGGGGTTGGGGGGGGGGGTTCTACGGGGGTGGACCCCTTCAGACCTTGTTTGTCAGACCCGTGATCTTCTTATGTATGTTGAGTGAGTTCCTGATACTCGCGAGACCAAACGAGAAGAAAAGGTTTTAAATTTTCAATTATTTTTAGTTGATGACTGATTGATTGAATGATTGTGACATTCTAATTTGTCTTGCTTTGTTGTTGGGGTGAGTTCTTTGAAATTGGCTTAGTTTGTGAATTAGTGACCTGAATTGAGTTTAGTGGATATAGAGGATTCAACTAATTTTATTTGAAACCCAAATAAATTGGTTTGAGTCAATGCTTTTGAATTAGCTTGGTTCGTGAGATTTTTTCAGAATGGGGTGCTTTAGTTGGTTCAATTTGGATCAGGACCGAAGGGGGCAGAGCCTCATTAGAACCACAACAATCAAATGTGGTTTAGAGGCTCTCGTCCCCTATTCCAACAACAACTGCTGTTGCAGCGGCGACATCGTTTAGAGAGAATAGTTTTGGTGCAGGTGATGCTGCTGAGATGAAAGGTTTATTTAAGTCTAAACCTAAGACTCCTGTTGACTTTGTTTGTCAAACTTGTGATCTTCTTATCTATCTTGAACGTGTTCAAGATACTCGTGATACTAAACGTGATGAAAAGGTTGGGTTTTTAGTTACATTTCTCTAATTTTACTCTGCTTTTTTAGTTCAATTGTTGGGATGAGTTCTCTGAAATTGGCTTAGTTTGTGAATTAGTATAGAGGATTCATATAGTCGACCTCAACGAATTTGGTTTGAGACAAAAGTTCATTGATTTGGTTCACTTTATTTGAATTAGCTTGCGTAGTGAAAATTTTCAGAAATGGGATAGCTTTAGTTGGTCTCATTTGGATCTGGTTCGTTCGCTTGTGATCAAAATTTAATTTTTAATTATGTAGATTGCTAAACGAGAAAAAAAGGTTTGAAATTTTCAATTTTTAGTTGACGATTGATTGAATGATGGTTACATTGTCACATTTGACTTGCTTTTTTGTTTGTTGGGTTTAATTTTGTTGGGGTGAGGCTTTTGAGATTGGCTTAGTTTGTGAATTAGTGAACTGAATTGAGTTTATAATGGATGTAGAGGATTCATATAGCTGACCTCAAGTAACTTGATTTCAGACTGAAGTTGATTGATTTGGTTCAACTTGTTTGAATCAAAAGGTTTGATTTTTATTTTTTGAAAGGTTGTTACATTTGTCTTCGTTACCAATTTTTGTTTTTTTATCATTGATCTTGAATTAGCTTGTTCTGTGATCTTGTTGTGTATGTCGAGGGTGTTCCTGATACTCGGGAGACTAAATGTGAAGAACAGGTTTGGATTTTCAGTTACATTTGTCTAATTTTACTTGCTTTTTTGTTCAGTTGTTGGGATGTGTTCTTTGAAATTGGCTTAGTTTGTGAATTAGTGACCTGAATTTGGTTTGAGACTGAAGTTGATTGATTTGTTTCAATTTTATTTGAGTCAATTCTTCGAATTAGCTTGTTTTGTGATAACACTACCAAAAAAAAAAAAAAATAGCTTGTTTTGTGATCTCTTTATGTATGTTGAGGGTGTTCTTGATACTCGCGAGACTAAACGCGAAGAAAAGGTTGGATTTTCAGTTACATTTCTCTAATTTTACTTGTTTTTTTTTCTTTGTTGGGTTGCTTAGTTTGTAAATTAGCAAGCTGAAATTGGAGGGTAATAGATATAGAGGTTCATATAGCCGACCTTGGTCACTCAACTAATAGTTATTATCTCAGAAAGTCACTTTCTTTGTTGAAGGAAACCGGAATCAAGAAGAAGGGTGACTTTTATTTGAGCAAATGCTTTTGATTTAGCTTGTTTTGTGAGAATTTTCAGGAACGCGATAACATTAGTTGGTTCCATTTGGATCTGGTTCGCTTGCTTGTGATCAAAATTTAATTATTAATTCTGTAGAATGCTAAACGAGAAGAAAAGGTTTGATTTTTAGTTACATTTGTCTAATTTGACTTGCCTTTTTTGTTAGTAAGCTGAATTGAAAGGGAATGGATATAGTGGATTCATATAGCTGAACTCAAGTAATTTGGTTTGAGACTGAAGTTGATTGATTTGGTTTTATTGGGTTGAAGTTTTCAACTTTTAGTTGATTATTGATTGATTAACTGAATGTTACATTGTCTAATTTGTCTTACTATTTTGTTGGGGTGAGTTCTTTGATATTGGCTTAGGGTGTTCTTTGAAATTGGCTTAGTTTGTGAATTAGTTACTTGAAATTTAGTGGAATGGATGTAGAGGATTCATATAGTTGACCTCAACTAATCTGGTTTGAGACTAAAGTTGATTGATTTGGTTCAATTTGTTTGAGTTTATGATCTTGAATTAGCTTGCTTTGTGATCTTCTTATGTATATTGAGAGTGTTCCTGATGCTCGCAAGACTAAACGAGATGAAAAGGTTCGATATTAAGTTACATTTGTCTAATTTGACTTGTGTTTTTTTGTTTGTTGAGATGAGACTTTTATTGGCTTAGTTTGTGAATTAGTGACCTGAATATAGTGTAATGGATGTAGAGGATTAATATAGCTGAACTCAACTAATTTGAGTCATTGCTTTTGAATTAGCTTGTTTTGTGAGATTTTACAGAAATGAGATAGCTTTTGTTGGTCCAATTTGGATCTCGTTCATTTTGTGATCAAAATTTAATTTTTAACTCTGTAGATTGCTAAAAAAAAAAAACTATGGAAGTAGTGTGTGAGTGTTTTATTGTGATATGCAGCAGAATTATGTTCAATTTGTTGGGACAAGTCTTTTTAAAATGGCTTAATTTGTGAATTAGTGACTTGAATTTAGTTGAATGGATGTAGAGGATTTATATAGTTGACCTCAAGTAATATAGTTTGAGACTGACATTGATTGATTTGTTTCAACTTGTTTGAATCAAAAGGTTTGATTTTTATTTTTGCAGAATTGTTACCTTGTCTTATTGTATTGGAAGAAAAATGAGACCCAAATGAGCAAAATATATAGTGATTTATATCTTCGATTCTAACCAATCTGTAATTGAGGCGTAATTTGATGATTGATTATTGGGGTGAGTCTTTTGAATTGGCTTAGTTTGTCGATTAGTGAGCTGGATTTAGTGGAATGGATATAGAGGATTCATATACCCGACTTCAACTAATTTGTTTCGACACATAGTTGATTGATTTGGCTCAATTTATTTGTGTCAATGCTTTGTAGATTTTTCAGAAATGGGATAGCTTTAGTTGGTCCAATTGGGATCTGGTTCATTTGCTTGTTATCAAAATTTTAACTTTTAGTTCTGTGGATTTGTTAATAGCACTAATTGACTAGGTGCATGAGTGTTTTATAGTGATATGCAAGAATTTTGTTCAATTTGTTGGGGTGATTCTTTTTGAAAATTGGCTTAGTTTTTGAAATCGTGGCCTGAATTGAGCGGAATGAATATAGAGGATTCGTATAGCCGAACTCAAGTAATTTTCTTTGAAACTGAAGTTGATTGTTTTGGATCAATTTGTTTGAGTCAATGCTTTTGAATTAGCTTGCTTTGTGAAAATTTTCAGAATTCGGATAGCTTTATTTGGTCCAATTTGGATCTGGTTCATTTACTTGTGATCAAGCTTTAATTTTTAATTCTGTAGATTTCTAAACAAGCTATGGAAGTGGTGGATAAGTGTTATATAGTGATATGCAGTACTGTAGAATTGGTAACTGCCATGGATTGGTTTGGTTCAATTTGTTTGAATGAATGCTTTTGAATTAGATTGCTTTGTGATTTCTTGGGAAATGCAATAACTTTAGTTAGCGCAAGTTGGATTTGGGTCATTTTCTTGTTATCAAAATTTAATTTTATTATGTGGAACACTAATTGCTAAACAAAAAATGGAAGTGGTGGATAAGTCCTTTCTCGTGATATGCAGTAGAATTGATTTGTTTTTTACGTTCTGGAATATTGTGATTGAATCATCAGTGACAATGCCACTATTTTTATATATTCTTAATAATTTGGGATAGATATACGACAATGCTGCTATAAGAACTATTCTTTTGATAAATTATGTTTAGTATAGTGTTTGTTATGCACTTCTCTTTTTCTGATGAAGTTATACACTTTTAAACCTTAAATGCTTATCTGCAGATGATAGAGTTAAGCAAGTCAATCCGAGAATTAAAGATTATTCTTTATGGGAATGGTGAATCCGAACCTCTCGCTGAGGCTTGTGCTCAGTTGACTCTAGAATTCTTCAGAGAGAACACGCTTCGGCTGATAATTAATTGTCTTCCCAATTTGAATTTAGAGGTAAGTTAACATCTTCTGTGAGTTCAGAAAGTTTTCTGTGAGTTCAGAAAGTTGCTTACGGTCAGATTATCTCGCTCTTAACATGTCAGCTGGGTCTTATTTATGGTTTTTTTTCTCTCGAGAGTGATCTGGTTTTGTTCTCTAATCTTTAAGATGACTCTACTACATTAATTGATCATTTCGAATTGGGGTTTCACTTCTGTTAAGCCTGTTATCTTGTTTTCGTCCTCTCCTTATTTTCCTATTAAAATGATGTCTCTCTATGCCACAGACCCGCAAAGATGCTACTCAAGTAGTAGCAAATCTGCAGAGACAGCAGGTTCAGTCACGGCTGATTGCTTGTGATTACTTGGAGGCAAACATTGATCTGATGGACATATTAATATTAGGGTAAGTTACAGTAGAGAAGTTGTTCCAAATGTGGTGGCTTGCTAGTATTTTGCTTTGTCCTGCATTGTCAAATAAGTCATATTTATTAGTTTTCCATAATCTTTAAGTTGTTCTTACCTTTACTATCTGACAGACGTTTCTAATCTGTATTCATGTGAAAGCTAGGTCAGATTATTTGGATGAAAGAAATCAATTTTTAGATATGGACTTTTAGACTAGAGTTCTTGTTATCCTTATACTTGATAAAAGAAGTTTTTGTATTCCTTATTTTTCGTTCTTCTTTTTTGGTGTCTAACCCTTGTTTACAGGATTTTCTTTTGTTTGAAAGACTTTCCTTTTTGGCTAGAAATATCAGCTCTACCATGATGAACTTCGAGAATTAAATTGAGATATTAATTTAAGGACAGACCTTATTTTCTTGATTCGTCCAAATGTAAGTATTTACTGGATGTTTATAATGTCATCTGCGTGGCTAGTCAAATTTTATCACATAAATGGGCCGAGGTAGTATTTTTCCGCTGCATTTTTGCAAGCATTTTTTCGGATAGCTTGTAGGAAGTTATTCTCTTGGGGGCAAAAGATGTTTCTGAGGATTCCTGTTGCTAATCTCCTGGCTGTGTGTTTGCTGACTTTCATGATCGTTTTCCCATGTCATCTAGATATGAGAATGCAGATATGGCTTTGCATTATGGTGCAATGTTGAGGGAGTGCATTCGCCACCAGAGTGTCGCAAGGTAAACCACATGAACCTATTTGATGGCTTTTTCCGTCTTTTAGTAAACTGTCTAGAATTTTTTTCTTTGCTCCTTTTAAGTTTATTGGTGTTAGGAGATTTAGTTATTTGACATACTGTTGAAGTAATTAGCTTCTTTCAGTGATCTCTTTATGGCTTGGATAGAAACATAAAAATGTAGCTCCATGCTACTAAATGGGTCTTCTTTTCTGAGAACTTGCATTTTCTTTGGTTTTTAGGTATGTCTTGGAGTCTGAGCATATGAAGAAGTTTTTCGATTATATTCAGCTGCCAAATTTTGACATTGCTGCTGATGCTGCTGCAACTTTCAAGGTTAAACATTGTTGATCATGATTCCAGAATGAAATCGTATAGATAATCCTGCTTCATGCAGAATTATCATTGTCATTACAATGTTGACCACTGAGCATTTCTTAATCATGCAGAATTATCATTATCACTGTCTGCTTCTCCTTTGCCTATCACACCTCATTAAGTTGGGAGAAAAAGCAGAAAGTGAAGCCTTTATGCTACTTTAAAGTAGAAAATATTCAATAAGAAGTAACTTCATTAGTTTCATGGGAATTCATTCACCATTGTTGTCATCCATATTTATACGAGAGAGTTTTTGTGGTATGGGGTGATTTGTTTCTCATAGAAGTAAGCACTTGTTGGACAAAGTGGCTCTGGAAATACATAGCTTTTGCTATTCTGTAAGAACTAGTTTATCATGACTACTGTGACATTATCCTGATTGGCTTGTAATTCTTGATCAGGAACTCTTGACAAGGCACAAATCAACAGTAGCTGAATTTCTTTCGAAGAATTATGACTGGGTAATGAAAGTTAATTATTTGGATAAGTGTTTGTACTGAACGTGTGCAAGCATATTGTTTTAACCACATATTATTTCTTTCGAAGAATTATGCTGCCTGCCCGTGGCTTTATTTTTGTTAATATACATATTTCTCTCAAGCTACTTCTTCAATACTAGTTGTGCTTACACTATTAAGTTCTTTGTTATGATTACATGATTGTGAAGTCTATTTTTTGTTCTTGAGTGTTTCGTGGCAATGTGTTAACCCCATGGGCAGTAGTATTATAATTTTAAATTGGAGACCTTATTTCTGTTTCTCCTAGTGTCTATTGCATCCAGATTTATTGAGTTGAGGGAAGGGGTGAAATTGGAAAGGATCAATTGTAATTATCTAACGGATACTGAAAATTGTTTTGCATCTTGAGGGTTAACAAGATTTTTGGATCAACTGCTTCAACTTCATTTGTTTTATTCCCCCCCCCCCCAAAAAAAAAAAAAAAACAAACTGTTGTTTATTTGCATTAGTGGGAGTTAGTGAAGTGATACACAGATGTTTTCAGAAGTTGCCGGGATACTTATATTTCCTTTGTAATAGCTGTCTCTAGTCATCTTATTGGCTTACTTATGAATGACTTGTTAGTTGTTCTGGAAAATAGATTTTTGTTGACTCATACACCCTCTTCTGGTTCTGGTTTCAGTTTTTCACAGAGTATAACTCGAAGCTGCTTGAGTCTAGTAACTACATCACCAGAAGACAAGCTGTCAAGGTAAGGGATTTGCTTCCTCTTGATGTGGGAATATTCAGTTTAATAGTATAGTTCTGGTAATTCTGGCATGAGTTTTGTTTCTTTGGAATCTCTCGCATTTCGGAAAGAATCTCAATGTAAGCTTGGGACATTGCATTATGAATAATTAATGTACAAAGTGCATTTCTTTCGTTAATCCTCCAGATCTTACACAAATGAGATGTTTTCCTGACTTGAATGTTGATCTGCATTTTGTGGAAGATTTTTTTTCTTTTCCTTTTGCACCTCTTTTCCTCTCAGGGATGTTCATTTGCACTTTTGATAACTCTTTAGAAAATACATAAGTAAATGTACATTTTAGGTTGATTATTATTGGGAGGGAATCCATTCATATTAAGAAGAAAATAGGAGGAAGTAGTTAATCTGTACAAGGCGCACACCAGACACTCCGAGGTGGAAACACCGAAGGGATGGAATGTTACTGTTGAGGATTTAAGTCTGCCTATAAGGTGGTATCATCATCCTTTGCAGTAAACTAAGGGCTTTTGAAGATTATATATAAAGGTGGCTGGCTACCTATGAAGCTCGTTTGACATAAAAAAAATTACAAAGAAGGGGATTGTTTTAATTTTGTTAATTGTGTTGAGAGGCATGCTGAATATATTACTTAGTTGTTGCTGCACTGTTTGGTGGCAATGCTGTGAAGTTTATTTCTAATTCCATGTGTATTGAACTGGGGTTATTTGTAAAGAACACTAGCTATGCTGGTCAGACAGGAGGGTGAAAAAGATATTAGAAGCATATGGAATGTCATTCCTGCACGTATATTTTGGGTTTTTATTAATGAAAGCTGTGTCAGATTCTTTGAAGGAAAAAGTTGAACCATTACATTTTCTTAAATATAAATGCAGATCTTTTGGCTTTTTGGTGTCATAGCAAATATGTATGGAACTTAGTGACTTTTAGCTTCAAAGATGCCACGTTTAAAAGTTTCTTCTTTATAAATCTTTATAAATATCTGCTTTACTGTCGCAGCTCTTGGCAGATATGCTGTTGGACCGCTCAAATTCTGCTGTAATGACACGTTATGTTAGCTCAAGAGAAAACTTGAGGATTCTCATGAATCTGCTCAGGGTATTGATCACCTTCCATCCTTCCCTCTTGCTCACTGTCACTGATTGTTTTTTCTTTCCTCGTGTCTCTTTCAATGTCCATTATTCTTTTGGTGCAGTTATTTCCATTTGCTTTCTATTCGGGCTTTACTATGCTTCTCAATATACCCTTTCTGTGGTTTGCTAGTTTAGGGTCAGACATGCATAAATGGGTGGAAAATGTGGTATCGGGTTAAATTTGGACGTTTCGACATGAGTTACTACAAGAATTGGTCAAAGCCAAATCTATACATGCATATTAACAGATTATGAGTCTTGATTTTTGGGTGACTATGGGTTGATTTTGGAGTATAATCTAACCTGTTAATATGGGAAAGTAGGAGGCTCTTTTTCCCATCACTCAGCTGACATGAATAGCCTAACATCAGCGAGTCGTTAACAAATGTTCTTAAATAGTATGGCTTTGATTCAATTTCAAAAAATAAATAAATATAATATTGCTTTTATCCGGTTTTGATTGCTGAGTTCCTCCTTGGCAGGAGTCGAGCAAGAGTATCCAGCTAGAAGCGTTTCATGTCTTCAAGGTACCCTATTTGTTTTGACATCCTTTTATATATCCACTCATTAACTCCATTTGTCAAAAGCTTTTTCTCTGACCTTTGAAAGATTTGCAGCTATTTGCTGCAAACCACAACAAGCCTCCGGATATTGTGAGCATCCTTGTTGCTAACAGAAGCAAACTTCTTCGCCTCTTTGCCGATTTTAAGACTGACAAAGGTACGAAACACAATAGAAAGGAACACACCATGTCGTGTGAAAGCACGCTTCATCGTTGTTGTCCTTACTCGTCTTTTCTTGTATGCAGAGGATGAGCAGTTTGAGGCCGACAAAGCGCAAGTTGTCAAAGAAATTGCAGCCCTTGAACCTAAGGACAACAAATAAATCGCAGCCCTCGGACCCGAGAAACGCTGTTGGAACTCTAGTTATTTTCTGAGTTGTTGAGCTGTGTTGTATCTTTAATACAAAAATGGTGTTTCTCTACTGAGCAATATTTTTATTGAATCTTCACCTGGCTTTTGTCAGTGCCATTTCTTCTCATTCATTTCTGGTCTTTCACATTACTGAATATAAAGTGTGTCATTTGAACAATGCTCTCATAGATTTGAGCTGTTTTAAAGAACTTTCTCCATTTTGCTAGTGTAGATTTGCCGAGGGTCTACCGAAAATAGCCTCTCTACCTTCTCAAAGGTCTGCATACACTCTACCCTTCTCAGACCACACTTGTGGGATTACATTGGGTTTGTTGTCGTTGTACTTTGTATATTACAATTAAGTTAAAAGGTGTAATTGAATGGAAGTAGAGATGCATGCATTATGTCAAAAGTTATAATTTTCCTTTTTTTTTTTTTTAACTGTTCTCCCTTTTGACAGTAAATGGACGCAAGATATACATATACTATCTATGTTATTATTAGCTTCTACGACACGTTGATAATGACACGTAGATGTTCAGAAAATTATTCATACTAAGGAGCAAGAAATTTTATATTTCAAATTTGGGTCCTAAAAACAAACAACTGCCATGTCATCAAATTGGTACTGGTGTTGTATTTTCGGCTCAAATGACCATGAAAGCTACTTATACAAAGTTAGATGATACTGCAACAAGCTCTAATCATCCAAATATAAGCCTGCATAATCTGTGGCCTTGTGCCCAAGTATAAGCATGCAAAATCTGTGACTTTGTGCTCAAGTATACGTATATATATAAGTTGTGGCCTCGGGCCCAAATACAGGTGTTCGACATTCAACACTTCGTATTAAGGGACTGAAAATCATACTGTAATACATGATACTGGAATACTGAATTCTACTGAAATACATAATATCGGAATACTGTATAGGACTAGACTGAGACATGTATTGATAAACTGATTATGAAGTTTGAAGCAGTAACTGTTCATAGTAAACTAAATTGTCATAACTGAGACTCATGGATATCGAACATGCGTCTATACTGATTACGCAATGAGTTCACAATATTCAAAAGTGATAATTATGAACAACTACGAAGTCATTCTTAAAAGAAAGAAGTTCTAGACTTTTCATGAACTAGGGCATAATCTCTATATCTGGAGAAATTCGTAGGAAATTCGTAGTAATCTTGACTAACAAGGCGTGGGGATGATTAATAAGGTTCCCACACGTAGAGAGTTAGCCTCACATATCTATAAACTCTCCAATCCAATGAATTATCTTGCTTCTCTGACGAAGAACACTCAAACCCTAGCTT
Source organism: Lycium barbarum (assembly GCF_019175385.1). Classification (NCBI taxonomy): domain Eukaryota; kingdom Viridiplantae; phylum Streptophyta; class Magnoliopsida; order Solanales; family Solanaceae; genus Lycium; species Lycium barbarum. Next base: position 999,187 of record NC_083346.1, on the reverse strand, counting down.
TGAATCGTTGGAGAAGGATCACTTGTTATCCCTATGTTTTCCTTTAAGAATCATGTATTTAGTGCTAGGATTGATTAAGAATCGTAAAGATATTCTTACCTTGATGTGGGAGGTTGAGAGGAGAGAAAAATCGTCCTTAAAGGGTTTTTCACGAAGTTGGAATGTCTGAATGAAATTTCGAGTTAAGTGTTGAATTTATAGCGCGAGCACTTTGGACCACTTGGCTAGCCAAGCGAGTGCCAAAGCGCGAGGTGGACACGCTATGGGACTCGCTCAGCGAGCTCTATAGCGAGTCATACCTCCCTTTGAACTTCGCTCAGCGAGGTCACCCGTCCTATCTATACTTAACAACTTTGTTTGAAAATTTTCATTTTTGGACCCCCTAACGCGCTGAGCGCGTGCTATGGCGAGCTCTAGTCTTGCCTTGGAACAAGCTCAGCGAGCTACCCTGCTCATTTCATACTTAGCCAAAATTTTACGTCTTTTTCGACTTTGACGACCACGTTCAATAAAACGGGCATAACTCCTAACACATAACTCTATTTGACCTCCACAGTATATGGATGGAAAGGTATTTCAAAGGGCTACAACTTTCATGTGTTAAGTTTTCTCAAATTCCCAATGGATTTTTGTTAAATCAGGCTGGAAGACAGACCTATCGAAAATATTTCCGTCCAAACTCATCCCGATAGTACTTCACATGTCTAATGTCACATTAACACTCATTTAACATATTCACACCTAGCTCGGATTTACAGTGTTACAATTGTGCGTACGAGATGCTACATTATAAATAGATATTTAATCCAACAAACATCTAGCATAAGCAAAGCATAGAAAATATACTATGATTAAACAATTGATGCTTGGTAATGATTTGTTGGCTGTGTTTGGTCTCTCTCACTGGGACAGATGTGCTCTAAGGTTCCAGGGAATTTCGATGAGTGGAGCAGAGAGCAGTGTCAGGAAACAAACTTGGATAATTATAAAAGGCTCTAACCTGTTAAATCAGATTATTAAACAGCTGAAGATTAAGCAGTTCATTAGTTGGTCAATTACTATGTACCGTTGGACAAGCAACAATAGGTAAAAAAGAGAGTTTCGATCACTTCTTAGCAAAGAATGGCTCCCGTCACTTCTCAGGGAAGATGAAGAAAGTAAGCTCACAGCTTGGATAAATACATTCGGAACCAAAATTTAGCAGCAATAGATAAATTTATCATAATAAATAAAAGGTTACACGGTCTTCGAGAAATGTAAAAAGAAAAAAAAGTGTCACGATCATACATAAGCAAATACTAAGTAAGTAATTTAGGAGAGATCAAACTCTCTGTATAAGCAATTCCTTGCTTAAAGGTAACACATTCTGGCCATAGTCCTCTAGATGTGCTTAATACAGAACCAAAACATTCGTAACATTTGCAGCCTTGTTGCACTTCACCATCCGCAAACAAATATTTCGGTCTGCCAGAACTAAAAAGATCAGTATCTTCTATTGTAAGCAATTGAGTCCAAGTTTCCTTGACACCATAGTCTTTCATTACCCACAAATTAAAAGTGGCTGCCATTTCATAATAAAAACAAAGCATTCCTCTCGATACTGAAACGCCATAGTCGCCGAAAGATCTGCTGGGTCTATTGCACATCCGCTCCAGCAACGGTCTCTCTCCATACACCTCATTCGCTATACTAAATGAAACCACAAAATAATTATATGAAACATCCATACCAAGCCAATGAAGTGCTCCGTGTACAAATGCCAAAGAATCTATATCACAATCAATATGACCCCGTACACGGCCAGTGCCAAAAGGATATTTATCATTTATTCTCCGGGGTGGGTCAACAAAGGAGAATGGGTAATTTTTTTGAAATCGGGTAATGAAGAGAATTTGAGATTTCTATCCAAATAGGGGTCGGCAAGGATATTTTTATTCACAATCGCTAACGGAGAATAAAATTAGCTAATAAAATAGAGGAGTATATTTTACCTTTTTTTTTGTTTTTTTTCCACCAATATCTCTCATACTCACATTAAAATCCGACTAACCGTTTGTTTTATCTTCACAGACAACAATACACGGACAAGGAAAAATGAATTATCTACTTATGGCAGTAGGTTCTTTCCCATGGTGTTCAAAAGTCAAAAACACTTTTTTTTGGCCCAAACACCTCAAATATATATATTAAAAAAAATGGGTTTAGCTTCTTATGAGTTTGATCATATTGATTACATTAGTTTTAATAGTGTTAAAGGTACTTTTTGTTAGTTGAACCACATGCACTAAAGTTTTGCAAACTTAGGGAACTATTTATGCTCCAAGTTATAAATAGGGGGTCATCTAAAGCCTACTCACAAAAGTAAGGGCCTATGTTGGACTTCTCCTTTTTATTTTCTCCGTAAAATACATATCGGAAAATTAATACAACAATAGGCTTTTGCAGTGAATTGAAACTTGCATTAAAAATCATTGAAGAATTCAGCTCCAGTGTCTTACAACTAGGTACTCTCTCTAGCTTATTCATCTTTATTTTTGTAACTTTCTTTTCTTTCTTGAGAATGATTTGAATTACTCCTTCATTCAAAATTGGCAATGTATTGAAAATTTTACCTTATTGGCCAAGAAATCCTCAAAAATATCACCCCCTCCGTCCAATTTAATGTCTTAGTTTGACTAGGTACGGAGTTTTAAGAAAGTAAAGACTAACTTTTGAATCTTGTAGTCTTAAATTAAAGATGCATTGAATCTACCAAAATGCTATTTAAATCTTGTGATTATAAATTTGTCATGTAGAATGTTTGAATTGTCTAACTTACTGAATATAGAAAGTGACACCCTTTTGGGAACAAACCAAAAAAGAAAGCAAGACACTTAAATTGGGACGGAAAGAGTACTACGTAAGAAGGCCTGTAAATGGGAAAAAGATCCATTCTTGATGGATATTTAGATGTAATTCTGCAAAATTAGGGAATATCCTACGTAACAGCAGTTAAGATAACAAATTGACTCATATGCTTTAAAGGGCATTACTATCAAGGTTTATTGGTTTTATATCTAAGTGGTAACTAGCAAATGGACTAACAAATGTAAGCTTCTTTGTTGGATGTTGATATTGAGAGACTATGTTCTCTAAGGTCAATGAAGAAAAAAAAACAGATCTTGATTTGTCAGTTCCTTAATTTTTGAGCCTAGAGGGTTGTATTTTATAAAAAGGATGCTCTTTTCTATATGTTTTGTAACTTTCTTTTCTTTCTTGAAACTGAATTGAGTGTTTTGCTTTTTCTAATCTGAAAAATGCATTGAATTACTCCTCTCTCATTCAGAATTACAATATATTGATTTTTTTCCCCTTATTGGTCAAATATAACTCCATCAGATGATGTGTATATTATCCTAAAAGCATTTGTATATGATCTATACAAATACTATGGGAGGTCGGGGTGGGGGTGAAGATGAGGTGTGTTGAAGGGTGGGGAGGACACAATTAATGTGGAATGCCACTTGTGGAACTTGTTTTCCCTACTTCCACTAGGGAAGTCATTTTCCGCATTTTTAAGGAGCTTGTTTTCCTAGAGAAAATGTTTTCCAAAAATTTTGGCCAACCGCGCATGGGAAAATTGGAAAACTACAAACCGGAAACACACTTTGTCTTTACTTTAAGAAAACGTAGAGTATAACATTTGGGATAAATTTGTGACCTGAGAAACTGCTCCGGCTACTAAAATAGAAGCGCAGCTCTGATATTGTGCTTCTTATGCTTGTCATTTACTCACTTTGTTGTCTAACAGTCTTGAGCTTTAGCACGTCTATAGTGATATGCTTTACCATTGTCATATAAGTTAGAATCATACTTCTGCTCCACAACAAACATGGACTTCCTAATGTTGCGGGTTCTTTTTTTTTTTCTTTTCACTTTGCACGAATGATTGATTGTTGCGTAATTTTCAGGCAAATGAGGCGTAGTCTTGAAATTTGGAAAATGGGCACTGTCAATTACCTGGAGGCGCTGAAGCTGCAAGAGAAGCTGGCATCTGATAGAAAAGCTCTTAAAATTACTGATACCCTATTATCTTTACAACATCCACTGACATATACAGTTGGCAAAAGGGAAACAGTTCATAATCTACTCATTCCTGATTCAGAGCTCAAAGCCATTGGGGCAGAACTTCACTATACACAAAGAGGAGGTGACATTACTTTTCACGGTCCTCACCAAGCGATCTTGTATCCCATTGTTTCGTTGCGCCATATCGGTTTGGGGGCTCGAAAATATGTCGAGAAGCTTGAGCTAACCATGATTGAATTGGCATCTATGTATGGTGTGAAAGCACAGGTTGGAAATAAATGCGAAACTGGGGTTTGGGTTGAGGACAGAAAAATTGGCGCAATTGGAGTTAGAATTTCATCTGGGATTACATCTCATGGATTAGCATTCAATATGGATCCTGATTTAAACTACTTTAAACATATTGTGCCTTGTGGGATTGTGGATAAAGATGTTACATCTTTGAGGAAAGAGGCAGATGTAGAGCTTCCTGCTGAAGAAGTGATACAAGAGCAGTTGATCGCTTGTTTTGTAAGAATATTTGGGTACAACAATGTCATTTTGAAAGATAAGTCAGTTTTATGATTTGTTAAGCAATATTGTTGACACTCACTGATACATTATGTGACCTATTTTTGTATAAGTAGACATTGTTCATTTATTGATCAGATTAACATTCTGTATGAATAAGCGATGATTACATCTTCTGAATCACGAAGGAACTTCTCTACATACTTTGCTGAAAGGTTAAAAATGAAATGGCACGAAACAGGGTTCTCTATGAAGTATTTCCCATGTCATTTCTGATGGAACAAGCAGGAGGCCAAGCATTTACAGGAAGGGAGCGGGTAAGATTTCTGAATATTTAGTTACCCTTGTAATATAATACAAACTGCAAGTTTGTTTTGGTTCAACTTATACCGATAATCTCATTCCATTTCTATTATACCTTTCTTCTTGGGACTTGAGTTTAGTGCTCGAGTTATCAATTTATGTTTACTTTTATGAATGAAGATTAAGATTACCTTAATCTAGTAATATATAGACGGGGGAGTTGGGGGTACGAACAGGGGCATTTTTGGAATTACGTTTGTTTGCCATGGGTATTTTAGTATTTCTGTCTCCAATTCCAGACTTGTCGTGTTCCTCAGATCATCCTCTTAAATTTTTCTGCTTTGGTTCGAGTTGGTCTTCGGTGGTGCTGTATTTGTGAGTTACGGTAAGTTGTTTTTCTTCTTTCTCTTGGTAGCTGTTTTCATTCTTCGGTGGTGCTGATGCATATGGGCTATTTCTTTGCAACACTGTGCTCAATTTGTTGACACGCGAAGTGATGTAATGGCATATATAAATTGAGAAACTAAAAGTTTGCTGAACTGATGTTCTTAACTGGATTGTTGTTATTCATACTAGCAAATTGCTAATTAACAAAAGCAACAAACCAGAAATAGGGTAAATTTCACATCTATCCTCTCCTTCAAATTCGAATCTGATATTTCGTTTATAAATTTAGCGATGGCACTGTTCAGTTCAAGGTTAGGTTTTGAGTTTACCTGCAATTCCTCATCTTTGAGATTACTTAAAACAAAATATTTTGATGCATAAATATATGTAGAAGGTATCTCTTTGCATTTTTCTTATCTACTTTTGCACGACATCAGTATCGTATAAATCACTTCAGTAGTTCTGCACTTTACATATTTATGATCCTTGATCATATACGTCAAAACCAGTAACAAATTATCGTGCTTTGGTTCGAGTTTCCCTTTGGTGTTGTATTTCGGAGCTACAATAAGTTGATTTCATTCTTTCTTCAATTTTTAGGATTGCATATCAGTAGTTGTATCTGAATCAAAATCTGACTTTTCCCGATAAGTAAATCTAATGAGCACTTTTATTTAATTTTCACTGATGTTGTGTTCTTTCTCTCTATGTTAGCCGGTAAGTAATAGTTCGTTTCCCAGACATAGTAGGGGAACTAATAACACCTGTAATGTGCATGCATTAGTGGTCATGGAACAATACTTTTTTTTAGCTTTCTCAGTTCCTCTACAAAATCTGTTTGATCACTGATAGAGATGGAATGCTTGAAGAATGTTGTCTATACAAACTAATATTTCCCACATAAGTGTGCCAAATCTTCCAATATCCGGAAAATGAAAGTGTAAAACATGAAAAAGGATGGAGGCAATACTTAAATCATGATGCATAAGAGAAACCATTTCAGTATGTATCAGTCAATCTTTTTTAATGAATACACAACGTATAATCTTGAAGTCTTGAAATGAATTAACTAAGGTTAGAACTATACTCTACTTCTTTTTGTTTCCAGAGAACCAATTGCAACAGATTTGTCATTTTCCCTTTGCAGGGTTTTCACTTTTCAGGATGGGATTCTTATTGTTGCTGAATATTGCTATGAAAGAAATCCAGTTCTAACTTCTATGAGTATTCCCACCCCTTAAAGTATGCCAGTTGATCTTAATTTCTATGTTGTTGTATAATTTTTGTATATTGTCTGATCTTTCATTGTGCTAGGGCAAAGTTCAGCTGCATACTTATCTTTTAATTTTTGTGATCGCCAATACGTTCAAAATGCTTGATATTATGTGCTTTTGGTTTTACTACCGTATTCCTACACAAATATGTAAATATTGTACAAATCATTCCTTCTTTTCCCTTTGGCTACTGATTTTCCTGCTTTGCTTTGGTATGTAATTTCTGTTATTACCGTTATTAGAAAGCTGAGATCCAAATTGCTTCTATTTCACCTTATAATCCGAAGGGCACTACTTATACTTATCAGGCAACTATACTTCTTTCTTTGTATCTCTTAAATTTTCACTCTTTTATCTATATTTACCTGTTTCAAAAAAAAAAAAAAAAAAACCTGCCTTACCGACAACAACTACGCCTCAGTCCCAAACAAGTTGGGATCAAATATGTGAATCCTCATTTCTTCATTTAAGCTCATATAATATCATCAGCATACTAAATAAAATAAATGTAAAAAATACATCAAAAATCTGCCTTACCAAAGTAACACTTTACCTTTGTATGCAAGGATGATTACTTTTCCACCTGTGGTGGCAATAAAGGAAAATTTGAAGTTTGATTTACCAGCTCAGTAAGAAAATAGTGGAAATTGTTCCTGATTTGTAGATTCCCTGCAAGTATATATCCTTTTTTATACAACTCACATGGACTTCTTTTTTCGAACCAAAAGTAAATGGGAGTTGCAGCGGGGAGAGTTGGTGTTCCAACAAAAGCAGAAACTATTAAAAAGGATTCTAAGGATTCTGTCAAAGCAAAAGCTGAAATAATTAGCGTTATACACCTAATGAAGTCATTAAAACGATTGAAGGTATCCCCTTGAATAGAAGAAAAGTACACATAAAAGGTTTGAGCTAAGGGCCGAAAGCCTCTACCTCCCAGTTTAACTAACATATTGGACTGTTTCCTGTTAGAGAAAACTATCCTATCCTTAAAAGAGATTTAGCCTCCAGGGGTTTAATGTGATGTATTCTGAAAATGTGTTTATCTGTTCAGTTGAAATTTGTCATAATCTCTTTTCTGGTATGTATGTATCTGCAGGTGAATGACTGAGAATGCTTATGTGAGGGACCAGATACTAATGGAGAAAGCAATTTTGGAAAAACTAAGTAGTATTTAACTGTTCCATCTGAGTCAATTCCTTTCTATGGGTTTAGGCCATAACTTTGCTGCTTTATCATGTTTTGTTTTACTTTTGTTAAACAGTACTAATGTACCAGAGAAGAAGCAACCAACATCCACGTCAAAAAGAAAACGACATGGAAAGGTAGAAGCAACCAACATCCACGTCAAAAGTGGCATCAAAAGGTGAAAACGACATAACTGCTCACAATTGTAAGATCAATAGAAACTTTTTGGGATCTATCGTCAATATTCTTGGCAGTTTTAGTAATGTAACTCTCAACTAAAAGTTGTGTAAAGTTACAAGTTTCGTCCAAAGCTCAGTGATGGTAGGCGCGTTTCTCTTGGTTATTGCTCAACCATTAATGATACTTTCTCATGTAGTGATTTTTTTTGGAATAAATGTGCTATCAGTTGTTGAGACATTTACGAACATACCAATACTGAATTGTATCTTTTTTAAGGTACTAATACATTTTGAACTTGATGCTAATACGACCTGTAATGACGGAAAAAATTACCGCTCCTTGATCCTTCTTTTGATAATAAATATTGCATATTTTAATACATTTATAAATCAAATGGTTGGGCCCCGTGCATCGCACGGGCATAGGTTGCTAGTAAAAGAAGAAAAGACACTCACTTTTTTTTTTTTCTTCTCTTCTGCGACACCGATAAAAATAAAAAGGAAAGGGACTTAATCATAGCGTACACGCGATGTGTGCACTCAGATAAAACTAATATCATCCTAAATACTTTTTTCCAAAGAGAGATAATTATATTTTACATAAAATACTTATACAAACAATTTTTTACGGCGTCTATACATAGAAATTTACTATTACTCTTTGCTTTTACGTTTCATCGCTTGCCTTCCTTAAAGGGGTCCAAATTGTTTAATTTGCTTAAAGGAAATGGGGATAAAATTGGAAGAATATTGACACTAGGAATTAACGAACATGGCATATACTCATGGGCATAGGCATATTCCCATGAACCTTTGTTAATTTCTTTTACCAAACTATCCTTCACTTGCATTTTTTCAAATTCTTTATTTAATTGTTAAGTCGGGCCAAATGAATAATAAAGTTAGAGTACAAAAATAAAACAATTTAATTTTTCTTGTAATCTAGGACGCTAGTCAATGATTTGTAAAAAAAAAATAAAAAATCAATTCATATAGTTTCAATAATATATATATATATATATATGTATGTATGTATGTATATATATGTACGAACTTATGAATACTCCAAATTATTACATACAATATGTCGATATATAATGAAACAAACTATAATGGACGAATATTTCTTGTAACAGACTATTATAGATAAAATGGATTTGAATAGAGTGGAATGATAGTATGTAAAATATAGTTGATTTTCAACTAATTTGATATTAAGAAGTGATTAATTCATTTATTAGTTATTTTTTTGCGGACTAATAAATGTAAATCCGAGTAAAGCTAGGGGTATTTCTGGTCCAACAATTTTATAATGCATGATTGTTGTATACTAGTATAATATTATTTCATGTGCTATGTGAAATCTCTCTCTGTATGTATATATATTCCACATATTTTCCCTTTCTCTTGCAATCACTCAATTAAAATATCATAAGATGGCCCAAAATGGTCGAGCCTTTAAATCTCTACTTATAATTTTTTTTCATATCATTGTTTATCGTATTATTAATGTATATAAGAATTATTTATTAAATGTCATTGTTTGAATTTCAGGTTCACTTGAAGAGTTTCTTGATGTTGCAGTTGAAGCAGCCAAGAAAGCTGGAGAGGTAAATCTAATTTGACACAATTGATTCTTTTTTTTTTGGGGGGGGTCTTTTCTTTGAATAATTTTAGCTACTTACATTTTAAAGATTCAATTTTTAGCTACTTATATTGTAAAGATCCAATTTTTAGCTTGAAGAATAAAAAAATAAAAAATAAAAAACAAGTTTTAGATTTGATTTTGTCTTGATTTCTTTGTTTTTGCAATTCTGGGTTTTGCAGGTAATTCATCAGGGATTCTACAAGACTAAGAATGTGGAACACAAAGGACTGGTTAGTGCCTGTTTAGCTTTTGACTTAGGCCCATGTTGCTCGGACTCTTCAAAAATGCTGACAGACTGAGTATGGGTCCTAAAAAAAAATAGTGTCTTTTTGGAGGATCCGACACGGGTGTAACATCATTTTTAGAGATTCCGAGACTCCCAAAATGTAGTAGAACCTGTGTCGCATCCTCCAAAAATACACTGCTTGTGGAGGATCGACACGCACTAGCAAACATTTTTGTGGAGCCCAAGCAACATATGTTTTGATTTTCCCTTGTAAATAAATGTTTTCTGTCAATCTGTGATCTTTTTGAAAAGCTAGTATTGTTTAATTTGCTAGTCAGTTCCTGCTTATATGAAGGCTAAATTTTTATACTGAGTAGTAACTCAGTAGGAATTACTAGTAGTTAAGAATGAACTTTTATTGCATAAAGTAAATCATCTTTTTGTTTTTAGCCAGAAGATGTGAATTTTGGTTGATATTTTTTTTTTTTCGATTGGCCCTTAGGACCAACCACAGCCTCCGAAAATCGGGGATGGTGGGCCCGCCCCTCTACCCACTTAACCAGGCTTAGTTCGCATTAAGCAGCTATCTTGATTTTGTTTTTGTCCCTTGTTTTAATTTATGTGTCTTTTTTGGTCTCTTGTTTGATTTTATGCGTCTTTTGTACACTAATATCTATGTTATTCATCCAATGTAGGTAGATTTAGTCACAGAAACCGATAAGGCATGTGAAGATCTCATTTTTAATCATCTCAAGCAGCATTTCCCAAGCCATAAGGTTAGCTTTCAACTAACTTTCAACTTTTGTATTCTTAGTTCCATCACTTTGTTAGTTGTATTAGCGGAAACATTTTATTTATCCCTTTCACTTAGTTCATTGGTGAAGAAACGACTGCTGCTTGTGGAAATTTTGAGCTAACTGATGAACCAACTTGGATAGTTGATCCACTCGACGGAACGACTAACTTTGTGCATGGGTAATCTTAAATTTTCTCCATATTTTGATATAAATGTTTTATATGATTCATGCAGCTGCTTACAAGCTAATTGTTGTGAAACTTGATTAAACTTCAGGTTTCCTTTTGTCTGTGTATCTATCGGTCTCACAATTGAGAAAAAACCAACAGTTGGTGTTGTTTACAACCCAATTATCGATGAGGTAAGATATCTAAATCAATTATGCCTCAATTCCAAATTAGTTTAGTTCGGCTGCATGAGTCCCCTATTTTTTTAGAACAAATACGAGATTCTCTATAAACTAAAAGGCTTTCTAAGTTTCACGTTTGCCCCTACACATGAATAAGTTCTCAATTCATAATAGTGAATTAGTGATCAACTTGTTGTGGCTGTCGTGACTTGTGGTCAACATTGGGTGCTGTTATTCATTTTATTTGTATCATTTGTGGGTGAATTGATGGTTCAAGTCAGTAAGAAGATTATTTCGTTCGACATGCAGCTTTTCACTGCAATCGACGGGAAAGGTGCTTTTCTCAATGGGAAACCAATCAAAGGTATAGTTACATATTGGTTATGTAGTTTTTAGAACCCCCTTCGGAACTTGGGGATAATGGGTCCGCCCTCTACCCTTTCCCACTTAAATACTCTACTTAGTTTGCTTGGCGCAGGCTCGAACTTGTGACCTAAACACAAGTCTATCAATCTTTGCCAATTGAGCTAACTCTTACAACCTATTGATCTCTGACAAGTTTTCTACATTTTTTTAATACTCGCAGTATCTTCACAGCCTGAACTTGTGAAGGCTCTTCTTGCTACAGAGGTACTTGACCTTCCTTTTTCTGCTTTATAATAGCATCTCCTATTATTGATTACAATAGCAACCCCGCTGAGATCTGTTAATGAGTAACACATAAAGAACAACATCTGTTTATCTGTTTTGCTGTAATTGAACTTCCATCTTGGTTTTGTGTAAACTCGGGAGTAGCATATAATTGGTGAAGTATGCATCCTGTTTCTGATTGTTGTGTGATTGTTCTTTTAGAATACCTTCATCCATTTTACTTCAAGTAAGATCGCCTATCCTGAGTTCAACAAAAATGCGAACGGGATAAACCGGTCAATTAAGTGTATCTGGAAACCTGGCTTTGTTGCTTGTCCAGTTCTGGAAACTCGCTTATTCTTAGCCAATACTCCTCTATTCCAATTTATGTGAAGGCGTTTGACTAGAACGGAGTTTAAGACAAACATTTAAGACTTTTGAAACGTGTGATCTAAAATAAGCCATAGAAATTTAAATGTAGCTTTAAATCATTTCATTAAGTGTAAAACGGAAGTTTGAAGTTAAATAATTACTAAATATGGAAAGATGCCATTCTTTTTGGGACAGACTAAAAATGAAAGAGTGTAACATAAATTGGGACGGAGGAGCATATAATTTTCTTTTCATGCATATGGTTATTTTGTTTTGATGAAATAAGGTATAGCACTATGGTTATGTTATGATGACGTATACAAGATTTCTTTTCCCCTGTAATTTTGTTTGGAAAATCTATTATAGACTTAGGTGGATTTATGTGTGCTGGTTCACTTTTTCCACTTACCTATTTGGTATACTAGGAAAAGTTACTGACATTTTATTGTACTGGAGCAGGCTGGAACGAAGCGTGATAAGTTAACGTTAGATGCTACTACAGGGAGAATCAATAGCTTGCTTTTCAAGGTTACACAACACTTGCCCAGACATCCAAGTTTACAGTAAAAAAATATGTTCAGACAATAAAAAAAAAGTTGGTTTTATCTTTGTGTTACAGGTCAGGTCCCTTCGGATGTGTGGTTCTTGTGCATTAAATCTCTGTGGTGTGGCATGTGGAAGGCTTGATCTCTTCTATGAACTTGAATTTGGAGGCCCTTGGTAAGGCTTGTAATTTATTTATTTTCTATCGTGTAACATGTGATATATTGGTGACGATTTGCTTCGCGACATACAGGGATGTAGCAGGTGGTGCTGTGATAGTGAAAGAAGCTGGAGGGCTCGTGTTTGATCCGTGAGTAACACTCTTTATTCCTCATGAAATTTTCTGTATAATGAAATAGTATGAGGTGAAGCTTCCGTGTCCATTTAGAGTGGGGAAAAAAGGCATATCTTTTCATCTTGATGGAAATGAAGGTTTTAAAGTTGAATGAATGTGTTCTTGATAAGTTACCATGTCCTGCGATTTTGGAAATTGTTCAAGCTCGATTCAACATTGAGAAAGAAGTGAAGTTTTTTATCCTGAAAGAAATATTGATCCAGTTATTCAATCACATTTAGATATACACTTAAATGGAGGGGAATAGATGTATTAGCCTGTTTGGCCAAGCTTCTCCAAGACCAAAAGTGCTTTTTTCCCCTTCAAAATTGAGGTTTTTGGCCAACCTTGTCCAATAAGAAAAAATACTTTTAAATAGAGGCAGCAGCTTTTTGAGAAGCTGAAAAATAGCTTCTCCCCAAAAGTACTTTTGAGAAAATACACCTAGTTAAACGCGTAGACAAATAGTAATTGTTGCTCAAGAGTGCTTTTCAAATTGATTAGCCAAACACAAACTATTTCTAACCAAAAATACCTTTTTTAACATCATTTTTCAAAATAAGTTGATTTTAGAAGTTTGGTCAAACAGGCTAGTAGTGTATTCATATAGCCGACCCCATCAATTAATGGATTCATTAATATAGAAATAGCCGACAGTTTGATGTTTCTGATTGTGTCATAGTTTTTCTTCATCAGATCTGGTTCAGAATTTGACCTCACAGCTCGACGGGTAGCTGCTACAAATGCTCATCTCAAGGACGTATTTATCAAGGCCTTGAACGAATGAGAATCATGGAAAATGGAAAGAAGCTGTCTCTGAAACCTGTTTTATTTCATTATTAAACGGTGTAAAACTACTCAAGTCCTGACTCCATCTTCAGGATTCAAGCATTATTTAGCCAAGAAACGATTTTTAATTAGCAAGTCGATTGTGCTAGCCTTTTTCAATATTCAAAGACCAGATAATGGTATAGATTTGATTCTTTAGTGTAAGAAGCTTCCTGGAAGGCCATTTTCTGTCAAAGACATCAGTTTGTTTGATGGAAAGGTACTTCAATAATATAGACAATAGGACAGATTTGGTTCTATATTATAAGAAGCTTCCTGTAAGGCCTATTTCTGCCCAAGACATCAGTTTGTTTGATAGAAAGGGGCATCAATAATATAACTTCTCCTTTGTCTTTTGCCCCACTCTTACTTTAGCTTTCATGATTTAGATTGAGCATATGCTTTTGCATAGTAGGCCCTGCAAATTTTGAAATGTTTATGCTTTAGAATGTAAATTTCCAAGTTATGATCAATGCAAATTCAGGTCACCAGACTCGATTACTGGCTACGTTGATATTGAAAGTGCTTTTGCCCATTTTACTAGTGATCTGTCACTAAAAGCTGGATGAGCCTGGAGGTAATCTTGAACCATTGATGAGTTAACGTGCCATTTGAGAATCTGAGATGAAATTGATAATTAATTAACACTTGCTGACATATTTAGAAGAAGAAGACTGTTAATAAAAGCCAGTCAGAACCTTGTAATTGTCTAGGCATTATTGCAGTTTTTTCTCTCTGGAATATCTTTATACTGATAGAATATGATGATTGGTAATGCCCGTAATTGTTAAATTTGGGGTGTGATTTCGCCACTGCTATGTGTATTTCAGTCTGTTATAATGTTAACATTTTTTTTACCCAGCTAATTCTTTATTTCTCCTTCCTTTATATGTCCACTTTGGAGCAAATGGAGTCTTAATTCGGGACTCTCTCAAAACGGAGTTTCAAATTGAGACTCGGCACTATTACTATACCCGTGCATGGAGTCGACACATTCCTTATTCTTTAGCCTCATCCCACAGCAAGAAAACAAACGAAACTCGCTTGAGATCCTCATCCATTTTATTAGCTTATTTCTCTCACTCTCTCGAAATACATCGAACAAGATTTGAGAAGAGGGACGAGAGATATGGAAGATACTCCTCTCTATTCCTTTTCAGTTGTTATTTTGTTATGTTTGCTTCTTTTCTGTGATTTTGAATTTTTATTAAGTGAATACTTATTTGTCCTTTGGTTAACGGGGTAGTTATTTTGGTCTTCTAGAAATTTCCACTTCGTAAACAATTTTAAACAGGTAACTATACTAAAATGACCACATAGGCCTATTAAGCTTTTGATAAGAATTTGCTAAATCCTTTCACTAAAATCTTTTGTTATATAGTCCCAGAAGCTTTAATTTTATGAATTTGCTAAATGTTTTCAAATGAGATTTTTTCTTTTAGGTGATTATTGGATAATACCAATTTTCTTTTAGCAAAGAAGCCCAACTGTTGATGTGTGGCTACAATTGCAAGCTTGGGAAGTTAAAGGCCAGAAGGTGGCTATTTATGCAAAGAGGTTATTCCTTAAAGACAAGCCATCATCCTTTGAGAAGACAACCAAACAAGGCCTTTACTTCATTAAGGATGTTTTTGTAATAAGCTAGTTAGTCTTCTTTAGCCTAGTAATATAAATACTACACTTAGTTATTTCATTAGGAAGTTTTTTAATGATGTTGAGATGAATACTCTTAAAAGAGTGATAATTTGTTTGGTGGTTTAGTGTAGTGCTAATCTAGTGATTAGTGAGAGTGATAGTTAATTATGGTGGATTCCATTGTTGGCTATTGAACCCATTTTCCATTGATTTCATATGAGAGTTGTTCATTTGATTGACTCTTGATTGAGTTCAAATACTATAGGTTCCTTGATTGAATCCAATTGGGAGGGTTTAGGTTTAGTACACTTATGTTTGCCCATAGATTCACTATCAAGTGGGTCTTGCTCCTATTCTTTCTCCTCATCTCAAATTCTTCACTTCTCATCCCTTAATTTCTTTATTATCTTTGTTTCCGCTTTTTTGTTGTTTGAATCTGTGTCTTCCACAAGCCGGATCGTATCAGTAAGAGAATCAACTAGCTCGACAATAAGAACTGAATAATGAGGTCCTTTCGAGCCACTTTGTCACGGACAAAAGTGAATTTATTTTCACATGCTTAGTACGAGCATGGAACACGTTGTTTGTAGACAAGTTGTCCCAACATTGTCGCACCATAGTATAGGAGGAGACTTGACAGGAACGTGGAGCTTAAATAGCAATGACCGAAGTCATGTAAGCTCAGCAATTGCATCAATGAGGGCTTTGTACTCGGATTCAGTGGACGATCGCCCAACAGTTTGCTACAATTCTTAGAAGATCAGGATACTAGTGCATGACAGCCCAATCAGAGTCTGTAAATGCTTGTTGATTGAGAGAGGGCTTTGGAATGAGAAACCGAGAGTTGGCTCAATTTCGACAAGAAGATGAAGATAAAGAAGCCAAAAACAAAATGGAATGATATTATTGTACAAATTTTATTTACTTATTGAAAAGTGATTCACTTTTTAATCCTTACTAAAGGGTGACTTAGTTTCAAACAACCACCACAAAAATGTACAGGTACACTTTACCCCTGAGAAGTGAGTTTAAACAAAGAATTGAACGACAATTGCTGAGACAACAAATTTATTTCATTAATTTTAAAAAATCATGAACAGATTCATACCGCTTACAATAACAATTTTACCCGGACTCATTAATCACAATTCTTTCAACGCCGAACAAAAGATAAGCAGGCGGAGAAGTACTAAGATACAACATGAGGTTTTAAATGAAACAAGAACCTAGATTGCCTAATCCATGGCACAAAACTTAATACATTGCTGTAACTTAAGAACATTGCCTATCCGTGAGAGATAAAGAGGCAAACAGGAGATATCTATATTCTCTAAACAGTAAGGGTTGATAAAACAGAAGGCCACAAGAAGTACACTCTTCAGAAGGAAAAAAAAAAAATTAAGGATAGGTTTAGCAAGAAGTTGTTTCAAGGTACAAAGCTGCACTGCTCCGTTCAGAGGGTAACCTCAGCTGACTCAGGTGTCGATGACTTCAAGGGTTCCTGTAGTTCAGGATTAATTGGGAACATCATACACTGTGCATACTGAGCCATTAACTGATCGACAAGCACCAGGGCTACCATTGCTTCAACCATTGGAACAGCTGTAGCATCACAAACATATTATCATTTTCAGGGGAAAAAGGAAAACAGAACAGAAAGAAGAGCAGGCTTGGAAGTTGCACAGCATAGCAGATGTCTTTTTTCTGGTTATGTTATCATTAAGTAATAAAGCTAACACATTTCAGCTTGTCCTAATAAAGGATAGGGATAAGTTGTCCAGATTCACAGGAAAGTCTAGATGTCTTCTATGTCTAGACAAGATAATAGTAGAGACTTCAAAAAACTACCAAAACAAAGAATAACAGGCAGGTATTAATTCAGAGACAAACCTCGGGGAACCACACAAGGATCATGGCGACCTCTAGCGATGAGTTCTGTGTCATGTTTGTCTCTCGTCACAGTTTGTTGCTTCCTCTGCATGAGAATTAAAATGAGATACTTTCTTTGAAAATGGTTATAAAATGAGATACTTCACCTACTTAAATATAGTCCTGAATTTAAATAATTGACCTAGTCAAATAAATCAGATATCAACTTATGAAATGACTAGAATTTCTTGCAAGAAAATGGTAAACAAGAAGCTCAGTTTGACGAAAACATACACTCCCTCCGTTTCAATTTATGTGAACCTATTTCCTTATTAGTCCGTGTCAAAAAGAATGACCTCTTTCTATATTTGAAAACAATTTACCTTTATGCAATGATTTATAGCCACACAAAATATATGACTCATTTTACACCACAAATTTAAAAGTCTTCTCTTCTTTCTTAAACTCCGTGCCCAGTCAAATAGGTTCACATAAATAAACCACGGAGTAAGGTGCTAGAGAAGTACAAATACATCATCCTGCACCGCGAAGGACTAAAAAGAAATGAACGGATGGAAGACAGAGGGAGAGAGTTCTCACAGAAATAGTTGAAGTTGGCTTGAAAGCTATTCTCATATTGATAACTTCCCCATTTGATATACCGCCCTGCAAATTAAAAGTAAGACAATTAAAAATTTTGCTCCTCTCCATAGATATACCTACAGAATACTGGACAAAGTGTACCTGGATACCACCAGATCTGTTGGATCTTGTCCTGATTCGGCCCTGCTCGTCCATATAGAATTCGTCATTATGCTCACTACCAGTCATGAATGTGCCTTTATTTTCACCAAAAGAAAATATTTACTTTAGATTTCTATCAGAGGACGTAGCAACAATTAAGGGCATTTATGAGTTATTGAATAGGCCAGAAGTACTTTAACAGCTTGTTTGGATGGTTGTTAACAATTGTATTGTATTATATAATACAATGTTTGTTTTTTAGTTACTTAAATTTTATTGTATCGTATCGTTAAATTCATTGTTACGTAACAACGAAAGTCCCATTTTGTGTAACGAACGATTTGGTGACATCACGTCGTTACCTATTTTTCCCCTCATTTTGCCTTTGCTTATTATCTAATAATCCTATTTTATCCTTTACCCTACCTTTTTATAATAGCTTTAACCCGTATCCTACTTTTATTTGGGTTTATCCTTTAGATCGCTGATGTGAACAACGGAAAACGATACAATCTATCCAAATGTTGTATTAATCAAAACAATACAGTACAATACAATACAATACATTATGAAACGATATGTAACAACCATCCAAACAAGTTGTTATGGGTCATTTGGTTGTTGGTTAGGAAGGGAGTTATTCATGTATTAAAACTAGCATAGCTAATACCACATTTGGTAGCATTTTAGTTGCATTGTATTAAATTCAACACACCAAGTATGGTGTTTGGTTATCATTTTACAATCTTACATAAATAAATAAAACAAGTATAAGTTATCAGCCAATGTATACATCATCTTATGCGGGGTAAAAGATGGAATAACTAATACAGGGATCATCGATAAAACAACTCAGATGACAAATTTACCCTCTATCACTCAACAGTTAAATATATGGCTTTTATTGCAGTGCTTTCACGTGCCAACTATCTACCTTGCCTCGCCTCATTTTTAAACATCAAACATTTTACCATGATGCATTGTAAACAAACATTTTATTTTTAAAATATATAATGTATATTAATTTCTAATACAACAAACCAAATATCCAAAGAAATAGTTCATGCAATGTAATCTGTGTATAAATATTACCTGCATTACTTATTCCTGAATAACTAACCCTGCATAACTCTAACCAGCAACCAAACGACCCCTTAAAATCTACGGTTCAGAACTGATACGCCAACCGCTAATGCTATCCCCACCAACCAAAAAGTCAATTGACAGTGAATAAAGTAGGAAATGTCAGTAATACCTTTATCTGCACCCCCTTCTCCCCCGTATGGCCAGATCAGCAACCAACACACTCTGGGCAGTCTAGACCTAACCTGAGTCCAGCATGCTTTAAGGATCCAAAACACTGTTTTTAAAAGTCCCAATTACCTACTTCAAGCCTAAAAGCATTACCCTTCCTGTTCTGTTGACAATCATAAAAGCTATTTCACCATCACCTAGCCATCATTCAGAGGAACAAGTCTTTAAGATTCTTGTCTGCATCTTTTGTCAAATAACATCTTAAGCTTGAGGGTACAGCAGCTTACTGAATTTCTACAGAAGTCAGTGACCCATATGATAAACTTAGAGCAGATGCCACTTAGAGAACTTTTAGTGTCATCCATTATTGGACATTTTGACAGCAGCTGCTAAATGATTACTTCTGTGCTACTAGTTCTATAATATAATTCTTGAAGGAGTTCAAGTCAGTTGAAAAAATCACCCATTTAAGAACATCTTGATGAATATTTATCAGGTTAGGACCTTGCTAACATACCAAGGCCTTCAGTGATAAAGTTAAGCTACACCCTGTAGAAACAGTGAAGTAAAGATGATGTACCTGCGAAGCCACTTCCGAACTCAAAACCCTTTGTTGCAGGTAATGACATGCAAGCTTTAGCTAGCTCAGCTTCAAGTTTATCGAAGACTGGTGTACCAAGACCCTAGTAAAAATTATCAAATTCTCACGCACGTATTTCTCAATTTGAGATGAAATTTTATGTTAGTTACCAAAAGGTGCAGATATAAATATCTGCAACAAACACAGAAATAGCTTACCCGTGGGAGATTTCTAACAATGCAAGTTACAACACCACCAACAGAGTCCCCTCTCACTCGTACAGCATCAATGGCAGCAATCATCTTCTCTGCATATTCTGGATCGGGGCATCGGGCAATATTGCTTTCTATCTGGTATTATAGACAATTACCAAAAACAATTACAAGTTTCATGAGCACGAAAAACATCAAACAATCAAGTAGATCAGACATGCTGGAGAAAAATCTCAGATAACTAGGAAGTTCATAAAAAGACTATTATTGATGAATTAGGATAGCCACAAAATAGAAGCATAAAAGGTCTTTTAAATTTTTTGCCTACTAAGCCAGAAACATTGTGCCCTTACATATGCTAAAAGCAGTCTGTATCAGCTAAAAAGGTTAGTGTCCATCACCACAGGCACAAACCTATACTATTATCGCAATGGCAGCTGCTACAATCTCACTCAGCTTTTAACTGGATGAGGAATAATTTATAATCTTGTGTTAACTTTAATGTAGCCTTGATCAACCAAAAACAACAACAACAACCCAGTGAAATCCCACAACGTGGGGTCTGGGGAGGGTAGAGTGTACACAGGCCTTACTCCTACCAAAGTAGGACGGCTGTTTCCGGAAGACCTTCGGCTCAATAGAAAGCATAAAAAGAGGTCAGATAAGGCCAAGAAATTCAAAGCGATATGGAAATGAAAATAACGAAAGCGACTAAGCCATGATGAAGCAGTTTGCAAAGCGACAATAGCTACCACAGATAAAATAAGATAATCAAAGTACAGGAAATAACATATAGTAGCAGAAATCAAGGCACAAGAAACTATAGCGCGATAATGCGACTACTAATATGAAAGGATAAACGAGACTATCTACTAGCCTTCTACCCTAATCAAGGCACAAAAGGAGGTTAGAAAATAAACTTTGACATGTCCCAGCCTAGACAAACCATCTTGAGTCTATACAAACTCACAAGATTAAATGAAAATTTGTCAAATTCGTTGAACCAAATGCCCTTTCACCGGATAAGTAGTAGAGTCTCCTCTTTCTTACCCCAAGGATTGGTCAAACAGAGGTAAACAAGACCAGATCCTATGAGAAGAAAACTTTCCTACTTCCCCAAAGAAAAGCTTTGATGAAATGTAGATGCTTAGGAGTTAATTTTACGTCGGAGTTCGATATAGTGAGAAACTATCGTGGCAAGGAGACACGAGTGTCGCACTCTAAAGGGAATAATAAATAAAACACAGAACATTATTGATCAGAGTTACCCATGTTGTCTTATTGTAAATGCATCCAACTTAAATCAAGAGATTGTCCACTCAACTTTTCAGTTCAAAGTTTAATAAAGTGAAATTATTTTCATTTGTCAAATAAAATGATATCCAACAGGCAAGTTCATCCTTCCCTCAGAACCAATAAAGGATGAACTTTATGATAAAATGAAACATAGTCACTAAAAGATGCAACTGTGGATAAGAGAGATTGATAAATAATATATCAAATTCATTTCTTCAAGAACCTAAGAAGATTCGCAACTGAAACCAACTGTCACACGATGGTGTCGAAACTATTCTATAACCTGCCGCAACATGAATTCATTCCTCATCTTTCTTATTTTCAGTAAGAATATTAAATTGAAATACATTTCTGATGTGACATATACCTGCTCTAGAGTCAAAGTCTGATGATCAATTGAATCCTCAGGAAGTACAACTTGGTGAACTTGAGAAACATAAGCAAGAACCTGCAGTATGGAATATATGAGTTAAAAAGCTCTGTTCTCCCCTGTAAAGAAAGGAGACTGGCCAAATATTTAATGGGTTATTAATCCCAAAAGTTAGCTGAAACTAAAGGTTCTGAATCTTTAGTTTGAGAAGAGAAGGGCGTGGGCGAGGTTTGAATGGATTGAAATGCCTCTAATATCACCGTTGCGGAGCTTTGTTATTCCAAAATGAGCGCCAGAGAAGTTTTTACACATTGATTTGATATAATAGTAAATACAGCTAAATTTTAGATATAAGCTCTTAAACCAACAGAGTGATACCTCAGTTCCAGAATAAAGTTTGAGAATTTTCTTAGCAACTGCTCCAGCGGCAACTCTCCCAATGGTCTCTCTGGCTGATGATCTGCCACCCCCCTACATGAAGACGCCAGTAATAAGAACTTAAGAAATAATAAGAGCTGGGAGTAATGAAAACTAAACATATTAGGATATCTAAAGATATTTATAATTAGATTTATCTGGAAATTACCTGTACAGATCTAACTCCGTACTTGAAGTCATAAGTGGCATCTGCATGAGATGGCCTGTAAGCAAGCGACATTTCACTATAGTCCTGGTAATCCAACAGAAAATTTGGCGTCAATTGGCAAAAGCTCAAATACAATTAACATACTAAATGTACTCAGAGCAGGCTGAAAATTTGCTTTTTCCCTCCAAATTATTCTTGGATTTAACGGGACATTGTGCGAAATTCATGTACTTTAGATTTTAACTTGAAAATTTTATGATTAAAGCACAAGTAAGTTCACATAGCATTTGCATATCCTTTTGACTCTCATTCACAAATTCCACCACTGAATGAAGGCAACAGACGCTTGACTCATCACCATGATGTCTCTACATTGTGCCCACATAAAAATTAATTTGACGAGTCAAGAATAGTTATGACTCATCTCCGAACATAGTCAGCTATATGAAATTGCCAAGCAAGATAAACCTAAGCTTAACATAGATACTTGTGTTCATCCCGATGAAGTAATGCATACAAAAGCAACAAACTGACAATGAGAGTTGAATAGAGTAGTGGAATCTACAATCATTTTAAGAACTAAATTCTCTGGTTCACTTTCCTTTTGTTAGTTGACACACAGAAAGTCTCAAGAAGGTAAAAACCATACTTACATTTCCTCTCTGATCAGTGTTAGGTACTTCAACTTTGATTGGGGATCCAGTAGTCAGCCCTGCAATTAATGAGTGCCCGATACTGAGTTCAAAAGAATTATAAACACCAATGGCTTAGTCCATGAGAGCCAAATGATAGAATACAAAAAGAATAAAAAGGTTACAACAAACTAGATCAGAAAACTAACCATCTGCAGTGCCTGATGATATTTTGCAAGTGTCAGTCTCTTTCCTTGGTGTGGTAATCCGGCTTTGACCTGGCCTCCTGGATGACAAAGTTTTGTAAGCAATTTAAAGTGAGACAAAAATAATGAAACCTTAATAATCCCAAAGACTGCTAGTTCAATTAGCTTTTTTCTAGATTAGACTGCAAAAATGTCAAAAGATTCTCCTGGTATGATGTTGCTATCAAGCTGATACTGGTGACGTTAAACCCATAGAAAAATAGCTGGAGTAAGGAAGGAAATACCTTCGGTCAAGGTCCACCTGCATATCAGATTCAGAAAGTGGGAGACGGGGGGGACATCCATCAATAATACAACCAACTCCACCACCATGAGATTCTCCAAAAGTTGTAACACGGAAGTAATTTCCATATGTACTACCAGCAGCCTGTATCTCTGCGGGTACACAAGCAGAAAGAATTAAGTTTCTAACCAGCTTTAACTCTACTTAGAAGCAAGTAAGTCAAGGAAGGCAAAGGATATTTTAAGTTTGTCTTTCCACGTGGCAAAGGACAACAATTGCCAAAGAATATCGGTATTATCTGTGTTCCCAACTGCACCTTATCAACTTCCTTTAACAAGAATAATATTCTCTAGAGAACATGGACAAATATTAGCAAATAACCAAGTAGTGCTTTAATCAGATAATAGACATACTTATAGGCCTCTTTAAGGTCATTCAAGCGCAAGTCCTTAACAAGAATGCACATAATTTCCAATTCATTAGCTCCCAGGACTAGAAAAGTTCAGCTGAAAAGCAATATAAACAGAGAGAACTTTTCTCCTGAACCCGATAATTTTTCACTTTATCTTCTCTTTATGTTTCTTGTTTCTGGCACGACGAAACTTAATAAATGAATGCAAGAAAATGAGGTGTAAAATAAGGCAGAGCGCAGGTATTAGTCAGACTAGGACCATAAAATGAGAGTAGAAGTGCCCATACAATTATAAGTGACATACTACATTTCGCGAGAGCATGAACCCAAAGCTTTTAAGTTGGCATCCTAACCTTACCACTTCACATAGTCCATAGGCAAATAAAGGCTACATACGTGTGAGTACTAAATCGGTACTATAACACTAGCCCGACTCAGGAATTCGTTTCTATTGAATCCACCAAGTAAAGGTCAAACAACTAAAAAGTAGGGTCTACCATATCCAAGCAGAGACATTTATTAGAATCAAAATCCTTTTGCTTCAGTTTTTATTTTGTGTCTGCCTGACGTAAGAAAAATACTCCCTCAGTTCCAATTTGAGTGGCTTACTTTCCTTTTTGGTTTGTCCCAACAAGAGTGCCTCTTTCTTTATTTAGTAAGTTGACAATTCAAACATCCTAGATGACAAGTTTATAACCACAAGATTCAAAGGACATTTTAGTACATTATACACATCTTTAATTTAGGACCACAAGATTCAAAAGTTTCTCTGTATTTCTTAACTCCGTGCCTAGTCAAACTAAATTGGGACGGACGGAGTAAATATATATACATTTAAACAAGTTTCTGTTTTCATGAAATTATTGTCATTATTATTATTCTCATTTACTCTATCAACAAGGACAATGAGATTAATCAAGTCAACATAGTCAACCTCATAACTAAAAATATAAAAAGTCAAATGTAAGAGTGTTTGGACGGGCTTATATAAGCCAAAAGCCATAAGCTAGAAATCCTACCTTATGGCTTTTGACTTATTTTTGTTAATTTGGCTTAGAAACAAGTGCTTAAAAGCACTTTTTTATCATACCAAAAACTACAAAAGTGCGTAAAAGCACCTTAAATAAGTCAATCCAAACAGGCTCTAAATCGTAAAATAATTTTCAACACCATCTTTGAAACAAGGAAAAGGTTCTTATTTCCAGTTAAACTACACCACATTAAAGATAATAATACAGAAACCAATGCAGAAATACGATTATAACTAAACCGAAGCAGAACTACAACGTAACTAATCTTGTATACATAAATCAAGCTTACTGCTTTCGATGATAAATAGAAACAAAGAGATACTCCCTCCGTTTCAATTTGTTTGCCTTACTTTACTTTTTAGTCCGTTTCAAAAAGGATGCATCTTTCCCTTTTCTGCAACTCTTTAATTCCAACTTTCCATATGACATGTTTAAAAACCACATTATTAAAGTAACAAAGACAAGATTCAAAAGTCTTCTACATGTTCTTAAATTCCGTGCTAAGTCAACACTAGACAAAAAAAATTAAAACGGATGGAGTAAATGAATCAAAATTAAACATATGTATAAGCCCAATTAAAGAATAATAAACCTATAATTATCAAGATGAATTAGCAAATTCGTGAATTCACATAAACAAGAAGAAAAAATGGATACATTTGCAAAATACCTAAGCGTTTGGGGTGTGAAGGACGAGATATGATATGAATGTTGGAAGAAGAGAGGTTAGAAGGTAACTGAACAGATCCAATACGAGAGGATCCGATATCCGATGGAGCTCCTAGAAATTGTTTGGTAGGTACAAATGACGCCATTTTGACCTCTCTCTCCTTTGCAAAATTTGGTGGGTGGAAATGGGTTGTTATGTATGTAAGAAATTGAAGGTGTTGTATATATGTGGAAAATGGCTGCTACGCGATATTGGGTAGGTGAGAGAGAGAACAATGGTGTTGGGTGAAGATGGGGTCCTCCCAGTCGTTACTACCTACTCATCCAACGTCACCCCTCTGCAAATTGTGGTGTGGTGCTTCTACGAAGAGTGCGGAACCAAAATGCCCCAAAAAAAATATTTTGAACCAAAATACCCCAACAAAAAAAAAAATTACTAAAGTACACATAGCCCAGTATTTTACTGCGTTATAGAAAAAAAAAATTGGTACTTCTATAACGCAGTAAAATACTGCGCTATGGGTACTTTAGTAACTTTTTTTTTTATTGGGGTATTTTGGGTCAAAATATTTTTTTTGGGGGCATTTTGGTTCCGGACTCCTTCTACGAACTACCAACTCCTCTTTCTTTCTTTTTTTTTTCTTTTTTTTCGGTCAATCTCTTTTTCTTTTTCCTTTTTTTAATAACTCTAGAAAATATTCAACATTTTTTTTTTGGTCTCCCAACTGGTGTAGGTATCCGCATTACAGGCGATCACGTAGAGCCCATTCGGAAGAAGGGATCCCTACTAAGTATTTTTTTCATACTTAGGCTTCGAACCTTTAACCTCTGAGTAAGTAAGGAGCAGTCTCATCCACTGTATCAGATCCCTTAGTGTAAAATTCAACTTTTAATAGTCTTACGTTTGAAACTTGCAACCTAAAAGTGTATAACATGCTTGACTTCTGTATTGGGCAAAAATTTATGTGATACAACTAGACCAATGCCATAAAGACACATGGCATAAGAGATAATTCACAAGTGAGTCAGCATGGTTACCACCGGTTGTAATCTCACTGTACCGAAGGTAGATCCAGGCCCGGTAGGTCTTTAGAGTAGCTTCGGAGGAGAGCCCAACGGTCTACCGTTACAGACTGAATCAGGCGTTACCCGTATAGTGTAAATAGGCTTAATGACCCTCTTTATTGCTACGTATTTAAGGCTCATTATGGGTAGGGGCACGATTCATGGAACGTGTACCCTCCCCTCTATGTAAAAATAGGGACTGACATTCCCATTGTAAAGGACACCAGGATAAGACAGTATGCACAGCTCTTACACTTATTTCTTGCTTGATTTCAATACTATTGTCATCTTCATATTAGTTCCGGATCACCGGTCTAACTGGAACGACAAAGTCTAAGTTAGTGAATTGGCATCCAAAACCCAGGCTACTGTCACGACCCAACCCCGTGGACCATGACTAGTGTCCGAGCTGGACACCCGTACACACCTGCTTACTAAATCAACATAGTCATATCTTATTTATGCCCAACATTGATACTTTATACGAATATTATTCTGAGGCAGTCGCAAATGTCGTACCTATCATATCGAAGCATATACATAAACATATATACATACCAGCCGTTAAGGCCGTTTACGCAAATCGCAGACATAACCAAACAATAGTGACCCACGACCCACATATATGTCTACAGGCCTCTAACAGACGTAACAAAATCATATGACGGGACAGGGCCCCGTCGTACCCCTGAATATACACATACATATACATATCAGAAAAGTATATACCAAAAGATGGGCTCCAGAACGAGGGAGCACTCCAAAGCAGCAGATCAGATAATCTAGGTTGTCGGGTCTCTCACACGATCGCCTGTACCTGCGGGCATGAAACGCAGCCCCCGAAGAAAGGGGGTCAGTACGGAATATGTACTGAGTATGTAAGGCATAAAATACAACTGAAAGATCATAACAGGAACAAAGTTTTCAGAAATCAAGAAACCATTGTACCTGTAACATACGGAGCAGAATCAAACATTTTCATATCATATACCGTACTCGGCCCACCCTGGGACTCGGTGAGTGAAAATCATGTCATTATGTCATCATGGTAGTATATATATACATACATCGTACCCGGCCGTTATGGGGCTCGGTGAATGGAATTATGCGTGCGGACATCACATATCATATGCATACCGTACCCGGCCCTTTGAGGGACTCGGTGATCAAAACATGTCATCGTATGTTCGTATCATCATGCATGCATATACATATACATATACATACCGTACCCGACCCTCTAGTGGGGGACTCGGTGAATGTAGTCATATCGTACCCGGCCCATTGAGGGACTCGGTAAATGTAAGCATATCGTACCCGGCCCATTAAGGGACTCGGTAATCAAATCATGTGCACATATATCGTACCCGACCCATTAAGGGACTCGGTGCCATAATCATATCATCGTATACATATACCGTACCCGGCCCGTGAAGGGACTCGGTGAACAATGCAAAGAGGTGCGTACGATAACATATCCTGGCCCGGGCTCAGTGAATAGACATATCAAACTTGCACGAATAGAGTAGTGCGAAACCATATGCACACAAATCAGAACTCGATAGATACATATACTTACTGTCATCAGAAGGCTCAGAAACAAATTTCGGATCAGTCTGACGTAGTATGAGAAAGTTACGAACGTTTGAAGTACAGAACGTTCTATAAGTGTCTCAGAAGCCATTCTTGGGAAATCGGAACAATAGTCATATCAAATATTTCTCAGACATCGTATAAATCAAATCAAATCAAATATGGCTTTCGGAATTATACCTACATGTCAAAATATATCAAGGACTCGATGGAATAGTCGGACGTGCCCTCAGAATATTTATCTCAATTACTCATACCAGAATACTGATGTCAGAATACTTATATCAAAATACGTATGTCCGAATACGTTTATCCGAATACTTATATCAGAATTCTTACATCCGAATATTTGTATCAGAATATTGGCGTCATTACTCAATCATAGAACGATTGCAAAGACTCAGTGGAATAATCAGACATGCTATTACTTGAAAAATCAAGACATCGAAGTGTACAAAGGAAAAATCAAGACATCGAAGTGTACAGAATAGTTATACCAGAATATTTATATCGGAACACTTATGTCGGAATTCTTGTATCAGAATACTCATAACGGATTATTTATATCGGGTTACATACCCGTAGCGGAATACTCATATTAGAGCACTTATATCAAGATACTTATATCAAAATATTCATATCGAAATACTCGTATCAAAATGTTCATATCAGAATACTTATATCAGAGTTGGAGCACTCATATCAAATCACTTGTAACGGACTATTTATATCAGAATAGTCAAATCGGAATATTCGTATCGGAGTTTCTAGATGCTTATCTCAGAGGACACATACGAAACACAGCAAACTCGGAGCAGTAGCCAAAAGTTTTCCTTAATCATTGTACGGAAATAAGTCAACTAGGACAACACAAATAGGTCTCGGGAATTATGGGCCCACCTCAGGTCAAGTCGAGGTGGCGTACACAAATTACATACATTAAGCCTTATGGAGTCACTTACAAAAGTCTTAGTGTCATTCGGTTCCATTTGGCAAATTATAGATGCTTCATCACTTATTCCAACAAGGCATGAAGAATTTGATTCAATTCTAATGAATGAAAAAGGGGCAATTTCAAACTCGGATTTCTAGGAATAGAATCGTCCCCGAGACTCGTATCCAAGCCTAATATGTCTAAGACATGCCAAAAGAAGGAAAGGTGAAGCCTTACATACCTTATTCGCTCTTTACGCTTCTCCAAACTCAAATCCCAAACTCTCCAAAATCTACAAATGGTCACATTTACCAAACATTAATTAGAAGCCTTTAGAAGTTGAATCTTAAAGTAACACTTATCTACAGAAATTTCGGCAGCATTTCCCCTGTAAATGCGCCATCCCCGAGAATTCAACTCAGCCAAAATACAACAACAACAAATCCGAGAATTTAACTCGGCCACAATATCAACAACAATACCAACAACATCAAAAACGACTACAAAACACATTCTAACATAAATGGCCTTCCTTTCTACATAATGTCACAACTTTTATTCAAACTTCACACTTTCAAACCCATATCAACGTTTTCATATTCACTTACTAATTTAAGACCATTCACATACAATTCGAGAGCGTTTCATATTATTCCACAAAATATACAATTGTTCCACCAAAACCATAATTCACCTAAAACTTCCAATCTTCAATATAAACATTCACAACACATTTTTATCTTCCAATTTCATCTATAACAACAACAATTTGCATCTTACAACTTCATTCTCATAATTACATAAATTATGATAAAATCACATACCTTCCGGCAACAACTTAACAACAATTTTCTCATTCCAACTAGAACCATTAACCTTCCATCTACATCACAAGGCTACAACAACACAATTAACATACTAAATAAATTAAATTCTTGTTCCTCCACCAATCATACCACACGGCCATACCCACACACACTCACAACACACAAATTTCATACTTTTCATTTATCTCTACACACTAAAACACATATATAAGTCTTTCATAATATGAACAAGGTAAAATTCTTACCTTTGCTAAAATCTTCCACTTGCCACAAAGTGTATTTTCTTGGCTCAAAAATTATACCACGTTGGAGAGAGTCTTGAGCTTAGTAAGAATACAAGAAAATTACAATTTTTGGACCCAAGATTGATGGCATAAATTTTTTTTTCTCTCTTCTTTCTCTCTATGGCCGAGTGGCCTTTCTTTTTTTTTTGCTCTCAATTTTTTGTTCTCTTGAATCTTCTAATTGAAGATAACTAATGGCCCTTTTTATTTATTGTCACATGATTTTAATTACATGGGCTTGGGCCATTTTTTAATGGTCATGGCCGGCCACCTCATGAATTTTGGGCCTCATTTTTTTTTTTTTGAGTCCAATTACTTGTGGCTAATTTTTGTAATTCCCGAAGCTAGTTTCCATAATTTCCAATTTTGCCCTTGGCCTTCCTCCACATTTCCATTTCAATACTTTTCATAAACAACATATATATTTCCTAAAATCAAAATATTGCTTTACCTCTTATAAGTCACAATTATTTCAAAATTCCCGAAGGTGCGAAATTACGGGATATAACAGCTACTTCTTGATATTTGCTTTATTTACGTATCTTTACATGAGCTTAATACAAGTTCCATAATTTTATTGGTCAAGTTGATCCGCATGTCCTTGACCACGTCTATAAATTCAACTGAACGGTTTTATAGGTAAACAGTTTGGCCCCCACCGTGGGGCCAGGACAGTTGCGGCTGTCACTGTGGCCATTGTTTGTCTTACTAATCTTTCTTAAGTTATGTTCTTGCCTAAGTATCCATTCCAGTTATGACAGGAGCAAACGACAACACGAACGTTGCAAGCCACTCAGGCCATGTCCCACTGGGACCGGACTCTCAGCCCCTCCAAGTACCTATAACCGGTTTGCAATGCAGGAAATGAAACGACAAAGGGGGAAATAACCTCAACACCAATGCAGACGGCGTCCCCACCGATGAACCTACTGCGGAGTCGGTGCAGATCCTGAGAGAGCAAAATCACTCAATGATAGCGGAATTGGAGCAGTTGAAGCAGATCGTTGAGGCCTTCACGGGTGTTCCGCCGGACAGGGCTGCGGCTCCCAGAGTTACGTCTACGACCTCTACTAATAGGAACGCCGTCGTCGGAATCGGGCAAACCATAGGAAGGAATGGAGACGCTTCCGGAAGCGAGTCTGCCCCCGATAATCCATTCCAAGCTGAAGTCAAGCGGTTCATGAGAGAAATCACTGGAACGATGGACCAAACATTCAAGGAGGCCGAGAAGAATGCAAAGGAGTTCCAAAGGCACCTGAGTCAAATTCCCAGGCGCACCCGGTTATAGAAGGGCCCGACTCGAAGAAATATAGTCAGCGGGCATACACACCAGAATCCGCTCCGGAACTGATTCCGAAGAGGTTCAAAATACTTGATATTCCCAAGTACGACGGAACCACAGCTCCGCATGAGCACATTATGACTTATACCATGGCGGTAAAGGGCAACGATTTGCAGAAGAAGGAAATCGAGTCGATACTGACCAAGAAATTTGGCGAGACTCTCGCCCGGGGGTCTCTGACCTGGTATTCCCAGCTATCGGAACACTCAATCACATCATTCGCCATGCTGGAAAATACGTTCATCAAAGCTCATACCGGTCCAAGGAAGGTAAAAACCAGAAAGGCAGATATCTTTCGCATCGCTCAGGGAGAGTCGGGGCGTCTCAGGGATTTTGTCACTCGGTTCCAGAAGGAACATATTCCATTACTTTTCGTACCAGACGAGTGGGAAGCGGAGGCTTTCATTAAGGATCTGAACACTTTGAGTTCGAATGCTTCCCGAAGGCTCAAGGAGAGCCTTCTCGAGTTTTAAGCTATGACTTGGGAGGACATGCATAATCGGTATGAATCCAAGATCCGGGTGGAGGATGATTTGCTGGGGGCTCCGTCCACAGACCCCCCTGCAAAGATGGATAGAGGTTTCGGACCAGACCGAAGCTTTTTGAAGAGTCGTTTTCAACCCTATCCACCACCGAAACGTCTAGTGGCAGATCCGGCTACCGATCGCTGAAAAACCAGGTAGAAACAAGAAAGATAATTCTGGGAAGAACAGATGGGGGCTACAACCAGAGAACAGTTCTTCCGGGGTCCTTCCGAAGGGACGGAGTACCCTAAACTCGCATATTATAGCTTCACCATCGGTGAGTCTCAAATGGTGGACGTGCTCAAGGCCGATCCGTCGCCGCGCCCTCCTAGGCCATTGCGGTCAGACCCTAGTACATGAGATCAGACGGTTTGGTGCGAGTTCTATGGAACCCCCGAGCATAAAACCACGGGCTGCAGACACTTCTAGGAGGAGGTAGCTAACATGTTTGCCAGAGGGCATCTTCGGGAGTATCTGAGTGAAAGAGGAAGAAATAATTATGGTAGAGCCAACCCCGCCGAAGAGAAAGATGCACCCAATGTTCCTCCGCACGTCATCAATATGATTTTCGATCAATCCACGATCACCGTAACCAGATTTACCGCATCGAGAAAGATGAAGATTTCGATGACATGAGAAAAGAGGACTCGGGAACTCCCAGATGAGGATGTGGTTACATTCACCGATGAGGATGCGGCAAGCATCATTTTACCGCACAATGACGCTCTGGTCATCACTGTACTTATCGGTAGCTGCCAAGTCAAACGTGTCATAATAGAACCAGGGAGTTCTGTCAATATCCTCCTCTGGAAGGTGGTGGAAGAAATGGGACTTCTTGAGCAGGCTGCAAGGACGCTATCAGTTTTCAATATGTCCAGCGAAATCACCAAGGGTGAGATTGACTTGCTTGTGGAAGCCGATGTAGTCGTCAAAATGACAAAGTTCTATGTGATTAGCGGCGACATGCAGTATAACGCTATTTTCGGGAGACCTTGGATCCATGATATGAAAGCTGTCCCCTCAAGACTTCATTTGCTGCTCAAATTTCCTACTCCAGATGGGATCAGGAAGATTCAAGGAGAGCAACCGGCTTTGAGAGAAATGTTTGTAATCGAGGAACCCGTAGCAGTAGAAAGCTCAATTGGACCTGTCCCATAGCAATTACAGGATTCTGGCCCCGCATCGGACGTAGCTCACTAGGTTTCGACGGAGGGCAAGAACGATGTGAGGCCGAAGGAAGCTGAAGATGACTACGGGGTCCCAAGATATTTCTAGCCACCTGACGATTCAGATGCTACCAAATCCACGGTTGAAGAGCTTGAGCAGATTGTAGTGCATCCGAATCTTCCTGAATGAAAGGTATACCTGGGCACGGGGTTAACCCCGGAGCTCAGGAAAATAATACTTAATTATTTAAGGGATAACAATGAATGCTTTGCTTGGTCCCATAAGGATATGATAAGTATTCCCTTGGATGTGGCAACCCACAAGCTCGGGCTAGACCTCAGCTTCCCACCGATACGCTAGAAGAAGTAGCCCATAGCTGAAGTCCGAAATAGGTTTATCAAGTAAGAGGTAACTTGTTTGTTCAATAGCGGATCCATACGAGAAGTCAAATATCCGGACTAGCTCGCAAACGTAGCTGTAGTGCCAAAAAAGGGCAATAAATTTAGGATGAGCATAGATTTTACATATCTGAATAAAGCATGTCCGCAAGATTCATTTCCGCTTTCGAACATCGATCATCCACGACCGGTCATGAGGTAATGAGTTTTCTCGATGCTAACTTCGGGTATAACCAGATAAGGATGCACCCAGAGGATCAAGAAACAAATTTCTTCATAACTAATTTTGGTAAGTACTACTATAACGTAATGCCTTTCGGTTTAAAGAATGTTGAAGCCACTTATTCGAGACTCGTAAATAAAATGTTTGAACAGCAAATAGGCAAAACCATGGAAGTCTATCAGTTCATTTCTTACCGGTCAGAACTACATATGTAGCAGAAGATTATGCAAAGCTTTATGTTAAAGAAATAGTACGACTTCACGGTGTTCCAGTATCTATTATCTCCGATAGAGGGGCTCAATTTACAGCCGATTTCTGGAAAACTTTCCAAGAAGGTTTAGGGACCCAGGTGAGTCTTAGCACTGCCTTTCACCCACAGACGGATAGGCAAGCTGAACGTACCATTCAAACCCTTGAGGATATGCTACGGGCATGTATATTGGATTTTGGAGTTAGTTGGGATGATCACTTACCACTTATTGAATTTGCGTATAATAACAATTATCATTCTAGCATTCAAATAGCTCCGTATGAGGCTTTATATGGGCGAAAGTGTAGATCTCCAATTGGGTGGTTCAAAGTAGGAGAGACTAATTTCATAGGACCAGACTTGGTCCAACAAGCTATAGAGAAAGTTAAGCTTATACAGGGTCAATTATTAACAACTCAAAGCCGTAAAAAATCCTATGCAGATAATCGTCGAAGGGATTTAGAGTTTCAAATGAAAGATTTGGTATTTTTGAAGGTGTCGCCAATGAAGGGCGTCATGATATTTGGCTAGAAGGGCAAGCTTAGCCCTCGGGACATCGGACCTTATGAGATTTTACGCAAGGTAGGCCATGTGGCTTACGAATTAGATCTACCTCCGGACGTGGAGTTAGTTCACCCAATTTTCCATATATCGATGCTTCGTAAGTACATTGGAGATCCTACCAGAATTGTACCAATAGATGATGTCCAGATTACCAAACAATTGTCTCATTAAGAAGTCCCCATTGCCATTCTAGATAGGAAAGTACGCAAGCTCAGAACCAAAGAGGTAGCTTTAGTTAAAGTTTTATGGAGAAATAATAATAGAGAGAAAATGACTTGGGA
Source organism: Lycium barbarum (assembly GCF_019175385.1). Taxonomy (NCBI): domain Eukaryota; kingdom Viridiplantae; phylum Streptophyta; class Magnoliopsida; order Solanales; family Solanaceae; genus Lycium; species Lycium barbarum. Next base: position 964,324 of record NC_083346.1, on the reverse strand, counting down.
AGCAGAAGAAGACATGAAGTTTAGATACCCTCATTTATTTTCACCCCCAGAAGAGACTCCGGCAGAGACGTCATTATCCTCAGGTATGTAGTGCTTTCCTTGATGCTTTCCTGGTCGTGTGTGGCCATGGTTATTGATCTTGTTGTTGTAGACCTATGAGGCGATGTATTTTGGATTGTTGTTACAGGATGGTAGTGCCATATTATAGGAAAAACTCTGGCGAAATATTTATAGAATCCCCAAGGACCTAACATTCGAGGACGAATGTTCCTAAAGGGGGAAGAATGTTACACCTCGAAAATTCTCGATTTGTTGCCTAGAATAGGCTAATGTGAGCTCAAGGTGATTATGGAATCCTTGTGAGATTAATGGAAGTATTAGATAGCTTAGAGGGTGCACCATAAGATCTCAAAGTTTTATGAATATGTGAAGTTTAGTTTGTTGAAGGAAGTGAAATATAAGTCGTGTTTGGAAAGCTTTTCACTATAATCGAGCTAATATTATTTTGGTAATGTCTTGAGGGGCTGCTATAGGGCCTATTTTATGTCTATGAAGTATTATGCAAGTGCCAAGAAGGTTCCACGAGTATTGGAAGTCAAACGAATCAACGAGAGAAAGTTTCGTATAACAGTGAGTTATACGACCACTTATACGGTCCGTATAAGGAGGGTCCGTATAACATGGTCTTTACAGAAAGGCGTATTTCCATGGTGGTGTTATACAGTTCACTTATACGGACCGTATAATATTACACGGACCGTATAAGTGGTCCGTATAAGTCCATCGGGCAGTTTTTTTTTTTTTTTGTATAAACAGATGGCCCTTGTTCTTTTATTTCATTTTCATAATTTCACAAGTCTTGAGAGCTCCAAACCCTTATCCAAGCATATTCCACTCCAACCCAAGAGAAAACAAAGATCAAGAGGCAAGATTCAAAGTGTTCATGTGTTAGAAGGCTTTCTAGAGTTAGTAGACTACAAGGGATTCTTGGGTATTGAAGCTAGGGTTTTCACCTAAGTTGATAGCTGCTCCAAAGCTCATTCCCATGAGATAAAAGGTTAGTTTTCATGTTTATTTGATGATATCATGATTGCTTGGTTATTGAACAACTTGGGTAGAGGAAGAAAGTAGAAAATAAGGGCTAAATGTAACTTTTGTGATGTTTTTGACTAGTAAGCTAACTTGAGTCATGATTCTTAGTATGATATGGGTATGATATTGTTATGGAAAGTAGTAATAGTGATAAGGAATCATTGTATGAAAATGTGCTAAGGTGGGTGTGAAGTTGTTAGTATAAGTTGAACATAAGGATGAATTTGGAAGACTCAATGGAATGTGATTACTTGATTATGATATTGTGGATGTTATTGTGGTTGTTGGGAGTTGTTTTGTAATACGGTGGGAGTTGACAAAATAGGGGAAATGCTACCCAATTTTCATTAGATCATGAATTGTTCTAGTTTGAATTTAAGAGTATCATTAAGGCTTAACCATGGTATGAATCCTTCTAAATGTAGATTGTTCAAGCTTCGACGGTGAACGTTAAGTAGTTAAAAAGACAAAGAGGAATGTAAGGCTAACCCTTCTTTCATTAAGGCATGATTCCTTTGCTATATGCCCTCTCATGAGTTCCATAATGTCTTCCAAATGTCTCTCTCTCTAAAGTTACTAAAGTTCATGATCCTTGATACTTTCACGATTCTATTAGCTCCCTAATATGATAGTTGATCCTCTAAGGATAGATGTAACGAAACGATGATGGTAATGATGTTGAGGATACTTATGGACTCTTATGTATACGTGTCTAAATATGTATGACTATTATGTAACACCGAGCTTATATGGCCGGGTATGATTCTTATCACGTGCGCACCTCTGCAGTTGGGTACGGATAACACTGAGCCTTGGTAGGGCCAGGTATGTATAACACCGAGCCTTGTCATGGCCGGGTATATGAAACACTGAACCTCCATGGTTGGGTACGATATATATATATATATATATATATATATATATATATATATATATATATATACACACACACACATGAGTAAGCATTAGAAATGTAAGGTCCCTATGAGAGACAAGTAAGAAAATATGATGATGGCCACTAGAGGTACAAATGGCTCCATTACCTCCTGATTCTTCTATATTATGCAATCTCTTATGCTATTTCTTATGCTATTCCTTATGCTCCTACTATGATGTTGATCATGCTTTACATACTCAGTACATTATTCGTACTGACGTCCTTTTATTTGTGGACGCTACGTCATGCCCACAAGTGGATAGGGACACAGGCTTGATCCATAGATTTCTTGTTCAGGGGCTGCATAGAGGAGCTCTATTTCATCCGGAGCTACAGTTGTTGGTATTATTCTTTTGTGTACATACATATGGGCATGGCGGGGTCCTATCCCGTCTATATGAGGTTACTTTTCTTAGAGGCTCGTAGATAGTTGTGTATGGTTAGATGTCTTGCAGCCTCATCGGCTCATATTTTGTATATTATTTTGTTAGCCTCGTCGGCTTGTGTATATGGACATGGGCATAGTTGTTAATGATGATATAAATGTGTCGTTGCCCAATAATATAAGTATTATTATTGATGTATAGAAATTATGAATAAGCAATGTGGCTCACCTAGATGTAGATGTGAATGAGAAAGTACGATAAGAGGTGCCCGGGTGGGTTAGCACCGGGTGCTCGTTATCGCCCTCCGGTTGGGTCGTAACAAACGGTCTAGAATCAATATTCTGGAACCCATCAATAAGAGTGGAATAATTGCACGAGGTATTGATATCAAGACACATGATGTGACGCTTATTCCACTTATGAAACCCATAACACGGACTGATATACTTCTCATAACTCAAGACTACGTAAGATGTATGAGGGAACATACAACAAAATCTGCAAGCTATCAATATCATCCCACCAAAGGGGAAACTCTACTTCCATATGATAATTCGAAACTTGACTTCTAAGAGTAATACGCTTGAGTGACAACTGATTTTGGACGTAGAACATTTCTTAAGAAACTCATAAGACTTATAACATGGAATAAGTACACTATAAGCTCTAGACTTCATGGTTCGTAGAAGTAACAATTAACAAACATTGTGCCGTAGTGACGAGTCAAGGAACAGCCTCACGTAACTTTATTTTCGATCCATCAACAATCGGAATAGAACCAGCTCCCTTTGCACTTAAACTACAGCAAAGAAGACAAGAGAATCAACAATAGGAACACACCAATTAGCTTATAAGCGACAAGCTTATTCTACAAATATTTTTGCGGTGTTTATCCAGGCCTATCTCCTTTCTAATCCTTGAAACACTCTTACTAACATATATTTATAAGTCAACAACACTTTCAACACCTACATATAACAAGAATAGTCCCAACAAGATATACAACACAAATATTAACTCAACTACATCAACCCAACTTCAACTTACCAACTAGTTGTTACACCCCATACTTTTATACGTAAAGATTCGTCGTGAGTTAGTTGACGAAGACTTAAAAGGCGACGTTGTCGTCAAGGTCATAAGGAATTGTACATGCTCATTATTTATACATGAGAGCTGAGTATCATGCTTAGTAAGTATTGGGAAGGTTGGATGTTAAGCAAATCGAAGAAATTAAGTTTGTTGAAACTTTGGGAAAATTTGGACGAATTCTGTACAAAAATTTTGGGTCAATTTTAGATAAGTATATCTCCTAGAATATGAGGAGCAGCGGAACCCATAACCTATGCATTCATAAGTTCAGCGAGTCTACTTTCCAATGCAATTGGCAGAACTGAATTTTCACATCGATGGTGGGAATAATAAACTGTCGAAGCTCGACGGTCCGTCGATGCACATCGATAGTCCATCAACAGTGAGTCGGTGGAGAATTTTGTGGAATGTTATTTATTGATCCATTTCGTTCTATCCTTCATTATTTCACACACTAACAGACCATAAAATGTCCTAATACTCCCCTCGACCCTTTTTCGAATTCCCTCCATCATCCAAGTAAGATTTAAGGCCGTAAAACTCGAGACGAGTTAGCACATCATAGTAGCTTGTATTTCTATCATGTTGGTGGTCTTGTGGCCTTAAATAAAAGTGTTGTGGTTGAGGTCTTGGACTATATAAGGTATGTTTTCCATATAAGCTTTGGTATCAAATGGTTCTTGAAGGATTTTAATAGTTTTAGGTTAAGGAAATTGTGATATAAATATTACATATTTGCATGTCGGTGTTGTTGACTTGGGGTCTGATTTGAAGGAGGCTTTGGGATGGATTTACTTATGCTTTTACTTGTAGTTCTTGATTCTGTTGTTATTGTTATTTGTATTGATGTTTGGGCTTGATTTGGAGTTGGTTTTGAATGGAAATTATAGGGGAAATGCTGCCCGAATTCCGTTAACTTAAGAACTAGTTTAAACTTGGATTATGAGTTTGCCATTAACCTAATTATGTGGTAAACGGTCTTGAATGTGGATTAGTGAACTCAGAAAGATAGGCGTTGAGTAATAAGGAGACAACGAGGTACGTTAAGGCTGTCCCTTTCTTTCCAAAAGCATGATTCTGTTTTTGTGAAATTATACATGATATCCACAATACCCTTACTCCTGAAAATGCCAGCAATTCATGATACTCAAGGTTTTTATGATATGAAAGATAAATGTTTTCTATGATGAGAATGATCCCATTTCTAGAGATTCCAAATCTTATGGTTTTGATGTCATTATGAGATTATTGATCTTGTTTCATGATTATTGATTTTATTCATTGTTGTTGATCTCACCTTCTGATAGTTGTTCCTTTAAGGTGAGATATAGTGATGATGATGATTCCATAATGATACATCAGAGGTTACCGACCTTATGTCACTCCGATAGAGTTGTAGCTTTTATTTGGGATCTTGTGCATGCTTTATATATATGTATATATTTTATCACACCATGCCGTGCTATGGTCGGTCGGGCAGGCGCGTAGATGCGCACATCACTGCAGTAGGTAGGTTATGATATCGTCCCGGACGCAGGATGATGATGTGATAATGATAACACCATGCCTATATGGCTGGGCAGTATACATGATGAGATGATGCTAACACCGCGCCTATATGGCCAGAAAGTATACTATATATATGTATGTATAAGATGTTTTTAAAATTTAAGCATGCATGACGTCCGCCTTAAGAGACATTCAGATGTACAGAGTTATACAGATATTTTCAGCTATACAGTCATACTGATATAGACAGATATACAGATTGACTCTCATGTCATAGATTCCTTTCATGATTCTTGTGCATATGCTATTTTCATGCCTTACATACTAGGTACATTATTCGTACTGACATCTTTTTTCTTTTGGACGTTGCGTTCATGCCCACAGGTAGTCAAAGAGACGGTTCAGATCCATAGGTTGCCATCTCAGCGTTAGTACAACAGCACTCTACTTGTTCCGGAGTAGCAGCCCAGTTGGTATGGTTTTATGTACAGATGGGTATGGCGGGGTCCTATCCCGTCCTTATTATATTATGATTCCGGTAGAGGCTCGTAGACAGATATGTACGGTTAGATGTCTGGTGACCTTCTAGGTCCCTCTTATGTTGTATCATTGTTTAGTAGCCTTGTTGGCTCGAGTACTTGAGACCAGCTTGCTGATGTATATATGTATATATATTTTGGGCTTGCGTCCCTTACAGTTATGTCATGTAATAGTTAGTATTATGGCCCACTCAGGTATGGATATGAGATGCATGTACGTATTGTGGTGCTCGATAGGTTAGCTTCGAGTGCCCGTCATGGGCCTTTGGTTGGGTCGTGACAGAAGTGGTATCAGAGTAGTTCGTCCTACGGTTTGTCTACCAGTCGTGTCCAATAGAGTCTTGTTTATGGGTGTGAAGTGTGCCACACTTATAAACAGGAAGCTGCAGGGCATTTAGGATAGTTTTCTTTCTTTCTCATTCTAGATCGTGCTGTAGAGCCAAGTCGTAGGATATGAATTTCCTAACTCTAACTCTAATTGTTTTTCGGATGAGAGATGATTTCTACAGGAAAAGAGATGAGTGGTTCGGGGGCTCCAGAGATAAGTTCTTCTTATGAGACCGACCCATCTAAGGATATATCTTCTATGGAGACTGATATGTCAGAAATTCAAGAAGAATCAGTAGAACAGGTGAGGAACCAACAGATAATGGGAGCCAATCTTCAGGTCTCATGTTATGATAGGTTATTTAATGAAGCAGGTCCTTTTGTGAGGCTGAAGAGGTTACAGACGGGAGAACTAAGTAGCCAAGGTTTAATGGTATTCGCAAAACAGGGATCTAATAATAACGATGGTCAAGCTAACAGGATTAGTATAAATGGTACGTTTATGAAGAATTTAAGCGTTGTTGAGCAACCTATGGATGGGAAACAGAAGGGAGAACCTCCTCATTTATCGTTAGATCGATTTATGCTAGATCAAAGCTCCAGACTAGGATCAAGGTAAGGGTTCCCTATAACATTGTGTTAATAGTGATAACGAAATGCATAATTGATTGATTAACTAAGAAAAGGAGTAAAGGAACGTATGCAGAAAGAACGTTTTATAAGTATATGCAATTTTTGCTTAAGAGGATTGATTAACGAAGGGTTTAGAAAGTAAATTTGATGTTTTGCAAAAAGGATGCCCAATTATGGCATATGAAGCGAGCGTTAGTCTTATATCCTTTTCATACCAATAGCCCTGTGTTGCTGAGTTGTGTATCATATGTATTTTTATGGGTAGCCCTGTGAGACATTGGATGTATTTTATGGGTTGTGTGCAGGTTTGGGATAGTAAGAATTAAAAATGAAACTCTGCCAAACTTTCTCCAAAATTTAAGTTATTTGAGTATATGTGTGTGCTGCAAAGGTAAGATGTTGTGATAGACCAAAGAAGTTTAGTAATGAGTGATTCGAAGAAAAGTTAGCAATGACCCTATGTGAGAAGGGATAAACAGTAAGATAGCACTATATGTTAGTGAGGAAGCAGATATGGAAGTACTAGAAATAATTGACATGTTCCCTAAGAGTAGAAATTAAAGGAGGACCCAAATATTTAAGAAAGGTCAAAGAAGGCAAGTTGTTTCAAAGGCAGTTTTCTGATCTATATATATATAAGTCGCATTGGTCTCGAGTACTAAGATTTATCTCCGAGATTTCAAGGTGTTGAGTATGTTATTTCATGTGTACCAAGGTATGAGCTCATGATTATTAAGTTACAAAAGGGTTAGAGGTTAAATGAATCGGAATGATCTGAGGTTGCAGGGGTGTGCAACTCGATGGGTAGAAGGACGGACCGTCGAGCAGAACGACGTCCCATCGAATCACCACCGTCGAGCTAACTTGGCCTCTGACCAAGGCTGCACAACGACAGTGCAACAGGACGATACCGTTGAATAACGACGGTCCATCGATGTACACCGTCAAAGTGAGGCAGTGGTTGAGCTTTTGAGATGTTATAGATTGACCTCTATATTTTGTTAAGATACAAGGCGAAATTGGTATGCATATATACATATAGTATGAGTACAGGTTAGCAGATCAGAGATAGATTCATTGTGGTCGACTAAAGTTTATATGTTTGATAGACCAAATCCTATGGGCTCATAATAACGACATAACGTAATGAATAAGGAAAAATGTTATAGGGATTGAGGATAAGCTAAGGGAATGATTATATGAAGAGGAGGTCGTTGTAATTAACACAGGGGGAATGATGAGTAAGGAAAGAATAGGATAATGAGTCGATAAAGAGGATGATGCGATAACTAAGAGCAAGATGATAAGGATAGCAAGTTGAAGGATGAGTGGAGAGTGAGCAGTGACATTATGAAGTATTCGTGATTAAAACAAATTAAAGGAAAGGTTTAGGAAGGAGGCAGATAATTAAATGCCTACCTGCTATAATGGCTACGATAAGTATAGTATAAGAAAGATACGCTCCCCGCAGGTACTTCTGTACTAGGAGGGAAATTAGCACTTTAAGGCAATTGAGAGTAAGACAAGACGCCAAAGATATGTGTTACGTGATTATTTTAATTGAAAAATGAGGCGTTATAATTAGTAAATGCTTCAGTTCTCCAAATATCGGTTAAGAATGGATTTCTCGCCCCTCCTAATTACACTTAGTAATCTCACCAGGTTTCCAATGATCCCTCAAAATAATAAAGGATCACCCGTTATGGCATCGCAGACTAATTTAAGGAATTCCAAAAGGACGCAGTTCAATTAAAATTAAAGTTGTTGCCAAAGGTGAAGTTTATGACGTTCTCGGTAATGCCCAAGATTATCCTAGTATGAGTTTTGCCATCTAAAGAGAAAGAAGACGAGACAACAATAACAACAACATACCCAGTTGAATCCCACAGTGTGGGGGTCTGGGGAGGGTTAAGTGTACGTAGACCTTACCCTCACCTTGGAAGGTAGGGAGGCTGTTTCTGAAAGACCCTCGACTCAAGGGAAAACAAGGGAAAAGAGTCAGATACAGACAAGCAAATCAAAGCAATGTGAAATGAGAAATAACAAGAGCAAAGAAGTCATGATAAAACAACATTGAAAGACAAGACCCAACACATAAAAGAAGGAATCAAATGGCAATAAACAGTAGAGCAAAATTACGACTCCTAGTGCGAAAGAAAATCGAGACTACCTACTAGCCTTCTATCCTAATCTGAGTCCTCCACAACCTCCTATCTAAGTTCATGTCCCCGGTAATCAAAAACTGCGCCACATCCTGTCTAATTACCTCTCCTCAATATTTCTTTTGCCTACCTCTACCTCTCCTAAAACCGTCCACAGCTAACCTCTCACATCTCTGCGCTAGGGCATCTATGTCTCTCCTCTTCATATGCCCAAACCATCTCAGTCTCGCTTCCCGCATCTTGTCTTCCACTGATGCCATTCCCACCTTATCCCGGATGTCCTCATTCCTGATCCTATCTCTCTTAGTGTGCCCAGACATTTACTGCAGCATTCTCATTTTCGCAACTTTCATCTTCTGCACGCACTACTAAAAAACTGCTAAAAATCGACGGATCAAAAACCGACGCACTGGGTCGTTTAAAAAAACCGACGAAAAACCGACTCACAGAGTCGGTTTTTTGTATTTTTAATTATTTTAAATTATTTTAATCAGAAAACCGACGGACAACATCGATTTTTTTGGCAGAATTTTGAAAATATAATTCCGCCAAAATAAACCGACGTCCCACGTCGGTTTAATTAAAAAAAAAATTAATATAAAACCGACGTCGTACGTCGGTTTTATTTTAAAAAATATTATAAATAATATACAATTCATTTTGTTTTTTAAAAAAATAATAAACATTTTTTTTGAAGAAACCGACGGACAGTGTCGGTTTCGTTTTTTTTTTTTAATTTTTGGGGTCAAAATCCGGTCAAATGTGCGGAAAAAACCGACGGACAGAGTCGGTTTTGTCCGTCGGTTTTTCCTATATATTGGCAGTAACGGGATTCTTTCCCATTTCAGCTATCCCTCTTCAAAATTAAACCCACCCTCCCCAAACCCTAGCCGCCGCCCCCCTCCCCTCCGCCCGACGCCGCCTCCCATTTCGCCGCCGCCCAACGCCGCTGCCTGCGCAACTCCTTCCCCCCTACCCCAAACCCATTTTGAAGGTTAGTTTCTCTTAAATTAGGGCATTTAAAATTCTTTTAATCTTAGTTTTATTTGTAGATTTTAGGCCTAATGCTCATCTATTTAGCTTTGTTAAACATCATTTGCAATGTTATTAATGTTGAATTTGTGGAAAAAAAAAAAGTAAACTTTATTTGCCTAGTTTAATTTACTTGTCATTTTTTTTTTGGGTTGAGATTGTGCTATATTTCATATTCTTTGTCAATGTATTTGTGTTAGCTTAGTTATCATTCTCTGTAATATTGTTGATGTTGAATATGTGCAAAAATATATACTTTAATTATTTGACTAGTTTTTTTTTTTTTTGTTGTTGGATTGTGCTTTTTGTTAGAAACCCATAAGTTATTAGAATTGTTATTGATCATTCTAAATTAGAATGGATTGAGATTGTGCTTTTCAAAGTTAGAATTGTTAAGTTATAGTATTTCTATAACCTCAATACTAAAATGTAGATTTTATTTCTCTAGATTTACTTTTCAATTTTTAGAATTGGTTGGAATTGTGCTTTTCAAATTAAGTTAGAATTATTAAGTTATGTTAGAATTAATAAGTTATAATATTTCTATAACCTCAAAACTAAAATGTAGATTTTATTTGACTAGATTTACTTTTCAATTTTTAGAATTAAAGTTAGAATCCATAAGTTATTAAAGTTAGAATTGTTATTGAGAATTCAAAGTTAGAATTAGTTGGAATTGTGCTTTTCAAAATTATATTAAAGTTAGAATTTATAAATTATTAAAGTTAGAATTGTTATTGAGAATCCAAAGTTAGAAATGATTGAGATTGTGTTTTCTTAAGTTATATTTTAAGTCAGAATTCTTAAGTTATAATATATTTCTATAACCTCAATAATTTGTGGGTATATTTTTGTAGATGGATCGTATGTGGATGTATAATATGAATAATAGTAATCGTGTGGGTGTACATGATGAATTTGTTGAAGGTGTTGATGGGTTTATCAAACATGCAATGACACTTTACCCTTTTCAAAATGAAGGGATAATTAGGTGTCCTTGTTCTCATTGCCGGTGTATGAAGTATTTGAAACCGGAAGCGGTTAGGGTTCATTTATATAGTCGTGGGTTTAAGCAGAAATATTATGTTTGGACTGATCATGGAGAGACTGATGGGGTCAATGGTATATTTTACAATATGGTTGTCGGTGAAAGTAGTGTGTCGCAGGAATATAGTCACGTCCAATATGATAGAGTTAATGATATGGTTAATGATGCTTTTGGCGTACAGTCTGGGTTTGAACCTGAGCAAAATTTTGAGGAACCTCCTAATGAAGAAGCAATGCGCTTCTATCAAGAATTAGAAGAGGCTAGTCATCCACTTTGGGTAGGGAGTCAGCATTCTAAGTTGTCTATTGCAGTTAGAATGATTAACATCAAATCAGATTGGACTGTTGCTGAAGCTGCTATGGATTCAATGATTAAGCTTGTAGGGGAACTAGTTAGTCTGGAATTCGACATACCTAAGAGTTACTATGAAGCAAAGAGATTGGTTTCCAAATTAGGATTGTCGTATGATAGAATTCATTGTTGTCCAAACGGTTGTATGTTGTTCTATAAGCAAGATGTTGATTTAAATGAATGTAAAATATGTGGACATGCGTGTTATAAGCGGACACCAAGTGGGAAGACGGTTCCAATTAAGGCGATGCATTATTTACCTATTATACCTAGGTTAAAGAGGTTGTTTGCATCGCCGAGTTCTGCTCCTCACATGAGATGGCAGTGCGAAAATAGAAGGCCACCTGGTGTTATGTGTCATCCATCGGATGGAGAAGCGTGGAAACATTTTGATAGAACTTATCCTGATTTTGCTAGTGAATCAAGAAACATTCGTTTGGGTTTGTGTGCGGATGGTTTCACACCATACTCTGTTTCGGCTGCACCCTATTCTTGTTGGCCTGTATTTCTTACTCCATATAATCTACCGCCTGAGATGTGTATGACAAGTCCCTATATATTCCTAAATTGTGTTATCCCTGGTCGTCGTAATCCAAAAGTTTTGATTGATGTCTATCTACAGCCTTTGATTGATGAGCTAAAACAATTGTGGTGTGAAGGTGTAGTGACATATGATATATCAACTAAGAGCAATTTCAATATGCGTGCTTCTTTGATGTGGACTGTTAACGATTTTCCTGCGTATGGGATGTTGTCTGGTTGGATGACTGCTGGAAAGCTTGCTTGTCCTCATTGCATGGAAAATAGTAAAGCTTTCACTTTAAAACATGGCCACAAAAATTCATGGTTTGATTGTCATCGTCAATTCTTGCCTATGGATCACCAATTCAGGAAAATGAAACAAGCATTTAGAAAGAATAAAATTGAAAATGATCCCCCACCTCGAACATTGTCAGGAGAAGAAATTTGGGGGAGGGTTTGTCACTTGCCTAAGGTCACAGAAGTTGCCCCTTATAGACTACCTGGTTATGGTGTTGAACATAATTGGACTAAACAGAGCATATTTTGGGAGTTACCGTATTGGAAGGATAATCTTCTACGGCATAATCTTGATGTGATGCATATTGAAAAAAATTACTTTGATAATTTGTTCAACACTGTCATGGATGTTAAAGGCAAGACAAAAGATAACCCAAAAGCTAGATTGGACCTAAAGGAATATTGTAGGCGCCCTGAATTGAACTTGCAAGAGTTAGCGAATAATAAAGTGTTCAAACCCAAGGCTAGTTTTTCATTCACTTTGGAGGAGAAACGACAGATTTGTCAATGGATTAAGAATTTGCGGATGCCAGAGGGGTATGCGTCTAATTTTGACAAGCGTGCTGATATGAATGAAGGAAAATTAATTGGTATGAAAAGTCATGATTGCCATGTTTTCATGGAAACTTTGATTCCTATTGCATTTAGCCGCCTACCGGAAATAATATGGAAACCAATCACAGAGATAAGTTTGTTCTTCAAGGATTTATGTTCTAACACTTTGACGGTAGAAAACCTTCAAAGAATGGAACAGAATATTCCAGTCATTACAACTAAGCTCGAGAAGATCTTTCCATGTGGATTTTTTGATGTGATGGAACATCTTCCCATTCATCTTGTACAAGAGGCGCGCCTTGGAGGCCCGGTTCAAACTAGGTGGATGTATCCTTTCGAGAGGTAAGTAACCAAACTTACTAGCTCTTTCTTTAACAGTATTTTGTTAACTAATTACTGTTCCTATTGATATTAAAAATGTGTGCAGGACCATTGGCAAATGCAAAAAATTGGCTAAGCAGAGATCTAAGATTGAAGGATCTATTTGTGAAGCATATCTTGCAAAGGAAACAGCGCATTTCTGTTCATATTATTTCGGAGAGCAAGTGTCGTGTATGAGAAATAGGCCCAATCGTAATGATGAGGGTGGGGTTGAACATAACTACCCACCAATGTCCATCTTTAATCAACCAGGACGAGGTTCTAAAAAGCCTCCAAAACGAACCCTGAGTAGTATGGAGAGGCAATCAGTTGTGACACATGTTTTGCTCAATTGCCCTGAAATTCAAGTATATATTCGGTGAGTGTCGAATTATGTTACTGAATTAAATGGGTAACCGATAAGGGTGAAACTAATGAAAATCTTGCATATGTCGAGCAGTTACTTCGTAGAACTTGAGGGCGATGAAGCCATATATTCTAAGTTTTCCCATTGGCTGTACGATTTTGTAAGTGTGGAAATTCATTGCATAATTTTAATTAAATGTAGGCTACATAGAAGTTATTGAATTTTAATTTTCCTCCTTATTATATAGGTTTATCATACAGGAGAACATTCCCAATTTGTGAAAGATATAGCTCTTGGACCAGGCAATGAAGTTAGGACAATGAAAAAGTACATTGTTAATGGCTACAAGTTTCAAACCGAAGAAGTTTCTCAATATAAGAAGACGAATAATAGTGGAGTGTGCATTAAAGGCGATGCTGATGGTAGCGGTGTAACTGTTGATTATTACGGTGTGCTGCAGGAGATCATACAACTTAAGTATCCAGGTTACCCTAAGAAGAAGATAACATTATTTCGGTGCAAGTGGTTTGATCCAAGCCAAAGAGGTACAAGGGTGAATCGTCAACATAACATAATTGAAGTCAAACACACAAGACAATACAATCGCTATGACCCCTTTATAATTGCACAAAATGCTAAGCAGGTCTATTATGCTCCATATCCTTTGCGTAGGGATAAGGCTGATTGGTGGGTGGTTATAAAGACTAAGCCTGTGGGGAGGATTGAGGTCGATAATGCATTAGATGTGGCGTATCAAAATGATGTAACAGTTGTTCATCAAACGGTTGACACAGAGTTAGAAAATAGTTTGGAACATCCTCAACACATATTGGAAGAAGTTGATGAAGATGATGTAACTATCATAGAAAATGTTGAGGAAGAATCGACTGATGGACCTGAAACAAGCGATGAGGAAGAATCATCTGATGAAAATGAAACAAGCGAGAATGAGTGGGAGGATAACTAGTTGCATGTTAGTTTATTCTATACTTGATAATAACACAATTCTATACTTGTTAAATTTTTACCTATGATCAATATATCATTATTGAGTTATTAATTTTATGTATGCAGATGTCATCAGGTGGTAGTGATCAAGGTAGAGGTAGAGGTAGAGATAGAGGTAGAGCTGGAGGTACTAGTAAGAGAAAAGATAAAAGACCTATAGATCCTACAGCTACTAGTAGTCAGTTCATTCCGTCCGCTCCACATATGCAGTCTACTCCGCCTTCTTTTTTTATGCCTGGCTCTTCTATGCAGGGCCAGTCTGGTCAGTGGGTCTTTCAGCCGGCACCACCTCAGCCGGCATCATTTACCTATCCTACTTCTATACCTACACCTATGTATTGCCCACCACGTGGCAGATCTCCTAGCACATCGGCCACTTTGTCTTCTTCTCCTTCTCTTTATCCTTCTCCAAATGGTACACCTCCAAGTGTATCTAATTTGTGCCTTAGAGATAGCAGCTCTGAGCCTGAGTCACTGCCATCCAACCAGTCTCAGACCCATCGTCGTCCTCCTGCACCTGCTCCTGCACCTGCACCTGCACCGGCTCCTATACAGGGACCGATACATCATGGTTTACAGCCGGGAGATAGAGATGCGATAGGTCGGATTTTCATCGTGCCTGAGGGAGTTGGGTAAGATTGTCTTTTATTAAGTTTTCCTAACGTTTTTTTTCATCTTAATCTAATATGCATTATTTTTTTTAACTGCAGGTTCTATCCAGATCACGACACTACAAAAGTCATACTGGATGTTGTTCGGAGGCTTTATGGCAATCATTTTTATACTTCATGGACTGAAATCCCATATGATACTCGACAGGCTATGTTTAGAGAGTTTAACGTATGCATCTTATTATACATATTTTATAACTTGAATTTACTTTTATATAAATCATCTAACATTAGCTATTTGATTTGCAGATGTATTGTACATGGGATCCAATGGACAATGATAGGATTGCTGCAAACTTTGAGAAGAAGGGGAGTGCAAGGTTGTCTGATTGGTTTTCGAGGGCTAGAAGGTATATGACGATGCCCCAATGGCTAAACGTTGAACAGTGGGAGAAACTTAAGGCATATTGGCAAACTCCTGAGTTTATCGCCAAGTCTGAGCAGGTAAAGGCTGCCCGTGCATCCCAGAAAGGTGGCTCTTTGCACACTGCGTGTTACACCCCGTAAGAGTCTGTGCTATTTTAATTAAGACAAGAAAGAATGAGTTAAGAAAGTTCAAGGAAAGTTAATCGAGTTAGTAAGAATATCGTTATATATATGGTTGCCTTAAGTATCCCGAGGTGACATCGTAACCTAAAGGATTTGAAATCGCGTTATGAGCGTATATGAGTTAATGTGAGTGCCCTTTTAAAGTATTTGAGATTATTAGTAATGATATAGAAGATGGATAAAAGATATGAATATATTTTTGCGATTGGAGTTTCGTCGAAGCTTCGTAAGTTCTCCAGTTACGTTTAAGGTTATGGTGATTCTCCGGACCCTTCGAGACGTGTATGGATTGTTATGTATGTATATGGGTATGTATATGTATGTATAAGAGGTTACATGAGAGTTGGAAGAGGATTAGAAGATAAACGAATCTAAACAAAATGAATCAGAACAACTTCAGTAAAATCTCGGACCAGATTTTTAGCCCATATTGTTGGGGGCATATCTCCTAGTATATGAGGAGTTTTAAGGTGTTTCAAAAGCCTAAAATGAATTTCATCGAGTCTAGTATCCAACGCAACAAACCGCTCGTCAAAATGATATTTGGATAAGGAAATATGGACGATGCAATTTGGGCTGGCAGGGCAGCAAGTTTGGACCCGACCCAAACACTAATGTTTCGGCCCATGAGGCCCATTAAAGTTAATATATATGGCAAATTCACTTGAGGGCTGATCATTTTCAGCTAATATCCTCCAAAAACATTAGAGAGAGAGAGAGAGAGAGAGATCCTAGGCTAAGGAAGCCATTTTGATCAAAATCCGAGCTCCGAATCCCGAAGCTCATGAAGAGAAAAACGTTGTACGTTACGTTGCCTTCAATTTGAGATAAATATTGGTCTTGGGGGATGAAATTTTCGTGGTGGAGCTTCTGATAAGGTATTTATAAAATTCCTTTTATGTTATTAAAGTGTTTATTTAGAGTTTTAACGAATTAAAACGGAGAAAACAACATTATAAACTCGTTTGTTGTTTTGTTGAAATTTATGGGTGAGGGGCTGTTTTAATTGAAATTGATGGACTGATTTGAATTAATATTTTGGTTGTTGTAATCATGGATATGTGAGGAGAGTGAAGGAATTTAATGGTTAGAGTTGGAGTTAAATTGTTGTGGGTTGTTGTAAGGATTATAGAGATAATAATGTGGTTTTATTGCACATGAGTAGATGATGTGGTGTCGAGTGGCTGCTGTTGTATTTCCCTAAAATTTTCTGAAAATATTGCATGAAATAAGGTATAAGAAGTGCATATGGGCTGCTTGGTGTATTGCAAGTGTTCGTTAGAATTTCGGGCATCGTTATGTTACAGTTGGGGGCTGTTTTGATATGTTGTTGTTCTTGTTGAAATAAAAGAATTGAAGATATGGTTGTGTCCATATGTTATTGTTGGTATTTCTGTGTCAACAGGAGAGCAATTGGAAATTCGGATAGACAAGTTTATAGGGGAAATGCTGCCCAAATTTTTGTAGACAAGTGATGAGTTAAAGATTGAATACCAAAAGCCTTATAGTTAACAATTGGTAAAAATGACCATTTGTAGGTTTTGGGCGAAACGGAGATTGAGTTTGGACAAGTGTGAGTAGCGCGAAAGGTATGTAAAGCTTATCATTTCCTTCTTTGGCATGCCCTAGGTCTACTAGGTTGAGATTTCGGCCTCGGGGACCATCCTGCTCATCGTAACCCGAGATTAGTTTTCATTACTATTCATTCAATAGAATTGAATTATAAAAGGTGCATTTTACTAGAAAAGTGGTTGGACTTCCAAAACGTTTACAAATGTAACCCGATCGTTCTAAAACTTTCTTGGATGACTCCGTAGAGTCTAATGGGCGTGATTCTCGTCCGCCGCCTCGACTTGGCCCGAGGTGGGCCCGCTATCCCCGATGCCTCTCTTATTGTTCTGTTTGTCTTATTCCCGTACGGTAAGTCAAGGGAACTCATGGTTATTGTTCCGACTACTAAACGGGAGATATTTTATCTATCCCGAGACGGATTTTAATGATTATTGACCCAATTGTGGGGACCGAAACCCTGACATGTGATGTACGGCTTTAGCCAATGTACTCTTGTCCGGAGTTCGCAGGTAACTCCTGGTTATTATGCTGTTCACTATATGATAGGTGTTATGACCACCTTCATGAGCATTATAAAATGTTTTTGACATCTAAAGCGTTTTTAAAAATCTTACCCTGAGATTCTGGACAAACTACTTATTTTCTTTATTTTCCGATATACGATTTTGGTATACCTGAGTCCTGTGTGATGCATGATCCTGGCATGTGTGATTATGTTTGGAAAGTGATAATTTGGCATTTTGTCTGGTTATCTTCTGTGTTACCGAGTCCCGGGCCGGTTATGTGAATATGCGCATATGTGATATTGGCCGCTGGACCCTCGACCGCGGCGTGCCCGACATTGACTGCTGGACCCTTGACCGCGTCATGCCGGACGTGTGGCATTGACTGCTGGACCCTTGACCGCGTCTGCCGCACTTGTGATTATGCCGACATAGACCGCTGGACCCTTGACCGCGGTATGTCGAACTTGTGATAGAAAACCGCTGGATACTTGACCGCGGTATGTGTGATTGTGACCGCCGGACTTATGGCCGCGGAAATTGTGCGTTGATTCTTCTATGTGTGTGAAACAAAGATGTTTTCCAAAAGAAAGCAAACATTTTGTCATCCCGATTGCCGTGTTGATTTCTCCGAAACTTCTTTTGCCTGTTGTACGCCGGATACGACTCCTTAGTATGCTGGCTATTGTGCTCGCTTTCTATATATCGTATTTCAGTTGTGACTTTGCTTTCTGTGTTGTATGCTTTACATACTCAGTACATATTTCGTACTGACCCCCTCTTTTCGGGGGGCTGCGTTTCATGCCACGCAGGTACTCCCAGGTGAGTTGAAGACAGTATAGAAGATGTTCCAGTGCAGATGGCAAGCTCCATTTGTTCCCGGAGTGCTGCCGAGTCAGAGTTGGTATGTTATGCTTTCTGGATTACGTTAGAGACTTTGCAGACAACGTCGTGGGTATTGGTTGTCAGTCTGTAAGCGGCTCCGTCAGCCAAAATGCCGATCTGTGTTATGTACTGAATTTTGTATGATTATTGATTCGTTATGCTTGGAAGCTACGTGAAAGAATATTTCTGGAAAAAAAAATTACGATGTATTTCATCTCATTTGATTTGAAAAGTTTGACATGATTTTATGTGCAGCAAGAGTCTGAGGGTTCGCTCGGCCCTAGGTAAGGGTCGGGTGCCCATCACACCCTAGCGGAATTGGAGTGTGACACTGCGGGTGCAAGAAGTCAGGGCACGTGGCTAGGACAATGGTAAGTAATTTTATACTTTTAAAGTTACCTACGATCAATATATCATTATTGAGCTATTAATTTTATGTTTAACTTTTTTTTTTTTTTGCAGAAAAAAGCTATGGGACAGATGCCAACTCAGGATCAGCTATTCCTAAAGACCCATACAAAAAAGAAGAAGCACGAGTCGGATCCGACCTTATGGGTTGAGGACAGGGCTCGTGATTCCTATGTAAGTGATAATTTTATTATTTAAGTAATTATATATAAGTTTAATTATGATAATATTCGTTATATACTAAGTTTCATTTTTTAATATACAAAGGCAATATATGGATCATGTGGACCAGTACAGCCAAACTCAGCCTGAGCATCCGAGCCGTCCTCCACCGGAATTAGAGATAGATTTTTGGTGTAGAGCAGTTGGGGGAGTACAAAAGGGTAGAGCGTACGGTCTAGGCCCAAGGAACAACTTAAGTCGCCTTCGGTCAGGATTGCGAGGTGAAGGGTCTTCTCGACAAGCCGAGGGAGTTGATGATGTTCAGGTCGCAGCTATGGCGCAGCAAATTGCTGAACTTAATAGGAATTTAGCTGAAACTGAGGCAAGAAGAGTTTAGGAAAGTAACACCATGAAAGCGAATATTGAATTGCTAATGGCACAAGTCAAAAGCCACATCGCATGTGGACGTTTTGGTGTGCCCCCTTCTCCCCCTCCCTCTGACCCAGAAGATGATGATGACGGTGATTTCGTAGCCCGAACACCGGATGATCAGTTGTAGTAGTTTGAATTTAATAATGGACTTATGTTAAAACTAGTTAATGGTACTTTTGGTTGGTCATTTAAATATTTCAGAACTTTGAAGGTTTATTTAGATCGTATTTGATGTGTTTTATTATTACTTAGGATAATTTTATGTGTTGTAGCTCTTTTAGAATTGATTTGGAGCATTTTAATGCTAGTTTTGAGCAGCTTTTGTTATTGGTTTCTGAGCAGAGTTTGGTACTGGTTTTTGTGCAGGTGTGGTTGCAGAAAATGCATGATTTGCATGCTGAAAATTTTCCAGAAAACCGACGGAAAATCGACTCTGTCCGTCGATTTTCTGGAAATTAATTTTGCAGATTTTCCAGAAAACCGACTCTGTCCGTCGGTTTTCTGGAATTAATGCTTATATTTTACAAAAAAAACCGACTCGCTGTGTCAGTTTTATAATTAAAAATAAAAAAATTATATAAAAAAACTGACGCAGTGCGTCGTTTTTTCATAAAATATATATTATTTATATATAAGATAAAAAATCCGAATTTAATAAAACCGACCCTGTCCGTCGGTTTTTTAATTTTTTTTAATTTTTAAAAATATTTGAATAAAACCCGACGGACAACGTAACCGATGCTGTCCGTCGGTAAAAACCGACATTGTCCGTCGTTTTTCTGAAAGCGAGGCTATTAAAACCGACGGACGTTAAAATGTCGGTTTCCCGTCGGTTTGGTTAAAAAACCCGACGCTAGACGTCGGTTTTTGTCAACGGTTTTTTCCGTTTTTTTAGTAGTGACGTGAGAGTTCTTGACTGACCAACACTTTGCCCCGTATAACAGAGTCAGTCTAACCACCACTTTGTAGAACTTGCCCTTAAGTTTTGGTGGCACTTTCTTGTCACACAGCACTCTGGAAGCGAGCCTCCATTTCAACCATCCTGCATCAATACGATGTGTGACATCATCGTCAATATCCCCATTCCCTTGTAAAATAGACCCAAGATACTTGAAACTCCCTTTTTTTTTGGATGACTTGGGTACCAAGCTTCACTTCCACGTCATCCTCCTGAGGTACACCACTGAACCTGCACTCCAAGTACTCTATCTTGGTCCTACTCAAGAGAGTTTGAAACGATTTATGCTCCTCTACTCCCATTAATGGTTGCACATTGTTATCTGATCTTTTGCCTCAATAATACAGACTTGTAGTGCTAGTGTTAAAGACTACTAGTATTCCCTTTTTTCTTTACCTTTGCAGTCAATATTGTGAACGAGACAGAGTTGTCGTAAGAGCGTAATTCATGATGTGTGGTCCAGACATATGTCACAGGTTCGAACTCTTTCATAGACAAAATCCTAGTATTTAAGTGGGGAACCGTAGAGCAAAAATCCCATTAATCATCGAGTTTTTGAATCATGCATCACTGACCCAAGAAAATAAGATAAAACACTGAGGAACATACAAGAGAAGAAAGAACACCCTGCTATAAAGTGCATAAGGAGGAATGAATTACATATGTAAATATCAACAACAAATTCAAGAAACTAAACCCAAACCGGGAAAGGAAGAAAAAAAAAAAAAAAAGGAAAACCAAAGTTCCCATGATGCTCTAAATCTAAATATTCCTCTGGCATCATGTCCAAGTATGAAGTACATATGTAGACAAACCAGTATCTAAACTCTGTACTGTGTCCCTGTAGTTCCATTTCCATTGCCATTATACCAATTTGCTTCATGAAGACCTTGTGGATTCTTCTCAACAGTACTATTTACAGACTTGTTCCTTTTAATAACCACACACCACGTGATAACCTCCAAGAATGCAGCAATGATTCCTAGACCAACTAGTGTTGCAATATAAGATGTTTCCCATTTCTTCTCAGGTTTCAATATGTTCAAACCTTTGAATATATTGATAATTCCCAGAACAACAATTGAGTAACCAACTGATCTGTGGTAAATGTTCCAGTAGATCCTGTGCTTGTGATCCCTTTTTGGCCTTAGAAGTATAGCAGTGGCCTGTAACCAAAGGCATATTCAAAATTATTTTCTTAGAGAATGTTTCCAATGTTTGATTGGTGCGTGGAAAAAAAAATTCAAAAAAAGTATAGGATAAATAATACTAGTAAATCAGAGGAGAGTGCTTCGGTGAATTTCTCGAGTACTAAAGACTAATAATAATGTCAATAAGTCTAAGTTGGAACAAGTAACATGGAGTTACAATAGAAGTTAAGATAAGTTGTAAGGATGTAAGGAAAATCAGTTATACGGTCTATGTTGTTCGGACTCTCAAAAATGTCGCGGTACCCGTGTCGGATCCTCCGAAAACACATTACTTTAGGAGGATACGACACGCACCTATCAATATTTTTTAACATTGCGAGAAACATAGCTAATGTCTAATGTCTGCCCGCAAGTGAGGAAGTCATTTTCCCCTACCAACCGAACACTAGAAAATGACTTCCTCCGAAAAAAATGTTCTTAAAAAGTAACTTCCTTCATGCCAAACAGTCAAAAAGTGTTGTAAGTAATAGTGAAATAAAGAATGATTAGAGTACCTGGAGAGTGGCCAAGGAAAACAGGACAATGCCAATGGTTCTATGAGCAGTATATTGAATACCATGGGACTCACTCCCAAGTTGGAGACCAATAGCCCAGCCAGCAACACCAATAACATAAGCTGTGATTTGCCAAATAGAGTGAAGGTAAAACCATGCAGGGTCTGAAAACACCTTTAAGTATCTTGCAAACAAGATACCAATAGGCATCATAATCCCCCAACTCACTGCATTTAGCAGTCCGTGAAACTGAAAAAAATCCATTGAAAAAACAAGTTAGAAACATAGTACTTATTTCAAAGAAAAAAATGGGGTTAATTTCGCGTATATCGCTAAACAAGTAAACATTGTCCACTATAACAGTAAAATGCCAAAATGACTTTTAGTTATAATAAAGTAATTGAACTTTACCTACTGTAACAATAAAGTCACTAAGTTTTATCCACTAAAACAATAAATTCAAAAAACTATGTTTTGTTGCATTAAATAAAAAGAGCAGCCTTGGCACGGAGCATCCCGCATGCACACAGGGTCCAAGGAAGGGTTGCACCCCAAAGGGGATGTGATAGCAGAAGCCTACCCTAGCGCAAGTATCAATGGATAATTCTAAGACTTGAACCTGAACTTTTTCTACAATAATCAAAGTCGCTAAACTTTGTCCACTGTAATGACAAAACCTATTCATGATTAAGGAGACTTTACTGTCATAGTAAGTAAAAGTTCAGTTACTTTTTTGCGACAAAAGAGTAGTTTTGTAACTTTACTACTATAGTAGGTAAAGTTCAGTGACTATACCAGAAGTTAAAGCAAATGAATTGGCTCACATTTTTCTTGTTAAGTGATGAGCTTGCTCCTTTTGTAGTAGTCCTAGATTGTCCAGAAAGAAGGCTGAGAAGTCCAGCAGATTGAGCATGAGCAATGGAAGTATCATGCATTGCTGGAGAATCCCCAGAAAGTGGACCTTCTTGCCAAACTTGGTTCACAAATGTAGAGTTAAAATTCTCAAGCTTTAAAGTAGCAAAAATAGTGAATTCATTATTCAAATAAGTAGCTGACAAATTAGAGACATTGAAACTCAAATCCCCTTCTTGTAACTGTGTCTGATAACTAGTAATAGGTGATGTATAAACTCTCATTTTCCCATCTGATTTTTGATATGCAACAAGTGCTTGTGAACCAACCATACCTTGTGAAGTTGGATTTATAGCCCATGCCACCCATCTATTGGAGGCAACTTTAGTGTGTCGATAGGCGATTTTCGCTGTTTTTGAAGAAGGGTTATAATTCCAGTGAAGGAATGAGTTCAAAAATGGAAGATCACTGCATGAAGTGAACAACATTTGGTTGTTGCTTGTGAAGTTGTACTTTGTGCATGATTGAGCATAAGTGGATGACACAAACAGAGTAAACAGAACACATGAAATCAAGAAGCCACTTGACATTTTCAAGAACGTTAAGGATTTTTGAATACTATGTTGTTGTTCTTGTTGTTGTAAGTGTTTGGAGAGAAGTTTATGATGGAATGAAGAGAAGTGGAATTAAGGATTAATATATATATAAAGGGTGTGTGGGGTTAAGGTTAGTTAGATAGTTTGGCTTGTAAGATTTCTTTATTTTTTGTTAAGGCACTTGTCAAAGTGCTGTTTACTAATTGACTTATGTTTCAACAACCATTTCCCTTTTTTTCACACCTGCACATGTCTAACATTCAACTGCAATTCATTTAATTTTGATGATGAAAAGGGAAATAAGTTTTAAACAAATGAAAGAATCTTTCGAGAAGATTAAATTTGTTTAAAAGTACAAAAGTTGCTTGATTCTTGGTACATTTTGAAGTTAAATTTCTCTCATATAATACTTTAGTTCTTTGATGGAGGTTGTATATTTTTAAATTTCCTGAGAGTCCATTACAGATTTCTTATTGTATTTGGTCTTCTTTTTTTCTTTCTGATGAGGAGTTGTTTTCACTATCAAAATAGAAATGATTTTGGATTTGATTCAATAAAAATTCAAGCTTCATTTTGAATGAAGTCAGACGATACAATTTTTTTGAATGGTGCACAGTTCTTCTTTTGATGATAGATTCAATCTCTGATAAAAGAGATATATCTTGATTATATATTTATATTTCATCTCTTGAGTAGTTTAGTACTGGTATAATGGTCGGTTTGATGAGTATTTATAGTTATTATCTTGAAACCGAAAAAATGCTTTATTTTTGTCCTAATTTATCATGATTCAACATTAGAAGTATATATAGGATCATTATCTAATGAGCTTAGATATAGTAAAACTATAATTCTAACAACTTCTTTGCTCTTTAGATACTTTGCTTGAAGAGGTAGGATTTTCAGTTATTAGAGCAAAATTTTGCATGTAACACAAATCTTGACTCCACAACTAAGTTCTAAGTCAAAAAAAATGATATGGCTAATTATTGGAAATATGTACCACGTTGAAACAATCTTAACCACTTTCATTCTTTTAACAACAAGACAAAATCACACAGTAAAAACACTAATAAAGCTCATTGGTTATGAACCTTTAGGCTTAACAACTTCATTATATTAACTACTTATTTTGTACTTTTTAACAAATTGAATATTTAATTTAGTGGGTTTGGGATAGAACATAACTTGTTGGGTTAGGTGCATGATAATAGACAGTGCCACACAGCTAGGTCAAACCAAACCCAACTCACCCACTCACCCCACCCCCTACCCCATTACCCCCACCCCACTCCACAAATCATCCAAAGGAAAGGGTGACCTAAACCTTTAAGACTCCTATGAACTATTTACATTTGTCCTTAAATCCCATCTTCTTGGAATCATTTCTATCTAGGCCTTTGATTTAATGAGCAGCCCAACTTTTACCTGCCCATTTATAACTCAACCCGTATTTGATCTGCATGAAATATGGATGGGTTGAGTTGACACATTTTTTGCTCAAAATGTTTTCGATCTGTTCAAATTTAACCCGACCTGCTCATTTACCATCACTAAATTTAAATTATTTGCGCTGATGGTGTAAAAAATATTTAGAACATTAGATTATTCGTAAGATAAGTTATAGGTAAATCTCTATCATAACATTAACTAAAAACCTGGTATAGTAGGTCAAATTACACTAGAGGTACAAAAACAATATATTATATTGTCAGTCTATATAATTTTAATCCTAATTAATTCCTTATTTTATCATTAGTTTTGTGTTTTTCTTGCACCTACTGGTCCTTTTTGGTAGGATCTAAACACCTTTTTATCACCTTTTTTGTATTTTAAAAAAAATAACTTAAGTTTTAGCTAAAGTCATAAGTCATTTATTGCTACGTACAAACTGCAATTGGGATTGCTGGCTAAAATTTTAAATAAAGCATCTGTAATTGGGCTCGGAGGGTATTGTTCCAGCCCATTGGTGAGAACATTTTGCAGAAATAGCCTCTACTAGCCGCTTTTCACTTTTCAGACATATCTTTGTGATTATTTTAGAGTTTCAAATTAAAGGGGCTAAAAGGTTGTTCTTGGTGAATTTATCCGGGCAATTGGCGCGAATGCCCCTCTTTTGGGCTGGTCTTTAGATTTTGCCCCTCAAAATGGTGGTCTTTAATTATTGCCCTTCCGAGCAAAACTAACATAGTAAAAAGACATTACTACCCCTAACCGTTATATATAAAACACAACAAAAATCGTTATTCTCAAATCCTTCTATCGTTAACCCAGCCCAACTTCGTTCCCAAGCCAGATTTCTCAATTATTCAAATCGTTGTTTCAAGTCAGATTTCTCCATTGATTTTGCTGCTACAGCATCAGTAAAAGGTACAAATCTTAATTCAACTCAATTTAACGATTTTATTGAGTTTAGATTGTTAATATTTGAAAAATATCATCTTCTACGACCTGATTATTAAGAAACAGATGACATACAGCTCAGATTGAACATTACGCATGATAAAATTAATCAGCAAAATAGAATCGATTGGATTTAATGCTTTGTTCTGATTTTAATTACTTTATACCTTAATTAAATTAGTATACAATGCTTATTTACTTGAAATTGTAATTATAGTAAATTCAATTTAAATCAGGCAATGCTTATCGATTTAAACTTGAATTAAGGTAAACTGTGTGCAAATTTAGAACAAGTATGCCGGAGGAGGCAAAAGTTCAATTTACAAAAGAGTAGAGTATGCCGTTAACGGAAATGTTCTGAACCAATTTCATAACAAGTATGCCGGAGAAAGCAAAAGTTCTGGTTTATATAGAAGTATAAATTAGTCCAGTTGCGTCAATCCTCTAATTGGAACAACTGTTGCAGGAATTTGATTTAAATTGGATGAAGGTAGAGGAGGTTTTCATTTTTTTAAACCAAAAAAGTTACTGCATTATCATCAGCAAAACAAAAAGTGTTTATGCCGGAGGAGGCAAAAGTTCAATTTACAAAAGAGTAGAGTATGCCGTTAACGGCAATGTTCTGAACCAATTTCATAACAAGTATGCCGGAGAAGGCAAAAGTTCTGGTTTATGTAGAAGTATAAATTAGTCCAGTTGCGTCAATCCTCTAATTGGAATAATTGTTGCAGGCATTTGATTTAAATTGGATGAAGGTAGAGGAGGTTTTCATTTTTTTTTATTTTTTTTTAACCAAAAACAGTTACTGCATTATCATCAGCAAAACAAAAAGTGCTTATGCCGGTGGAGGCAAAAGTTCAATTTACAAAAGAGTAGAGTATGCCGTTAACGGCAATGTTCTGAACCAATTTCATAACAAGTATGCCGGAGAAGGCAAAAGTACAATTTACAAAGTAGTAGAGTATGCCGTTACAGGCAAAGTTCTGAACAAACTTCTGAACAAGTATGCCGTAGAAGACAATACTTCTGTTTAGAAGCCATTAAAGTAAAATTCTACAAACCTAAAGAAACATACACTTCATTAACATACATTTATATATATATATATATATATATATATATATATATATCCACAAAACATAAAATCCTAACTTCATAAGTACCAAACTACCATCATCAGTTCTAATTTCATGTGTACCCATTCCAAATTGCCCCATCGTCAACTTGGCCAGTGTGCTGGAATAACCTCTGCCTTACAAATCGTAATTCTCTTCGCAGATCATCATTTTCTCTACTTAGAGCACCGTATTAATTCATGAAGTTATGCCGGAACCGGCATAACTTCAGTTTCAAAAAGCAAGAACTCTGCCGGACCCGGCATATGTTGCCTCAGACAAACACATTCTTCACAAAACCCAGATTATTAAACAAAAATAACAACAACAACATAAAACAGCTGTTCACAGGCAAAACTTCAAAGATTCAACAAAGAGAAAACCAAAACGCATATCAAAATCAACTAAAACATATTACGACATTCATAATACGACATTCAAAAAACCAGAATATATACATGGAGAACGAAACTAAAGTTCAAAAAATCATACAGACACTGTAAAAAAACACTATAATTTTAAATAAAAAAGGATCAATTAAATATAAAAAACAACGAAGACAAAGATATCAATTCAACAAACAACAATTTAACATAAAAACAAATATTGAAACGAGCAAAAGATCTAAATTCATACCTAAATTTTAGAACAGATAAGACAGACACAAAACAGAGGAAGAACGAAGAAGCAAAAAAAGAAAAGAAAGGGGCAAATGACGAAATAGAAAGGATTTTAATGGGGTAAGGGTAATTTCGTCAAAAAAACATTCATTAAATAGCCGGCAGAGGCAAAAATTAAAGAAGGCATAAATGAGGGGCAAAATATAAAGACAAGCCCAAAAGAAGGGCACTCCGCTCAAAAAAAAGAATTTATCCGGTCATTTTCATAATTGAAATGCAAAAAGTATTTGCGTATGAAATATTCAAGAACACCACCTGCTACTTTAATGGGCCGCCTAAAGGCCCAAAGAGATTGAGAGGACAAAAATTTCATTTTTTTTGGGCGGATTCTCCATCGAAGGCACTGGTCTTTAATTTTTGTCCCTCAAATTGGTGGTCTTTAATTTTTGGCCTTCACCTAATACCTCAAGGTTCTGGATTCGAACTCCAGCTCAGTAAAAAAAAAAAAAGGAATTTTGCAAGGCAGAGATTTGGATTCGCCATGCAAAACAGGCAATGCAAAACTCTGCCTCTGAATAATTCAAAACACTGCCTGAAGCCTAACTTTGGCTCAAATAGGCCTACTTTGCTACGAAACTCTGCCTTGTGATTTTTTTTTATTGAGCCGGGGTTTGAACCCAAACCTCATGATATTAGGCGAAGGAAAAAAATTAAAGACCACCAAGTTGAGGGACAAAAATTAAAGATCACTGCCTTCGAAGGGTAATCATGCAATGGACCAAACAAGAAGAATCACAAAATAACTACTATTAAGCCCAAGTGCACCAATTAGGAAAGTAATAATAGCGCAGGCCAGTCACTTTTCAGCTTTGTAATTAAAAAATATTACTCCCTCCGTCTCATATTATTTGTTCACTTTTTTCTTTACACGCCCTTTAAGAACTCATAAATAAAAGTATATATTACTACATTACCCTTATCCCTCTCCAATTAATTGCACTGTAATCAATATTGATTACTTTAAAAAACAATTAATATTAAGGGTGAAATAGAAAAAACTTAATTAATTCTATCTTGATTTTGTAAATGAACAAATATTTTGGGACGGATATTTATAGTAATGTAGACAACAAATATGAGACGGAGGGAGTATCACGGAGCTTCAAGTTTCACATATAAAATTCCATTGTAATGTCTTTGAAATTTGAAACTCAATGTCAAATTTCTATTATTTAATTACATGGTTTAAAAATTGACTCTGAGAATTTTGTCTATTAAGAAATACTCCCTCCGGATCAATAAAAGAGTCCACTTAGCTATTTGCACGCCTCTTAAGAAAATACTAAGTCCTAGACAAAAATAGGTAATTTGACTAAACTACCCCTAATTAAATAGGTATTGAGATTTGATCATATAACACTTAATAGGGGCAAATATGAAAAAATAAGGTTAATTCTTTCTTGATTGGCTAAGTGAACTTTTTTTTTTATCCAAGAAAAAAAAGGCTAAGTGAATTCTTTTTTTGATCCGAAGGGAATAATATCCAGCAACCAAACAATCATTTCGTTATTAACAACATATCCAATGTAGCTCCACAGCCATTTCGTTATCAACGAAAATCTTAAAAGAATTAGTCAAGAAAATAAGGGTTAACAAATAGTGAATTCTGGATTTAGAATCTGTAAACTTTTTCTACATATATTTATATATTTCTTTTCACACGCACATACGTATAGAGGTCCAAATCAACGAGTTCAACCGAATTTGTTGTGTTTACTCTAGATTTTCGACTGGAAAAACAAAAACACATAAGTAATTACCAATAGAAAATCTTGATTATACGCTCCTTTTGTTTTTATTTTGATATTTCAGGTATAGAAAGCTGAATAAATAATCCCTTGGTACTAAACTTTTCTTGAAAGATCACCCAAAGACATTTTTCTTTTATAAAAGCCATGAGGAGTAAGAGATAATGAATTACGTCTTTTTCTCACTGACTAAAATGGACCAAATTAATTGAGTGCCCAGCTTAAAATAAGAAGATTATTATTATAGAAAGAAAGTGACTCTTAGTACTTTTTCAAGTATAATCTAAAACTAAATGATGATGATCTAAGCCGAGAGGTCACTTTTTTGCAAGGCTGTCAACAGTTCAAGAAAATTTTGAAAAAGATTATAAGTCCACTTTATTAAGGGCCTGTTTGTCCATAGATACCAAAAAAAATTCACTTTTTTTGGAATTTTGGAGTTGGACTTGGAGTTGTGTTTGGTCATACTTTTTGAAATTGTAGTTTTTGTTGAAATGTAATTGTAAAAAAGTGAAAAATTTGAAATTTTTTGAAAAACATGTTTTTTTTTTGTTTTTGGAATGCCGGAATACAACTTCAAGTTGTATTCGAAATTCATATGGCCAAACACTGAAATGTGAAAAAAGTGATTTTTTTTTTTGAAATAAAGTGAATAATTCTTATGGCCAAACGCCCACTAAGAAAAATGAGCAAGAACCAGCTTTGGCCTAGTTAATGAGTTCGATATGAACTCATATTTCATCCTAGTTCAATACGACCATATAATTAATTTGGAATTTCTGTAAGAATTTTCTTTCTTTGACTTTTGGAGAACGAAAAACAACTAAAATTTTGAATTCGTGCAGTCAATACCGAAAAATAGAACTTGTCTATGATATAGCGAAATGTTTTTAGGGAGGATGGTTATTAAATAAAAATTTGATGTATTATATATTTTCACTGCATATTACGTTTTTCATAGTTGATTTGATTTGTCGCACTTGAGCTGAGGCCCGAGGGTCTTTCAGAAACATTTTCTCTACCTCCACGAGGTATGGATAGGTCTACACACACTCTATCCTCGATAAAAACTTATCCACACAGGTGTTTATACCAAATCAATAGATGCATGTCATGTGTATGAATATACATGCATTATGTAAGTATATACCCTCTACCCTCGCCCAAACTCCAATTGTGAATTACACCGGATATGTTATTATATTATCTTGGTAAATTTTTCTTTAAAATTTCGAGAAAAGAATTCTTGGTCTGAGTAGTTGAACATCAAGGCCATCAATCTTAAGTAAACATCGCTATTGGTCCTCAACATATGGCATATTTGTTCGATTTGTTTTAACTTCTAGGCCTTTAATTTTCAAGTATGTAATCACCATTGGTTATCAACATATGGCACATGTTCCAATTTTGCTTATAACTTGTCTAGCATGTCAACTTTTTTCCCTTGTGAGTTGTGTGTAAGACATAATCCAAAACATTCCATTAGATCAAGAAAAAGAACCAATATCATTAAAGCTAACTAAAGAATCTGAATATATCTAATAAATAAGATTACATGCAAATATGTACAAGCTTTCTCATAGACAATGCATCCGGTATTGTTGAAGCTTTCAAATGTTTTCCTCCACACGCTATTGATGAAATTCATCCAAGAAAGAGCTTGATTTTTTTTTCTTCTTTTCTTGGATTCTGATTCAGCAATTTGGTACACGCTTTGGGGCCCGATTAACCTGTGTTAGCGCAGGAAGTCCCACTTTGAGGGATAAAACGTTCCTTGCCAAAGAAGATGTCTTTTCTAGTGATCAAAATCGACATCTCTGATTAATAATGAATGAGTACTTATCACTTTACCATAATATATACTCAAAATTCTCAACAAGCATTCTCAATCTCTCGATTATGGTCCAAGAACAATAGAGAATCTGTTTGGTCAAGCTTCTAAAACCAGCATATTTCGAAAAATGTTTTTTTTGAAAAGTATTTTTGACGAAAAGCAAATTGTGTTTGGCCAATTAATTTTCGAAGCACTTTTGAGCAGCAATTAGTGTTTGGCCAAACTTTTAAAAAGTGTTTCTAAGTGTATTTTTCTCAAAAGTGTTTTTCAAAAAAATGCTTTTGGGCAAAAGCTGTTTTTTTTTAGCTTCTGAAAAACTGTTTCTGCTACTCCACAAAAGCACTTATTTTCTCTCAAAAGCTTGGCCAAACACCTCACTTTTTTTAGAATAAGCACTTACTGGAAAAAATAAGTATTTTTGAGGAAAAATAAGCTTGGCCAAACAGGCTATTAACATAGAAATGATCCGGTCCTTTTTATATCTTTGGGAACGAGACGTAATTTACGTGTGATTTGTTTAATTAGTTAGATATATTTCATATTTTTAAGGCAAAATCAAAAATTCAAAAACGAATAAAGATTATAACATATAGCCAAAAGCTTCCTTAGTCAAATATCACTGATGAGAAACTAAAAGTTAAGGAAGTTTTTATTTATTTCTGAACAATCACAGGCAAAAGTGTATGAGGATTGTGTTGATATATTCTTTGCTTTCACACGTGTATTCTCTCACTTTCACATTACAAAAACAAAGGAAAAATATTCTCAAAAGAATAGCACCTTGATTTCAGAATGAGGAATATAATGAAGTTTCAGATTCATGGAATGAGAAAAAAAAAAAATCATTGTTTGCCATACATATTCTTTAAAAGAAGTTTCTCAAAGTCTGAACGGGCCCTTCCATTCATTTAGTCATTACCTCCTGAGTTGAGTTATTTAAGCTAAATCTTGTCAACTTACTAAAATATAGGAGTAAGTATTTTAAGAAGGTTCTCGCCTTATCAATCAGATATGGTTAAGTGAAAGACGAGTATGCAATTGCAGTGGTGCATCCATTAATTTGATATAAACAACAATGGCGGTTAATATTATTCCCTAATGGCATAGGAGTAAATGATTGCAAGATAATCATCATATTTTCATAAGAAAATAGTCTTTGGACATAAATTAACCCCAAAAGCTTGTTTAAGACAGCGGCGGAGACAGAATTTAAAGTTTATGGGTTCTAGATATGTCAACATACCCGTAACACATATGAGTTACTCGGTTCGCAACTAAAGCTATTGGGTTCACTCGAACCCGCAACTAATGATCTAGCTTAGTCTCTTATTGCCCAAGACCACAAAAGACATAAATGATCCAAGCCCAACCAATGTGGGGCTCAACCCCCGACACGCCCAAGACTCGATGCATGGACAATATAAGATAGGGGATCAATATTGAGTAAATCATGAATGAGTTAGCTCAGGTATCATGATTAAAAAATGAAACTTAAGCTTAACTCAACCCAAAAAACTGAGAGGTAAGGATTGTATAAAACTTATATAAATATACAAATTAATGGTCCAAGTCCAATCGATACGAGACTCAACATATTTACTTTACTTTTACCACTGGAATATTTAACAAGAATTAAATACTTGTACCATGGAATATATATATATACATATATCCTTTCCTTTTCAAGATTTCCTGAAAAACACTGGTTGTCTCCTTATCCTGC
This sequence comes from Lycium barbarum, assembly GCF_019175385.1. NCBI lineage: Eukaryota > Viridiplantae > Streptophyta > Magnoliopsida > Solanales > Solanaceae > Lycium > Lycium barbarum. Next base: position 931,311 of record NC_083346.1, on the reverse strand, counting down.
CTCCTTGTGTATACATGAATCTAAACGCTACTAATAATGCTATTTTGTCCATTATTGAGCTATTTAGATGAAATATCAAATCTGTCTCTGCATTTTTGTGCAAACAATAAATAAATTAAGTAGCACTTTTTTCTACGATATTCTTGTACTTATACTATAAAAATATCAAATATGAAACTTCGAGGAAGTATCACAAATAAGACCAAAAATAATCAAATACGTATGAGTATTAAAAAGAAAAAGAGAAAAAAAGCTTAAGGATCGGCATGCTTTGATTGGATTCTATTCATACTTTTAAAGTTGGCTACTGGATTAACTTTTATTTCTTTCTTTTTATTCTTTTTATAAAATAAGAGCAGCTTTAATTCTAATAGAAAAAAGAAAAGATGAAATCAGAAAAAGAAAAAAGAGGACAAGAACAATCAGATTTTGCCAGTTTGATGGGACCTTTATACCTTTATGTAAACCTAACTTAACAGAAATAACTGTGCTATGAAAAAATACTTTATTAGAAAAAGATAAAGGTAAGTATTTATTTATTTCAATAAATTTTGTGGTAAAACAAAGAAAACGTAAAGTAGGATACATCGAAGTACAATTATTTGCTTAATACCTAGTAGAGTATATTAAATTCATAGGTATACAGCAAATCTTAGTGGGTCAACTACTTCAATCTTCTAATTTGACCTCTAATTCTATTATTTAATTAAATCCAGAAGAATAAATAAATAAATAAATTGTTTTCGTCTGAGAAGGCTACATGTAGAAGAAAAGAGACAAAAGAGCCTATTGAAAGTCTAGACTCTAGAGTACAAATGTAAAAATTCTACAGGTGAAATATCACTTATTGGAAATGACACAAAATAATCAGTTACAATTTGTTAAGTACTACTAAAAAAAAATTCTACTTTGTTAAGGTAAAACTTTTCTACTTGTTAAAGGTAAAAACTTTTCTACATTAGGTAATCTCTTGCTTTCATGTTATGGTATTGCTCTTTGTTGAAGCTCTCGAGTGAGATTTCTTCACGCCTAAATAGTAGCAGAATCCTTGGGTAAATATCTCAAAAGGTCATTGAATTTTGAGAAATTATGTAGTAAAATCATTAAACTTTGCTACATATTAATAAAATCACTCAACTTTAGTCTATTATCTCATAAAATCACTCAATCACATATGTCATCAAAAAAATCTGACATGACAATATTAATTAATTATTTTATGTCATGTAGATGTAAGCCCCACAATAAAATAAAATAAATCCATATTTTTATACCCATACCCACTCACCAACCCAATCCATCCATATCTAATAGCATCCTGTCCTATTCTTGGAATAAAAAGAAAGTCAGAACTGAGAAATATGCTGCTTGAATAATCTAGTGATAATTTCTTGGAGGCGACCTTCCTTTCCAGCCACACCTGGGGCATGTTGATTATGATATTGCAGCTACACATCTATACAAATGGACCTCTTCGTATTTAATTATAAATATTCACATGATATTCCTCAAGGACTTGTTGAGTTTTGGCAAGCTAGAGTTTTGCAATTTGCTATGTTTTTAAGTTTTATGAAGATTGTCTATAGAGCAAAAACAGTGCATTGTCTATCACTCTGACGTTTATCCTTTATTATCTCTTCTTTACTTCTAACCGAAACAGTGCATTGTCGAGTACTTATTTTGGATGAAGGGTTGGTGAGTGGGTGTGGATATAAAGATATATTTTTTTTTTATTATTGTGAGACCCACGTCTACATGACATAAAATAATTAATTAATATTGTCATGTCAGATTTTTTTTATGGCATATGTGGTTGAGTGATTTTATGAGTTAATAGGCCAAAGTTGAGTGATTTTATTGATATGTACCAAAGTTCAATGACTTTATTATATAATTTCTCAAAGTCCAACGACCTTTTGAGATATTTACCCCAGAATCCTTGTACTTCGGCCCTTGATCAGATAAATCTCCGCACCTTATGACCTACAATTAAAAATAAACCCTGAGACAAGCAGGGTCAGAGCTACAAATAGATTGTAGGTTCAGTCGAACCCAATATATAGCTTTGATCCAAACTCTTTATTTGTCTTAAGAAATTCATTGGATAAATACAAATTATTAATTTAGAAATTAATAACTTAAAAGGACTAAAATCTCGAACCCATAAGCTTCAATCTGGGTCCGCCTCCGAGGACGAGATGGGTTATATAATATAATCCAGAGAATAGTTGTATCTTATTACTTTTGAACTATATGTAATACCATGACACATTTTCTAACATTAAAAAAGATGTAATTTCATATTTATCCCTATCTCTGTGAGGTGAAAATGAAATTTCAATGGCAAAAACGACAACATTATCTTTTCATTAAGGGGTCGTTTGGTTTAAGGACTCATTAGTCCCGGAATTATAATCCCGGGACTAATTTATCCCATCTATTGAGATTATTTTATACCATCTAAAAGATGGTATAAAATAATCCCAGTATAAGTGGGTTAAGAAGGTATAAGCTGGGTTATCCCAGCACTAATTTTTATACCATGTTTGGTACAAGGTATAAATTTATCCCAGCATTAATTTATACCTTATACCAAACATAGTATAAAAATTAGTGCTGGGATAACCCAGCTTATACCTTAAACCAAACGACTCCTAAGAGTGATGGACGTATAATTTGCATTGGTTAGCGAAGCTTGGCAGATCGATTTTATGGTCAGTTAAAAATAATTTTTCTTTAGTTATTTAACTTTTTGTGCAGGAAATTGATAAATAGTATAAGTAACACATGTAATCAGTAATTAAAAAACATGTAATATTTATAGGATTATTTTTTTCTATTAAATTGTAATTGATTATTATCTGATAGTAGATCATTACCCACATCAATATCACCAACAACATTATCTTGTTTAGCGCAAATTGAACATTTTAGTCTAAGTCTATGATCTCATGTATAAGACTTCGATTTATTTAAACCAGCAACTATAATAATCAAAAGAAATCAACTACAAAGCGTGATATATTTTTCTTTGATCGCGACATGATTAATAACAAAAATCAACTTGAATTGCAGTTAGAATTAGTTTGCAAAAACTCTCAAACATCATCTAATCTAATATAATAACTTAATAAGGAGGTCAAGTTCTGAATGAAAACTTCAAATTTGCAAATATATGGTAAGATTAAAACACACACACCTTACTATATTTTTGTAAAGATGTATAGAGAGAAAAATGAATAACTAAAATACATGCATTACCTTATACCTAGTAATAGAAAATGTATAAACCAAAATACATATCTTACTTACTAGAAGAAGAAATAAGAATAAGCGACAGATTACTTCGGCCGTTAAATAACAAAAAAATACAAAAACATTATCTTTAATTTTATTTAACGACTTTTCAACAATAGTTTATCAAAAAATTCTATTAGTTACGGCTATTTAGCTAGTGTCTTTTTCTTCTACGAGTTTGATCAACATAAGCAAATAACTTATATTAGCAGGTATGCAACTTATTGACTAAAATATATACTTAAACTGGTTGAAAGAAAGAGATATGTTAATTAACTTGCTGTTTCTATGTTACTAGAATCACACAAAAAAGAAAGATAAAATTGAAGATGACGCCTTTTTTCTCATTTTCTTTTGTGCAAATTGGGCAAAAACAATGACGCATATTTTAATAAGACTGCCTTAATTAGCTGTATAACATTAATTCCTTTGTGACCTCATACCTAAGACTGTGATAGTAGAGATTAAGTATAAAAGAAATACAGAAGTACGTAAACTTGAGAATGACGGCAATTGTTATCTTGTAAGACTAACAATTGGAAAAATGATTAATTATTTAATTATATTATCAATCATGGTACTCGTCAAAAATTAAAAACCTCCCATGCCATCATTATGCCCACCAAGAAGAAAAAAATTATTACTACTCTAATATTATTTTAGTACAGGTGGAACTAAGATTTTTAGCTACGGGATTTTTTTTTTTTTACTAAACTTCTATATTTGTATTAAAAGAATTTATTAATATGTTAATAATTTGTCAAAAATTCAGTAAGTTGGCTTTTAGAACGTAAAATCAATACACTCGAAATTTTAAATTTGCCCTTATCAACGAGTGACAAGAAATATAATAAACATTACAAAAATAGTGAATAACAATGTTGTAGATCTCTCCTAGCCACTATTGACCTCGTAAAATCCGGAAAGCTGACTTTTTTAGAACGCAAAATTCATAAATTCGAAATTTTAAATGTGCCCATATCAGTGACAGTAAAAAAAACAACAAACATTGTAAAAGTAGAGCAAAATAAAGTTGTAGGCCTCTCTTAGCCATCATTGACCTCGTGGGATAAACCTGGGTTTAACTGTAACAAGGACATCATTACCACTAATTACACTTAGTACATAAAGCTTCTTGCTTTCCTGTAGGAAAACTAACTTAAGATAGCTTAAAGAACTAATTAATTATTTTCACTAATTAAGTAAACATGTTCACACATGTACAGTGCACTTGCGGGTCAAAATCTTTAATCTTTATAAAATCTTTTTAGTTGAATGGTAATTATGATCCTTCACTTCCACTAATTTACCAATACCACTCACTTCCACTAATTTACCAATACCACATTAAAAGGGTGAGATTATTACCACGTTACACGTTGTTATGCTTTCCACAGAGTGATTAGTCGTAACCAGGGTGAATGGCACTAACCTTTATGGCTTTATCTTCTTATCACTTCATTTACTTAGTAGAGTAGTAAAAATTGTTTATTTCACCACTTAGGCGAATAGTTAGATGAGTGGATATTCTTCACAGTTAATTAGAAATCTCAATCTGGTTTGAAATTGAAATATTAAATTTATTTTGGTATGAGACGCTTTTCTTAGATGTGGACAAATTAGCTAAAAAAATATGACTCGCCCAACTCGTTTGAGTTTGGACAGGTTAACAACCTATTCATTTATTAAGTCGGCCTATTTAACCTTTTCAATTCAACTCATTTAAAAATTGAGGCTGAGTTTGCGCTAAATATATAGCTCAAATTAATCCATGAGAAATATTGACAAAATATCTTTTAAATTTTATAGTTTGATGTGTTATATAGTCATTATAAGGAAGAAAATAATTTGATAGTTAAACAAATTATAAAATTAAAGAAAATGGGCAGAGTTGGGCGGTTGGCCATTACGCATTGTTTAGCTCCTCTGATTTAGCATGTCTCAGTCTTAGTAATTTTGAGCGGGTGATTAACACGCTCATTTATTAACTTAATCTACTCTAACCTGATCAAATTGATATGAAACCGCCCATTTAACACTCTTGGCTTCCTCTTTCATTGGGTCATACGTGGTGCGAGTCCGTATTAGTCTATTACTGATTCTAATTAGATTTGCAAAAGTACACATAATTAACGTCTCTGACATGTCAACCTTAATGTGATTTACTAACCCTAATGTTTAATGGATTCCTTGTGGGACAATATATTAATATAGGGGGGACAACATAATCTTTTTGTAAAAATTAGCAATATAAATCTGTGATTAAGTTGGTAAACAACTCACTGATGTTGCATTTGAATAGAACAAATCACTAGGAGAGATAGAAGCAATTGCGACCAAATGTTGGCATTATTCTATATATGGTTCAATTATAATATGTTAAGTAGAGTTTTTTTCTTTCATTATACGCCAAAATTTTTTAGTAAAGGTTCCTAGAATGTTTATAAAGTATCTGATTACTATATATATAAAAAAAAAAAACTTTGGACCTATTCATGTCTATCTTCCAATGATTTTGAGTGCTAGGAGACAAAGATATATGTAAATTGAGTTAATTATTTTAATAATTAATGCAAGAGTTTTGAGTGTTATCACAATATAATGACGCCTGTTCTTTGACTAATAAGTTGGCAAAAGAACACTATATATATATTATGTTATTGGATAAAAAAACAAAAACAAAAAACTTATTTTATCTCCTTGGAATTTTGTAGTTGAAATATACAAAACATATATTTTGATATTAAGGGAGCAGAAAAAATTGATACTACCAGAGTACTATTTATGGATCAGTGTAATTTTAATTTCTAAACTAATCCATGTTTCCTTCGAGGAACTTCATCATTTACTTTAAATGAAAAAACTGATAAGTAAATTTATGTACGTTTGATTAACTTTCAACCAACATACAGTACTCTATAAGCTTTATACATTCTTATTTTTTATGTACTACTTTTATTTTTTTATTTTTTATTCTTAAAGAAAAAACACAAGAATCCATGAATAGCCGACCACCAGCCTGCCACCACGTGTACAGAATGAACAAAGTTTCTTGAAAACTACGCGTACAGTACACTCTCTGCTGCATGGATTACTATATATACGTATTCTACATTCTTGAATATCGAGGCTAATTGGCCATCCAGAAGGTTAAACGTCAAAATAGAATTTAATTAGTCAACGCGTGAGGTTTCAGTTCTGGGTGTAAAGTTATTTTTTACTGCACGCGTTTTACCTTTAACATCAAATTTTCCAAATGAATTTAAATTTAGTCGGCCTTAATACAGATACAAGCCTCAAATAGGATAAAAGTAATTTTGATGTTAGTACTACTATATTAGTGAGTCGGGTGGCAATTCTTTTAATATGATCACAGACAATTTTTACATATGTTGTATTGATTTTTGGAGTTGAATTAAAGCTTGGGTTCATTTTTTTTTAATCATAATCATGCCAACCAAATTTTTGTTTCACAAGATGTTTAGTCCCCTATATTATCCTCTCCACATTTTAATTGTCCGGCCTAGGCATACGAGAGTGTTGATAGTTCACATCAGTCGATAGGATAATAATTCGTCTCCTTGTATGTTTTGAGTACTTCTAACTTCTCGAGCCAGCTTTTGAGGTTAAGTTAAAATCAGATTATTTTCTTATCAATTGATGCCTCTGGCCATCAGATAATCGTTTTTCTTACTTTTTACTTGATATTCGATATTTTTTCTGTTCCGTCCAATTCAATTTACTCTAAAAAATTATACTTTTGAGAATAAAACATTCTTTATTAAATAAGTACAATTTTATTTATATAATTCGGATCTAAAAATCCTAATAAAAAGAATCTAATATTTTTCTGTCTCAATATATGTGGCATACTTTTATTTTTAATCCGTCCTAAAAAGAATTTCGTTTGTTATATTTAAAATTTTTTTATTTTTATGAGATGATTTACAATGACATAAATATTTAAGACTAATTTTGGATTATAAATTTCAAAAAATTTCATAACTAATCAAACGGTGCCACATAAATTTACAGGCAAGGTGTAATATTTAACTGGACTTATTGTTTTATCAAAAATTTTAAAAAAAAACAAGTGAGTTGACAAGGCTCAAAATTTCAGATTGTTGCACCGGCCGTCTACTTTGATCATTAATGAAGATGAAGAGGACACTGTGTCACCAGTTGTCACCACGTGTCACTTGAATTAGCTGACCTGACTTTTGTCGGAGACGCCAAAAGAATCTTTTTACTCCCAGATTATTTTCCTTTTTTTTTAGTTTGTTTCAATTTTTTTTTTATATTTATAAATAATTTATCTTTATCAGATAACTTACAATCACATAAATATCTAAGGATTGTTTTGAATCACTATTTTAAAAATCTTTCTTTATTTCTTAAATTTTATTTCAAGTTAAAAGAGGATAATCTTTTTACGACGGAGGGAGTACTATTTTTACGTAAAAAGATGAAATGACAAAGCATTTGCTTATTGTTTGATCTCTCTGCTTAATTAGCCACGTGTCTCGTTTAAAAGATATGTGTATGAAGATAATGTTCTTTCTAAAAGGAGTGGTAATTATTTCATATGCACTCATTTTCAACTAAAGAAAAGAAACAATATGGCTGATTTTCAATTCCTACTTTATGTAGTTAAATTAAACTTAAAAACAAACAGCAAACAAATTACATCACGTAATTTAATGAGTCTATGAATAAAAGCTCTTTTTTTTCCTTTTTACAATTAAAAAAATATTAAAATCTATTATAAGCAAAATTACTTAAATCAGCCTATAGCAAACTATTTATTTACTTAACCACATTTTAATACACAAGCAATTTTTTTTCATGTTTGTGATTTTTATTCGTCAAAAAATCTGCACAGTTATTTGCCTCTCTTCAAATTTGAATAATATTCATCTTGTTAACTTTCAACAAGTATTTGCAATCTTCAATTATACAACAGATAGACTGTTTGATTTTACTTTTAGCTCTTTATCAGTTGTGATTTATCATCAAGATTTACCGATAATTACTCTATTAATAATCCAATTGCAAAAATATTTCATTACAATCAGACATCAATATGTACATAATGTTATAAAAGCGAAATCAGATTTTCATGGATCAATTTTATCTAATCGATATACAAAACTTAAACTCGTAAATAACGTTTCCAGTGGTACTAATATAACCCTTTTAGCCACGTTGGGTGTTGCTAATGGCCTCGCTAAGAAGATTAAATGATAATCATTGACTAAAGCTCTTAAATTATTACTCCTATATTATAGTATACTATTCCAAAAGTGTCCAATTCTCTATTATTGTTATTTTTCTTAAATTTGCTTTCAATAAAAAAATACGTATACCATTCATCCATGCTGCAATCTGAAAAATTGATGGAATTAACTGCTCCACGGAAAAATGAAAGCGACAATCGAAAAGTAACTATTTGAATAAAATTATGAAACGACGTCACTTTATTCTGCTTCACCGACGTCCTTTTAAAGCAAAATACGTACTGTACAAAAAGCAAACTGCTATTTTCACAGGCCTATTGTTTGCTTTTACTCAATCTCACCCACTTTCCATGTGGGTTCTCTTTAGTTCTCTCGAAGGTAAAAAGTTACTATAATTGAAAACTACAACGATCATATTGTTATAATTGTTTGCGTGTGAATTATGAGTCACGAATTCGAATCGTGAAAGCAATCACTAATATTTGCATTAAGGTATCATGCTTATATTACACTCCTTGAGATGCACCCTTTCCTTATACCTACTAAAATTTAATGTTTTATGCACCGAACTGTCCTTTAATGATCATCTATAACACATCATATTACTCTTTTTACCCTAAAAATGAGTCGCTTAATTCAAAATAAGATGAATAAGAATATTAATTTCTGGTAATTTTTATTGTCGTTTCTGTTTAGTTTATGCGTCTTATTTTGATTGAATATGAAGTTTAAAAATATAATGAGAACTTTTGATTGTATGCACTTAAACTAAAAGTAAATTTAACACAATCAATAACACTTCTAAATTTTACAATTTTAAAAATGACATGTCATTCATATGATGAAGTGTTATTAAGAGAAAATTAAACATGACGAAACTAAAAGCATACAAATATAAAAAAAAATCATTCTTTATTTAAAAAAAAGAAGGTAAAAGCATAATTAAAACAAAGAAAGTAAAATTATAGAATTTCTTTTAAAATTTATTTCGTAAACTTCATAATCAGTCAAACGCGGTCATAGTAACAAATTAAAAATTAACCCGGTTTAAAACAACAGCCATAAGTTCGAGTCCAGAACCAAAATGCCCCCTAAAAAATCACTTTGAACCAAAATATCCCAACAAAAAAAAATGTTACAAAACTACCTTTAGTGCAGTAATTTACTGCGCTAAAGCAGTTCACGGAGACGGAACCGTAAACTGCTTTGGTGCAGTATTTTACTGCATTACAGAAGCAGTTAAAAAAAAAAATCTATAACCAGTAAAATACTGTGTTATAGAAATAGTATCAAAAAAAAAAATTGGCCAACTTTATTTTTTGTAACACTTAGTGTTTTTTTTCATACTTTGACCAACGATTAGTCGTGTGTCAAGACTCCGAAACGTCAATATTTTATATAGAACCTGATATTTTTTTCTGCGTACAATAATGTAGGCTCAATACATCAAGGATACGTAAACGTTCGGATCGTCATTTTAGGAGTTGAAAAGGTGCCCGAAGTAAGTTTTATTTGTAAACTTTAGGTTTAAGTGTTCTATATACATAAACGTCCATTTTTGTTTGAAGACTTGTTTTCATTAGCTTAAGATTTTTTATTTTTAGAGTTTAGATTTATTGAAAATAAAGTCGTTGCCAAAAGGTTTTTAACTGCTTTAGCGCAGTATTTTATTGCGCTAAAGATTTTTTTTTGTTTGTATAACACACTAAGTTCCTTAAGTGTGTTATTTTTTAATGCGTAACTTTCTTTCGAATATGTTGTAAAAAAAAAAAAAACGCGTAAATCGGACGTCCGAGCGCAAAAAATCGCGTATAGTCAAAATAAAATTACGCTTTAAAAAATAACACACTTAAATCTAAACCCTAAAAATAAAAAACTTTAAGCTAATGACAACAAGTCTTCAAACAAAAATGGACGTCTATGTATATAGAATACTTAAACCTAAATTTTATAAACAAAACTTACTTCGGCACCTTTTCAACCCCTAAAATGACGATCCAAACATTTACGTATCCTTGATGTATTGAGCCTACATTATTGTACGCAGAAAAAAATATCAGGTTCTATATAAAATATTGACGTTTCTGACACACGACTAATCATTGGTCAAAGTATGAAAAAAAACACTAAGTGTTTCAAAAAATAATGTTGGCCAATTTTTTTTTTTTGGTACTATTTCTATAACGAGTATTTTACTGCGTTATAGATTTTTTTTTAACAACTTCTATAACGCAGTAAAATACTGCGCTAAAGCAGTTAACGGCTCCGTCTTCGTGAACTGCTTTAGCGCAGCATTTTACTGCACTAAAGGTAATTTTGTCATATTTTTTTTGTTGAAATAGTTTGATTCAAAGTGATTTTTTTGGGGGCATTTTGGTTCCGGACCCCATAAGTTCTCCCCAAGCTGTGATGCTAAATAGACAGCACAGCATGTCATTTTAGCACTTAAATAAAAAATCATAGCCACCAAATAGACCAAATCCACTCATTCTCATCCTTTCTATAAATCCGCCATTTTTATCATTTCTTCCAAGCTGTCTCTCATATCCACCATTAAAACTACACACTTAAACCATGAAATAATCATCTTAAAAACACCCATTTACAACTTCAATCTCCTCTGTTTGGCTGTGATTCCTTTTCTTCTCATAAAAATGGTTTCACTTGAAGATTCTCATTCTCACTCTCATAGTCACCACAGTATCTCTAGTATTTCCCATTCCAGCCAAACACGTCCTTATTACTACACTCCACCACCTTCTTCAGCCAAAATCAACCGTTCAATGGGTCGTTCCATGAGAACTATACGATCAACTATATTTGGAACAACCGACTCCATTTCCGAACATTCCGGCACCATTTCCGAGAACTTAACCGATTCCGTCATCGATATTCGCCTCAACGAACTCGCAAAAATTAATCCTCAAACATCCTCTCCAGAAGAAGAAGAAGAAGAAGAAGATATCTCAACCTTTCTAGAACTTTCTCAAGCTTTCAGTGACTTCTCATCAGCTTGTAGCAGTGATATATCCGGTGAGCTCCACCGCCTCGCTAATGTCCCGGATCCGGGTCTGACCCGACCCGAACTCGGACCGCCAGAGCCCGAGCCCGAGCCGTGTTACGGGTTTCTTGAAAGAGACAAGTTCTCTACGGAGATAATAGAGAGTATTTCCCCTGAGGATCTTCAACCGACGGTGAAACTCTGTGTTGACAGCTTACTGTCTCCATCCTTAGCGGTTAAAAGATCCGCGACAGCGAAGTTGAGGTTATTAGCGAAGAATCGAGCTGATAATCGGGCGTTGATAGGTGAATCCGGTGCGATTAATGCACTAATACCGCTACTCAGGTGTACTGATCCGTGGACACAAGAACATGCTGTAACGGGTCTTTTGAATTTATCTCTACACGAGCCAAACAAGGCGTTAATAACGAGCGATAATGGAGCTATAAAGTCGTTGATTTATGTGTTGAAAACGGGTACTGATACGTCGAAACAGAATGCTGCTTGTGCGTTGTTAAGTTTAGCTTTGGTTGATGATCAGAATAAGCTTTCGATTGGTGCTTGTGGTGCTATTCCACCATTGGTTTGTTTGCTTATAAATGGAACAAATAGAGGGAAAAAAGATGCTTTAACTACACTTTACAAGCTTTGTTCAGTTAAATTGAATAAAGAAAGAGCTATTAGTGCTGGTGCAGTGAAACCACTTGTTGGGCTTGTTGGTGAACAAGGGAATGGATTAGCAGAAAAGGCTATGGTGGTTTTGAGTATTTTATGTGGGATTGATTTAGGGAAAGAAGCTATTGTTGAAGAAGGTGGAATTGCTGCACTTGTTGAAGCTATTGAAGATAGTTCTGATAAAGGAAAGGAATTTGCTGTGTTGACACTTTTGCAACTTTGTGTTGATAGTGTTAGAAATAGAGGACTTCTTGTTAGGGAAGGTGGAATTCCTCCTCTTGTTGCCTTGTCTCAGAATGGAACTGCCAAAGCTAAGCACAAGGTGAGTTTTTTTTTTTCACTCAAGTTCTTGAAAAAACACATCTTGGTCAATTATTAGCACTTCGTAGCAGTAGTAATATTGTTTAAAGACTGAACTTTTGTAGGCCTTAGTAATTTAGTGTAATTCTCCTAGTAACATAGTTTGAATTCTTGATCCACCAGTCCTTTGTTGCTCCAACCCTCAAAAATTTATTGTCGTACCGTGCCGGATCCTCAAAAAATAAACTACTTTTGGGAGATCTAACGCGCACCCGTCGGCATTTTTGAAGTGTCGGAATAACATAGCATTGTTCACTCAAGATCTTGAAATAAAAACAAGAATCTTGGTCAATTATTAGTACTTTGTAGTAATAGTAGTAATATTGTTTAAAGTCTGAACTTTTAAGGCATAATACTCCTAGTAAAGAGCCAATAGTTATTTCAAATTATTATTATCTTAGCAACTTGTGTGAATGCTGCTATGTTTTTGGATGAATTAAGGCTTGAACTTCAACTAATTTGTACCAGTATTTAACTAAGGGCTTGGATTAAAGATTGGATTTTTAATGGCTACAATGACAACTTTGAACTTATATAATCATAAACATGTGATATGGAGAAATACAGTTGTATGGTGTGGGTCGCTATCCTTTAAAATGAGCCACTATTTAAACTTTATTTTGGTGATGTTTTCATTTTGAACATTTCTGGTACTTGGTGCAGTAACGTATGGAACAAAAACTGCTGCAATGTTGCTTTCAATGACCCTGATGTTATAGTCTGCATATGCATTTCAGTCCATTTTAGTCCAAGAGATGAAAGCTGTATTATTCTGATCTTATTCTCGTTATGGATATACCTTAGTGGTTTTTTGTTTTTTTCTTTTTCTTCAGGCAGAAACACTACTGGGATACTTGAGAGAGCCAAGACAAGAAGCTTCAAGTTCAACTCCTTGAGAGAAAGTGTAGTTTTAGAGTAGTATTTCTACTGTAATGGTTTTGTTGTGTATATAGGAAGAAGTGTTTTTGAAGAGTTTGTACAGAGTCTTTTAGATATGTGGGAGTGGCTGATGTCAGATGATAAATAATAAAAAAAAAATTAAAAAATAGTATTATTAGAAGATAGTGAGGAAAATCTGACCTTATTTTTGACTAGGTAATTAGAGTGGGGGTACTCATATCCCTCTTGAATTATTAACTGGCTCCCTCTTGATAGGAGCTGGTTGTTTGCCTAGTTTTTTTTTTTTTTTGTTTTGTTTTTGGGTTTGGTGAGAATTTGGGTTATTATCCTCTAGTTTTGTTTGTGAGGTCCAAGTTCTTGTAGAAGGGTTTAGTGTGTGATAATCAACTAGCATAGTATGCTAGAAGTAGTTTTTTTTACTCTTCTGAACATGAACAGATGCTAGTGTATGAAGCAATATTTGGTCATTTATAAGATATTTCATGATTTGTGAACATCAAAAGTTTCAAGAATTTGTGGCTCTGTATGTTAACTAGTGAGAGCATCAGATGCCTATGTTCTCCACTTGGTGTTAATAGAATTTGTACATAAACCCCACCTCCCCCACTGGCCTTTGTAGCATTCATATTGAAATACTGTATCTTTAGCTTTGTGTCCACCGCCCCAATTATTTTACTGGTCTCGGGTTGCAGCTTTGAAATGACGCTTCTGATTTAGAGAGCTTTGAAATGACGCTTCTGATTTAGAGAGCTTTGAAATGACGCTTCTCGTTTAAGAGAGTTACCAATGCGAACTTAATTTTTCAGGTCAGTAAATTTTGAACACTATGATTTTTAAAAATAGAGAATCATCTATTCTCATCTTTGTCTATTTCCTATGTCACTGAGTGGCTTTTAGCTGGCAAGGTTGCTTAGAATTTGGTCAATTGAGGTGGGTTCAAATGAGTTGGTTAGCCAACCATTTTTGGGTCCTCCAACCTTTGACCCCTTTATTTCATGCATTTCTTGAATACACCAAAACTTTAGGCTAAACTCTATTGAACCCTTCATTTAATCAAATTGGCGTGTGACCTTTTTAGCTTGATCCCTTCATGTGCTATGTTTCCCTCGTATTTTGAAACCATTGTTTTTTTTGTTCTCAAGTCCTGGCATTCTCTGATATGAGAGAGATCTTGGCTAATTAAACTTGCTGATTTTTTATAACCTTAGTGTTCATGTTAGTCTGCATCTTGACTAATTTTATGGGAATCCTACTTTTCAGCAGGTATCGAGTAATTCCGTTTGCCAAAAACTTACTCGTTATTGATGTAGTCTTTTCTTAGACAGTAAATTATCTACTAAGGGGTAGTTCCGGTCTCCTTATTGGAGACTAGTGAGGTAGTTATTTGTTTGGAAGGTCAATGCCTTTATTGCTACTGTAAGTGGCCATGCCTGCATAGAATGAAATTGCATAGAGTAGGTAGAACTTCTTTGGTTTATGAAAATCTTGTAATGCCAAAGAGGGTATAACATAACAATTAAGCCATATCAATTAAGAGATCTTATCCTCATAGGTTTTGTGGTCACATGGGCTATTAATTTGTTTTACACTTCCATACCATTGAGGTCTGGGAGGAGCTAACATGAAAAATGAAATGTCCAAAGAAGTTAAAAGCATGGGATAGTTCTTGTATATCTTAAAGGCGGATTCAGAATTTTAATTTAATTGGTTCAATTTTTTTAATTTTTTAACTGAACTCGCTATTCTTTTAAAATTGTGGGTTCAAAAGCAAATATTTATGTTTTTTTGGATAATGGTGGTACTTATACAAACTTATGTGTGCTTCCCACAGTACAACATAATTTTCTCCACTGTGACTTGAATAGATAAAAAGAAATTATCATTAGGTGCAAAATTTTGTTTGGAAAATCCGAACAACATATCTAGGAATAACTATTACGACTTGAGAGTACTTTTTTTGTGGCAAAGGTGATAGAAGGTGGTGTAGGGTAGGTCCTAGAAAGAAAGGGTTTTAGTGCATGCACAGAGATTATATATATGATGAATAATAATGGCAGCCACCAAACCCCACAACAGGTTACATTGTTTGGTAAAAAATAGTAGCCATTGTCCCTTTTAATGATATGCATTAGCTGGCATAAACACAACAGCTTGGCATTTATCTTGCTGTTTGGATGGGACAGTCTTTCCCTCCTATATCTTTCAATTTTTCTGTCATTTATTTACCAAAACAATACCCTTTTGCTCTTCTAATAAGCTTTTGTTTGATTGTCTAAGTTGTGGAGTGTTGATTATACAAGTGAAACAACTTCGTTTAGTACGATTTTACGTGGCTCATAACAAATTAGTTTGACTAATGAGTATCGAATACCAAATATTATTGAAAAAAAATAGTGAACATTATTGTGCTTTGTATGGTGTTGATCAAGTCTTGAAGAAAGCTCGAAATTCATCACATCAAAAGAAGAATGGGGACAATAGTCGATAGGTTTTTGGACAGTGGCGGATTTAACCATGGGATGGTTAGTTCTGCGAAACTCAATGTTTTAAGGTCTTAACGGTAATATATGTGCAAAAAATTTCATTAATATGTTAAAACGAGAAAATTTCATTAATATGTTAAGTCTAGAAGCATATGCTTCCATTAAAGATATTAAATAGGTGAATTGAACTGAATTTAGACGAGTCAAAATGAATAAAATTAATAACTTTATTTGAAATCCGCGACATTGGCTATTGTTGAATTATAGAGCTGAACTATTAGCGAA
This sequence comes from Lycium barbarum, assembly GCF_019175385.1. Taxonomy (NCBI): domain Eukaryota; kingdom Viridiplantae; phylum Streptophyta; class Magnoliopsida; order Solanales; family Solanaceae; genus Lycium; species Lycium barbarum. The sequence goes on along the minus strand of NC_083346.1, from coordinate 915,073 downwards.
TTGTAGCATTTTATCTTGAATAATGACTTCTATAGAATAGTATTTTGTTATGGCCTCTTCATTTTTTGTTATTTCCTTATCTGGACTGCTTTGACATACTTTTTTTGGGCCGAGAGTCTATCGAAAACAATCTCTCTATCTCCGAAGGTAGGGGTAAGGTATACCTACACTCTACCCTCTTCAGACCCCACTATGTGGGATTATATTGGGTATGTTGTTGTTGTAATGACTTCTATAGAATCAAATACAAAAAAGCATTAAATGGGTCATTTGCACTTTTGTCCTTTTTATGCTGCTCTTTAATTTTTGCTTCTCAATGCAAATAACTTTTTCATGGGGCATACGTTTATATTTTTACTCCATAATATCCCACAAGTTATGCCCCTCACATTTAAGAACTTTGGTCCCGCTTGGCATAAAAGACCTTGTGCCCCGATTTTGAATGACAAAAATTTGAAGGACAAAACGTGCAATTTCTTCCCATTAAATTGGACTGAACGGCCTAGAAAATGTAGCCCGTCGAGGCTTCACAAGGACTTCATAGACAATAAGGGCTTAAAATGTCGGCCCACAATAAAAACATAGGCTTGAACAGACTTTTGGCCCATCAATTTAATCCTTTTTTGCGTTGATATGATAGAAGTCATTGTTCAAGGGGTCATTTGCACGATCACCCTTCAAAGGCACTGGTCTTAAATTTCTGTGCCTCATTTTGGTGGTCTTTAATTTTTGTCTTTTGCCAATATCCGGAGGTCCTGGGTTCAAACCCCAGCTCAATTAAAAAGAAAAAATTGCAAGACAGAGTTTTGTAACAAAATTAGGCCTATTCAGGCAAAAGTTAGGCCTTAAGACAAAATTTTGCAAAATTTCAACTGAATTTTAAAAAAAAAAATTGCCTTAATACAAACTTCTACTTTAAGTTAGAATTTTGCCTTCAGGTATGAGGCAAACTCTGCCTTAAGGTAAAGTTTCGCTTTGCCTGAAGGCAAATACTACCTTAAGTAGGGGTGGGCGTTCAGGCCATTGGATTGGATATGAAATTTTCAGTTTGGATATTCGGTTTTCGAATTGAAGAAATTACAAGTCAAATCATCTAAATAAGTTTGGATTGGATTGGGTATTTTAAATTCGGTTTGGATATTTCGGATTTGACTCTTGAGACTTAAGGTAAACTTATTGGGAACGAAATTCATGTGTTAGTTCCACAGAGGTAAATGTAAATCTTAATTGTTCAGTAAAAAAAACCTTTCAGTTCAAATTAGGATTAACAAATTCAAGTCATGTCCAACATAGTAAATTCATACCAAATAAAAGCATTCTTGAAAAGTGGAAATGAACAAAAGAAAATCTAAGTAGTCATCTAGAAAAATAACAAAGAACTCTGTCGTGGGTGACACTAACGTGAGACTTTTGAGACTTGAAAAGTAAGAAAACCCTACATTATATTTGATTTAGTAGAGAATTGTATACTAGATTTAATATTTTAATGAGTAGGGCCTTAGGTATTAATCTATTGGACCTTTAGAAACTAGACTTATTAGTACTGGACACATATGATATAGATAGGTCTAGATAAAAAGTACAAAAATTTTGAATTTTCGGATATCCAAAAATCCATAGTACTAAATCCATATCCAATCCAAAATTCATAAATTTTAAAAATAAAATTCGAAGTCCAATTCATAATTCAAATATCCAAACCAAATATTTAAAAAATTCGGATTTCGGGTTGGCTCAAACTGTGCCCGCCCCTAAGCTTAAGGCAGAGTTTGCCTCAAACTTTGCCTGGCGAATTCAAACTCTACCTTGCGATTTTTTTTTATTTTTTTTTTAAATTTTAACTAAGCGGAAGTTCGAACCCGGAACCAAGAATTTTTTAGCGAAATACAAAAATTAAACGCTAAAAATTAAAGATCACCAATTTGAGGGACAAAAATTAAACACAAGTGCTTTTGAAGGGCATTTCGCAAAAAAAAAAAATGTTGTCCGAGATAACGTGGTAGGAATTGAAGTAATTGCACGGTTTGTCCTTCAAATGGACTTGTCTTTAATGTTTGCCCTTCAAATGGCCTGGTCTTTAATTTTTGTCCTTTAAAATCGAATTTATGCCTAGAGAGGCATAAGTTCTTTAAGGACGTTGGCATAACTTGTGGATATTAGATGCGTAACTTATGCTCTTCTAGGCATAAATTCAATTTTGAAGGATAAAAATTAAGGACCAACACAAAATAGTGACAAAAGTGCAAATGACCCGTAGGAATTCGCTAATTTGTAAGCATTTGGTTTCTAAAGGAACGGCTCATTCACGCAAATGTAACATTTTTAGGCCACCATTTAATTTGTCTTTATTTTTAAGGATGTGCAATTATAGCCCAGAAATATTATCCTTAAACTCAAGTTTAATGTTTGTCCATATATTGCTCAACCTGACAAACAAAATATTAAACTATCATCTAAAGTTTATAATTACTTACAATATTTTAGAACATGGTCCAATATTTTCTTCAGATTTTTAGTTTGCTCAAAAGAAATATTTAAGCCGTGTTTAAAAGGTCTATAGATTTCAAAAGAAATAAAATAAGGATCATTTACTAAACGGAAAAGGGCCAAAATTACCCCTGAACTTTGGAAAATAGTTCATTCATACCTTTCGTTATACTTTAGGGCCAATTATACCCTTACCGTTATACTATGGGGTCAATTATACCCTTATGTCTAACAGCTGCCACGGGCATCATCCCAGCCCTTCAAAATTATTTTTCCCTCAAATAATTTTTTACCCACTAAAATAACCCAACCCAACCCGACCCGACCCGACCCGATTTTTTTGTTTCCAGCTAAAGTGATACGGACCCAACCCATTACCCCTTGGCTGGAAAAAAAAATTCGGGTCGGGTTGAGTTATTTTAGCGGGTAAAAAATTATTTGAGGGAAAAATAATTTTGAAGGGCTAAGATAATGCCACGTGGCAGCTGTTAGACATAAGGGTATAATTGACCCTATAGTATAACGGTAAGGGTATAATTGATCCTAAAGTATAACGAAGGGTATGGATGAACTATTTTCCAAAGTTCAGGGGTAATTTTGGCCCTTTTCCGTTTATTAAATAGCTATCCCAAAAAGGGACAACCAGTAAAGATTTCCCGAAAGTGTAAGCTTCATTTTGATTTATCAACTGTCAAAGATAAATCTTTTAGTCTTTATACCTAGATGTATGCAGGATTGACATTCAGAGATTAGAAATCGATCTTTTTCCAATCCATATAACTGTAACCAAAAATTTTAAAGCAGAGCAAAAGAAATAAAGAAAGGGATCAGTACTCAAGAGGACACAAAAAAGTGAGAACAATTAATATGACTGTCAAGAACATTTTTCAAATGTCTAATTGAAACACCGAGATATTCTACTCTCTGACCATCTTACACTATAAAACATCAATTTGATAATCAAAGATTTTCACTTACACTTATTTTTTTGGCCATTATCTGACAATTAGAGACAAATTACCAGTAAAAATGTCACATTAATTAAGATTATGGACTAAATTAAACTTAGCTCGCATCGGATTTTTCGTCCGTTTTCTTGCGAAACAATTTCGGTGTATAGCCTTTCTCAAGCATCTTTTCAACTTCCTCAAATTGCAAGCCTTTTGTTTCAGGCACCAGAAAGAATATGGCTATTAGGCCAATTGTTGAAAATCCAGCAAATAGAAGAAATGTACCAGCAGAACCAATAGCCTCGGTTAATGTCAAGAACGACTCGCTCACGATAAGATTAGATACCCAATTTGAGACGGCCGCTATCCCACCACCAATGCCTCTGTATCTTAAGGGGTATATCTCGGAGTTGACAATCCACGGAGCTGTTCCCATACCAGGAGAGTATGATATGATGTACAATCCGAGAAGCATCACTGCAAAGAACCCGAACTTGCTAGGACAACCTTTTGTGTACCATTCACGTCTTTCCGATCGGCATAAACCTTTAACGTTATCATTTAGAGCCAAGCATGCACCGGGATGATACTGATCAAAGAAAATTACTGTCAATATCAATAGTAGATAGACGGAAAAAAAAGAACAAAAAGTCTGGCATAAAAAAGTAACGCAATTAGGAGGAAACCAAAACACACAGTGGCATACGCAAGATTTAGTGTTCGGTCTACTTGTAGGCCGGTTTGAGTTTGGGATTGTCGGATTCTAAACATTTATTTCATGTTTCAAACTGAAGTTTACTTTGTATATTTGCAAGGGCACATTGTTAGACCTCTCTATAACAATCTCTATAATAACATTTTACTACAACAACTATGTTTTCCGTGGAACCGATCTTTCAATCTATGTTATACTCACTCCATTCCAAAAACATGAATTTTTGGGGTATGACACACGCTTTAGGAAAGTTAATTAAAGAAATTAATCAAAGAGTAATTTGTCAATATTACCCTTTGTAATTAGTGCAATTCATGTCTTGAAAAATACTCCCTTCTTTAATACTATACTCCTAGAAAATGTAAAATAGTTGAAAAACTCATTCAAGAGAAGCATAATTTTGGAAAAAAATAATTAATACATCTTTGGACTTTGGAAAATTCATTCATTTTGGACCACAAAAAAAAGTGTCAGAATTTTTTTTATATTGGAATTGAGCGAGTGTTATAGATCTCTATAACAACATTTCACTATAAAAAGCAAAATTTATCGGAACACACGACGTTGTTATAGTGAGTTTTGACTGTATATGGATTCAAAATGAAACAGAAAACAGATAACAACGTCAAAGTATAATGACAGAATCAACAAAACTTACTTTGTTGTCTCCATTAGAGCAGAAAGCACAATCTGAGGAAGCCTGTATGCAACTCATACAGTTCCATGATGATGCGCTTGGAACTTTTAGAAATGCCGAGCATGTGGAATTCGATCCAAAGTGATTGGATTCGACAGCACTAATTGGTGGGGCGTGTGAAGAAGCTTGCATGAAGAGAACAGACAATACGACTAGGCACATTATGATACCAAACATGGAAACAATCATCAACCTCCTCCTCCCAAACCTGTCAACAAAGCACATACTGATAATGGACCCCACAGCATTGAGACCAGACGTTATGAGCGAGAGTGCTAAAGCTGTCTTGTTAGAAGCAAATCCAGCCAGTTGTACAATTGTAGGACTGTAATACATGACCGTGTTTATTCCGACAAACTGTTGTGCCACCTGGACTGTAATACCGGCATAGAGACCCCGACGAACAACGATGTTGCTCCATGCACTCTTGACTTGTGAAAAAATACCACCTCCGAGGAACTCTAAATCCGCCTTCTCGGTTTCAATGGAAGCCTCCAAAGCTTTCATCTCGTCTTCAACTTCATGAGCGGGATATATCTTCTCTAAGATAGCCTTAGCTTCCTCTTTCTTGTTCTGCAGAAAAGGTCAATTAATAGTGGCAGTGAGAGAGAATCTACTAGATGAACATTCCTTCAAACTTTAGGCTAAAAAGAGAAAATTAAAGATACAATCAGCGTACCGCTCTATACAACCAACGAGGTGACTCGGGAAGGGACAGCATTAGGAAAAATTGAATAACAGCAGGAATACCGGCTACGCCAAGCATCCATCGCCAAGTTCCTTTGGTCTAAACATGATGCACAGAAACTAGTTAAAACATTTCGAAAAAGAACATTTCAAATTGACGAAAAAAGTTCAAAAAGAGTTTCAACATGTATTATTACCCTGGTAAATGCTAAGTTGATAAGATACGAAAGAAACTGTCCTCCCGTAATTAGCAGACCATTTGTGCTAACTAAAGCTCCTCTAATCCGAGCCGGGGAAGCTTCCGAGATATAAAGTGGCGAGGTCATGGAAGCCATTCCAACTCCTAAACCAACAAGTACTCTTCCAATAATTATCACCCAAGGTACCGGAGCAAGTGCCATGACGATCGCACCAACAAAGAACAAGACATCTGCTAAAAGAATCGATTTTCTCCGACCATACTTGTCATTCAACCACCCACCAAATCCTGCCCCGAAAATCGCCCCTGCAACCGCCATGCTAACTATGGTTTCCTGCATAGTTATTAGGAAACATTCCGAGTTATTTCATTTTCACGATATAATCAAATTGATTTAATATATAAAGCAGAGTAAATCACTTACTTGCAACCAAGTATGCTTGTCGACAGATTTGAAGTCATCCCGAATATAAAGCAATGCACCAGATATCACACCTTGTTTGCAAGAAAATCACATTAAGCCACTAATTAAAAGAAGAGACAAGCAACTTTACCAATACTACAATTAGCAATTATTTACATCTTATCTCAATGATTTATTGACAAATGTAGCAAGTGCTAAACACGGGTGGGGATACAGCCCATAAAGAGTGTTCAGTTGAACACCCATCGCCGGAAAATTATACAATGTATTCAGTCAAATATCACTTTTTATATACATATATGTTATTTACATCCTGAATATAAAGCAATGCACCAGATATCACACCTTGTGTTCAAGAAAAATCACATTAAGCCAAAATTAAAAGAAGGCACAAGTAATTTACTACACTTTTAACAATTATTTACATCTTATCACAAGTGACTAAGATCAGTTTCTACAACATGTTGAACTCGGGGGGGAGCTGCATCACATAAAGGGTGTTTCGTAGACCACCCATTGACGAAAACTATACTTTATATATAGGTCAAATATCGTTTCTATATACATATATACTAAATCTTGAACAACTTTAGCGAAATTCTTGACTTCTAACAACAAGAAAGTACTAAATGGAGTTGTCATTTACCAGTATCATAACCAAACAGCAGCCCTCCAATGCCAGCAGAAAAGGCGAGACGCATAATGTATGGCTTTTTCCATGATGTTCTCCAGCATTCTGTAAACTCTGTCTTATCGGCTTTGTGAGGACCACCTTCCATAGTATCCCTGTATCAATTTCCTGCTATGTTCAAGAGAATTCACAAGAGAAATCTTTAAAGCAACTTGCCTGTCAATAAGGCAATAACAAACAATTCACCTTTAAATACTCTTTTTTCTCAAGGGAAAAATCACATACGTTATCCAATATATAAAAGTTCATCCAAGTTGCTAGAGATACAAATACATTCTCTAATACAAATTGCCAAAAAAAGTAGCACTAGGACCAAAAAAAGAAGATTCTTGATCTGATAATTGATTAATCAAGGAAAGATATGTGATTATGAGGTGGAAAATGAGAATCTTTAGCACAAAAAAACAGCAATTTGTACAATGCATATACTGATTAAGACCATTCGTATTCCAACTTATCCAAACAAAGCAAAAACAGCAAACACTAAATCTATAAAAGCAATAATTGACAAAAAAAAAAATTATTTTATTCTTATATATTACAAAAAAGCAACATTTGATTCTCTTCTTAAATCAAGATTTCAGTATCCACTTATTTAGACTTATTACAGAGAATAAACAGGGATGCCAATGAAAAAAAAATACAATCATGCAGAATTTTTTAAAAAAGTGGAAATTACACTATTGGGACCATGCCAAAAAAATATAAATAAATTTATAAGGAAAGAAAAAACAATGACAATTGGAATTGAGACTTAGAACAAGAAAAATAAGCAGAATGAGATTATGAACACACCCACACACACACAAAAAAAAAAAAAAAAAAAAGCAATGACAATTGTGATTGAAAATTAGAACAAGAAAAATAAGCAGAATCAGATTATTAATACAAAAAAAAAAAAAAATACAGTACCTTAAGTGAAGTTGTCAACTCTGCCACTCTATTTTTTCTATTTCATTAGTCTTTCTTGAAAGAGAGTCCACACCCACACGACCTTTTTTTCAACTTTGTCGATAAGAATAATAAGATATATCTTAAGTTGTGGATACATATCACGTTTAACCAAAGTCAGAAAAGGAAAAGATATCAAAGGAATTTTTAGTCAAATCTGATTAGGATTTTGTTATATATTTATCCTTTCAAGATTTTGAAGTTTAAATGTTTTTATTTCAATTATGGTAATAATAAATTCTAATAAATGTAGAATTAGAAGTAAATTCTAGCTGTCCCTTATCCTTTGGAAGTTGGAAAATAATCGGTTTTATTGGTGGGAACTAGAAGGCAACTTACGAGTTTGATCAAAACCGAATAAGTTTATCCCAAACGCTTACGAAATTCATTCAATAGTTATCAATTTTATATTAAGAACTAGTATATTTATTCGCGCTTCGCGCGGTCGTTAAATGCAAAAACAAATTTGTGAAAAACCATTAGCAGTCTTAAAACGAATTGATGTAATATATATATATATATATATATATATATATATATATATATATATATATATATATATATATATATATATCTTTTTATGAGAGAAAAAGACTTAGGAGTATAAATAAAGTGCATTTGGGTTAATTCCGAAATTTAATTTAATTAGAACATATACTTTCATGTGAATATAATGAATTGTATATTTCTAATGAGGCTTATTTAAGTGTTATTTCGGTAAGAGAGATTATCAAAGATTTTAAAAATTTAACATTAAACAACAATTTAATTTATTTACATAAATTTCATTTTAAAATTTATTCGAATAAAGACATTCAAATTATAATTTATTTGTCTATTGAGAAGAAGAAAATTTACATAAATGAAATACAAACTTTTGAATTGGCAAAAGAACATCATTAGGAACACCATCTCTTGCCCTTGCAACACAAAATTTTTAAACTTGCACGGTGAAGTCTTGTTCTTTAAGGATACATACTTTGTATTTGAAATAAACAAATTAAAATACTAATAAGAAAGAAAAAATAGACATAACATGTTTGTAAATAATTTTAGTCCTTGTAATGTGACATAGAAGCGAATGTTTAGAGAAATAATTGATCATTATCTGGATCAAAACAAATCGTGTTTCAATACTAAAGTGTAAAAGGAAATAAAGAATTTTTTTAATAGGTTGGAGAAAGAATGATAAAGCATGAAATAGAATACTTTGAGAGAGTGAAGCAACAATCCAAACTCCTATTTCTAAATGCATATTTGTGTGCATAAGTTTAATGATAATTGAAACTAAAATTTTTAATCAAATTCATTATTTTCTTTTAGTGGAGAAAAAATGAGTTTATTGGGTGATGAAAATCATTATTACTTTTGGACTCTATTTCTTTTTCTCTCTTTTTTTTTCTTCCTTCTGGATGTCAAGATTCTTCAAATTATCTCAAAGTAAAAAATTACCTCATTAACTTATTATTTTCAGCCTCACTGTGTGTATATCTAACATCTTTTTTTTGTATCACTAAGAAAAAAGAATAGGAAGATCACATTTAGTAAAAGGAAAATGAAACATTTAACGAATATTAACACAAAAATAATACTATATAAATTAATTAATGTATAGATATTCATGATACAGGAACTAAAACATTGCAAGTTATTTTCTCATATATTCCAAAAGCAATATATTCTAAATTTTTCTCTAAAGAGAACGAATCACATGTATACATAAGTTCCTTTGATCGGTTAGTGATAGGACCAAGTGATATGTTGGCGAATTCATAAACAATATATATTCACATGTCTCTCCAAACGATTCATCTTACCATAATATGCATCCTTCTGACCTAGTGAAATCATCCAATTTGTTCTCTATGAACACTGTGGTAGAGCATGTCTTTCATGTTCGTCACAAATAACGTCCAAACTTGAACCTCCGAAATAGTGCATGTTCTGAAAAAATAATGTCAGGCAAGACACACACTAAAGAATAACCAGTAATCCTTATAAACTTGCCACAAAAGTTATATTTTGTTGTCATTCAACTCTGCAATAAATCAATAGACCCAAAATTTAAAAAATAACAAATAATACAATACAACAAAGTAAGTCGAGAAAATGATAAACTTAACTTATTTTTTAGAGCAAGAAAAATAAATCTATAGGGTAGGAACATAGCTTGCAATTGGTAAATGAAAAATCCGATATAGTAGTACCACAACCTATCCATAATTAAACGTAAAAATAAAAGTACCAACGTTGAGGAAGAAGGAAAATTTTGCAGTCTCCGCTATCACCAAACATTGGTGTCGATTATTCTTTTCTAATTTGCCGTTTCAATGATATGAACTGATCTTTTTTTTTGTGTGTGTGTATGTGAATCCCAATTTATAGAGTGGGTTAAGAGAAATTTTATTTTGGCTAAAAATAACCATTTATTTCCTCGTTGAATGCTACAATTAGTTGCCCTCAAGAGTTACAACTCCTCATTGCCACCTCAACCGTTTCAAACAACAATAAATAAGCAATCAATTTTAAAGGAAGAGAAAACAAATCAATTAAAAAGTCAAGAAAATGAGAAAGGTAAGAAAAATAAAATTAAAATACAATACTTAAGTCATTTAGCAGCATCTAACCGTCTGCATGATAAATGTTATTAAGATAGTTAAATGTAGCACATTTAACAGAATTAAGATATGATTAAGAGAATTAAAGGAGTAATTTTTTTTAACATAACTCATAAATAAAAAAATGAAAAAGGCTAAAAAAAAGGAGAAAAAAGATAAATAGAATCTTTGGCCAAAGAGAGGTGCCACATCACTCTTCTTTGGCTTAGCTTTATATTATATATAGAATATAGATATAGATATAGATATAGATATATATATATAAATTTTGTAGAGAAATGAATAAAAAATTGTCAAAAAATGAGAATACCATGTTGGTGTGATTTTAATTAGGTGTCACAACTTGTATATTAAATTAGGAATTGTGAAATTAATTATTAATACTAATTAAGAGTAGGAGTTATGAAGATGAAGGGGTGTGAGTTTTGGAGATGGCTTTTTAAATTCAAATAAAATAATTAAAAATGATATAAAAAGTCAAAAAAAGGAGAAAAAAGATAAATAGAATCCTTGGCAATAGAGAGGTGTCACATAAGATTGTTTATTTTTAGCTTTATATTATATATAGATTCAATTACTAGCACGTAAAGTCGTTTTATAGAATTTAAAATTCATAAATACACTAGGATCTGAACCGTTTTGTAGTGTGTTCTTACTACGATGGAAATTTTGTCTTAATTTATGGAACATACCGAAATTATGTAATTTTCTTTTTTGAGAAATTCCTGATTTATGGGCACATTTCATGGGAATTTACTAATTTCAAATCATTGGATAAAAGTATTGTTTTTTTCATTATTATTAAACGTAACGAGTTCCCATGATAAGTGGAGGAAAAAATGAGTTTTTTTTCTTCTAAAATTTCAGAAACAAAAAAGGGAAAAAGATAAGTAACAAAGTTGATAATTGTTCACAACACAAAAGGCCAAAACCAAAAATTAATTACTCATGGATAAGCGTTGAGAATAAATTTAGGCTCCGTTTGTCCATAGAAATCCCAAAAAAAAAAAAAAAAAAAATTGGGATTTTAGAGTTGTGTTTGACCATAATTTTTTGAAATTGTAGTTTTTAGAGGTGTCAAAATGGGCTGGGCTGGGGCCAGAGAGTTAAATGAGTTAGGACGGGCTGACCCTTTTAATTAAAGGGCCTGCAAAATGGCAGCCCAACCCAGCCCTAAGCGGGCCGCGAGCTAGAACGGGCCAGCCCTTTAAGTTTTTTCGTCTTCCGAAGTAACATTTTCTAACAGAATTTGAGTACAATTTGAACATGAAACTTTTGCAAAATAGAATCTTCTACTACCCATTCTTGTGCAAATCCATATCATAGAAAAAAAAAATCAAAAAAACAAATATAAATTATTATTTTTAATCACCAATTCATATCACATTCAAAAGAAATTAAACATAATATAAATTCTAAGATTAAAAAGTATTATGCTAGTTTCTAATTAATACTTAGTAATAAGTACATTCTTTTTTCTCATTACTTTTTATCTTTTTGTTTAATTTACTTATATATTTTTTAAAATTAATTAATTTATTATTATTTTCTGGCCTCAACCCAACCCTTGAGGCCGGCAGGCCAAGAGGGGCTGGGCTTTTGAGCCTCACTTCTATATGGGCCAAATAAATTTTAGCCCAACCCTACTTAAATAAAGGGTTGAGTTAGGCCGGCCTCGCGGACTAAGCCCATATTGACAGCTCTAGTAATTTTTGGTGAAATGTACTTATAAAAAAGTGAAAAAAGTAAATTTTTTTGATTTTTTTTTTTTGAGTTTTGGGTATTCCGGAATACAACATCAAGTTGTATTCGGAATTTTTATGGCCAAACGCTGAAAAGTGAAAAAAATAATAAAAAATTTCGGAATAAAGTGAATAATTCTTATAGCCAAACGCCTACTTAATGCATCTGGTACTAGAAAACTGTTTTTGCATTGGTTATGATGCCCAAATTAATGACTTTATGACGTTATTATTGGGAAAAAATAAAAAAAGAACAAGTAAACTAAAAGTGCACTTATCTGTTTATATTTTTTCCTTAGAATATCACAATTTGTTCATCACCCAGATAAGTATAAGTTCTAAAATTATGTTCAATTTTTATTAAAATTAAGAGAAAAGACATAAATTTCTCCCTTAACTTATCTCCAAAACTCACTTTAACAACTTAATTTTACCGGTGTTTATATACACCCCTAAACAACTTTCAAATGAATTAAATACCACCTTAATAGCTGACGTGGCAAATAAAAAAAAAAGCCAGCAAGTAAATAGCACAAAATTGAGGAGAAAAATTAACTGGGCCCCACTTCGTCTTTTTGTTCCATCCTACGGAGCTTGGTGGTTGTGGTGTTTGGCCAGAGACAGCGGAGGAAACGGCTGCCTGAAGAACCTCGACGGAGTAGAACTCGCCGGAGTAGAACTCGCTGAAGACAATGGGTAAAACGGAGGTGATGACAATGTCTAGGAAAAAAATGACGTGGGGGAAGAAAAAAGAATTGGAATATTTGACGTGTCGTTGAGATGGCGCTTATGTGGCGCGCTTGTATATCACCTCTTAATCATGAAACTGGTATTGCATGTATAAGGTGGTATTTAATTTATTTGAAAGTTGTTTAGGGGTGTATATAAACACCGGTAAAATTAAGTTGCTAAAGTGACTTTTGGAAACAAGTTAAGGAGAGAATTTATGTCTTTTCTCTAAAATTAATGCGTAAAAAAATATTGAGTTCCAATGAATTCATTACTAAAGGACTACATCCGTCAGTATAACAAATTATTACGTGCCATTATTTGCGTACCCGTTATTCGAGAATCTATGAAATAAACTGTTAGCAATTAAGATTAAAATCAAGGCTTAATACCTAGATGGACCCTTAAACTTGGCATGTTTTGTAAGATAGGCATATAAACTTATAAGGTGACCAGATAGACACTTAAACTTACTCAAAGTGTATTTTTCAAGTTTTTCAGTTGTTTTGAAAACAAAAACTATATTTTTCAAACACTCACAATTTTCATGGCCAAACAAGCCCTAAATATATCACAAAATATTTTTTTTAAAATGCAAAAATAAGGCAAACGCATATACATGAGACTATAAATGTGCACTTAAACCAATAAATACTCGCTAATTGCAATTTTGTAGCTTTCAATTAACTCATTTTTTTTTACACTTGAATAATTAAAAAACAATAACTTTAACCAATAAAAATCCTTAAAAAAAGAAATTTCAAATTAAGAAATTTCTTTTTTTTTAAGGATTTTCTTCTCGGCTTTACAGTTTTCTTAATTTGAAATTTCTTTTACACTTGAAATACTGAACTTAGAAATTTCTTAATTTGAAATTTCTTTTTTTTAAGGATTTTTATTGGTTAAAGTTATTGTTTTTTAATTATTCAAGTGTAAAAAAAACCGAGTTAATTGAAAGCTGCAAAATTGCAATTAGCGAGTATTTATTGGTTTAAGTGCACATTTATAGTCTCATGTATATGCGTTTGCCTTATTTTTACATTTTAAAAAAAATATTTTGTGATATATTTAGGGCTTGTTTGGCCATGAAAATTGTGAGTGTTTGTAAAATATAGTTTTTGTTTTCAAAACAACTGAAAAACTTGAAAAATACACTTTGAGTAAGTTTAAGTGTCTATCTGGTCACCTTATAAGTTTATATGTCTATCTTACAAAACATGCCAAATTTAAGGGTCCATCTAGATATTAAGCCTAAAATCAAATACAACAGAATACACTATGTATTCCTCGTAAGTCACAACTATCAATGTTATTAGCAGATTATGAGTGTGTAAGAGTTAGTTAAATAGTCATATGATATGTAAAACTAAGTAAGCAATTATATGTTGAAAAAATCTCTGCTTCCAATTTTAGTCAAACAACTTACAATTATCACCAGGAATATAATGGGACAGATGTCCATCCCCCCTTTAATCTGAAATCTCAGCTCGAGCTCCGTAAATGACGTGTTTCCGATTCTAAATTAGTCAGGTCAAAATTTTTTCAAATATTAAATGATTAATATAAATAGTAACTTCGACGGATAAAACGTAAGTACTATAATATAAGAATTTTGCACAAAACAAAAAGTGAAAAGATCTTTAGACTTACCAAAATTATGACCTTTTTCCATTTACTGAAATTACGTTTTATGGAATGCATATTGGCATATAAGGAAGGGGAATATCCTAGCCAGCTGACTTGTAGTTGTGCTGCGGTTTTGACACTTTTTCTCATTGGTGATTAATAAAATTATTAGTTACCAAAAAAAAAAAAAAAAGAAGAATATCCTAATACTCTAAATTTTATCATGGAACAAAATAACCTGAAAAATAAGAGTTCTTTAAATTATCTTTTGATGAAAAAAAGTTTTTATTAGGTAGGTGATTGTTACCTTCAAAAAGATCCTTTATTTCAAGAAACATCATGAAGAACGTGACAAAGGGCATATGTCCCAAATATCCATATCTAACCCAATTAGCAATCATATCTCTTTTCAAATTATTTCTTCCTTGTCTTTGTGGGTTATAGGCCAATGTACGTAGATATATCAAAAGCTAAAACTAGTCATTGCTTAGATTATTAGAATGTAATACATTTTTATTTAGTTATTTATATCTTCGACATGCTCCTTAACGTGTTGGCTTAATTTTTTTTCTTGGACCAAACACGTGGAATTTTTTTATAATGACGTGTAACAGCCCAACCCGCTAGTGGTTTGCCCCGCCTACCCGGGATTTGTCTAAACTCAGTTGAACTGTGACCATCATCGACAAGGCTGGTATAAGAGTGACTCTGATACCATCAGTAACAGTCCAACCCGCTAGTGATATTGTCCGCTTTGGACATAGGCCCGCACTACTTTAAAACGCGTCTCTAGGATCTAAGTCATACTTACTTATATACCCAACATTTCTTTTGTGTTTTGCTGATGTGGGACTTTCCTGCTAAGCTGGGGCATCACATGATGACCGTGAAACTCGATCCTATGACATCATTTGTGATTATCTCACCTAAAAAATTAGGAAGATCATACTTTTATTTACTTAATTATATTTTGACATGCCCTCTCACAAAGACACATTTTATTTATTTAATTATATTTTCAACACTAATAGCATCGTGACAACTATCCTAACTTTTAACCTTAATATATCCATACTAGTCAAATAATTCAAATAAAACAATTCATCACTATTAAAATAATATCTTTGATTGGAAGAGTATAAATTCTTATGCTATCAATACAACTGTATTTAATTTTAAGATAAAACAACCTAAGAGATATATAATAGAACAACTAGAAAAGTGAGGAGAGAATCTATCTTACCAACTAGAAAAGTGAGGAGAGAATCTATCTTACCAAAATGACACTCGTTTGGCTCTAAATTCTCCTCCTCGTATTTGATTAATTAATTATTAAAGTTGTACATATCGGACATTGAGTAATTTCAGGATTTTTTAACGTTATAATGCTATCTTTCTAAGGAAAATAATGTTGGGTTTTGATATTGGTGAATGGGAAATGATGGGATGAAAAGTGAAAGGAATGTAAAAGGTCTTTTTTGCTTTGGTTAAAACATTTGTCCCACATAGGAAAAAGAGAGGAAAAGAGAGAAGGTTACATTACACCTTCTCTAGTCGCTAAAAGGGTTGAGGGGGCAAGGACCCCTCGCGCCGTCGTCGTCGCTCGCTCGGCTCGGCTTCGGCTTTTGAAAAGATTGATTGATTATCTTTTTGGACAAATTTTTCTTTAATTATTTAATTAATCCAATGCGGATCGACCCTGACCCGCGACTTGTGACAGACCCGGTCCGTTTTTCCCCTTCCCGGATATTTTTAAATTTCCCTCCAAAAACCTGGTGGTTCGCCGCTACCGGAATTTGGAGTACTACTATTCTGGTAAAATAATTGTTCTATCCTGGGAGGGGATATTCCATCAACCTCGAGTACTGTGAGGGGAATAATTTCCTTAAGGACACACTTTGAACTAAGTGGGCTCGATTATATTCTGAAAAATATTTTATTTTTCCAACACTGTTTCTGTTCATTTTTTCAGTTTCTGTAGTTTACTGGTTTTAAGTATTTTACTGTTAAGTATTTGATACTGTGTAATCTGTTTTTACTAAGTGTTTTACAGATTGTGTTGAAACTTTATTTAAACTTATACAGATTACTTTGCGAACAATCTTAAGGAAATTAAATATAATATTATAATCTGTATTCTGTTTAAGGAGATTAATACTTGTGTAGTTTTCTACTCCATATGAATATTAGTATTCTGACTCGAAGATATAAAACTTCGTTGGAATACCAAAGTTCATAATTATACTGCGATTTGAAGAAATAAAATCTTCATCGTTTAAGTTTGTGATTTAATTGCTATTCTGGTTTTATTAACTAAAACAGTTTATCGATTTGACAGTGACAAAGAAATAATGGCAATTGCGACTGGAACTCCCTCTGCGAATATTGCACCAGCGGTTACTCCTACAACCCGTACCGCTGTGCCACCGGCTGAGAAACCTGCGAAGTTCACCGGTGCCAACTTTAAAGGATGGCAGCAAAGAATGTTCTTTTGGCTTACCACCCTTGAGGACCCTCCCGTGCTTGCCGCCGACATACCTGACAACCAAAAGTTCATGGTTACTGAGGCTTGGAAACAGGATGATTTTTTGTGCAAAGGCTACATTTTGAGTGCCTTAGAAGATGACATGTACAACGTCTACAGTGCAGTAGAGACCTCCAAATAACTATGGAGTGCACTTGAAAAGATGTACAAAACCGAAGATGCTTGCTTGAAGAAGTTTGTGGTTGCCAAATTCCTAGACTACAAAATGGTGGATGGAAAAATCGTTGGAACCCAAGTTCAAGAGCTTCAACTTATCTTCCATGACCTTATTGTTGAAGGTATGGTAGTGAATGAAGCATTCCAAGTGGCTGCAATGATTGAAAAGTTGCCGCCCTCATGGAAAGATTTCAAAAATTATCTTAAGCACAAGAGAAAGGAAATGAAGTTGGAGGATCTTGTGATTCGTCTCAAGAAGAGGTATCGTAAGAGTTCACCGATTGAAGGGGAAAATGTCGTTGAAGATGCTGCTCCGAAAAAGAACAAGAAAAGGAAGAGGCCTTCTAGAAAGGAGAAGGTTTCTAATAAGAAAAAGTTCAAGGGCAACTGTTATAATTGTGGTAAAGCAGGCCATAAAGCTCCCGACTGTCGTGCCCTCAAGAAGGACAAAGAGAAAAACAAGGGTCAGACAAACATGGTGGAAGATGTTGATGACCTGTGTGCAATGCTGTCTGAGTGCAACCTGGTTGGTAACCTAAAGGAGTGGTGGCTTGATTCTGGCGCCACTCGACATGTGTGTGCCGTTAAGGAAGCATTTGCAACCTACACTCCCGTTGGACCCGAAGAGGAGCTAAATATGGGAAATACTGCAACAGCCAAAGTTGAAAGATATGGAAAGGTTCGGTTGAAGATGACATCCAGAAAGATGCTGACTCTCAACAACGTCATGCACGTTCCAACAATTAGGAAGAACCTAGTTTCAGCCGCACTACTCGTGAAAAATGGGTTTAAGTGCGTGCTGGTTAGTGATAAATTTGTACTTAGTAAGAATGACATGTTTGTAGGAAAGGGCTACCTCACCGAGGGCCTTTTCAAACTTAATGTAATGGTTGTTGACAGTATTAATGGAAAATCTGCTTCTCCTTACTTATTGGAGTCAAATAATTTATGGCATGTTCGTTTAGGACATGTCAATTACAAAACCTTGTGGAAAATGATTAATCTTGAAATATTGCCTAAATTTGAGTGTAATATATCTAAATGTCAAATATGTGTTGAATCAAAGTTTGTTAAGCATTCATATAAGTGTGTTCAAAAGAATTCAAATCCTTTAGACTTAATCCACACTGACATTTGTGATATGAAGTCAATACCATCTCGCAATGGGAAAAAGTATTTCATAACTTTTATTGACGATTGCACTCGATATTGTTATGTTTATTTGCTAAATAGTAAGGATGAAACAATAGAAGCATTTAAGCAATATAAGAATGAAGTCGAAAATCAATTGAATAAAAAGATTAAAATGATTAGAAGTGATAGGGGTGGGGAATACGAATCTCCTTTTGCAGAGATATGTTTAGAATATGGGAACTACTGCCCCCTACACACCACAATCAAATGGAATTACAGAAAGGAAAAACCGAACATTAAAGGAGATGATGAATGCTTTATTAATAAGTTCCTGTTTATCGCAGAGCTTGGGGGGGGGGGGGAAGCTATCCTTACAGCTAATCGAATACTCTACAGGGTGCCCCACAGCAAAACACAATCTATTCCATATGAACTATGGAAAGGAAGAAAACCCAACTTGAAATATTTCAAAGTGTGGGGGTGTTTAGCAAAGGTCCAAGTTCCTTTACCCAAAAGGGTAAAAATCGGACCAAAAACTGTGGATTGTGTTTTTATTGGCTATGCTACAAACAGCAAAGCTTGTCGGTTTTTGGTTCACAAATCGGACAACCCCGAAATTCATGTTAATACGGTAATTGAATCAGATAATGCTGAATTTTTTGAAAATATTTATCCGTATAAAACTGAATGTGAGTCGTCAAGTGAAAGATCCAAACGACCGCGGGAAGAACCAAAGGAAAGTACACCAAGTGAAGAGGATCCAAGGCGTAGCAAACGTCAAAGAACATCTACTTCCTTTGGACCAGATTTTGTGACATTATTACTTGAAAATGAGCCTCAAACATTTAAAACAGCGATGCCATCTTCTGATTCAACATTTTGGAAAGAGGCAGTCAATAGTGAGATTCAATCAATCTTAGATAACCACACATGGGAAGTGGTTGATCTTCCTCCTGGAAACAAGCCTTCAGGTTCTAAATGAATTTTTAAAAGGAAAATGAAAGTTGATGGCACTATTAACAAATATAAGGCAAGGCTTGTGGTCAAAGATTATAGACAAAAAGAAAGTCTTGATTATTTTGACACATACTCGGGTGTAACAAGAATAACGTCCATTCGGGTGTTGGCTCTGGCAGCCGTGTATGGTCTTGAAATTCACCAAATGGACGTTAAAACAGCTTTCTTAAATGGTGATTTGGAGGAAGAAATTTACATGGAACAACCCGAGGGTTTTGTGGTTCCTGGTAAAGAAAAGAAAGTGTGCAAACTTGTAAAGTCGTTTTATGGACTTAAACAAGCACCCAAACAATGGCATGCTAAGTTTGACCAAACCATGTTGGCAAATGGCTTTAAAATCAATGAGTGTGATAAATGTGTTTACATCAAAAACACTCCAGGCCACGAAGTCATTGTTTGTTTGTATGTTGATGACATGTTGATAATGAGCAAAGATATGGCAGATATAAATGCTACAAAGCGTATGCTGGCTAGCAAATTTGACATGAAAGACTTAGGAGTTGCTGATGTAATCCTAGGAATCAGAATTCATAGAACTCCACAAGATATAGCATTATCACAGTCTCACTACATAGAGAAAGTACTTGACAAGTTCAAGTACTTGGATTTCAAGATTGCCAGAACTCCAATTGATGTGAGTTACGCACTTCAAAAGAATGAAGGTGAAAGTAAATCACAAGGGGACTATGCGAGAGTGTTGGGAAGTCTGATGTATATCATGAATTGTACACGACCAGATATAGCATGTGCTATTAGCAAACTGAGTCGGTTTACAAGTAATCCCAATCACACACATTGGATGGCAATGAAACGAGTTTTGGGGTATCTGAAACATACTCAAGACTATGCTTTACATTATAATAAATATCCCGAAGTGATTGAGGGATATAGTGATGCAAATTGGATCACTGGATCGTCTGAAGTTAAATCCACGAGTGGATATGTTTTCACAATTGGGAGTGGAGCAGTGTCTTGGAAATCATCTAAACAGACTTGCATCACCCGTTCCACTATGGAATTTGAATTCATAGCTTTAGACAAGGCCGGTGAAGAAGCTGAATGGCTCCGAAATTTCTTAGAAGATATTCCATTCTGGCCCAAACCTTTGGCTCCTATATGCATATATTGTGACGGTCAAGCAGCAATAGGTAGGGCAGGGAGCGTAATGTATAACGGAAAATCTCGTCACATACGACGAAGACACAATACCGTTAGACAACTCCTCTCTAGTGGCGTTATCACGATTGACTATGTAAAGTCAAGAGATAACGTAGCGGATCCGCTTACAAAAGGCTTATCTAGAGAGGGAGTTAGTAGATCATCAATGGGAATGAGGTTAAGGCCGAGGACAAGTCATCATGGCGGTAACTCCACCTAGCAGACTGGAGATCCCAAGAGCTAGGTTCAAGGAGATCAAACAAAGTTGTGACTGACGGTTCAACATTGTCAAATAACTCAACCCATTCTCGGATGAAAACAATGTTCAGAAATAAGGATAAAACTTTATGACTTGTTAATGAGTTAATAAAGCATTAAGATTTTTAATGATTATCTAAATCTGGCAGTGTATGACCAGATAATGTGGCTATAGGACCACATGTTTAGGAATCACCTATGTGAGTGTTAAGTGTAAGCCGCTTTAAAGGGGAATGACAGTGAAGGCCCATTCTCTATGCACTCATGAAACCAGGCGGTGTTCATGGCTGAAACGAACACAACCGTGAGAACCATAAACGGTTGAGGGTTGATTGTGTGACTTATGTTGTCTAGGTATACAACAAAGTTCGACGGTTCAAAGATATCAAATCTACCGATTGATCGAGTATATCCGATATAAGTTCACTACCGAAAGTTCAAAGGGAAACCTACTTATCCAGATGCAATCAATCTTCGCTTGTATATCACACTTGTCCGCGCATTCTTTTATATTATGGCCATTCCCCATTCATGTGGGGGAATTGTTGGGTTTTGATATTGGTGAATGGGAAATGATGGGATGAAAAGTGAAGGGAATGTAAAAGGTCCATTTTGCTTTGGGGAATGTAAAAGGTCTCTTTTGCTTTGGTTAAAGCATTTGTCCCACATAGGAAAAAGAGAGGAAAAGAGAGGTGTATATATTACATTACACCTTCTCTAGCCGCTAAAAGGGTTGAGGGAGCAAGGACCCCTCGCGCCGTCGTCGTCGCTCGCTTGGCTCGGCTTCGGCTTTGGAAAAGATTGATTGATTATCTTTTTGGACAATTTTTTCTTTAATTATTTAATTATTTATTTATTTAATTAATTAATTAATCCAATGCGGATCGACCCTGACCCGCGACTTGTGACCGACTCGGTCCGTTTTTCCCCTTCCCGGATATTTTTGAATTTCCCTCCAAAAATCTGGTGACTGATTTGAATGGTTGCAAACATTCAGAATCAGTACCTCCAACTGCTATAAATTCCTGTTTTGTTCCAGAATTCGGTACGAAATTTTCTGCAACAAAATTAAACCTTTCTCTCCAATACTCTCTTGTTTTATTCTGTGTGATACACTGCTGTTGAGTGGTTTGCCGCTACCGGAATTTGGAGTACTACTATTCTAGTAAAATAATCGTTCTATCCTGGGAGGGGATATTCCATCAACCTCGAGTACTGTGAGGGAAATAATTTCCTTAAGGACACACTTTGAACTAAGTGGGCTCGATTATATTCTGAAAAATACTTTATTTTTCCAACACTGTTACTGTTAAGTATTTTATACTGTGTAATCTGTTTTTACTAAGTGTTTTACAGATTGTGTTGAAACTTTATTTAAACTTATACAGATTACTTTGCGAACAACTAATACGCATTATTCTAGGCAATCCGATTTAATATTTTACAAATAAGGCTGAAGATATGATTAGCTCTATCGAGGATATAAATTAAATTATGAGTATTTGATCAAGAAGAACTTTAGGGATAGAAATAGTAAGACAAATACCTTCTGAAGAAAATAAGTAAGGTTTGATTGCGTAATTAATTAACATTAAAAACTACGTAATTATAAGTAATATAAATTTTCATGTTTTGTTAAGGTAAAAGATGAATTATGATACTATGGAAAAGATATGACCACTGCTAGATAAGTGTATTTCAAAGGGATTTATTACATGTATCAAATTATGGGTAAGCTAAATGATTTTGTAGTAAAGTTAATTTGTCCTTATCTTAAACTTTTAAGTGAATAATTTTGTAAATGTGGATGACAAGATTGCTCGGGGAATTCTGCGTGATTAAGATTTAATATTTATTTTTTTGTTTTTGCATATCTTGTAAAAAAGGCGTGTTTTGTTTACGGGCAAGGAAAGCGCTTGCAATACGAGCCTTTATATTTCATGACTACACACACAGTTGAGGCGATCCAATATGATTAGTGAGTAGCCAATATGACAACTAGACTGTGTATAACATCAAGACATATCGGTTTGTCATGACTTGAATCATTTTTCTCCTTTGTTGTAGTTTTGGAAACGATGATCCAACACGATCTCTGAGTAATTCAACAAGACATTTAGGCTGAATATAGATAGCACTTATATTGTTATGTCATGACTTGTATGCAATAGTTCAACAGTTTAATTACGCTTGTCGGTGTCTTTTTACCATTTATATCGCTTAACTTAAGAATAATTTTTCAGATTTTTTATTAAACTTAAAATCAGTTCAACACAAATATCAAAGTGGTGACAAAATTTGGATGTCAATGCTAAAATATCTAAAATATCCCTTTTTTGCAAGTCATCCAGAGTATAAATATCAGTAATTTGTTTCCAATCCCTCTTCACACGTGAAAATTACACCCAATGACCTTGAAAATTGATGGTTTTAAATTTTTAATCCTCACTTATTTTATGGGCAAACCTTTAAGATCAAAGGTCAAAGTGTTGTCCATTAGACAGACTTGTTGAACTTGGCATTTTGACAATAGAGCAAATAAGGTCAAAAGTTCAAGATCATTCACCTCCACATCAATCCTTATAATCATACAAATTACGGGCTTTTAACCAAAATCATCCCTGTTGTTTCACCCCAACTTCCACTACATCCTTATAATATTTCACTTAACCTAAAACATCCTTTAAATTTCCCAAAGTTAACCAAAAACATCCTTCTATTAACTTTTCCATACATATTTAACAGATTCTTCATCCTCATGTGATTTTTTCTTTTTCCAGAAAGGAGAGCCATCACCTTCAATGAGCTCCTCATTATTAAGGAAAGAATGTTGCACCGTTTTTCATCTTTGATTTCTTCCAATCTCTTTCTCGCGAAATCAATTAAAAATAGCTTCTTTTTTTTTCTTTTTTTTTTACATATTTTCTATTACTGATCAATCAAAACTTCTTACATTTTCTTTTTTGCAGAATGTGAATTTTGAAGTTGAATTCTTTATCTTTTTCATATTTGGGTAGAAAATCATGTGTAGAAACTGAAAAAATATGCAGATTTTGGTCTACATAAGCTTTTTAAAAAATGCAGAAGTTAGGCGTGCAAAAACTGGAAAATGCGTTCAGAAATTAGTTGTGTGTAGAACGCAAAAAAATATGCCAAGAATGCTAAATATTATGGTCAGAATCTGAAATTTAAGTGCGGAATCAAGAAATTATTGTGCAAATTGAAAAATGTGTGCAGAAACTAAATTTTAAGTGCAGAATCTAGAAAAACATAGTGCGGGAATTGAAAAATGTGTGCAAAACTGAAAAATGTGCACAAAATGCAGATAAAAGTGCAGTATGCAACAAATTATGGTGCAGAATGAAGAATCCGTTAAATATGGATGGAAAAGTTAACAAAGGGATGTTTTTGGTTAACTTTGGAAAACTTAAAGGATGTTTTCAGTTAAGTGAAATATTACAAGGATGTAGTGAAAGTTGGGGCGAAACAAAAGAGATGATTTTGGTTGAAAACCTACAAATTACCATAGGAAATGGGGGCCCAAAATAGAGAAAACAAAAGGCTTCTAGCAGAACAAACGAAGGCCCAAAAAAGCTGGCCCATCATATACTTTTTTTTGCACGGATTGCCCTTCATTTGGGGTGGTCTTTAATTTTTGCCCTTCCAATTGGTGGTCTTTAAGTATTGCCCTTCGCCTAACACCCTGAGGTTGTGGGTTCGAATCCCAGCTCAGTTAAAAAAAAAAAAATTGGAAGCTAAAATTTTGCTAGGCAGAATTTGCAAATCTGCCTGAGGCGGAATTTGCATGGGTTGAAATTCTGTCTGTGCCCATGCAAATTCTGCCTAAAGGGTAAATTTTAAAGACCACCATTTTGAGGGGTAAAAATTAAAGACCACCTCAGCGAAGGGCAATCCTGCAAATTGCCCTATACATGTTACATCATGACATGAGTATTAGATTCATCTCATAATTTCAAAAGTACAACTAATTTGAAGCTAAAAATCGTCAAAAATAGAGTTCATCAAGTTAAAATTTTGAATTTATCTGTCTATATTCCAGTATTCCGCCAAAAGCATGGTTAATTGTCCAGTTTTTATTGTGAAAAAATAATACGTAATAATTCAATTGTAGAGGAGGGGCTGTTTCCTAGGAAAAATTAAAACCATTTTACATTAATTATTAAAAAAAAAATTGATCAAAGCTGAGGATAAGAAAGAATTTGTGATTTTGTTATTTTTAAGAAGGGTAGAGGCAGGACTCATAATTTCTCTAATATAAAAGAAAAAGTTGTTCAGCAAAGAAAAGAAATTGTAATTTTCAGTTCAGGTCATTAATTATTTGTAGCAGCAAGAAAGAGAACATGGCCAATTTTTGCGGGCACATTAATTTGCTATTCCTTCTGTAATATGAATGGACCAAAATCAGTGTCACAATCAATATGCATACGTTTTGGCTGACGCTTGATGTGCTCTATATTTACATCATATTATGTACCTCTTTTGTTTATGGGGGTGTTTTGGTTAATGGTTAGGAGTTAAGTTATTCTTGTATTAAATTCTGCATAAGTAATACTCACCACGTTTAGCATTCTTTTGCTATGTATGAAGTTCAACACATATAATGCAGTGCTTAGTTTGCAACTTAAAAATATGCATAACTTAATAATATATGTGTAAGCTATAAGAAAATCCATGTATTATTTTATTCATGATAGAAGATGGAATAACCAATACTACACATGAATTACTAAACCCTGAATAAAATAATATATAAATTCTCACATAATTAATTTATGCATTATTAATGCCGCGTAATTCTAACCAACTACCAAACAACCCTTAAGATTTAAAGATGGTTTAGGGTGTCAATGATTAGGTTGAGATTGAATTTTGGACGGATTAAAGTGAATTGAGTTAGTAAATGAGCAAGAGCCTGTTTGAATTGGCTTGTTTTAGGTATTTTTAAACGAAAATAACTTTTAAGTACTTTTGTAATATTTGGATAAGATAAAAAAAGGTGCTTAAAAGCACTCGTTTTAAGTCTGAAGAACAAAAATAAGTCAAAGCTATAAGTTACAAGTCGATCCAAATAGGCTCCAAGTTAAAGACTCGCCCAATCTTAAATAGGTTAGGCCGGTCATGTTTTAATGGGCTAATTTCGCCACCCTTTGTATGGTTTTACGGATCATCCAAGTTTTTGGCGAAATGGTAAGTATCCCACCCTCATTAATCAGAAGTCTCGCGTTTGAGCCATAAGAACCAAATCTTTATAGTAAAGAGTATTTTACCCCTAAATTGGAAATTTTCGACACGCATATTGATTAGTCGGGTCACAAAGTGGATACTGAAAAAAAAAAAAAAAACATACCCAGTAAAATCCCACCAGTTGGGGTCTGGGGAGAGTAGAGTGTACGCAAACCTTACTCCTATCTTATGACAGATAGGGAGACCATTTTCAATAGATCCCAACCAAAGTGGATACTGAAAAACGGGAAATTTGTACGATTTCCCTCCATACAAATTAGTCTTTAAGTTTTGCCCCTCAATTCGTTGATCTTTAATTTTTGCCCTTCGCTTAAATAGGTGGCCGAAAATACCCTAAGGTTCTGGGTTCGAAACCCAGTAGAGTCAATAATAATAATATTTTCACAAGAACCTATGCCTTTTCGTGCGAAGTTACATAGAATATATGCCGGAGACGACAAACTTTGCCTTGTAAGGAAAACTTTTATTCTGCCGGTTCTGGCGGAATTTGCCTTAAGGTTGCAAAAGTCCTACCTTGTGAAATTATTTTTTTTGACTGAGTGGGGATTCAAATTCAAAATTTCGGGATATTTTTATCCACCCTTTTAAGTGAAAGATAAAAATTAAAGGACACTCCAAAAGAGGACTACCTGCGAAAAAAAAAAATGCTGCAAAAACTCCTTGTCTCCTTTATATTGAATTGGGCCAAAAAATGACCCGACCCATTAAAGAAAGAACCAAATTACAAAGCCCATTTAAAATGTAACCCATCTATTCCAAAATTTTCCAATTGTTGCACAGTTGTAAAATCTCTGGCTTTCTTCCCCCTTTAGCTCCTTCTCTCTTCCCCATTTCTTTCTTTCCTGGATCTTTCAACACAATCTCTCCATAAATCATTCCAAAAAAATCATAATAATCCTTTGATTCTGTGATTTTTTTAACACATTTCTTTTCAAATCACTCATTTATACCCTTTTTTTTTTTTAATTGATCTGCATTATAAACGGTTCTTGATTTGATCACATCTTGAGAGATTGTTAAAAGGGAAAGATCCTTTCATCTTATAAAGAAGTGGGTATGTGTCAAAATTCTTTCTTTTTATCAATATGGTGAAAAGTTTTTTTTTTTTTTTTTGAGGATGTGGAATTAATTGTACTTAGTGTAGTATGTGTCTTTTCTATCTTTAATGAGTAAATGCCAAACAATAATGTCACTTGTTGTATGTGTGGTGCATATATTTTTGTTTCATTTAAATAATGTTGGTACTAAAATATACTGTTCTAGCATGTCAGAAATAATTAAAGAAAACTGTTTACTTTTGCAATGTTGAGTGTTTTCAATGGCCTTGATGAGACAACAGTTAGGATAATTTTAGCAACACATTATGTGTGGTGGCATGATCAACATACTGAGCTGACTTTGTTTACATCACCTCATAAACTTTGTTGTGAAGGTCTTATGTAAGTGCAGCTTGTTATTGAAATTATTTACTCGGCGGGTCCCGGATAGGAAATAGCTTCACATTTTGATGTATGGTCGTTGTGATTAGCGATCCAAGGGTGTGGTTTAGCTGTCAGTAGAATTGGAATTGACCATGTGAGATTAGTTTTTAAATCTTAACAGATGCAAGAAATGTTAGGTGATTTTTACCCATCTGTCTAAGCTTTGGTAGACAGAATTACCCGATACTTGTAACGACGGGGGATTAGTTGAGTTGGGCGCAAGCTAGCCTGGATTAGAAAAAATATTTTCTATGTGAACACCTCATTAACTTGATTTTTGCCTTTTGACTTGCAGGTCACAAGAATGCCCCTCAAATTTATTGCCTTGATTGAGTGAAGTAATAGGAATGCATAGCATTGTAAAATATGCCTACTTTCCCTTAGATCAATTTTCCTTTCTTGGTCAACGTAGTTTTACACGTGGATGGTGACTGTTTCCTATTCATGAATGGGGGTGTATTTTGTAGATGAGGTGTATGCATTTGCCTTGAATTGGAATATTTATACTATCTGCTAGCTATATTTTGGACTAGTACTACTTGCTGAAGGTTGTATTTGCATATTTTATTGACTTGATTAAGATTTATTTGTCTGAATCTAAACAAGTGCAATCAACATCTACAGACCAAGTTTTAATTCTAAATCACTTCCCTTTGGGAGATAAAACTCCTAATTGTCTTTTAGGCTGTTGCCTAATGGGGAATGTTGAGAAGGAGGCCGCAAGGGAGTGATTTTCTTCTTTTTTGAAAATGCATTTTGAAGATATTGCAAAAGTAAAAGCTTCAGTTTTTCCATTAGCAGTTAGCTCTGGTTTATTCATGACCGAAAATGATCCATTTTTTCCATGGATCGCAAGTTTGCTAGATTGGACAGCAGGGGATTTGCCTTCTGGGTTGAGCTCATCGCACGGGGCTTGCCTAGTGCGGGTTATCTCTCCTGTGTGGTTTGTGAGCTATTGCACAGGAGCTGGGTTTACCCTGTGCGCACCCGAAGGGTAGCGGCTGCGGGTTCCCATGTCATTAAAAAAAAAAAAAAGTCAAAACTCTAAATCTTTTTCAGCGTGAGGATTAGAAGACAAACTATAACCCGTTCCTTTAGGTACACCTGTCATGACTAAGTTCTTTTTATGGCTTAAGTCTGGCCTGACAGATATTTCCACTGGTCACATTTTGTAAACATATCAATTCTAAAGGCGAATATTCTTGATTTATTGTGGGTGATGGTTAGACTATATTAACTGTGAAATTTGAGTATTTTGTACCCTTTAGCTTTTGGGCATTGCATATGTTTTTCTGGTGTCATGAGATCCTATGTGTCCTTTATGCTGTTAATATCAATCAGGTGCAGTTTTATCCCTTTCTACTGAATGCCACACATTTATTGATTAGTTGACCTTTTGCATTTCTAGGGAGTAATTTGTTTTGGTGTGACTTGGTCATTTAGATTGAGTTAGTTGACTTTTCGGAGATAACGAAATTGCCTTTCTTATATATGTCACCAACCAGAAATGAATATTCTGCAAGTACAATTTTGACTGGATCCTTTCATTTTTCTTCTAGGTTTGCTCTTAAAAAGTCCGCAACAAGAAGCAGGGGAAGTGGGAGGTGGCAAGGATGGGGCACTAAATGAGCAACAGCTGATTGGTCTTGTATAATTTCCTTTTTCCTTACCTCTTGTAATTAGACTATATCCTATTGAAGAATCTTCTAGAAGAATAACACATTGTTTTATAGGAAAGCAAAGTTTAGACTGGATTCTTTGCTGAAGTTTTAAGTTTCTTTCTTTTTCTTCTTATGCAGATATTCAAAAGCTGTCCGTTTAGAGGAAGTTTTCCCTGCAAGTTTCCCTGAGGGCCTTCTGCCTATTTGTGCTTTAAATTTCTTGTTTTCTGGTGTTTAGCTACAAAATAAGAAAAATGATGTTCTAGCTGCCATTTTACGTACAAAGAAGATGGCGTTTCGTTCCGAGGGAGCACAAACGGAGGATTACCTTTTCAAGATTGTTTTGATTGGTGATTCAGCTGTTGGGAAATCAAATTTGCTTGCTAGATTTGCTCGAGATGAATTCTATCCCAACTCAAAATCGACAATAGGAGTAGAGTTCCAGACCCAAAAGCTGGACATAAATGGGAAGGAGGTCAAAGCACAGATATGGGACACAGCAGGTCAAGAACGGTTTAGGGCCGTAACTTCTGCATATTACAGAGGCGCAGTTGGAGCTCTTCTGGTTTATGATATTAGTAGACGCCAAACTTTTGATAATATTGGTCGATGGCTTAACGAACTTCAGAGTAAGTTATATGACAACATTATTTACTCTTTTGTTTATAATTACAGTCAGACCTCTCTATAACGACATTTCACTATAAACTGTGGAACCTATCTTTCATATGATGTTATACTATCTGTTCTTTGTAGCAACATTTTGCTATAGCAGCCAAAAAATATTGGAACAAACAACGTTGTTATAGAGAAGTTTGACTCTAGTTTGAGTTGCGTACTCTACAATTAAAAATTGATAAACACCAAAAGTAAATAATGTTGCACTACAGCTCAATAAAGGGAGTCTCTATTGCTATAAAAGAAAATGTATAAGGTCAGTTAAGTGATTGAGCTGATGTATTCGTCTATTTATCAACCATGTGGTTAAAGTTGTATCAAGTTATGTTTTGATGTTGTGCTCATGAGCGACTAATAGTAAAATGATTAGATTGTCTTCCCGAGTGTTTAGTCTTCTTGATGTACTCGTCCCTTCGAAGCAAAAATGCAGCTTTATAAAGTCATACCTCTATATAACAAGACAACCATCCTCTATAACAACATTTCACTGTAACAATCATGTTTTATGTGGAACCGATCTTTCATTTTATGTTATATTATACGTTCTCTATAACAACATTTTGCTATAACAACCAAAATATACCGGGACAAACGACGTTGTTATGGAGAGGTTTGACTGTTATCCTTATTTCATCAGCATCATAGATTATTGATCCTTATTTGAGTTATTTCCATTGCGATATGTTGTGCATTTTCTATATTGCTCATCTTATAGTGCTTAGCTCCTTTACTTGTATGGACAGCTCATTCTGATATGAACGTGGTTACAATACTCGTTGGCAATAAATCTGATCTGAAAGATGCGAGGGAGGTTACAACAGCAGAAGGCAAATCCTTAGCGGAGGCACAAGGTCTATTCTTTATAGAAACATCAGCTTTGGATTCTTCGAATGTAGCTGTAGCTTTTCAAACAGTTGTTAAAGAGATCTATAATATCTTGAGCCGGAAGGTCATTCAATCGCAAGAACTCCAAAAAAAGGATTCCGGGCGACTGGCAAATGGAAAAACCGTGGTTTTGCAGGCAGACGAAAACCAAGAAGCAGAGGCACAAGCGAAGCAAGGCGGATGCTCTTGTTAACATCTCTTTTCCTGCCCTGTTGTAATTTAATATCTATTGTTGCTTTTTGAAATATTATGGGGGGAAACAAAGAAGTTAGATTTCATTCTGTGCTATGGGAAAGCAAACTTCCATTAGAAAAAAAATGTAAATTATCCAAAGTGGAGAAGAACCTTTTTTTGATGGTTTGTTTTTGAGCTGTCAGTTTTCACTGGTACAGCTTCTTCTCTTTTGTGCTTTCAAATTTGTGCTGCTTCTCTAATTTGATGTGCTAAATCTATATAATGAGTATTGGGTGGATAAACTCGTGAATGCTCCGTTTACTATTCTTTTATACTTTCTTCTTTTCACCTTGCGACCTTTTATACTTTCTTCTTTTCACCTTGCGATGGATCAGCGAAGCCTGAGCTGGTGCGGAGAAGGAAAGGCTAAACACTTCGGCCTAATGGGAATGAGCAACGACGGAATGAGAAGATGAGGTGACATGTACAACCTCATTTTGAAAGAATGGTCGGAGTGTTTGGGTGGAATGTGTAGGGTTTATTTACAACCATTCGACTGCAACTTCACTCTTGTTTTACAGCCAATTTTAGAATGTGAAATATCTAAAGAATTATGGATCATTTACTAATCTAAGAACTAGTAGTGTTATATCCAAGGAAGACCAACTTTTTCTATTATTGTCAAGCAATTCTTTCAGGATTAAACTTCAAACCTCTCCTTAAAAAGGAAAAAAAAAGAAGAAAGTTCTGATCCTTATTCTGATGTTGAAACTTAGCAAGATGGTATCTATTTTCATTCCAAAGGAAGTGCCAAATGGAGCAATATATGTCAAGCATTCATGAATTTCCCTGTCATTTGTCAACTGATTTGATTTGCCAGCCCACCTTATGGTCCTATAATATTCTTTAATTTGATAGCATCCACTATCATTTTTTTTGTTTCTTCATCGCTATTCGGTATCCGTTTTGGAGTTCAGATTAATTTGAATTCTAGACGTGTAAGGCCCATTGAAGGGGAAAACGCTCCTATTAAGATTTTTTTTTTCATATTTAGGGTTCAAAATTCAGACCTCTGTATAATAAGAGAAGAATCTTATCCATCCAACCATACTATTTTGTGGTTGATAGCACCCACTATGATTTTAAGTCTTTAGAGGAACTAATATTAAAGCCCTTTAGAGTATTCATTTATTTTCTTTTTTCCCCAAACTAATTGTTATGTCATAGTATTTGAGAGTTGAAAAAATTGACTTGTTTGTTAAAATAATCCCTAGTAACCAAACACATGATAAAATAATCCACAAGTTATTCCCAGATTACTTAGGGATGTTAGGGCTCATAACTCTTTTCATTACTTTTGCTTATATTCTCAATAAATGATGAATTGTTGTCTAAAATAAATGTAAAAATGTTAGTCATTTTGATCCTCATAAACCAAATCTTATCATTCTTACAGTATGGAGTGAGGCACATATATTTTCTACTTTTCTTTCTTCCATTTTTTTTGGTAGCACATAAACGTATATAATTATAATTACTCATTACATCCTAAAATGATTGTTATTTTCACTTCTCCAAAGTTCAATCAAATCATCATTGACTAAAATTTTCAACATATTCTTTCATGATTTCTTAATATGAAAAAAGAAATATAAAAATTAGTATCTTTTGTGCTTTTTTGTGATTTAAAAGTATATTTGAATGATAGAAAAGGAAATAATGAAAAAAAAGAGCTAGGTGTAAATGGAGCCAGGGAACAAGGATAAGAATATATACTTGGCCCCACATTTGAGGAATTTCTAAACTTTATTTTGCCTTTACAAAATTGACACAAAAAACAAACATAAAATAAGAAAAAAGAAAAAACCATGGCATACACAACCACAAGTTGTCCATTACGTACTGTCTATTGCTTATTAATTATTATATACTATAAATTCGGTGGTGGTCCAGTCAGTCATGGGCCCATGGACCGCTGACCAAATATAATATTTCTTGTGGCCCACTCTTTATCCACATATCTTTATGGGTCTCACCAGTTTTTTTTGTTTCCTTTTTTCCCTCAAAAAATATTGGAGTCTCTTATCCTTAGATTTTTATTACTATCTTGTGTTCCTTGTACTTTTTGCAAAATGCATTATCTTGCTTTCCATAGTATCTTGCCACAGTTGCTTCACTTCCGTTATTTCCTTTTCTAACTCGCTTTGATATGTTTTATTTTGAGCTGAGGGTCTATCGGAAACAACCTCTCTCCCTCTCAAGGTAGGGACAAGGTCTAGGTACACGCTACTCTCCGCAGACCCAACTTGTGAGACTACACTAGTATGTTGTTGTTGTAAAATTTTTGCACGTCTACTCATTTGTCTACACTTTGAAGTTTCATATGGCTCTTTAGGTATTTCAGCATGTAGTTCAAGAGAAAATGGTTCAACTTTAGCTATATATGATTGAACTTCTACAACATGAAACTTCAGACGCCACATGTCTGAAATTGTTTCGAAGTGGGTAGACTTACAAAATTTTATGTACTACAAATATGACTTAAATGGTGGTTCAAAATCGGGCGGCCTTTTTGCCCTTTTAAGAGAAAAGTGTAATTCATGTACTATATGAGATTATTTATTTTTATCCTCCGCTATATTATGAATTCATTCATATCGTTCTTGTTAGCAAATGATCTGATATCTGCCTTTAACATTAATAAGTTTCGACATGAAATGATGATCTCCGCGTATCAAAATATTTCTAGGGGAAAAAAAAAGAATCTAAATTATCCTCTACTTTCAATATGGTTTAAAATTACCCTAACATTTTACTTTAGTTTGGACTCCGCCAGGATCAATGTTAAAAGTGAGATATTTTCTTAACGACGGAGGTAGGAGTTAACTCAACGGATAATATTAGGATAAAGTTGCTCAATTTAGTATTAAATACATGTGTAAGATTAAACTCAAAGGTTACCTACCTCATTTTGATTTTTGCAAATGGGGAAAATTTACGTCACCATGTAACAAATGTCCTAGTAAAGTCAAATTAAGCAGAGGAAAAAAAAGAAGTCAAATTAAGCAGAAATATTATTAAAATGAAGTCAGAATTGTGTTTGGTTATAGTTTTTGCAAAGAATATTTGGTTGTTTGAATGTATTGAAAGTGAAAACAAGGTTTTTGAAGTTTTTCAAAATTTCAAATGATTTTTCATGGCCAAATGTTGATTTCCAAATAAAGTGAAAATGTTTTCAGGAAAAAAGTGAAAAAATTTCATGGCCAAACGGAACCTCAGTTAAATCACTCTTGTTTTTTCTTTTAGTAAAATTTTTTCCATATATTTTGATACTGTATCTGCGCCTCACTAATTCTTTTAATTGATTTTGACATTCAAACTTGTGAAGTTTTACGACTTACCCTGAAATGTAATCAATATATTTTGGAAATAAAACTTATTCGACAATATCTCCACTCAACAACAACAACATACTCAGTGTAATTCCACAAGTGCAGTTTGGGGAGGGTAAGATGTACGCAGACCTTGGGGTAGAGAGGTTGTTTTCAATAGACCCTTGCCTCAAAAGATACACAGTCAATGTCGGATTGTAAGAGAAATAAGACAGCAACATATCAAGATACAGAACAAATGGAGCAACACGTAGTAATACACACATAAGGATAATGATCCACGCGATACCAAAATGACACTACTTCGAAAAGGAGAGAAAGGATGGAAAGGCTAGCCCCCTACCTCTCTCACACACATCGCGACGAAACTCAACTACCCACTAATCTTCTATCCTAATCCTCGACAATATCTCTACTCAACGTTAAAAATTTCTAGTATTACCACAAGGTTGTGGTGAAGTTGTAAGTATTCCTTCATCCTTAATCAGAGGTTCCGGGAGGTCAAATAATCTAGTATTATTACCTAAATTTCAATAAATTGAAGCTCGATATTGCCTACAAATTGCTCTAATCAATCGTCGGAGTTCATTAGGAGAATTAAAGTAGGAAAAGATTATGCATTTTTCCACCAGTGGACACTCATTATACCAACTTTTTCTTAAACTCTTTTTTATACTACAAAAATTAGAAACTTACGAGTAGTTTGAATCATTTGGCTAGTTAGATAGAGACTATAGTAATATAAAGTTATTATGCAGGAAATAATAACGTAGATATATTTATATCGTGAACCTTAAAACAAGAATTGTCATACAATGAATAAACACACGAGGGATGATTATGTGTGAATTGTCTGCTTTAAAGATATTTCTATCTTCAGATACTCTAACTAGACGTGTGTACAAAGAAAACCGACAAACCAAACCAAACCCAACAATTATGTACTTGTTCTCTCTAAATTGTGTAAAGAAAAGAAGACTTAAATCAGAGAACTGCCAAAAATGTGAACAATTAACTTTACAAAATCACCAGAATAAAGCTAAGATCATCAGAGAGATAATTCTAAAAATATCATTTTAGAAGGATAGCAAGCATTTCTTACACAAGTTTTCTACACTAAATAAGCTGAAAAGTTCATAGAAATTGACATAAACAAATTTCAACAACAGCCAGCAAGTTTACTGGAGCATTACAGTTTGAAAAAAAAGAAAAGAATAAAGAAGAAAAGAATCCGATGAAGGAACGAACAATCAGCATTTACGTCTCATTGTTTTCATCAGATAATGCAATGGTACAATTATCTCGTACTAAAGAATCTACGTTCAAAATTCTATACTAAAGAATCTACGTTCAAACCTTACACGAGAAGTCCCTTTCCTCTGTAAACATCGATTGGGAGAAGTTCTTTCTATAGCAAGTACTGAATTAGCTCTAAGTGAAATGTACCTCTAGACTGAAGTATTTCTTCAAAGAGAATACACATACGTAATCCACATCCACGACTTTGGCTCAAAGCTGTATTTTCCACCTATATTAAGCATTTTTATACCCAAACTTCCATACGATAAATATCTTCCTAGGCAGCAATTCCTGAAACACAAATCAAGAGCATATGTAAGTAACTGTGTCTGTGATGCAAATGAAATATATCAGTCGATGCATACATATAAGCATAGCAAGAAACGAAATCATCGTTGTGTGTGCTTTGGTTCTAGCTTAGCTCATAGTGTCTCATTCACTGGCCACAAAATTGCAGCCCACAAACGGTTAAGAACATGTTTTTTGGGTTTCACACCCCCGACCCCTCTTTTTTCTTTTCAGACATAGGTGTAAAGGTGAAGTCAAACGGAAGGTGATGATTATAGCTTAAGGGGTCGTTTGGTTGTTGGTTAGAGTTATGCAGCTATTAGTAATAATGTAGCGTTTAGTTATTCCATTTTATACCCTGCATAAAATAATATATAAATTCACACATAACTGATACATGTTTTACTTATGCAGGATTGTAAGCTGGTAACCAAACACCATACTTGGTGTGCTGAATTCTATACGTAGCAGCTAAAATGCTACCAAACATTATACTACTAGTTATGCTGGTTTTAACACATGAATATTTACTTCCTAACCAAACGACCCCTTAAGAGCACAAAAAGCAAGAGCACAAAAAGCAATAGAAGCAATGATGTGCGTGTAAGTTTGTGGAAGACCAGATTAGTGCACGCATTAAGAAGACATAACGACAATTAACTAAAAGTGACAAAGAAACGGAGTTTCTTTACCTTTATTTGATCTATTTGCAACACTATAACCACCAACATAACCGAGTGAGTCTGCATTCCCGAGTCCATAACCAAAGGAAGCAGAGCCATCTAGTCCTGGGGATGTTGAACGCCAGGCTGTGTCCTCATAAAGCGAAGCACCTACAGTACCATACAAGTTCCCAAAAGCTCCAGCAGCAGATGTATTGGCAGCATTGCTTCCCGAGTTTCGTCCATACCCGGGCCCACCTGTTTCGCCGTTGTTAGTGATGTTCCCACCGCCAAAAGATCCGTTTCCTCCACCTTGACCCGAAATTGAAGAGGAACCCCAAATTGTTCCGAGACCCCCCAAAGTTCCATATCCCGCAACCCCACTTCCAGAGCCACCAAAATCATTAGAGTTAGCAGTATTTGTTCCATAATTAAGACTCTCATTGTCCCACAGGTTCCATCCATTCAACATTGAACTGCTTCCAATCCTTCCTGGGGCAAATCCGACAGGACCGTTGAACCTGTTTGAATTCCCATTGTAGAAGGAACTGAATCCGCCACGTGCGTAATTAGAACCAAAAGTTCCATTTCCACCGTAGTTTGGGTTCAATGTGGAGTCTATGCCTGTTGGCACGTTGAAGTCAGCAGAATTAAAGGAAGAATATCCATTCCGACCAGCAGTAAGTGGACTGTATCTACCTTCCATTCTCACACCATAATTTCCAAGCGAGCTTGGATTAACGTAACCTTGAGTGTATGCATTGAGCAAATTGTTAACCCTGTTCAAACCATAGTTCTGTCCGTTAAACGGGCTTCGGGCTGGACTAGGTGATAGCTCTTTGGGTACTGCACGCTTAACCTCAACCATTTTACCGTTAAGCTCATGAAATGTTTTGTATAGAACTTTATCGACTGCCTCCTCCGAGTCATAGGTGATGAATCCAAAGCCTCTAGGCCTTTGTGTGTTGTGATCATACATCACCACAACATCGGTGATCATCCCGAATTGATCAAAGTAATTCTTGAAGTCACTCTCGGTGACTGAGGACGCCAAACCTCCGACAAAAATCTTTTTAGTGCGAGCAGGACCTGGAGAGCCCTGCATACTTCCGTTGTTTCTGGTAATGTGTTGATCGTCTCTCGGAACAGCCTTCTTTGCCTCTACCTGGAGATCACAAAGGGAAATAGTAAAAATGTATACATTCTTTTCCAGTAACAATTAACAACTTATTGGAATTCCTTAAGCAGAAGCTCATTCTTATAACACGGTTCCACTAACTCACTACAGATACAAGTTTGCTGGTAATTCATGATTAAGAAATTCCAGAAGAAATGAAAAAGGCCAATAGCTTAAATCCTACTCCCTCAGTTTCAATTTGGTTGTCTTACTTTCCTTTTTAGTCTGTTTTAGGAAGAATGATTCCTTCCTAATTTGGCAACTATGTAATTTCAAAATCTCAAATGGCATGTTTAAGAGCACAAGATCCAAAAGTCTTCTTTACTTTCTTACACGCCGTACCCAGTCAAACTAGGACAAACAAATTGAAACGGAAGAAGTACTAACTAAATCTGCTTGCTTCCATTAACGGCGCCTCTTGTCTACATCTTCATGTACTATTATGAAGACCAAATTACTTCCATCATTTAGTTTCATGCAACATTTGATAGTTTGAGCTGTCGATTCAGTACAGCTCATCTCAATCTAGTCAACTTAACCGGCTAAATTCTGCGACAACTAGATCACTTGCTATTACCTTCAATTAATACATATAGCGTCAATCACATTTGCAGTGGTAATACTATACACTTATCAGATTGAATCATCAATTTCTTCATTGACAGTGCTGATATGTCATTGTTCATGAACTATTAACAGTTTGCAAATAACAATAATCATAATCATCAAAAAATATCACAGGGAAAATTTGAAATTTTTAGACTAAATTCTAGTAGCATAACCATTCTTTTCTGACAAAACATCGTTCTTGGACTATATCGAAACAAACTTTGAACCGTAAAGTTTCATTAACGATAAGTCCAAATGATATATTTGGCACGTGTTACTTACAGTTCTACCATCAATCATGTGTTTTTCCTTGACAACTCTTTCAGCAACAGAAGGGTCTGCAAAAACGACAAAACCAAAACCACGAGCACGGCCAGTGATCCGATCTTTCATGATCACGGCTTCAACCACATCACCAAAAGCTTGGAAATATTCTTTCAGACGATCTTCATTGGTGTCCCAAGAAATTCCACCAACAAACAATTTACCAGGCTCCATTTCCATTCTACACATCAAAAGGTACCACCAAACATAATCAAGAATAGATCTTCAAACCGAAATTCGGATCACTAACTTCACCAAGTAAAAAAGAATAACAAAGGATCTCAACAAACTCATAAATTTGGATAATTCAAAACAGTGTGCATAAACTTCAAGTTCCACTATTCTAACAACCTTAACAATCAAGAATCCATAACCCCATCAATACAACAATTCAATATGAAACATCAAAATGCAGATTAAGTAAAACAAAAAAGAGAATTGCATCTACACAATAGATTGCAATAATCATATTAATCAGCTATTCAACAAAAGATCATCTGATCTTTCAACAGATCAAAGATCAACATACCCAAAAACCATAATTCTCCACAAAATAGAAAGCAATAAAGATCAAAACTTTATAACATAAAAACATGAACAATAAACCAAGAATCAACATACCCACAATCCAAAATTCTCTACAAAGCAATAAAGATCAAAACTTTTTAACATAAAACATACAGTATAGACCAAAAATCAACATACCCCCAAGCCAAAATCCATCAAAAAAGCCAAAAAGATTAAAACTTTAAACATAAAACAATGAATAAACAGATCAAAGATTGAATATTTACCAATAGATTAAGGCCAAGAAGAGAAATTGGTGTAATTCAAGATTGATTAGAGAGGCATATATAGAAAGAGGGGCTTAAAATGCCCTCTCTTTTTCCTCTCTAAACTTTCTAAATTTAACCAAAACACAAAAATGGAGTTTTTATTTTTATCAAAAAGAGAGAGAGAGAGAGAGAGAGAGAGAGAGAGAAAGAAGAGAAGGAGAAGAAAAAGGCAAGAGAGAAAAGAGAGTGTGGTGTAAGAAAGATTGATTTACATCTGAAATGGCTAACACTGTCTATTTATATATAATAGAAAATTTAAAATAAAAAAAAACATGTATATTTTTGTTGTATATTTGTGTATATCATTAGTATAATATTGTGAGAGAGAGCGCTCTTTGGCTATCCTCTCTCTCTTGTGTGTGAGAGAAAATGTAGCAGCTGAGAGGAGACAATGGAAGATGATGACTTTTACATTGTTTTATATAAATAGATTTTTGAATTTAAAACTGTTTAAATAACTGGACAGCAAATATTTATATTACCTTGGTAATTTACTTTACTTCTTGTAAGTTTTCTATTTTGATATTTAGTCCACTGATTGTCAATATTTCAGACAATTGTCTTACTTTTTTCTTTTTTCTATTTTTTTTCCTTCATATTTTTACCTCGGTTTTCTAATTTCATCAGTTAGGAAGGAAATAAGCTACATTTTTCAACTCTATTTTCAAAGCTCGAACCCGAATTCTCTGGTTAATGATGAAAGAATGTAAATCGTCCCACCACATCTGACATCTCCTTGTGGTGCATTCTCACAATTACGTTTTACTCTTTTGTCGTTTACCCCATCAGAAATAATTATTACCTACTACACTTAGATATTATCGACAGGTATCAAAATTCAAAATAATCTTAAATGTTTTTAGCTCGCCATTCAAGTTCTTATTGAAAATTATAGACTTACCATATCTAAACGAGATTATAATATATAAGAAATTACGAATCATATTTTCTTTGAAGATATTGGAATAGGATAATGTGTCCTTATTCACACAAAGCAACACAAATTTTCTTGTTAAATATAGTAGTTTATCTAATATAATGCTATTATTTTCAAAAAGCTTAGGAGAAAAGAGGGTTATAAGCATTATCAATTATTTTACCAACTAATTATTCATGTGCTATGTTAAGCTTGTATTGTTATTCTCCATATTTTCTTTTACAACAATATAATTCTAAAAGACTCCAAATATAACATATTTCCTATGTAAAAGGATAAAACTTACGCATTTCAATTTATTGAAGGTTTTGATACACCTAATTAGATATCATGACGATTAAAATTAGAATTTACCAATAACCGGTGGATTAAAAGTGCTATTGTATTTAACATATGTTATGTAGTATCTTGAAAGTCTTATCCACACACAGTATTATAATACCGTTTGCTTAAGAACCACAGGATACTAGCTTCTAAATTAGACAGAAATTGCTTCTTTAACAATTAATTGTTCACAAGAGTTACGTAAATTGTAGAAAGGCCAAAATACAAAATACATAAATAATTAATCTTCATCAATTAAAGTGAGAATACATATCATTTTATAAACTAGCTACATAATTTTTTTTTCATTTTTTTTCCAAGTTACGTGCCCCTATCAACAAGATGAATTAATTAATCTCAAAAACTAATTACTTAAGAATATTAGATTTATACCAAGCTTCAATCATCCCTTCATGTGGTGGAAAGGCATGAACCGCAACCCAAAAACATGGACTAAGTCACATGCTACGTCAAAACTTTTTAAAATACACACATATATATTTTTGGTTAAATATGTTAGAATAATATAATACAAAAGGAAAAAAAAAAAAAAAGAAAGGAAGAAATCACTTTTGTTCCTTCAGTTATTGTAAAAACTGATTTCTTGAGATATTTGCTTAGCACATTAAATCTTTAATTAATTAATTAATTCACTTTTATTCCTTATGTTTGCTACTTTCATTCCGAATTATTAATTGATACACTACTTAATTATATATGTCTAATGTTAAGGTTGTATTATTATCCAATGTTTGAGAAAAATATGATTCTAAAAATAGTCTAAATATAACATATTTTTTTACATAAAAGGATAAAAACATATTTTTTGTTAATTGAATGTTAATGTAATAATTAACTCAGATGTCACTAGGACCAAATTGGAAGTTAACAATAATTGAGACATTAAAGATTAAAAAAATAGAAGAAGTTGTAAATATATAGGGCAAAAGCAATAATCTTTAAAGATGAAATGGCTTTTCAACTGCGTTTCGAATAAGATAAGAATTTTAGTTTTTTTAAAATCAAGCCTCACTTATTTATCTCAACTTTTTGAATAAAAAAATGAGAAGAAAGTGGGAAATGTGTGTTGGACAGATTGGATTCCTTGTTTGTCTATTCATCTAAAAAAGGAATAAAAACAGGTAGACTTTCAAAAAAGAGGAAGAGAGGGAAAGGCTACTAATACGTTTTTCCCCAAAGCAAGTTCGCCAGATTTAATCAAAATACAGAAAAGAATATCATAGTTTTATACTAATTTAATATACGTATACACATGGATTAGGCAAACAAATCGAAGGGATTAATGAAGAAACGGAATTTTGTTTATATTTCTAAGAAAACTCAAAATGACAACTAATTTACAGTAACTTACGTACCAACCGTCCCTTCATTCCTAGTGGCAACTTTTTTGTCAAATTGTTTTTCTGAGTACTGATAAGATTTTCTAATCTAACAAGTCAACAGCTATTTTAGATGATTGCTTGAGATTATCAAAGATTGTGTTAGAGTAGTAAGTTGTATGCGGTAAAAATCGGATATGAGTCAAACCGGAGGAACGAGGAACCGGAGGTGGAAGAGGGCGAGAGCATACACGAGGATTTCAGTTCCGTACCGGAGGTACGCTTGGACCGGGGCTAAGCAGAGGTGTTATTTGGTTCGGTTTCTTTGTTACCAGACCAGTCGAGGCCGTTAGTTCGATTGTCCGTGGCAGTAATTGGTCCGGTAAAGTCGTTGCGCGTGAACCGTGCTTCGATAGCATCCTGACATGGTCAACCACCAACCATGCGTGTATCAGATCGTACGACCAACCTAATCCCACCAAATTTGCTTAGAGTTGTCCTTATTATTATTATTCTAATCATTTGTATGGGAAGAGGCCCATAGAGGCATCACTATAAATAGAGCT
Organism: Lycium barbarum; assembly: GCF_019175385.1. Lineage (NCBI taxonomy): Eukaryota > Viridiplantae > Streptophyta > Magnoliopsida > Solanales > Solanaceae > Lycium > Lycium barbarum. The sequence continues at coordinate 872,391 of NC_083346.1, read as the reverse complement.
AATTCCCTTCCTTTAAGGGGTTGGCTCCTCTATTTTTGATAAGAACATTTTGTAATAGAAAAGTCCATATTTACGATCTCTCTCTAAATATCTGATTCGGCCGTGTTCATTTGTTTCCATTTTATTGTGCGTCCTCCATCAAGTGTCCCACATTGCTTATAAACGTTTACATTCATAGCAAGTTGTCATCATTAGCCGTTTTATTGCAGAACTCTCATACACATATTTTTCTACCTAACGCACATCAAGATCCAAGCACATATCTTATATCTACTTACAAATTTAATTGATTATCCGAATTCGGGGTAAACATAAGTAACTTTAATTCTTTAACATAAGGTTTTAGGTCCTAGATCTGGAAATATAATCGTTTGTGATAGCAAAAGAGCAATTATTTTACGTCCTAAAAAGCAATTATTTCAATAATTTTTAGATATATCATATATGAAGTATCAAAATTAATTTAAATGAATAAATATGATGTAAAAATTCATAAAGTCAATTCCTACTTTTTGAAACTTTGACAGTGATTATCACTGTTGCTCTTATTGATACAAAGGCAAGTAAAGTTGCTAGGTAGTTATTGAAAAAAAAAGACAAAATACTCTAGAGAAAAGAAGAATTACTAGAAGCAACATTTGGAGGATTAAAGATGGTTAAATTTAAAAGTTATGTAAATAGCTTTCTCCCTTCTCTTAAATTAAAAAAATTGAGATGTTGTCAAAGGAAAACATTCTGGTATTCGGTGTTTATTTTTTTGTTCTCCTTAATTTTATATCATATGCAGTGGGACATACTATAAAAAGTCAGTTGCCTAGTGCAAATTGGTCCTCCCGACAGTCTACTTGGGACATGTAAATATGCAATATATTTATTTAAGATTGTGATGGAGCGGTATATATTTTTTATTTTTAACTAAAAATTTAGATACGAAAATCGTCTTCGATAGAAAACTTCTAGTTCTATAGTAAATTTCAATTAGCTATAACAAGCAGGAAAAAAATGTACAGTAATTTCTAGAAAATATCTTGAAACGTTCTAGTAGTAAATTTCAATTAGCTATAACAAGCAGGAAAAAAATGTACAGTAATTTCTAGAAAATATCTTGAAACGTTCTAGTAGTAAATTTCAATGGTGACCAAGAAATGTACCGCAATTTACGCACTCTGTTTTTTTCTTTCCTTTTATAGGGGGGTAGAAAAATTAATTATTGTTGTGCCCAAGAAAGAATTTTGGATGTTGCCTTTATATTCTCCTTTTGCTTTTCTTTTTTCTTTGTCAGCTTAGTCAAATTTCATGGATATTAGAACTGATGTTTTAGTTCATTTATTTTTGAAGCGTTCTTTTATAGTTGAACTAAACGTATTTGTGCTTTAATACCTTCGATTAACTTGGAAATACTTTCAAAGATATCTTCATTAAAATATTATTACTATAGTATGTTTTTTTGTCCTTAGTTAAATAGTTGGTTTAATTATTCTTCTTATATGCTTATAATCATCATTTCGATGTGCAAAAGTGAATTTAAGATAATTTTTCAACAACTGAACTGAACTTATTGTTCTTTAATCGAACTACATATATAGTATACTTACGCAAAAAAAAAAAAAATGTATCTATATTAAAAAAGATCATACTCAATTTAGAACGGATTGATCGATACACACGGTTGAGGATTCATCTATTTATCTTGGCGAGTGTTATTTTTAGACAAGTATGAGATTAAAAAGTACTATGGTAAAATGATAAGTACTTATCAATCCATAATCAGCGATCTCGAATTCAAGCAGTGAAAATGAAGTGATCTTCAGCAAAGAGCATCTTACCTCTCAAAATAGAAGCTTTCAAGGCAAATCCAGATTAGCGAGCTTCAAAACGAATACCAAATTGAGAATGAAAACAAACAAAACAAAAAAAGAAAAAAAAGGGTTACCATCTTTAATTGTTTGATAAACTGGAGTTTGAGTTCGGTTTTGCCAACTGTTGGTCAATGCATATAATGGATAGGCTTTTGGACACAATTATATTACTGAATGAATGATTATATCACATGCAAAAGCTAATTATATCACTACAAACATTTCATAAAATCATTTGGGCTTCCACAAGCCGCCTTGGGAATTTAAAATTAAACTCATAGTCTCATTTAGATCTCTGTTCTGTTTTTGGTAACTAAATTATTCATATCATCGATAATAACATAAATAAAAATTTATCCGTACACGATACTTAATTTATCATGATTAAGTAATTTAATAAGATACAAATATATATCTATAATCATAATTAAGTGAAAAAGGTCTATGCGCAAAGCATATATCATGCACCTAGTAATTTGTTGTAAACATCGGATCAGATGCAATTAAGTCTATAACAATAATACATCTAATTTTAGTGCTATTTAATTATGACATAATACATAACTATAACAATAATACATCTAATTTTAGTGCTATTTAATTATGACATAATACATAACTATAACAATAATACATCTAATTTTAGTGCTATTTAATTTTGACATAATACATAAACAAACCCTCAAACTTGGCCTCTATGCCTTCCAACTTTGACTGTGCACAAGTAGGCACCTCAAGCTTGTATAAAGTTGAATACGTAAACACAAATGCTGACGTGAAAAATAATTTTTAAGATGTCTAGATGATCATTTTATAAGTTGGAGTGTTCAACTGCCAAATTGGAGACAAGTTGAGATTTCTACTTGTGCACAACTAAAGTTGAAGGGCATACTTGCCAGTTGAGGCTAAATTTGAGGGCCTATTTATGTATTATATCTTTATTATGAGAAAATTACACTATATGTTCATTGGGGCAACAATGCTACCAAAATTGACCCATTTTTTTAATTTTTACAAAAAATGACCCAAACTTTTCTCTCTCTTACTCTCTCTCGTGCTCTCTCTCTCTTCTGCCTTTGTATATATGTTTGTATATGTTGGTATATATTGGTATAAGTGTCTGTATATGTTTGTGTAGTTTGGGCTATTTTTCGTAATGTAAGTTTTGAGCAATTTTCTTGCAATGTAAGTGACCAACTTGTATATTTATGAAATTTTCCCTTTAATTATTGCATAACAAGTTTACAGTTAAATGTAATTTGATCGTTTCAAAATTTATCCATCATGCAACCTAGACAAAATTAAAATCCTATAACTATATTTTGTGGCTCCATCTAATTCAAAACTAAAAAGATGTGTTGTTCATCTATCTCTTTCGGTTCTAGGTGATTTTAAGTTTTATGGCTATTGTTTTAGAGAGTTTGTTGTTGCTACATCATTTCTGTTCCGTATTTTAAACACGATATCAATGGGTTTTTTCCTCTTTCAATGAACTAGATCTATCATAGAGTTTCTTTTTGCCTTGTTCTATTACGATTTGATATTAATATAGTTATTTCTTTTATCTTTGAGATAGTTTGAATTTTTCAATACTTCACGGCATATTTTAAAAAAAGTGCAATCCTTTTTACTTGTCAAAATTGAAGAAGCAACACTTACTTCGTGGTAGGGAGCGCTTCCACCCAAATGGGGCCCTATGCGGAGCGAATCCGAATATAGTCGGGTTTCAATGCGAGTACTGGACATCGAATGGGAACCCAAAAAAAGAAAAACAATTAGGTGAATAAGGATGAGAAATGATAGATCATTTTATGATAAGCACATCCAATTTCATAGTTCCTTATTATGCATGGTAGCAAACGAAAATCATTCTTAGTTAGTAATTGAATCTTTTTGGATTCGAGCTTCGCCCTAAGCAAACTAATTCTGATATATAAGTAGAGAAGGGTGTACGAGGGAGATCATTATCTCCGAGTTTCGAAGGTTGCAATTGGCCCTAAGCGCGGCTCCTGATGAATTTCCCCGTCATAAATAAATAGTTTGAATATTTTAATACAAATAATAAAGGCGGCTCGTTGCACAAAGCATCCTACTTTAACAGGATTTGGGGGAAGATTCGCATCCAGGGGTGTGATAGTAGACGGCCTAACCTTACGAAAGAATTAGTTGTTGCTTTCACTGCTCGAATAGTAAATTACACTATTATCATATTAAATTAGATAATATTATCAAGTCCAGTCTTTTACAATGTACAATTGGTAGGTAAGTACATTTTCCACCCTTCTTGGTTCCATCTTCTATGTGTTTTTTCTCACTTCTTTTCCTCCAAGCCAAGAACCTAAAACCCTTAAAACCCTTGCCCCCTTTTCTTATCTCACACATTATATCATCAATTACACACAACTTTCCATGAAATTACAGCTACAAATAATCTACATGTGATAAAATTTTGAAGAATCCAACCCAAAAAAGCCTAAAAATTTCATACTACATGTTAACATTATCAAGAATGAAATCACTTATTTCCCCAGTACTTTCAAGACCCAATACCATTCCTTTATCTTTCTGTTTTCATTTTCAAGAACCCATTTTTGTGTGTAGGAAATATGGGGTGCTTCTTAGTACTTTCAAGAACCCTAGTTATGTTAAAAAAGTAAACCCCATAAGTAAAGTTTCTTCTTTTAGATGTTGTTCTACTGTTCAAAACCATAGTCAAATTAATGTCTTGCATAGTGATGATTCAGGTTCTGGTGAGGTTCATGTTATTGTGGGTCCTATGTTTGCTGGAAAAACTACTACTCTTTTGAAGAGGATAAAAACTGAAAGAAGCAATGGCAGGTTAGTATTCTCAATATGTTGTTTCTAATTTGGTCTTGTGTCTTGGTTTTATAGGAAATGAAATGCTCTGCATATTTAAAGTTTAAATTTTTTTTGCAACTCTTCTTTGGCTTTGATATATGCTATTCATATGTTGGAATAGGAAGTGTGCCTCAACTGTTTTTTTGGACCATCCAATAGATAATACTGTATCTGTTTGGGTTTCCTCTCATGGGATTCTGTATATCTACTCAGCTAATTACTTTATAGTCTCTTATACCTAACACAAGCTTTACAGAGCTTATATATAAGTAGGACTTTGGCTAGAATTTCAAGACTATGATGTACTATATTTACTTTAAAATGAAACATGGACGATTCTGCATCGATGCAAATGTTCGTAAGACTTCTTTGTTTATGTTCAGTAACATAACAAAGCATCTTTTCAGCAGTGTGTTGTCGTATTGTGTGATTTTTCTCCAAGACCAAGTTTTTGAGTGATGATTTATTTGGTTGAACCAATAACTGTGAAGATATCTTTCATGAGTCTAGGGACATTGTGGGGCAAGAGTTTAACACCCGAGTACCGACTTAGTCATTTATATCATCTTCAGTGAGGGTGCTTTTTCCTTAGTCTGCTTTCACACTTGGCATTCATATAAGCAAGTGATTGGAACTTATAATTAAAAAAGAAAGTCGTTGCAGCACTAAATGTCCGTTGCTCCAAGGCACCCTATGTGGACTTGGTTTCTTTGCAGTTCTTAGGGGTAAGGTCTGCGTACACACTACCCTCTTAGACCCCACCTGTGGGATTACACTGGGTTTGTTGTTGTTATACTCAACTTTTCATCTTTCTCGTTGAATCATTGTGCCCTTTTTTCTAAATTTTGTTGTTCTTCACTCGGCTTTTTGCTGTTTCTTTTACTTTCTTCCCCGGGGTCTTGAAATCTCCATGCTCTTTGGCTCTCTCATGTTGAGAAAGTAAAAGTTGGACCATGTTATTCTAATGATATTTGAATTGAAATCCTGGTTGATAATATTCCCAGTTTTCAGGCCAACGGCGTAAAGAATTCCCTCTATTTGGACGAGACAATAAAAGGTCTCTGTTTCTCAGGAAGGGTGGCTGAAGCAGTTGGAATATTGTGCCGTTCTGGTGTACAGGTGGAGGCAGAAACTTATTCCCTTGTTTTGCAAGAGTGCATTTTCCGGCAAACATCTAAGAAAGGGAAAAGAGTCCATTGGCAAATGATTATTGTCGGCTTTGTTCCAAATGAGTATCTGACTATTAAGTTGTTAATTTTGTATGCAAAAGCAGGAGACTTGGATACAGCACATGTTATATTTGATAAGTTGCAGTTCAAATGTCTGGTTTCGTGGAACACTATGATCTCGGGATATGTGCAGAAGGGCATGGAGGAAGTTGGCCTGAGTCTCTACCATAATATGAAACAGAGAGATGTACTTCCCGATCAGTATACTTTTTCATCAGTCTTTCGAGCCTGTGCCGCTTTAGCTGTCCTGGATCAGGGCAAGCAAGCACATGCTTTGTTGATTAAAAGCCAAATTAGTGGAAATATTGTAGTTAATAGTGCGCTTATGGACATGTATTTCAAGTGTAGTTGTCCTTCTGATGGCTATCTCGTGTTTAGTAAGTCCTTGGAAAGGAATGTGATAACGTGGACTGCTTTGATATCCGGGTACGGACAAAACGGAAGAATAAAAGATGTTCTCGAATCGTTTCATAGGATGATCGATGAAGGATTTAGGCCAAACCACGTTACGTTTCTTGCGGTTCTTTCTGCTTGTAGCCATGGTGGTTTGGTAGATAGAGGTAAGGAGTACTTTTCATCGATGACGAGAGATTATGGGCTTCAACCAAGAGGAAAACACTATGCAGCTATTGTGGATCTTCTGGGCCGTGCTGGAAGATTACAAGAGGCTCATGAGTTTGTCAAAAACTCGCGTTGTGGGGACCACCCGGTATTATGGGGCGCCTTACTTGGGGCTTGTAAGATTCACGGAGACATCGAGATGGTAAAACTTGCTGCCCGAAATTTCTTTGACTTGGAGCCTGATAATGCTGGAAAATATGTTGTTTTGTCTAATGCTTATGCTTCTTTCGGTTTGTGGAACAATGTTGCGGAGATAAGGAGATTGATGAAGGACTCGGGGGTGAAAAAGGAGCCTGGTTATAGTATGATTGAGGTTCAAAGACAAGCACATTTCTTCTTTATGGAGCATAATGCTCATGAACAGACTGGTGAGATATATAAATTGGTCAAAGATATGGCAGGAGTTTTGAAAGACACTGGTGATGTTTCAGATCTACTGAGTTAAAGGGAAAGGACCAACGTCGACATAGATTGAACATTTTGGTTGAATCCTCAGCCACTTAGTTCCAAAGAGTCTTGTTAAAAGGGCAATTTAGTCAGAGATCTTCTGTGGAGATGCCATTTGCCTTTGGATGTAAAAATTTATGGTGCGTTTAAGAAAGCAGGGCTTGCTATTTGCTTCTAGGAGGAACATTGTGAATAAACAGATGAATTGCTTTGTGACCAAGTAATGTGATGGTCTTGGTTTGGGATGCTGTTCTTAATAAAACAAGTTTACCAAAGAAAACATGTTCTATTAAGGTCATTTAGGACTATCAAAAAAAATAAAAAATTAGGACTATATTGCTATAAAAACGGAGTTGGCTATTTTCTAGTAAAATGTATAAAAAGCCATACCTCCTCATAATTTGAATTTATTGCAAATGAGTTTATTTCTTCTACGATACTATATTCTAACCAATGCTGCCCATGGATTGATGAATTTTGGGCTTTCGAGGAAATCTATTTGAATTTATTTCTCATGCTATTATCCTATGTCTGGTGCTCAAGTAGGTCATTTTATGTTGTCACTAAGTTACATTTAGGCAATGCATGAAATGTTTCAATTGTTCGCATTGTTTGAAATATTTTAGAATCTTAACCAATCTATGGCTTTTACTCTGGAGCTGACATAATTCCATGTACCTATAGATATCACAACAAGAGCTACAAGTGTGTGAACAAGCGTAACAAAATGGGTGTCTGAATTTTATGTCTTCATGTGGTGGACACATTAGTGACTACTTCTTGGATAAATTAGTATAAACAAGTCCCTGTACCTTTTCATGTTAGACCATGCAGCCCTTATAGCATAATTCTTTGTTATAGTATCTTTTTAACATTATTCTGTATGTTCTGTTCTTTTACATGAAAATTTATTTACAATGCTACAAATTACATTCAAGATATCAAAAGTTTGACATTAGAATTAAGAACATATAGTTTGGATACACGAAGCATGCAAACTTCTGAGCTTGAAATGCTGCTTGAAATTTTATGATCTTGATTGAGATTTAAGGTTTCCTGATGTTCTCATGTCATTGTCTAATTTAATTGAGTGCTATTTTCCCCTCTCTGCAGAAGTGTAGCAATTATAAAGTCGGACAAAGATACAAGATATGGGTTGGATTCCATTGTGACTCATGATGGGGACAGATTGCCATGCTGGCCTTTAGCTAATCTATCGTCATTCAAACAGAGATGTGGTTCTGAAGCATACAGTAAGGTAAAACTACCACAGGAAAATATTGAGAAGTAAATATATTAGATGATTAGCATGTAGTTCTGAAGCATAAATTTTTCTCTAAAATCTGGGGAAAGAAGTCCTTTTTTGAGTGCATTCAAAAATTTTAAATTTGAAAGGTAAAATTGTAATTCTTGAAAAGGATATAATCATAAAGCATTTGTCTTACTTCCCTTTTTAGTCTTGTTTCAAAAAGAATGTCTCTTTTCCTAATTTGGCTACTTGTTAATTTCAATATCCCACATGGCATGTTTAAGCCACAAGATTATAGGGCACTTTGGTACATTATACATATCTTTAATTTAAGACCACAAGATTCAAAAATCTTCTTTATTTTCTTAAACTCCGTGACATTGCAAATTAAGACAATCAAATTGAAACAGAGGCAGTATGACTTTTATAACGACTCATTTTTCGTTGCTAGTATATGTGACTGTTTTTTGTGACTGTTACATGATTTCAGTTAGAGGTTATTGGCATTGACGAAGCTCAGTTTTTTGAGGATCTGTTTGATTTCTGTACGGAAGTTGCTGATCAGGATGGCAAGATTGTGATAGTTGCTGGATTAGATGGTGACTATCTAAGGTACTACTTACGTTTAGTCTCCGTGCACTTTAATGTAATCAGCTGAAATATTTCATATGTACTGAATGTGATTCTATGTTGCAAAAACTCGTGTACTGATCTGTATTGGATCATAATTGGGTTTTGCAGAAGGAGCTTTGGTTCAGTTCTTGACATAATACCAATTGCTGATACTGTGACCAAACTTAACGCACGATGTGAACTTTGTGGTAAACGTGCTTCTTTCACTTTGAGGAAGACAGAGGAGACGAGAACGGAGTTGATTGCAGGAGCAGAAGTATATATGCCTGTGTGCCGGAAGCACTATGTGAGTGGACAGGTGGTCAAAGAGGCTACTAGAAGCGTTCTGGAGTCTCAGAAAATTGAATGCAGCTCTATTTTGTAATATAATAGTATTGATGCAACTTTTCTGCTTTGCACTTCCAACATCTATGTACTTCTCTATTTGTTTATAGGCCATTTGCCTAGAAATGTTAACCAACTATTGTACTTCCAAGCCTCTTTTGCGCAAGCCTTTGTGGATTGAATTACTCAGTATATATGTTGGTGGAAGATAATTGGTATCTGATGCAATAGTCAAGGTGCGAGCAAGTTGACTCAAACACCATAATTATTAAAAAAAGGTACTATTGTACTTTCGAAGCCTCTGCCCATGCCTTTATGGACAAAATTATTCAGTATTTGTGCTGGTGGGGTACACTAGTATCTGGTAGAATTATTGAGGTGAGAGCAAGTTGGCTAGAACACCATATTTGTTAAAACTATATTTACTATTATACTTCCAAGTCATATTTTGGGGAGGGATGCTCCTCAAACTTCAAAGTGATAAAAATGGAAATGGTTTGTCTATGATTATTCTAGCACATTTAATTCCCTTTGTCGTCATGCTTCTCCATAATGTGTACTTTAATGGTTGAACTTACGGACAAATTTTTGGTTCCAAAATTTACCATTAAGAGCCTTTTCAAGGGAAAGGAATAAAGTAGAAAGAGGCAATAAGTCAATAACCATTCTATGTAAAAACTTCATCTTCTGACTCCAAATGTGGTGGATAATAAGTGCTTTACTTTGTTATGTTTAAAATTTAAGTAACGAATACACTATTTTGTATCATAAGGAATAAATTTCTCGTCTCAAACACAAAAATATGGAAAAAACATAAAAGATGTAAGTTTATTGGACAACAATATCGATAAACAAAGCTCTTACAAAATATTACCACCCAAAATGCCATACTACAAATCTCAAACAAATCCTAGTTTCTGACGGCTAACTACAATTTTAGAACACTGATTTGCATCATCTCAAATTCACCCTTGTGTGTTACAAAGTACTAACAGAAGAGACATATTACACAGAAGTAACATAAACAAAAAACACAGAAACAAGATTGTCTTCCTCAACACTGTCTTGATTATGAATTCCAGGCTCTCTGAAAAACTGGATTTAGACTTTTGATAATGAAGATCACATGTTTCCCAGGTTTGTTGTGTACAAAAAACGAACTATGTGCCATTAGAACTCCGGCTAGAGCTTGATGTCGCGTTTCCTCTCCATACTCCTGCAAAAATAGAAAAAAAGGGATCTTAAATCAGCTTTTACAATCATGTTTGATTTGCTATTACAGTCAAACCTCTCTATAACACCATCCTCTATAACAACATTTCACTATAACGGCCAAGTTTTCAGCGGAACCAGTTTTACCTGTTATGTCATATTACATATTCACTAAAACAACATTCGCTATAGCAGCCAAAAGTTATCCAGACAAACGACACTGTTATAGAGAGGTTTGACTGTAGGGATAAAAGGACAAGATGCATTATTTACCTTTGTGGATTTCAATGCTTTCTGAATCACATAATTGCCGAAGGGATCTTTGGCAAGTTGAACTAGTGCTTTATCATCAGTTAGAAGAACATCAACTACTGAAATCATTCCAGATTTTGATGACTCTATGCATTTCTCAACAACATGGCTACCACCTTTTTTGAAGGCTAGTGTTAAGTACTGCTTCTCAAGTTGGCTGAATACTTTACTTGAAAGCTCTTCGTCCCCGAGTTCAAGAACATGCTGCACAACAAAGTTCCTGTTGTAACAAGAACACAAAAATTCTTAACATAAACCAGAAACCAACCAACAATAGTAAAAGACAGCAAAAGGGGTACGAAATATCTTAATTTTACACTCCGGTATAGTTTATTTCCGTGCATATTCTTGCTGTTAGCAAATGTGCATACTCTTGCTGCTGTTAGCAAATCGTCTCGCGTTTTCCCTTGACTCTAAGGGATCTTTGACTTGAAGTATAACAAAAGGGTAATTCAAAGCATAGTTAAAAGTAGATGAGTAAATCTGGACATCTTTTCCGAAGTATTTTGACACTTGGAATCCACCTAATCCATACTGGAGCTCCGTTAAAGTCAAGGTCAAATACGAGTCAAGAACATACAAATTCTTAAAATAAACCAAGAAACCAGCCAACAGGAGTACAAGAGAGTAAAAAAGTTGAAAAATACCCTTCTACTATACGAAATATCTTAATTTTATCCTTTGCTCTTAGCAAATCGTCTCTTGACTGTAAGGGAGGTAATTTAAACCGTAGTCAAAACTAGAGGAGCATTGGAATTTTTCTTCCAGTGTATTTTGACAGGTGGAATCCACTTAAGTTCGTATTGGAAAGTCAAGGGCAAATACGAAACGATTTACCTATGGCGAGCATTTGAATAACGGAGGGAGGAAACTATATCTTATTACTTACCCCCAAGGATCATTGGCAAGGTAACCTGACTGGTTTGCAATTTTTTCAAGTAGCTCCCTTTTGAGAGGGTTAGTGATACAATTGATGCAAACATTCAAAGATGCACATCCACTTTCATTCGTAGCCAGTTCTTTGAAACAACTAATAATCCCACGGTACAAAACCTGAAATCAGTAAGCAAATTCTCCAGTAAGCATTCATATCTGTCTATAACTTTATTGCTAAAAGCAAAAAAAACGTATGACAAGCAACCAAAATATGTTATAAATTTACCTCATTCTGCTTCTCATTGAAGACATGGAAACACTGTTCAACAACGTATCGTCCTGTTCGATGAGTCATCAGTTCAACTAACTTCAAAGACACAATTTCTGAGCAATATTTGGCGAAAGGTTTCTTTTTGAAGCTTTTAATTAGCATCTGAATGGTCTTTGAACTGTCAAAATCAAAAGGCAAAAAATGTTAAAGTAGGCCAATATTAAAAAAAGTGAAGTACTTAAAAAAAAAAAAAAAAAGCTTTACTCACCCGTGTTTCATAAAGGCTGTTTGTAAAAACAAATCAACATTTAAGTGAAATGTTCTGAGAATTAGTTTTATCTGTTCGTCATTGCAGAATTCAACGAGTTTTAGGAAGAAAACATGTCCATATTCATCGATCATCACCTCAAAAAAAGAATCAAGGACCTCATTAAGTATCCTTTGTATGTAGTAATAATTATTCAGCTCAAGAAACTTTTGCAATAATCGTGAGGCTTTGGGATTTTTAGCCATCTTAATCACATCGAATCCTAGATTTGGCAAATAACCATAGTACAGTGCTGCAACACTCTGATTCAACAAGTCATTTAAACACTTTGAATAATCCTCATTACTCCAATCTTTATAGTCTAATGGAAGCTCATTATAATCTCCAAATTCTTGAACTCCAATGCAACTGTTACTCAACATGTTATTGCTCAAAATTTGGCCAAAATTGGACTGACTCACTGTATTATATGTTGAGGATGATCCATATTCATAATTTGTACTTGTTCTTATATCTGCATTATCCAATATGCTTTTCTGTAAAGATTTGGTGCTTGAAACTGCAGAAAATAATCCAAGAAAACCAAGAAATATTGAATATCAATACAAGAAAGTACTAATTGAAAGAAAAATAACAAAAAGTTGTGAATTTTATAATTAAAGAATCTTGAAGTACTCATTGAAAGAAGAATAAAATAAAGCTGTGAAGTTTATACTTACTTCCATTATGGTGATTGTAATTGTGATCATAAGCCCAAATATTTGAAGAACTTGTTGATGGCCATTCTAATGTTTGAGTACCATGTTGAGCCATTGAATATTTTGAATCTTTAGAAAAATACTCTTGAGAACCATTGTTGCATGTAGAACTCAAACAAGAAAAAGAGCTATAATTAGTAGTTTCATGATCAGAACTTGTTATATTTTTTCCTAAGTTCAAATCTTGAAAATATTGAAGAAAATCTTGATGATTCATTGGAGATTTCTTGTTTGAATTCTCCATGAGAAATTAAAAAAAAAAACAGAACAGAAGAGTTTTTTTTTTTTTTTTAATCAATTGGTATTGAACTGTTTGTGTTTATATAGAGGAATTAAGTGTATATTTTCAAATTTGAGTAGAAATAGGAGTGATATTTTTTTCCTAGTACATTAATAAAATATTGAGACGTTTTTATGGAAGTCAATTATTTAGAAATTTTTAACTGAGGAACGTGTGTTAGTATAATTATTAGTACTTCTAATATTTTCCTAAAATAAAACCGTGTTTAATTTGGTTATTTTGTAATAAGAAGAATTTAAAACCTTGTCCAATTAAAATAGCTAAACTCAAGAGAGAATTCGACTGGAATAAAACCTTTGATAATTTAAATTACTGAATTTGTAGACAATTCGAGGTAAATAAATACTTTTATAACGAAAATTACTTTATAACTTATTGGAAATTGAAAAGCTACTATTGAGAATCCATTGTTAACTAGTGCCGGAAAATTTCACCGTTTGTCCTTTTTTTTTTGGGCCGTTATTTAATTTTTGTTTCTATTTCTTACTTCCTCCCGTCCAAATAAATGATTTATGGGGTTTTTTTATTTGGTTTAAAATAAATGAATTGTTCAAAACCCAAAGAGGTATAATTATTTTTTCTTAAATTACCCTTTTCTCAAATGAATTTTTCAACTTTTCTCGGAGTATAGTATTAAAGAGGGAGTATTTTTCGAGCCATGAATTGCATTAATTGCAAAAAGTTAATATTGTTAAATGATCTTTGATTGTTATAATTATGAATGAACTTTCTTAAAGTGGTGTGTCATATCCTAAAACTTCATTTATTTTGAATTGAAAGGAATAAATTTTGCAAATATAGACTCAATAGCAGACGACCTCTTTGTACCATATTTTTTTTTTTTGTCAAACTAAAGAATTGTGAACATTTGAACAACAGATATAGATTCTTTCTATCTAGCACAATTTAATTATATCAAAGTTATGCCTCATCCAAAAAAAAAAATAAAAAAAAAATGAACAAGGCAAGATTTCACACTTCACACGTGTGTGCATAATTTAACAGTATTGGTAGAATGAGATAGTTTGTTCAAAGTTACGCCCCGTCGTCCGGCAAAATTTGTGAGCTAATTTAAACATTGGCCTCAAAACAATCTTATTTGTGCAAATGTAAATTAATATTTGGACATGATTTGTAATTTCAGAAATTGAACATGACTTGTAAATGTGTCCGTTCCAATTCGTTTTTTTTTTTTTTTTTTGGAACATTTCGAATTATTGACCCAATTTTAATTCTATACGATTTTAACAAATAACAATTATGCTTCAATTCAAAGAAAGAAATTGTGATAAGTTTTATCAATCCTCACTAACTATATTGCTCAATAATTTAAATGGATTTAGCAATTTCAAAATTCAAATTCATTAAACTGCAAATTTTAAATTTTATATAAGTTGTTTGCTACTGGGGGTGTTCATGGTTTAGTTAAAAACCCATCCAAACCGAAAATCGAACCGAACCGATTAAATAAACCGACACTTCTTTGGGTTTGGTTTGGATTTAAAATTTGAAAAATCGATATTATTTGGTTTGGTTTTGGTTTTATTAAAATAAAACCAAATAAAAAACGGAGCCAAACCAACAAATTATATACACAATTTTATAATTATATTTACACACACACATAATATATTAAATTAGATCAAAATTATCATGAAATTCACGAAGTTTAATCATATATTTTTATTCCATACGGACTAGCCAATCTTTCTTGTGTCATATGAAGATAAAGTTTCAAGAATCTTTAGCTTTTGAGTATTCTAACTTACATAGAATATATCATAAGACACTGTATAGTGAAATATATTTGACTTGTTCTGAATATATTTTAACGAAATGATGTTAAATTTACCTAATAAAATTTTTGTTACCTTTTTTTTTTTTTTTTGAATTAACAAAAAACAAGGAAAGCGTATATACTTATGTATTGTTAAAAATCGAAAAATCGAATCAAACCGATAAATATATATTATACTTGGTTTGGTTTGATTTTAATATTTAGGAAACTGACTAAATTGGTTTGGTTTTGGTTTTGACCAAGCACCGACCCAAATTCGAACCGTGAACACCCTTATTTGCTACGGTTAAACCTATAAATAATTGTAGATTCTTCTAAAAGAAAGAATTCATTACTCAATTTTCTTCGGAACCTAACATGTCAAAATCACCTTATTGTTATTCTTGTATGATGGAACTTTGGGTTCAGAATCGAGTTTTCGAAGAGGAAATACATGCTGAAGATCCCATATTATTACAAAAGCTTGAGAGTTACCTATGTTTGATTTGACGATTAATTTGTGAATTCAATGTTTGGATAGACTATTCAATGTTAATAATTGAATGCCTAGGAGAGAAACTTACTGAGAAAATGATTTTCCTTGTTGGATGACATCTATGTTTCTTGCTTGAATTTCATGTTACTCTAATAGTTGTAGACATATCAAGAATTAGAATACTTGTGGTACATAGAGATTTCAGATATTTGTTGGCTTTATGCATACATGGGCCTATCTTTCCTTATCTTTTCTCTCTGCTGAATTAACTGATTTTGGTTGTTTAACATAAAGAACACTGGTTTCAAACTTGGCACTGATTTTCTTTTTGTTGCAATTTTTTTAAACAGGGAAGACGTGGAAACGAAGCCTGCAAAATTCAATGTTTTCGTTGATAGAATGTTAGTTAGACTAATTGGTTGCTGTAAAAAGTTTAGAAAGAGCAATAGTGTGTAGTAAGAACTGAAAATTTACAACTTATTAAGTTTACTTCTGTTGTTTCTTGTAAAGAGTGCAACACTTTAGTAGTATCTTACCTTTGCATCATGAATGATGGGCAAAAGTGGAGATTATGCTTTGGATGTTGCAAATTTTCTAGTCTGTTTCCTGATGGTTAATGCAATTTATGTGAAATGACTGAAAGGGTCTAGCAATGTCACCAACATGATGTTTGCCTTACTCATGTCTGAAGGATTGAGCATCTTCTAGGCAAGCCTAAAATATAGGAAAGTCCCAGGTTAAATAAAAAAAACTAAGACTCTAAACTTAAATCTAAAATAATGAACCTTCAACTTCAAATTCCTATTTGAACAACCTTTTTTGGTTATTGATCCATTTGACTCATTACTAAACTAAAATAGCTTCCTCAATCTCGACGATTGCTTATTCATAGGCTATTATGAGTTCAAGACAGGCCACTATGGTGAAATTGGTAGACACGCTGCTCTTAGGAAGCAGTGCTAATGCATCTCGGTTCGAGTCCGAGTGGTGGCATACCGTCTTCTAAAAAGGATAAATAGATCTTATAATGAATTCAATTCCCGATTTCCATTTTAGAATTATGTAATTGAGCATCGTCTTCTTGGTTTTATTATTACTAGTTGCCATTTTTTATAGTATATATTATGGTATGTTAATATTGAAACATTAATCACCATAAAATGGGTGTTCATAATTCAATGAATAGATGTCATTATATGTCCCCGAGTGGACGAGATCGCGCACTAGTGCAGTGCTTTGGTAGATTATTCACCATTTTATTTTGCTATTTCACGAATATGAAGATGTGCTAATTTCCAGCATAACAGAAACACGAAGACAAGCATAAGCGTGGTCATGGGTGGAGCTAGGGTGTGCAAAGGGATTCATCTAAACCTCCTTTGCCGGAAAATTACCTATATATATATAAGGTTATTACTTTTTATATGCGTATTTATAGATAAAAGCTCTTTGGCTTCTTCGTATGTTACTTCTTTATATCATATTTTGTATTTTCTTAGTGAAAATTTTGGCGCTGGTCGCTGGGAAAGTAGCTATGGATAGTTGTGGATGTTTGCTTTAAACCTTTGGCCCCCAATTCAATTTGTGGTGAAGGCCACGATCGGTGAAGCACTGGCAATTCACGAAGCTTTAGCTCAAGCTCTCCACAATGGTTGGGCAAAGATTCATATATTATTAGATACAAAATATATGGTCCCAATCGATACAAAAGAAGGTGGAAGTCTCATGGGAAATAGATGCAACATGTGAAGACATTTGGAAAAGGATGCATTCCTTGAATGATATAAAATCGAGTAGCTCATAGTTTAGCTAAGTGTTATTGGATAAACCAGACGAGTTCAAGCTTAGATGAGTCCATTTGATAGTTGTCAACAAATTTTTCTCAGTACAAGGAGTAAAAGAGAAAATAATTGTGTAGTAAGTATGAAAGATCAAAGTTCACAAAGGAGGTGCTCAATCACATTTCTTGGCATTTAATTCTAATGTACTATACCAAGAAAAGATGAACATCCACAAAAAAGCCCTGCAATTTAATCCTTAAATGTTATTACCAACAACAACAATGCAGCTAATATGAAACACTAGTGTGAACTTTTTAACCTTAAAATGGTACCTTAAGTTCTTGCAAAATCCATATTAAAAAAAAGAGAAACCAATCTTCAATTTGCATTAAGCGCTCGAGCCAGACGTTTAACATCAATTAACCTTATGCCGCGTCGCGATCTACCTGAATATCACTTAACCTTCAGCGCGATAGAAAGCCAAGAAAAAAAAAAGACATGACAAGTATGTATTGAAACCAAATGTTGCCCGGACTCTTTAGAAATGCTGTCAGGTACATATCGGATCCTCCGAAAATAGTGCATTTTGAGGATCCAGCACAGGTGTGGCAGCAGTTTTGGAGAGTCCGAGCAACATAGATTGAAACTTACTCTCTGTAGTAATATTGTCCTTTGACATCAAACTGGTCCCAATGCCTTGATTATCACTTGAAAGAGAATTCAATAATCTAGCAAGATGTCTTATTTGATATAAAGGCAGAATATTTGGATTCCTCTGCACTTTATACCTCCTTTCTTCAACTCCTATACAATCACAAAAAAAAGAAAAATGCTGAATTTTTTCAGTGGAGTAAAATATAGTATTACCACCTTGAACAACCTCAATGTCTAACCAGGGGTGGAGCTAGAGCTTCGTCTACGGGTTCGGCCGAATCTAGTAGTTTTGACTCAAACTTTTTATTTGTGTTTCAGAATCCACTTAATATGTCTAAATTATTTATATATATCAAGAACCCAGTAAGCTGCGTTTTCTAGAATTTTGAACCCATAAACTCAAAATTATATAGCTCCGCCTCTGTGTCTAACGCTTATTAATCCCCTTAACGTAGCTTATAAATTTATAAGTTCAAAATACCTTTCACATAACTTGGTACATGAACCATAATCAACTTGTTAACTGATTTGAACCACTACCCAGAGACGTTCTAAGTCATTAGCCTTAAAACAACTAAGCAAATAAGGCAACAAAAAGTCTGGTCTGGAGGTCGATGAAGTGGATGAATACCACATTAAATAAAGATTGAAATTTCCATAGAGACAAAAAAAGTTAAGTGGCTTCTAAATGTTACTAGGTGGTTTCTACTTATCTGCATCAGCCTTGATAGACAGAGTGCTGGTGGGACATAACAGGTACCCCGTGAAATAGTCGAGGTACGATCAAGCTGGTCTTGGACACCATCGTTATTAAAAAAACAAGCAACTAATAACGTTGTACTTATACCTTGTTGCAATGCACTTGATGCATCAGCTGGTTCTTCTTGTGAGTTACAGAATTCAGGATGAAATGTAGCATCAGATAATTGAACCTCAAGTCCTGAAACAGGGACATTTTCTTGATTTTCTTCTTCATTAGAGTATCCTGCATAGAGATGAATCTAAGATTTAAATTTATAGGTTCTGAATTCTACAATAACTTATTCAAATGCTAATAATTGGGTTCTAAATTTAAATTTTATAGATATATTTAGTGAATTTCATAACACAAATACATGGTTAGCTCCTCCCCTACCTGCACTAGTAGTACTATCATAATTTTGAGAAGACGAAAATGAATTGTTCAACACTTTTTGTCTTCTCAATTGGTAGTTTCTTCGACGTCTAGCTAAATGTTTTTCCCTCTCCTCATTGCTCATTGTTTGCCTTCTCAATCTATCGCGAATTCGACGACGTTCTCTCTCTTTTTCTTTCTGTGCATTCCGCCAGTTCTTTACGACGTGCCATTCTTTAGTTTCAGCCAACTCTTCAGTAGCCATTAAACCAAGTGTGTTGAAGTTTTGCTACAGTAATTGATTGACTGCAACACAAATCTTCATGCTTCAAATTAATAAGAACCAACGAGACAGAAATGTCTGATATTGGAATAAAATGGATCTGAATAGAGCGGAATGGATAAAAATAATTCAACATTTATCATATATTCGTAAACATGTGAAGCATCTATGACTTTAGTCCATTGATAAGAGGGCACGATGTGATGTGCGGGTCAGGTGCATGTCATTGGTGGTGGAGCTAGAGGGGGGAAGGTGGTCATATGCACCCTTTCGTCGAAAATTCACACTATATATACAAGGCCAATTTTTTTTATACATATATACTAGAGATTGAACTCCCTCGAAGAAATTTCTGCGTCCTCCGCCGCCCGTCATTTGTTCGAACTTTGCCACACACAAAAGCGTGGTATATTTAAAAGTGGATCAGAATAGAAGATTGGATTCATTATTTAATAAATTTCAAAGCTTGCGCCGCTGACCTTCGAGAATTTAATTTCTCCATTATGGAAAAGAAGATGCATGTGAAGTTATGTGACACATGTACTAGCTTTTGCTGATAAAGAGAGATGCAAGCAAAACGTAACACTTTCTACACAACTTATAAGAACAATATTGTACAAAATATTTTAGGTCATAAATATGGTTCAAGATTTCAAGAAAACTTAATAGGGTTCTTTGACACTCCCATAATACCATCCTTCCCTATGAGAATACACTTTTGTATTGCCGCTTCTTACTACCGTATTTATGTTAATGGACTTCCCAATGATAGTAAAGATGGTAAGCCGGAATCGCTAGTAATCACGATCAGCCATACGGGGTGAATTCGTTTGCGGGTAAACTTATTTTTACTAATATTTTCAATATATAAGCTCCAAATTTCTTTAAAAATAAAAAAGTATCAATATACAAATAAATGCAAATGTCAATACCCAACCATGACAAGAAATTTTCTTCAATAGTTATCTGAAATGAAAGATTAAACCTATCACCAACATTGATCAATTTAAAAAGAGAAAATAGAAAAAAAGAGAGAACCTTTTTCTTTTCTTTCTTTTCTCTTGGGAATTGGTAGAAGTGGAAAACAAGAAGAATTACCTTTTTACTTTATGGCCAACAGAACTACATATATATACCACGTCCTTAATCATCCATAACACACAAATCTGCATCCATAATAAAACACAGAATTTTTTTTAATTCAATTTCACCATAATCACGAAAACTCCAACAAAAAAAAAAAAAAAAAAAAACTCCTTTATTTGAAATAATCCGCAAAAATTAAAAAAAAAAAAAATCTTGGTAGGGACTGAGAGACCGACCTGTGTTAATGGTGACTGAGGAGAGGAATTGTTAATTCAGATTCAAAGAAGAGAAAACTGAGCTGTTGTTTTTTTAATAGAAAAATAATATAAACAAAATCTTTTTAAGGACTATTTTGGTTATTGGTTAAAGGTTTTTAATATTAACAAATTGGGTGAAACTCATTTACACCTTCCAACTTTGCTTTAAAAATCAAACTCCTCCCTCAACTATGAACAATAGACATTCTCCCCCCTTTATCCTAGTTGACTTGTTAAAATGTCTAGTTTACCCTTACATTATCAATATTTGTCTTCTTTTTCCACTTCTTTAAAATCATGATATTTTTCTTTTTTAAATCTATGTAACAAATTTCTGATGAAAAAATAAATATTATCATTTGGACAAAGAAAAAAAAGTGATTAATAATAATTGAGTATATAAGTAATGTTGTTCTATAATGCAATAAAATAGCCGACTAAAAAATTAATTTTTATTAATAATTATCATAACTCTAATCTTTATTTATACAACTGAAAATAATAGGTAATAATAACTTTACAAGATTTATTTTAATGCAGGTAATAAAAACAATATTAATAAAAATAGAGACAATATTTTAGAAATTATTTATTTAT
The DNA here is from genome assembly GCF_019175385.1 of Lycium barbarum. Classification (NCBI taxonomy): domain Eukaryota; kingdom Viridiplantae; phylum Streptophyta; class Magnoliopsida; order Solanales; family Solanaceae; genus Lycium; species Lycium barbarum. The sequence continues at coordinate 851,127 of NC_083346.1, read as the reverse complement.
ATTGGAAATGAATTTTAAATTATAATTTAAGAAATATTTTGTTAATGACAACCAAAACTTGTTTATTTATATAGACAATAGAGAATAAGAGAGAAGTGAAACTTAAATCTACACACACATTCATGTACATACATATATACATATAATATTGAAGTAACAATCTTAAAAAATAGCATTAGATTTTGTGACATTTACAGATTCAAATAAAAGTATTATTCAACTTATAATGTTAATGACTTTACAGATTCAAATAAAAGTATTATTCTACTTATAATGTTAATGACTTGGGAGAAGAATCTATAAATACCTATATTAAAAAAGTAAAAATTATATATAATATTAAAATATATTACATTAATGGAGGATTGAAAATAACAAGGGTGAAATAGACTTTGCATAGGATAAAGGGGGAGAGAATGTCTATTGTTCAAAGTTGAGGGGGAGTTTGATTTTTAAAACATAGTTGGGGGGTGAAAATGATTTTGACCCTTAACAAATTAGACTTGCCACCTTTATTACACAAAAGGGAAAAAAAGATCGGTTTATTATATGAATTTTGGGGTTGTTGATCCATTTGGCGTAATTACTTAGTCCTCATCCAAAATTTGGATTTAGTAAAATTACATAAATTGCTAATACTGCCTTCCAAGTATTGCCTTTATTTTATTTATTTCCAAGATTGAATTTTTTCTTTTCCTTTTTTGCTACTTTCTCTTGTGCGGTTTTTGCGGTTGCGGTTGGGGGTTGTTTGGACCTAAGTTACTCGGACGCAGCCCTGAACTAAGCAAGTCATAGTCGCAGCTTTTTTTCTCCTTCGATAGAGTTGGATTGGAAGAGTCATTTCTTTTCCTTTCCTGGGCAAGGTAACCGTTAATGGAATATCCAAGGCATTTTCTGCTTTGGGGCTGAGGGACGGCAAAGGTACTCTCCAAAAGCGTTGCCGCACCCGTGTCGGATCCTCCTAAAATACACTACTTTTGAAGGATCAGACACGCATCCGACAACATTTTAGGAGAGTCCGAGTAACTTAGATTTGGACAACTAAAATTTGGGATCCTGTGTGATTCTCGTATAAACTTTACGCTCAAATCTGTTTTTATTTTTATTTTTTAAACATGAAACATGTGCTATAACAAATTGGACACTTATTTTGTGTTTATTACCGCAACTAGTGCAATAATAATTACTATGCTTCAATTTCAAAGAAGTTAGAAGTCAGCCATATGAATTTTCATTGATCATATTGCTCCATTTAAGCTCATCTTAGTCAAGTATTTACGCAAAATAAAAAATAAGAAGTACTAAAAGTTCTTCATATTTGCTATTGACATATTGCGGTATATGCTGTAAATGGAATATGTCTGTCCTCTAACCGAATTAACGTGTCTGCCTTGAGAGTTCGATCCATATATTCTTTATGTGCACTAAAGATTTGAATACTTGCAAATCTCTAGCTAAGGCTTGCTTCCGAGATGAATTACTACATTCAATACTTTCAGATAAAATTTGATTGGGAACATAGGAAGGACACGAAGTATCGTATTATTCATTCCAGGGGACCTTGGTAAGCGAAGGTGAGTAATGGATATAGAGATACAGGATAATTCCTGCCAAGATAACAGCTCCTGCCATAGGTGCTTTTACATGAGCTTTGGTTAATTAACCAAAAATGAACCGGTAACAAGAATGTATAACTAAGAAGAGCTTCCAAATATAAAAGGAAACAAAGAAACAAGAAACCTTGTACTCAATTAGAAGGCTGAAACTGGATTTCATGTACATTAGCAGAGTACTCAAGATCTAGTTGAGAAAAACCTATAAACTGGGAGAAAAGTAACAATAACCAGATGTGGAGGCATGTAGTCTTATTTCAAACTCACCATATTACTCCCTCTGCTGGCATTACAAACCTAATATTTCATACTCCGAGCTCCGTATATGAAACGAAAATTGGTTAAAAATACACTCTTCTAGTTCAACGAAAGATAAACGCATAGATCATATGGCAAAATTTACAGATTTTTGACAACAGTAGTCATCTCCAGGCAGAAGAAGTTGCTAAAGCTCTATTTTTCCATCCAAGATATAGTGCCCCTTCGCCTTCTACAAACCGATAATTTGGGCTGTACTCCTTCAACATGTCCTTGATGGTCTCACCAACCGATGGACTCAACGGGCATGGAGTAAATCCAGCCATCATAAGTCTCAACCTCCACTTACCGAAAAGTTCGTGTCTTTCCACTCTGTCAGCGCCCTCACATGCTATTATGTTGACGACGTCCCGTGCCACACAATGTTCCTCTGCACTGATCCTCTGCTTATCATCCCTAGGACGAGCTGCATCAATTGACTCGAACATTGCTGTATAGTAATCAAGAGTTTCACGGAACCTTGGAAGGAAAGGGGCGGTGTTGGTGTTCGATTCTTGTTCAACTAAGGTCACAATTTTGGGAGACAGACTCTTAACTAGTCTTAATAAGCGGTCTCGATGGTTGATGGTGCTTACACTCTCGTCCGGAATATGGTGCAGTATGAAAGGGAAATTTACTGCGAGTGCTTCTCCGTGTCTAACCCGAAGATTCTCTAGTTGGACCTCACAGCCTGATAGTGCAGCACCATGGAATTCGAAAGGCACTCCATATGACTCGGCAACTTCCGCTAACCTTTCGCCTACTAGCTGAAGTCCTCCGCCTCGTGCATGAGCTGATTGGGAATCATCAACACCTGTGATTCGAACACATGGGGGCCCACCAGGCCGACGAGCAAGATCATGGAGGAGGAACATCCACTGACTTCCCTGTGCAATCTGAAAATCAATGATGTGGATTCTGTTCTCGTTCGTCATGGCTTCCCTTATGACGACATTTGCGGACACATAAGCGAATTTGTAATATGGGCACATGTTATAGATGACTTGCATGTAAGACAATAATTCCGAGCTAGTTGGTTCTTTGCATTTCAATTTTTTGTATATGATGCTTCCTGACGAAAGTAGTCGTGCTCTTAGCCCTTCCAACACGTACGCACCCAACCGTTCCATAGGTTCTCCAGAGACCGACACCCGTTGCTCTAAAACGTTCATAAGAACTTCAGCAGTTGACATATCAGCATCTGACACTGCTTCAGCACAGGCATCGAGTAACTCTTTTAAGTTCAAGGTGGGGGCCATGTCCAACACTCGGTTCCACCTTGTCAAGGAAGACGGTTTCGAGACCACATCGTTGAAGGAGCAACTGCAGCTGTCGTCAGTATCGGATTTGGGCCCCATTAACTTATTCTCCAGCTCCCGCAGCACGTGTCTCAGGTCGCCATCTTCAACTACTGAACACCCACTGAAAGGCGAACCACACGTGTTATCAGACATGTATGACTGTGAACATTGCGAAGAGAAGGGACTCCTGTTGGAAGAGACGCTTAAGGCAGGAGGTGAATCGTAGACAACATAGTCAGTAGCCAGGGACGAGTCCAAAGTGAAGAATTGTTCGTTCTGCGCCTGAAAAGAAAACTGTGTCCCTGAGCTGCGATTATCATTGCAACTGTTCTCGAAAATGGGGTAAGGGGTGTAATATTGCTCAACTTGCTGCATTGGCTGATTGTGCATTCCATGGACACCGCCAGACATTTGGGGTCTCTGGGATGTTTGCATCGGGAATTTTCAAAATGACTAAGAAGAAGTAGAGTGATTTCAAGAAACTCTTTCAGACAAAAGCTATCTTAGATTTCTTTCAGCATTGTGTGACATTGTCAACTCTGAAGAACTAGAGAACGATCTGCTATTCTGATGATGAATCAACAAAACCTATATAACTAACAGAACCTGCCAAGAACGAAAAATCACTATCAGTATGCTGGAGGAATTAGAATTTGGCAAAATGATAGTCATGATCATAAGAGATTGTTACAAAAGAATAAAGAAGCTTATTTAGAGAACAAAAAATGTAGATTTGAACGGGCAAAGCACATGACAATTAATAATGATGCTCCTAAACTAAACATAGAACAATTAGAAATGGATATGTGTGGCAAAGCTAGAAATTTCATTAAGGATGTTCAAGATTTAATACATATGTATAAAAAATGATTTTTGCCTATATGCACATTATAATTTTACAATAAAGGGTGTTCAACTAAGCACCATTCTCTCTATGCGGCTACACCACTGGATATGCTAATAATGAGTGCACATCTACTTATGGGAAAAAAAAAGGCACAAAGAGAGCAAAAACAAAATTCGACGATGCTGATGAAAAACGGGCAAGACACAAAACTAATATCATTCATCGAGGAAACCATTCTTCGGATAATAATACCCAAAGGTTTCTAAACTTGATTCAGGGAGTTTCTACAATCCCCGAACTCCAGAGGATTTATCTCTAATAACGTTGCTTTCTTTTTCACCAACACATAATTGAAATACGTATATAGCAACAAACTAAATTAATTAAGAGAAGAAAGTTAGACACGTTTCTCTTGAACTATGCAAGTTCAATTCATTTGTCAGCCATATAGAGAAACAAGACATATTAGGCAGAAAAGAGGAAAACACTAAAAGAGGCACTACATCAGAGAAGTTGGGTTTGCAGCTCCTAATTAAGGGAAGAAAAGAGTGAAAATTAAATATAACTAACTCACATCTAGAAAATGAAATAGACAGATAGCAAATGACCTAGAGTTCATACTGAGTCCTTAACTTCCAAATGAATAACAAAAATATTAACTGCAGTAGCAACTAGCAAGTTTACCAGAGTTGGAACCCTATCAACAAAAGTAAATACCTCTCATTTGCAATCCACTAATCAGCCACTATTAGCTTATTTCTAAGAAAAAGGTACTCCGAATAGAAAAAGAAAGCGCCCCCCCCCCCCCCCCCCTTTTTCTGTTTTATGTATATATTTCTCCTCATCTGCCTTTGGTGCACAGAATTACCCGGAACCTGTATTAGTGGGAGGTAGCAGGTATTGGATGGAATTAGTCGAGGTGTTCCGGGCTGGCCCGGATACCACCATCAAAAGAAAATGCCCTTTTTTGTGTACAAATCTAATGCATAATATCAAATTTCGTTTTTGATAATACACTAGATACTTCAAATCAAGAGATAAGTCATGAAACTCATGATCAAACTGTAATAATGGAAAGCTAGCAAGAACATCAGAACAAATTTCTGTATCCCACCACCAACTACCAACTAAATCGAAAATAAAATAAATAAATAATAATAATAAATAAATATATATATATATATATATATATATATATATATATATATATATATATATATAAGAGGGATGGCTCAGTGGTTAAGCACCTCCACCCACGACCGGTAGGTCCTGGGTTCGAGTCACACTGGAGGGGAAGTGTGGAAACACTATAAATCCTCCTAAATGGGGGAAAAAAAAAGAAAATAAAATAAAATATATATATATATATAATGGACATAAAAAAACTAACCAATTTGTTATCAAAGAGGAACTCAGATCACAAACTACTAAGGAATTGGTTCACCAGAGTGATAACTTAACAATACATTAATCTTCCGAACTTTAGGAAACTAAGAAAATGAAAAAAGAACAAAAAAAAGAAAAAAAAAGGTAGGACAAACAGAAACTTCTAACCTTGAAAATGGAAACAGAACAAACAGAAGGAATAAAAAAGCACAGAAACCTAAAACAACCAAAAGTCTGATAAACTAGAAAACAACAGAACTCATAAAAATGACAAATCCTCTTACCTAACAACATAAAAATCAAAACTTTATACAAAAACAAACAGAAAAAGCATTACTTATATCACTATCATCCCCCTACCAAAAGGAAAAATAAAGATTAGGAATTGCAAATAATCTCTTATCCAACAACATAAAAATCAAAACTTTATAGGAAACAATAGAAAAATCACTACTTATACCCCCCATCAACCCCACCCCCCACCCCCCACCCCCCCACCCCCCAAAAAATAAAAAGAAATAAGGGAGTTGCATATAAACTGCTAGCATATAAACAGAAGAATTCATCTAAAGATGCTTTCAAGATCAACCCTTAACCTTAAACCATAAACTAAACACAGTCAAGAATTTGCATTAATTAAGGAACCTAGCAGTACTAATTACCAAAGAAAAAATAGAACAAACCTTTATACAAAACAAATAGAAAAATCACTAGGAATTGCAATAGTCTCTTAGCCAACAACATAAAAATCAAAACTTTACACAAAACACATAGAAAAAACTCTACTTATCACCTCAATAAAAGGTGAAAAAAGTAAAGGGAATTGTACATAAACTGTTATCATATAAACAGAAGAATTCATGCTTTCATGATCAACCCTTAACCTTAAAACATAAACTAAACAAAATCAAGAATTTGCATTAATTAAGGAACAAAGTAGTACTAATTACCAAAGGAAGAAAAAAAAAACAAGAAAAGGGACATGAAGAACAAACCTTAGAAAATTCAGAGGATGTTTTTTTTTTTTTTTGTGATGAATTCAGAGTTTTGTTCAAAGAGTACAGTGTCTTTAGCTGATTGTTGAAAGTAGAAGCAAAGACTGGAGCGTTTAGCACTACATGTTTGTTTATTATATAGTCAAAATATTTGAAAATTAGACAAATAAAATACCCTTATTTCTATGGAATAATTAGTCAAATGCCACTTAAGAAAACAAAATCAATTTTATGGGACCACGTGGGAGTTTTGCGTATTTATCACACATTTTTTCCAAGAATATTGTCTCCGCGGTGAATTACACGGACTCAAAGTGACAGTTAGTTGACTTAACAGACACGAGCGGAATGATATTTGAAAGAAAAAAAAAAAAAAAAGAGAGAGAAGAAGAAGTTGAAGCTGTATTTTTTATTAATCATATATTTAGTTGAAAAAGAGTTAAAAAAATTTGTGACTGAATCTTTTTTCCACTTATAACTATAAAATCATTCTAATGTTAAAAAAAAAAAAAAAGTCAAAACGAGACCCCCCCCCCCCCCCAAGTTTTTGGATTTTTTACGTTGTGAATATTAATTTGAGAAAAATAGTAATGTTTTCTCTTTTTAATTGGTGTAGTGTAGGATTTATTTCAAAGAAAATGCTCCTAATTATCACAAATTTCTCTATTCTTAAAATTTTTAAATTCGAGATTTTGGTTAAGAGTGACGAATCGTCCACCAAATCACATTCCTTGGTGGTGATTAGAATGGTGTTTTATTTGAGTCCATATCAACCAAAAAAAGTGTGAAAGAATATTTTTCTCTTTCATTTATAGATGACATATGGTTCATTGAATCTTACCTATGTCACTTTTGAATAAATAATGCCTAATTTATTCCACGACATTGAAGATACATTCATTTATTAGATGTAAAAATTTATTCACATTCGATATTTATACTAAATAAATGAATATAAATATATATATTTTTCACAAACATATTTATTACTTAATGAATAAGAGACTCATGGGATTGATATCATAAACAGGGAGAGAAATCCTAATTACGTTATAATTGGTGAATAGAAGTAAACAAGAAAAATATATTACCATTCAATTTTACACGAACATTACTTGGTTGTTGTTATTGTTTCTTTTTCAGTTAGTTATTTCTTTTTCCTGAACTGTTTTCTTTTGTTTGCCTTGAGCCGAGGGTCTATCCGAAACAACTTCTCTACCTCTCAAGGTGGAGGTAAGGTCTGCGTACACTCTGCCGTCTCCAGACCCCCACTTGTGTGACTACCTTGGAGATGTTGTTGTTGAATTTTACACTAAAAAAAGGATCAAATCAACAAGCTGCTAGATAAGATAATTGAACTGGGATAAAAGTTCTACAAGTTTTTAGTAATAGTGTATATATGTTATACTCCATAAAATTAAGAAAGATTTTCTTAAGCCTAGAATTAACAAAAAATTCTAATTTGAGTGTTTTATGAAAAATTAGGAAAGCTAAACCATGTGCAAGAAAGAAAGTGACTAGGAATTCTTTATTAACTAGTGTAAGATACAAAAGAAATTGATTTTGTTATATTCCCTCACTTTTTCTATTAATTCTGTTTGTCTCCAAGTTGAATAAAATTAAATCATACAAATTAGATTTGTGTAGTTGGAAAAATAGACGAACGGAACAACCGGCCACTCTACGCCTGGCAACCGGTTTCATTTAACCGGTAACCGAACCGGTTAAACCGGAACCGGAACCGGAACCGATATAACCGGTTCCGGTTAACCGTGTATTGGTTTACCGGTCCGGTTCCAATATTTTGGAAACCGGAACCGGACCGGTGGAACCGGACCGGTTAATCCGGTTAAACCGGTGAAAATTAAAAAAAAAAAAAACGTTGGTATATATATTATATATAAATATATAACATATATATATTAAGTATATATACTTATATAGTATATATATATTTATATATACTATATAAGTATATATACTTATATAGTATATATGTATATATAGTATATATATTAAGTTATGCATATATATAAGTATATATAGTATATAAATATATATATAGTATATAGTACATATATATACATATATATAGTATATATATTAAGTTATACATATATTTAGTATATATATTAAGTTATACATATATAGAAGTATATGTAAGTATATATAAGTTATATTAAGTTATATATATATAAGTATATATAAGTTATATATATAAGTTATACATATATATGTATACGAAAAATACTATTCTGTATTGCTGACTTGCTGTTAGTCAGTAAATATTTAAACTTTAATTATAAACTTGTCTAACATATGTAAATATAGCTACAATATACTAATAAATACTATAATATATATATATATATATATATATATATATATATATATATATAATACAAAAAATAAAAATAAAATAGATTTTAACCACTCCAAACCGGACCGGTTCCGGTTTGGAGTGGAAAACCGGTAAACCGGAACCGGCCGGTTCCTTAACCGGTTCCATAACCGGTTCCGGTTGGAACCGGTTGCCAGCCTTAGGCCACTCTAGCAATGCGATATATGTTAGTAAATGGCAATTTGAGTAAATAATAGATGTATTAAGGGCAATGTATTGTGGGCCCACAAGACCGTGTTTGGTTGACGCTGTAGGTTCCGGGAAGGTGTCTTACACTAATATATTTCCCATATGCTTTTCAAGTTTTAATTAATTCTACAAAAAAGAGTACTATTCAATTATTCGGTAAATAGCTTTTTCTTTTGGACAAGTCAGTAGAGCCATCACTATATTTATGGATCAATTAATGCAAATTGAAACCTCTAACACATTGATAAAAAATTATCAGCAGTAAATTGGATATAATTGTCAATTATGTGGAAGTTCATATAACAATTTACATTTAGACATAGCATATGTTTAGTTGTTATGCTAAGATTAAGAGATATTTAATTCATCTTAATAATTATGCTTCTACACTGAATCGCGAATAATTTATGATGAATAAAACAAAAGCTTCAAATCTTGAATTTTAAAATTTTACTTTATTTTCTCTTCATAAAGGACGTCCCACTAAAAGTTATTTTTGTTCAAGTTATAATTTTCCAACTAAATAAGTGCTTGTGGATCATTCCTAGTTTTTTCGTTGTTTAGAAAATATTTCTCACCCGACGTTTGATATCTATTTGAGGTCCGATTAATTTAAACTCAGATTAAATTTTCTCACTATACTATAGGAGTAAAGACTTCCTATTAAAGACAATTTCATTTACTTGACCCAAAACTGATATCTTTGGTTATTGACATCAACTTCCTATAATATTTGTTTTTTCAGTTCATTAATATCTCTAGATTTAAGATAATATATAATAAAATGGAAGTTTCTAAAACTTTTCTTACTTTCTTTTTCGTTTAATATTCTTTTTCCCTAATTCATTCTGAATAATGAGAGTTACATAAGGTTGACAATATAATATTCCGTACAAATTCGAAACTAGCTTGGAGAAGAATGTTTCTAAAAACGCCGACCATAAATAATTGCAAGTGATAAATTATATCTAGAAGAGTGGTTTTCCAAATTGGAATAAATTAAAGTTTGATTTCAAGATAAGTTTTGTTATAGTCTTTCCATGCATGTCATTGTTGAAAATTCTATAACCTGTGCCTAGCCTTCTTATCTCGTAAAATTATTAGGTGTTTGAAAAACTGCTCGATTAATTGTATTCATGTCGTGTAGGTTGTCAAAGAAGAAATTATTACTTATCCAGAATTTTTTCCCTTCACAAAATTTGAATCCGAGATAACTGATTAAGGATCTCGTCTATCTCATTTCACCTCAATCTTTGGGTGATTAAACGATGCTAGCTTTAGCCTAGCTAGTTATCGGACAATTAGTGTTAGTATTATTATTATTAGTTGACACAGCACAAAATGACCAAGACTAAAAAGGTAGTACTTCATATGTCCTAATTTAACAAATATAAGAGTTTGATTCAAAATATTTATAAGTTTGAGAAAATTTTAGTAAAAAGAAGTGCTTGACTCCCCCAAACATTAGCATCTTCACACAAAATGGGATGAAGTGAGTATCCAATACTAACATTCAGCTGTTGTATATTTAATTTCTTGCAAATTTTAAGAATATCTTTGCTTAATTTTGTTAAAATAAAGAAATATTTACTGGAATAAATAGCATTAGTAAAATTGAGACTCTCCTTTAGTTGTAGGGTAGTGCCAAAAGTATATACTTTGTGGGTAAAAAGACATGAGTTGAAGATAAAGAATTCTTATCTTATCTTAAATGTTTAGCCGGTGCACAAAGTTGTGATTAGTTAGTTGATGATGATCATGATAAAGAAGGTGAGGTCAAGAAAGAATAAAACAAAAAGGAGAATCTTGCTTTTCTCCTTTTCCTTTTAGTTTAGTACCTATATTATATATATTGATTAGGCAGTACCTATATTATATATATTGATTAGGCTATGATCAAGGGAGCTTTGAATGGCTTACGCCTCATTTTGGAGACCTGGAAATGAGTTTAAGTTACATACATCATGAGTTTTTACTACCAGATAACTTATTTTATTTTTAAAATTATAAATCTTATATTTTAAGAAGATTTGCATATAAATATTTACAGTAATGATGAATATAACTTAACCTCCAGAAAAATCAAGAATGATTTTCAGTTCAAAAATTTATTTTCCTTAAAAAAAAAAATCTAATAGAGTGTTTTATGAAAATTTAGGAAAGCTAAACCATGTGCAAGAAAAAAAGTGACTAGGAATTCTTCATTAACTAGTGTAAGATACAAAAGAAATTGATTATATTCTATCTTTTCCTCACTTTTTCTATTAATTCTGTTCGTCTCCAGATCCGACTTGTGTGACTACCCTGGATATATTGTTGTTGAATTTTACACTAAAAAATGGATCAAATCAACAAGCTGCTAGATAAGATAATTGAACTGGAATAAAAGTTCTACAAGTTTATAGTAATAGTGCATATATGTTAAACTTCAAAAAATTAGGAAAGATTTTCTTAAGCCTAGAATTAATGTATTTTCCTTAGAAAAAACTCTAATGGAGTGTTTTACAAAAAAATAGGAAACCTAAACCATGTGCAAGAAAGAAAGTGACTAGGAATTCTTTATTAACTAGTGTAAGATACAAAAGAAATTGATTTTGCTCTATCTTTTCCTCACCTTTTCTATTAATTCTGTTTGTCTCCAAGCTGAGTAAAATTAAATCATACAAATTAGATTTGTGTAGTTGGAAAAATAGACGAAGGGAACAACCGGCAGACAAACTTCTCCTTTCCCATTAACTTCCTTTTTCTTTCACTTTATATATATTTTAAAAAAATATTTTTCTGAATTTCTTTGTCAAAATTCCACAAACTACGTTCATGATATCTGCTTACGTAAAAGTATCTTGTCTATTTGCATGGTTCTAGACTACTGTTTTATATTTTTCTTTTTACGCAAGATGGTTCTACACTTTGCTAAATATATATATAATCTTTGACTGAAATACATAAATATATAATACCAATTAACTGAAATTAAACTTTAGTCACATATGTTGGTATTTTTAGTTTAGATTCAATATTGGCTAGGCGTCTTTTGATCTTTCTAAAGATTTGTTTGCTAGCTTGTAGAAAATGTAGAGGACTTTTTGATTAAGAAATGGATCTCTGTGCAAACCCGACCTCAAAAATTAGCTATTGTCAAATCATATGAAGAGATTAAAAAATTCACGTCCTATAGATATGGGACAATTTAATATCCGCCGACACTAAGGAAGCTAGAACGTGGATGATAAGACCCAATATAATAAATCAAGAACTGGGATAGTCTGGCTATAGTAGGGAGCCAGTCAGGGGCAGATCTACATGAAGTCAAGGGATTCTTGTAGGAACATTAGTGTGTATATAGAATCATATTTTTGTTTTATGCGTCTATATTAAAGCTAAACCCCCTTAACACAAAGTAAAATCTTAGTTCAATGTAAAAGAGGTGCAAATATTCACAAAGCTCGCTCATGATAGTTTCGTTAATTTTCTGAATTCTCTTAGCAAACATTTTATCTGTGTCACTAGAGCCAGTGTTCTCATTTGGGTTGGGGGTCAAGATATAAAAAAATAATCACGCGAAAAGTTTAAGAAAATTTAACATGTAGTATATATGCATAAAAATAAAATTTACCTATCTAAACATTGCAACTTTTCAGGTAAAGAAGATTGTTTTCGTTAGATTACTTTATTATGGATTTATAGTACAAAAGAAAAAGAAAGCGTCAGGACCCATCTAAATTTATCATCCAACGTCAGGTATAATGATGACCAAATCACCATCTTTTGATTAGAGTCCGAAACCAAAATGCCCAAAAAACTCATTTTAAATCAAAATATCTCAACAAATACAAAATTACTTTTAGCGCAGTATCTTAACCGTAACGATCCCGTTAAGTGCTTTAGCGTAGTAAAATACTATGTTATAGGACTCAACATTAAACCCGTCGGGTTCCACCACTGGTCCCTCCAGTGGCAAAAAAAAAAGTTGAAAAACGCCATTGGAGGCGAAACCGAGGTGGTCCCCCATCCAAAAACGTCATTTTCTATTAAATTTCTTCGGGAAAGTTTAGATTCTCGGTATATTCAAGTCAAGGAGCAAGATTCTAAGTTCGAATTTTGGGAAAAAGCGGCGTACAACTCGATTAAAATAACTCTACAAAAAATCTTCGATTAAAGTTTTCTACTATGAACTTTGTTATTATTTTGTTATATATATTATATTCTAAGCATGGTTAACATTTAATCCTTGCTCTTTTTCAAAAAAAAAAAAAAATCATTTTTGTTTTTGTTCTTGTTCGGACTAGACAGTGGCTTTTGCCACTGTTCCGAATTTTTTATTTTTTTTGTTTAATTCATTATTTGTTAAATGTTTATGAATTGTTAATTTATTAAATGCTTATGAATTGTTAATTTGTTATATGTTTATGAGTTGTTAATTTGTCAATTATTTATGAATTGTTAATGAATTATCATTTTGTTAATTGATTATTTGTTAAATATTGATTATAAATTTATTAGTTGTTAAATATTGTTTATGAATTGAAATAAGTTGATTGGTAATGAATTATTATTTTGTTAACACTTTGTTTGGATGATTGTTATGTATTGTTTCATAATGTATCGTATTGTGTTTGTTGTATTGTATAAGACCAAATCAGTGGTTACATAAAATAGGACCTTTCGTCGTTACATAACAATAAAATTAAAATAACAATCAAAGCAAACATTGTATTTAAACTAACAACATAATATAATACAATAGGTAATAACCATCCAAACAAGTTGTAAATGATTATGAATTGTTAATCTATATTATTTTAAAAGCATGAATATATATGTTAAATAAAAAAATATTATCTAAAAAAGAATAGTTAAAGTTCTTCTTTTCATAAATACATAAGTTAACGGAAAAATGTAAAGTTTGTAGGAAAATACGTGGTCGACGAATATACTCTTTTAGTCTAATTTTATCGTAGTTGTGTTGGCTATTTGGTCAACTAAAAATATATCACATATTCAAAATAGAGTTCTAAACAAATATTACTGCTGAATTTCGATTCCCAAACTAATTAACTTAAAAGTCTTTGTCATCACATATGTGTCCTTACTATCACATATTAAATTTACTGCATATCCCGTGTTAATTATTCACAAGATATAATACTATATAATTCGCATATTCCCTACAAATTATTAATTAGTTAATATAATTTATCTTTCATTTCAAGAATAATGACCAATTTATTTTGTACAGACCGGACTCTTTCATGGATCCGAATGTTCCCCCTGGGCCCGATGTTTCCCTGGGGCCCGATGATTACCCAGGGCCCGATGATCACCCGGGGCCTGCTGTTCACTCGGGGCCCGCTGATACATCAGTATTGTCTTTGCAAGGCAATCATAGGTCAAAGTTATTATGGGCCGGTACTATAGGGATATCTACTAGGCTCCGTCCCCGTAGGCTGCAGAGAGCGTGGACTCTTTTTCGGGAGCACCCCCCACACCTTCGCGTCTTGGAGATATTGTTTCGGGGCGGCATCTACCGTTGCGTGTCCGTTGGTTGGGTACAACATGATTGGGCGCTCATCACGGCCATGGTTGAGCGGTGGAGGCCAGAGACACATACCTTCCATCTTCGCACTCGTGAGGCCACAATTACACTTCAGGATGTGGAGGTCCTCTTTGGATTGCGGGTAGATAGAGAGCCACTATACACTCGGTACGAGCCTCCTCCTGGTCAGACGTGGGCGACAGAGTTGACTAGGCTCACCCACTTCGTGCCTGATGCCGAGGGCCAGATTTCGGGACAGAGTCGAGTTCAGATTAGTGCACTCTGCACTTATTTGGAGGGTCTGCATCCGATTGTGGACGACACCCCGCAGGACGATGTTGATCATCATTCCTGTTTGTACCTGCTTATTATATTCGGGGGCATCTTGTTCCCGAACTCATCGGGTGCCTTTGTCAGTTTACCTTATTTGGGTTTCTTGGAGCATCTGGACCGCTTGGGAGACTACAGCTGGGGCGGTGCTGTTTTGGCATATCTTTACAGATGCTTGTGCTGAGCGTCTATTGGTGTTGTCAGATTTGTATTTATATGGACGCCGTACGCTGCTATATTAGATGGTTTGCCGGCCTTTTGCAGGGCAGGTCAGGGGGTTTGGAGGTCGCGGTGTCCATTGATACACCTGGACATCGTAGGGGACCACATGCCCGAGCGTGTCTTACGACAGTTTGGGCATACATAGAGTATACCCCCTGACGTCCGTTATGAGCTCCGACACTACCAGCGGGACGATCGGGCTGCCGTTGATGATGATTTTCTGGCTTTCATGGATGTCTAGCTCCGCCGTTGGAAGAATAGGTTGGGCACTTTAGCGGTGGTCGGCCATTTGACTCCCATTGAGGATTACATGCGCTGGTATCATCAGATCACACGCCGATTGATCGGCAACCCAGCTTTGTGTCGCCCTAAGGATGTAGGATACTCTGCACTCGCGGGGCAGTACGAGGCATTGGTAAGTTTATCATATTTAGATTTATTTAATTGCATTAATTGTTACGTTTTTTTTTTTTTTTTACTGTTAAACACAAATGCAGCTGGTGGCCGTACGACGTTTACGCATCTTAGGGTTAGAGCATATGCCTTACCCTGGGCTTACGGGGCTTGTGTCGGAGATGGTACAGATATTCGAGGTTGGTATCCGGCAGGCAGGAGAGATTAGGCGCAGGGAGGAGCTTGTTCCGGAAGCTGAGTATCAAGCAGCGCCAGGAGGAGGATCGGGTGCTCCCAGAGGAGGAGGCCGTGCTGGCAGAGGATGCCGTGCTGCCAAAGGATGCCGTACGCGTAGAGGACGCAGTGTTGCTGCTAGAGGACCTGGTGGTGGAGGACACCATCTGGTAGAGGGAGCCAGAATTCTTGACTTCGATGAGTTTTTGATCCCGGTTAGTATTTAAAATACTTATTTGTTCATTTAAATTATTTATTTTAAATGTATATGTTACTCATTATTTAGTAATATTTTATATTTTAGGATTCGGCGCCAGCGGGTCCATCAGAGCCACCCACTCAGGCGTTTTCTCGTGGGTCTGCCGAGCCAGCGGTGTCTTCCCATGTGACTGTCGAGCCACAGGTAAGCTTTTTATTAAAATTTGTTTTATTCAATATAAGGCCAATATTTAATTTATATATTTGATTATTTAAAGTACTTATTTTAAATATGTATGTTACCTATTATTTCGTTTTTTTTTTCTTCATATTTTAGGATTCGGCGCCAGTGGGTCCACAGGAGCGACCCATTCAGGAGCATTCTCATCAGCCTGTCGAGGCAGAGGTGCCTTCTCATGGGACTACCGAGGCGCATGTAAGTTTTTTACTTAAAATTAATTTTATTCAATATAAGTTAAATATTTATTTAATTTTTATAACTTTTACTTGGACTTCGAACAACATCTCGTCCAGGAGACTGCCTCATATTCACCACCAGAACTATCCCAGGAGCCTCCAGACCCATCTCAGGAGCCTACTCAGGCGCCCGTTGACACACAGGTTTGATTATTCAACAAATGCTAATGTATTCAATATAAATAAGAAATGGTACTAATATTTATATACTTTTTAGGTTCATCCTTCGGTGCTTGCGGTGGTGACTCCCGACGAGGAAGAGTCTGAGTTTCCAGACCCAGGTCATGATGAGGTTCTGCCCGTGCTAGCGGGACTAGATCCCAAGAAGAAGCACATTCTAATCAAGGGCGCACGGGCCAGGGGAAGAGGAGATGATCATGACTTGGAGCGCTCGGTTATTAAGAGGAAAAAAGGCGATGGAGACGATGGCGAGGGCGGTGGGGATGGTATGAGCCTTAGGCCTAGGGATAGTCTCCGGCATACTACATGTGGGACCCATCCTCGATAGTGTATATACATTAGTGTTGTACAATTTATCGTAAATATTATATATTTTTTGCATATTTATAAATATTATCTTAGTCTTTATTATTTTTTATAGTGTCACATCCTAAATTGATAATAAAAAAAAACATGACACATTCGAAATAAAGTTAAGCATTAATTTAAAAATAAGACGGAACCCTAAAAGATAAATAACGTAAAGCTAATGACTACAAGTCTTCAAACAAAAAAGGACTTTGAGCACTTTTCAACCACTAAAGCGACAATCCAAAGTATTGCGTATTCTTGATGTATTGAGCCTATCTTATTAATTGTACAAATATAAGTAGGGTTATATATAAAATATTGAAGTTCCGGAGTCTCAAAGCATGATTAATATACGGCTAAACTACGTAAAAGGAGTGAAAATGTAATAAGAGGCTGTTTTTGGAAAATGGTGGTGTCCTATAGCGCAGTATTTTACTGCGCTATAAGTGAGAGAAAAATTCCTTTAGCGCAGTAAAATACTGCGCTAAAGCACTTAACGGCACCGTTACGGTTAAGTGCTTTGGCGCAGTATTTTACTACGCTAAAGGTAGTTTTGTAACATTTTTTTTTATTAGGATATTTTGATTCAAAATTTTTTTTTTTGGTCATTTTGGTTCCGGACTCTTTTGACTATTACTACCATCTTATCATTAACCTATAATAGTGAATTTAATTAATATTAGCACGTAATTGTCATCTCAAGTGCCATCACTTTCACCTTTATTTATTTTTCTTCCTTTTGTGGACGTGCAGAACACTTCCTTTTTTTCTTTTGTAATTTTGAGTCGTTCTTTTTTCTACTTTCACCTTTATTTATTTTTTCCTCCTTTTGTGGACGTGCAGAACAATCCTCCTTTTTTTCTTTTGTAATTTTGAGTCGTTCTTTTTTCTCCTTTTTACTTTTCAAGACCCTACGAGAATAATAATGAATATAAAAATGAAGCACAACTTGGTGTGATATGTCTGGTTTTCAACATTAAAGGATATAATTTATCAAATATTTGTTAGTTGAATTAGAACCACTAAGGGTGTGACGGGATGAACATGATGCTCTTAATAATCAGATATTTCGAGCTTGAGTTTTGAATATGGAGAAAATAGAGAGTGTTTCCCCCTTAAATGAACAATCCAGATTAGTCAGAGCTGCAATATAAATATCAAATACTGAATAGCGAATCAAACAAAAAATTAAGAAATGTTATTCAAGTTTGTTTACATTTGAAACTAAAACATGATATGATGAGATGGTCATGTTTGGATGTGCGCTAATGAACAACCCACTCTTATAAGATATTTTTGTTCCATATTAGCGTGACATCTTATAAAAAGTCTGTTTTACTTTTTAAACGTGCAGAAGACCATTTACTTCTCGGTCGGGAGCAGGGGCGGATGTAGATCATTTTATGGGAATTTCTGGGAACTCTGGTATATTCGCATGATTTACTATTTGTATTGAAAAATCCAATAAATAAATAAAAATCCAACTTGATAATTCATTAACAAAGTGTGATATTGATCTAGTGGCAAAGAAGGAACCCTTTAAGCTTTGCTGCTCTTGGTCAAGGGTTTTAGTCCCTTTGGTCACCATGTATGCCTTTGTTTTCACTCTTTTTACTTTTTAATTTGAGATGGACGAGAACTCACAAATTTCAAATTCTGGATCCGCCTCTAGTGGGGAGACCTTTAAGATGTAATATTCTCAAATTATACTTTACGTGAAATTATTTTGAACTGTTCAAATATAATATTGGTTAATTGCTTTATGAGCCATAACTAAATTGCATCTAATGCTCACTAGTCTTACTAATCGGGATTCGCGTTGTGCAGATATCACTAATTATAGGGCCAAGCGCACTTACAAAGAAATTATCTTTTTTTTCGGTGTGACCCGACTAATCGGGATTCACGTTGTGTAGCTTGTAGGGGTCATTTTATAGGGGCAAGCGCACTTACAAATAATTTCTTTTTGTTTTTGGTATGACCCGACTAGCTAATCGAAATTCACATTGTATAGGAGCGATTAAATGGGGAAGCTCTCCTATCATGAATTTCTCTTTCTTTTTCTTGTGTAGCCATCAGGTATCCGACACCTAATGACCTAAAAAACTTGTCATTTTAGGTCATCTAATCGAGATTCGTTCAAATGTTTGGTGCAAATGCTTATTACCTGGTAATACGTTCAAATTTTGTTGGGCCAAACAAGGATCATATCTTGGGCTCCTGTTTTGGGCCAGTTAAACAACAAAATGTAAATCAAAAGATCAGTACACATAACATATTTTGTTTTTCCTTTATAGTCTGAAAGCATTGATGATTTAAGATGCATATAGTATACACTAGATGGCATATGCCCGTGCTGCGCACGGGCCAGCACTTCGGATTATAGTGTATCTATATATATTTAATTGTATTTAGATAGTGATAATATATATATATATATATATATATATATATATATACTATGTTCAAAATACGATTAATATAACATTGTACTTTGTGCTTTGCATCTAAAACTTTATTATATTCGTGTTTGCTATGAAAATTTATTAATACTTTTTAAAAGAGAGGACTTGTTTAAAAGAAAACTATTTTCCTCTCTTTGAGATAAAATAATAGCAATATTTAAGCATCAGTTGATATTTTCAATTTTAATTCGATTAATTTAAAGGTGTAAAATACTTAGTATTTTTTATCAAATTTTGATTTGGATAATTCTAATTCAAATTATTAAATTAATTTTACATGTTTAAAACGAAACAAAGTAGAAATTAGTTTTCTATTTAAACGAAGAAATGCTATTTTTTAATTTTTGGTAAATATTCTCGGTTTAGCTCATTTTACTCGTCATGTTGTCTTTTGCATGATTTTTTAAAGGAAACGTGAATTAGAATTATAATTTGACTAATTTACCTTATTCATTATTTGATCTTCATTTGATATTAATCTCTTTTCACATTTATTAAAGTAAGAATAAAAATAAAAAAGTAATTAAATTGTATCATATTTTTTAAATATATATATTTTAAGTATATTTATTTTATAAGTATAACAAATAAATGACATGGCGGAATAGCAAATACATCAATTAAATATTTTGAAGAAAAGTAGTAATATGGGGTCCATGTTTTTTGCTGTGCAAATGAAATTATTGCACAACAAAAAATATGGACCCCATATTATTACTTTTCTTCAAAATATTTATTTGCTGTATTTGCTATTCCGTCATGTCATTTATTTGTTATGTTTACTAAAATAAATATACTTAAAATATATATATTTAACAAATAAGATACAATTTAATATATACTTAAAATATATTGTTTGATTTTTTAATATATGGGATGCAACTTTTTTTTTTTGACGTTGCTTTTTTTTTTTTGAAAATATGGGGTCCACTTTTTTTTCATGAGTTTAGAGAGGGTGGGGTCCACCTTTTTTTGGGTTAATATTGCTTGGCATTTTTAGTGTGGGTCCACTTTTTTTTTTTTTAAACAGTGACTGACGACGAAGCATGGGTAAACCGATGCTTCTATATAGTAGAAAAATAGAAATATAATAAAGAATTTCTGTCTACTTTTTAGAAGAGGTGGTAATATAAAGTATAAAACGTCTTTTTTTTGCCCTTAAATAAAAAAGTGGGACCGAACACGGACGACGATCTTGCCTCTATAAACCGGCTCTTCTATATGGTAGTAATAGTAAAGTAATACATATAATTTTTATCAAATTTTGATTTGGATAATTCTAATTCAAATTATTATATTAATTTTACATGTTTAAAATGAAATAAAGTAGAAATTTGATTTTCTATTTAAATGAAGAACTTCTATTTTTTAATTTTTAGTAAATATTTTTTGTTTAACTCATTTTACTTGTCATGTTGTTTTTTACACGGTTTTTTAAGGAAACGTCAATTAGAATTATAATTTCACTAATTTACCTTATTAATTATTTGATCTCCATTTAATATTATTTTTTCTTTTATGACATTAATCTCTTTTCACATTTATTAGAGTAAGGAAAAAAATGAAAAAGTAATTAAATTCTATCTTATTTTAATATATAAGTATTTTAAGTATGTTGCTGTGCAATAATTTCATTTGCTCGCACTAATGGGTTGATACGCATGTGACAATGAATCTATCATTATTGATTTCATTGCTTGATTTTTTTAATATAGGATGCACTTTTTTTTTAATCATTGTTTTTTTTTAAATATGGGATTCATTTTTTTTAATATTGCTTGATTTTGTTAATATGAGGTCCACTTTTTTTTTCCCGTGAGTTTGGAGATGGTGGGTTCCACTTGTTTTTTTTAATACTGGTTGGTGTTTAATATGGGGCCCACATTTTTTTAAATATTAGTTGTTGTTTAACATATATGGGGCCCTCAATTTAAAAAAAAAATTGGAATGGACTAGGAAAAAGTTGAGCCAATCGGCTCTTCTATATAGTACAAATATTACACAGAAGAACAACAACCCCCCCCCCCCCCCAACCCCAACCTACCAAAATAAAAAAAGCCAAGGCTCTTATGGTTTGGTTGGAAAAAGAAAATTTCAAAAACATTCTTATGTTTGATTACATTTGGTTTTAAAGTATACAGAGTTTGGACCATAATAAGTTGAAGTTGAAAAAAATAGTATTTGAATTTTAAAGTCAAAATGGAACTTGTCTATGCAGCCCTCTTTTGCAGAAATTTCACTTAGAAAAAAAAAAAGTTGGAGAGAGTTGAATATTTATGAGGAGAGTATTTCACTTGAAATATACCTTGAAATTAAGCACCTATAATCATTTTTATATATATTAGCACTTTCCCCCCTTTTTCATATAAAAATCTCCTTTTCTTTCTATTATTACTAGTTCATATGATGAATATTTACTAATTGAATACTAGCAACAAATTGTTAGAAATGATTTATACCATTTTCTAGTTTCATGCATTACTAATTGCATAGCGGGAGCTTAATGAATTGGCTTACCCTTTATGCATTACTAATTGCATGATAATAATGCCTATCCACCGTGGTTGGGCTAAATTTTTTAAAAATTGCATGATAATAAATTTCAACCTGTAGTAAAAGGTGATATAATTAACATAGCATGAGTTAAATATGTTATGCGTCTCATGATTTGACTAGTTATATAAGCACGAGCTGGCTTTCACCATATCGGAGGACATAATATTTGATGTTACGTCCATCAAATATATATCCTTTTTCTTAATTTCTATGTTCATGTCCACAAGCGCTTTCCTTTTTAATCTGTTTTAAAATAAAATGGTAACTTTCTATATTTAAAAATAATTTAATTTTACATAAATTGGAATGGAGGGAGTAAAAAGAAAAATCAAATAGCGGGGAAAGATTTTTCCATGGTGATGCATGAACCTTATTATACTAATTATTAGGTCATAAATTTGCTATTATCAAAAGACTTGACGCCAGACATGTATATGATTTCAGAACCCATTCATACATATACCTCCTAAGAGAAATATATAGCACTTGACAACTTTTCCAAGATATACATATAGAAGCATACAATTCCCCTTTTTTCTTTAATTTAAAAAAAAAAAAACATCTTCTCTAACAACTTATAATCAAGCTTTCAGATAAGATGATCGCATACACTTTATCAGCTGCCATATACAAAACTCTCTCTCTCTCTCACTCCATCTTTTTTTGGTTCAAAGATGAAGAGAAGTATCAACATCTGAATGTGAACCATCAAATTTGATCTTCATCAAGCTAGTAGTATTACAGACCCGCGACTTGTCCAAAGTTCGTGAATGAATTTCTGGCCAAAGGGAGAGAGAAAGTTGGGAAGATGATTCGGGAATTTGTGGGGATAATAATTTGTTATTATTGAGTACTGGCTGGTGATGATGATCATGATCAATGCTATGCTTTTGCATAGTAGTAGTATGATGGTATTGATCATAACTATGTGATAGCATTTTCAAGAGCTCTTTCTCTTGCCTCATCTCTTTCACTCTTTCCAATTGTTTAAACCTTTCTTGCAACAAAGCAATAGAGGAACAAACGGCCATTGTTGATTGTTAAAGAAAATCAAGATTATATTTGTGCTAGACTCAAAAAATATGGTAAGATGGGATATATTTTGTACGTGGGATGAAGTTTTAAGCTTGCATGGGTATTTATTTGGAAAGTGGGTAGGGATATTTTGGTCTTTTTACGAGTTGTTTTAGAGCCTAGTGTATGATTTAAATGAAGAAATTAAAAGAAGAATCATCAAAGAAAGCACAACGTCCAAAAGGAAAAAGATGTGAATCCAATCTAAGAAGTAATGCTTTTTCTTATGAGAGGCCAAAGTGGGAGCTAAAGAGGAAAAGAGTAAAAAGAAAACTCCAAAAAAACAGATAGAAAGTAGCACATGGAATTGTGTGTTTGGAGGAATATTAATAGGTTGTGTTGATGCTCTGTGTACATTGTCCCCCCAAAGGCCCCTCTTTTAGCTTTAGGAGAAGATGGTGCCCTCTTTTAGTGCCCTTTAATTTGGGCGCTCATCAAACCTTTACCCCCCCCCCCCCACCTCTCCCCCATACCCCACCAGCCACGTCTCGACGATGATGTAGATGTAGTTATAGTAGTCCTCTGATGAGAAATTTATCAAGATTAGTCCATGGTCTATGGGAGTGTTCGTTGTGTAATTTAGAATTCGTGCTATTGCTATTATTTAGGGGCGTTACGATTCATGCTAGTGCTATTGTTTAGGGGTTTTAGGATTGGTTTCTGTCTTTTTCTTTTAGAGAAAGAAGAGGTTACTGCTTGGTTCAATTTTATTTTTATTTTTTATTTTATTTCTATAGATGAAAACAATTTAGTTTTAAAATTTTTAGTTTGACTTTAAAAAAATAGTCTGATGCACAAAGCATCCTGCATTCATACGTACATGATATGTATACATAGAAGGGCCACACCCCAAAGGTGTCGATGTAAGCCTACTTACCATGATACAAGCATCAATAGTTGATTGCGTAGACCTATAGATTACACGGAGACGATTTCATCATTGCTCCAAGACTTCGCTTCACAAGTAATATTTTTTTTTTTCTAATTCCGCGTTTAATCAAACACTCCGCTCCATTATGAAAAAGGAAATGTACATGTATTATTATTTTTTTCTCTATGAAACTCTTTCTCGTTGTTGTTAGGTTGGAAGGTAGCGTTTGGATAGGAGGATGAGAGAAAAAGAAACCAAAAGAGGACAATCACATAGAAGTGGGAATAATCTTAGGAGGTCATGATTCTTTGATTGAACTATGACATAATCTTTTTCTTAAAAAAAAAAAAAATCTACCCCAAACATTCTCCTATATCTAGCGCTCCTCGATTTAACACAAAACCAAACCAACATTCTTTTGAATGTTAATAAATTTGTCTTCAAGTTATTGGATGAGAGTGGCATGCATATATAGATGAAAGCTGCAGATGCTGGTCATGTTGATGATAGAATGTTACTTAAAAACTTTTTGGTTTTTTATTTTCCTGTTCAATTGTCACGTTAGAAATGGCTCCATTATTAACGCTATTTTCTTGGAGCCTTTTGGCCTTGAAGAAAGTGTTCTGAAAAGTGTGTTGAGATAGACAACAATGAGGGTGTTTGAATTGACTTATTTTAAGTGTTTATTGACTTTTAAACTTTTTTCTACTTTTTATGGTGTTTGAGAAAAATAAAAATATTTTTACATACTTACTTTTAAGTAAAAAAGTGTACCAAAATAAGCCAAAAGCCAAAATTGGATATTCCCAATTTATGACTTTTAGTTTTTGGTTGATAAGCTATTTTTAAAAATTTAATCCAAACACCCTCTGTATGTATGTGCATTATCCGAGAAAATATATAATCAATTCCAACTTTATATGTAAAATTCTTTGTTGATAGAGAAATTCTCTAAATACATAGAAAATATAAATAGTAGTATAGGTAAAAAAAAAAATTACATATTGAAAATGTATATAGGGAGTGAAACAAAATTATGAATAAAGTCTTAACAATATTTATAAAATCATAATAAACAAACCATGGAATTTTTCAAATGGTAGAATATCATACTTATATATAACCATCCGACAGAATTTCATAATATTGCAAAAAATTTGAATTCGAAAAGATAATTTAGTTCACTATTTCTCACTTTATACATCTATCATTAATAAATTACTCATTTTTCTCGGTGTTGCAGCAACTTTGTTTTGATCGAGCAAAATCTCAAATAAATATACAATATATAATTTTTTTTTGGCTCATCAACTTTGGTTTGATCTAGTGTAATATGAGCAAAATATCAGATAAATATAAAATATATAATCTTTATTTTGCTCATCAATTTTGGTTTGATCTAGTGTAATGTTAGATAATTATACAATATATGTTGCTATATTCAAACGTCAAACGAAATAAATGAGAATTTCAAACTTACGTGAAGCTATTTAAATGAAATAAGGTAAATAAGAGAGATTATCGTTTGCACCGGAAAAAAATCACTCACCTATGCTATTATTGTTGGGTTAGCAACGCTTGAAGAGTTTGAAATGCAATGATTTAATTTTCAAGGTCGAAAGAATTGTGAACATATATACTTACAGAAAAGAATTCGTGATGATGTGAAGAGTAGTTATAAAATATCTGGCCAGAATAATTGAAAAAAAAGAAGTTGAAGAAAATATTCACACATAGATAAAAAGAAAGTTAAATTCAGAACAAAGACAATAATCACATAGGAAAGAGATACTTGAAGAAACTTAAAAGACTTAAGTCCAAAAAAAAGACAATATATGCAATCAAATATTCAGGTAATTCGGAAACAAACTATCTTGCCAATCTTTAAAACTCACCGGCGCTTTTCAAGTCAGTAGTACAATTTCTCAATTACAACTATTACCGGTCCAAAGTACTTTCTAATCCACCAACACAAGCTGAAAGCATCTCCTAAAATCATCTTAAACTGGGAAGACATTTAGAGAGAACAATTCTAGTGTAATATGAGCAAAATATCAGATAAATATACAATATCTAATCTTTTTTTTTGCTCATCAATTTTGATTTGATCTAGTGTAATGTCAGATAATTATACAATATATGTTGCTATATTCAAACGTCAAACGAAATAAATGAGAATTTCAAAATTACGTGAAGCTATTATTAAACGAAATAAGGTAAATAAGAGAGATTATCGTTTGCACCGGAAAAAAATCACTCACATATGCTATTATTGTTGGGTTAGCAACGCTTGATTTAATTTTCAAGGGTGAAAGAATTGTAAACATATATACCTGCAAAAAAGAATTTCCTAATAATGTGAAGAGTAGTTATAAAATATCTGGCCAGAATAATTGAAAAATAAAGAAGTTGAAGAAAATATTCACACATGTATAAAAAGAAAGTTAAATTCAGAACAAAGTCAATAGTCACATAGGAAAGAGATATTTGAAGAAACTTACAAGACTTAAGTCCAAAAAGAAGACAATATATATAATCAAATATTCAGGTAATTTGGAAACAAACTATCTTGCCAATCTTTAAAACTCACCAACGCTTTTCAAGTCTGTAGTACAATTTCTCAATTACAACAATTACCGGCCCAAAGTACTTTCTAATCCACCAACTCAAGGTGAAAGCATCTCCTAAAATCATCTTAAACTGGGAAGACATTTAGAGAGGACAATTCAAATTTTCACAGCACAAAAAACGTACAAATACATATATTTATAGCTAGATGGTAAGGGGAAGTTAAAACTGATAATTGGGGAATGCGAAAATGGTGGAAAACGTAAGTTCTTGGGGACAAAAGTTTTACTGCTAACTTATTATTGCTTGGATTTCAGGTAATTAAAATATTTACACGCATTAATGTAAATTTATTGTAGGGGAAAGGGTACCATTCCTTGCCTTTCTCGGTGCTTTTAGCCATTTGGAGTTCTTGACTCTCCAAATTCCTTGTAAACGGCAATAATATTATATCTTGATGTCAAGAAGAAGCAATTATTAAGTTAATAAACCAGCTATAATCTTCATTGTCTTCAGTTTCTTAATACATGGTTAAGGAAGAGTAATGTGTAATTAATGTAGCACATAAAATAAATGAATAAGAAAGAGAAAAATAGGAAAAAATGATGGGAAAAGGCCAAAAAAGGGAGAAAAATGATAAATAAGAATGGTGGCCATAGAGAGGTGTCACATCACTTTGTTTATGCCTAACTTTATATTAGATATAGATTGACAGCAATGAAGAGTCGGAAATTTAAATAAAAGAGATTCAAAAACTAATAAAAAAGTAAAAGGTATGTCACAATGAGATTTGAACCTTTGAGCGGAAACTTTTAACCCTCTTTGTCACTTCAGTCGGCTTTTCCTTACATCAAGGGATTTCAATAACTTTATCACATACATAATTAACATAATTAGCTTTCTATCTTGGTTCACCTTCATTATTATCTAACAAAATCATCGTTACGATACCGCTATAAGTAGGATGCATAGCGAAATGGATTGGGGCACGAGTATGTGGTAATATGGATAAAATAATCATAAGGGTCAAGATCATCATCAGCTTTGAAAAGCACTTAGATGCTAGAACATGGACATGAGTATAAAAGCATGATAGATACGTGAGACCTGAATGCGGTTTTTAACTTTAGACATGAGCACACCTGATGTGTGAAACATGAAAGGACATTCCCTTGCATAGCTTACTATCGTTTGAAGTCTTAATTCTTGTATCTTAAACGTGTAGTGTAAATCTCTAACATGGGCATGATATGGGTACAAAAGGCACGAGTAGAGTACGCCTAGGCATTAGTACCACATAATGCATGAATTACTCTGGAATTGGAACCGTTACACCCTTAAAACCCGCTATTCGATCTAGAACTTTATCTCATAATATAAGTACCTAGTACTTGATCTCAACGGGCATAACAAAAATCGCCTTTTTACGCACCTTATCTTGGCTACATGAAACTGTGATCCTCTGACATAATCTCCTTAACACCTATCAACTTACGCAACACATAATCTATATCGGCACCTTATCACACGATCTCCCCCTTAGTTCAAAAGCTAACGTTTAAAGCCTGTGGATCCCTTGAGTTAGCGATAAGTGGTCATTTAGTGGTTTCGTTAATTTCTTCTAGCATACTGACGACCCATTTGTTCGGCTTACTTTAAGCAAGTCTTACTTACTGGGAAAACTGGATTACTTAAATGAACGGGTTTCTAATGTACATAACTGGCATACTAGCTTTGTCAGTCTTGGGGAAAACTCTTTTCTAATAACTCTTAAAGACTCTTCTTCTGTAGCTTGCTCTCTTACTGGTTAGATGGTTTTCTTCTTTCACCAAATTCTATACCTCAAATTTAACTTAAACCCTTTGGGTTCTAACATGCCTTCGGTGTATTCAGACAGTTACCTTAGTAGTGCTAACTTGACTAAGTAACTCAAATCGTACTTCTACTAACTCTGCTGAAAATTTCTAATTCATTGTGTCTATTCAAACTTACTCACTATGCTTCTGTTAACCACTTGCTAGCATCATATTCTCTAATTCTTCTCTGAGTACTAAAGTGAAGCATAAGGTTATTTCTAACTTTTCCTCCTTATCTGACTCTATTCTGGGGTTGTATACTATCTTTCTGAACTATAGACATGAATCACACTTAGGAAACTTCATCTGTCTTAAACAAGGAATTGGAACAACTAACCCCAAACTCCCTATACACTTTCAAAATTATATCATACTATACACATGAGGGATAAATACTTAATCACATAACCTAAGAGGGAATTATCATATCTTTCATCTCATAGTAATACCTGCTTCTTGTAGTAACTTACTCACGTCATACTCTCTAGGTCTGATCTGAATAAGCTGAAATAATTTGAAACTAATACTTAAAAAAAAAATTCAATATCGTCTGCTTATGGTTTTCTTACCGCATCAGTCCCTTCCTAGTAATGTGCACAAATCATATGGAAAAAATATATATATATCCTTGAAAAAGTCGAGACTTTCTATTATTACAAGTGGTTGGCTCTTAGGCTATTCCCTTGCTCAAAACTACCGTGGACAATTTATGCCTGCTGCGGTTAACTTCGTAACATGCTACCTCGTGGGGACTTAAATATGAACCATCACCCTTATACTATAGCTTCATGATCAAAGAGTCCAAATAAACTTACCCTATAGGGTATATAACCTACGTGTGCTACCATACCGAAATTTGTCTTTCAAATGGTACTAACACCTGATAAGCACACCATGCACTATTTGGCAAGTCTTGGGTCTCGAATTTCCTTCTTGCCGCTTATACATTTGATACGTTCAGCATTCGATGGAAAAAGAATGTTACTTACTGCTCTAAGCTTCATGGCACGAATTAGAATAATTCCCGATGACTCCATTTGAAAGAAACACATCGATAATGATTAGATTTATATCTTCCTCATCCATTGAGATGAGGCGTATTCGGTAGAACGGGAAACAACACACAATTACGAGTGATTTCTGAGAACATAGCTCTATTGCACGATCTAGAGTTGGAAGAAGTAAGACAATCTTAAATGTCTTGGTGGTCAACTATGTATATGTGTGGACGCCACACACATATAAAAGTGACCCCACTGGACACGGTTTCATATACTCCCTAAGACACTTGAACCTAGGGCTCTGATACCAAGCTTTGTCACGCCCCGAACCATGACCTGGGTGAAACACGGCACTCGGTGCCTTACTGCATGTGACCGAGCGAACCACATGGCTTGCTGAATCATCACGAGGCATAACATGAGCGGAATATAACGTGAATGCATGATGAGCCTTTATAAAACGTAGTAAGTCATAATACTTAATAAAAATACTTGTTTAAACATGAGTGCAGAAATAACATAAATGAGCCAAAATGGCTATACGACTCCGAATGTCTGACATAACATAACTGACTTGTCTAGTCTATGAAACCTCTATCATAAGTCTGACTGGAAAACATACTTACTGGGACAAGGCTCCCAGCATACCTTAGATGTATAACTAATCATAAAACAAAAGTTGACTAAACCCCGAATGAGATGAGGCTCACCAATAAGCTGATACGAATGCTGTCCTATTGAACAGATGTGTCGTCCTGTATATCAGTACCTGCATCGTGAAATGCAGGCCCCCGGGCAATAAAAGGGGACGTCAGCACATTGAATGTACTGGTATGTAAAACAACTGGAAGAAATAACATGGGACATGGAATAACATGATAAGAACTGAAACTGGAAACCAGGACATGAACATGAGCATGAGCATAAGTACATATATATATATATATATATGACATAAGTAAAACATGATAAGTAGGGAGAGCATTTCATAAACCGACATGTGATATCACCACGTGGGTACGTGGAGTCTGGTACCTCGCCGGACCAGCAGAGCCCTTATATCTTGCCAGGGTATAAGGTGGTAACGTGCCTGATGGATCCATTCAGTGTAAAATTAAGGTATCGTCCTATCTAGGCGGAGCGATCCTTGTCCTACGGTGGCTACGTAGTTTCAGACTATTTGAGCCTTCTCGGTAATTCGTGCAACTCCCAAAAACATGAACATAATATAGTTGGCTAAGAAGCTCATGATTTTCGTGCATTAACTTGTACTTGTCTTATAATGATGATTTCACGAAATAACTTGTAAACATGGTTTCATGAAATAACTTGTAAATATGGTTTCATGAAATAACTTGTATTTAGTATGTATGTATCTTGTATCATAGCATGAAAATAATTATATAATATAGTTGCATGAAAACTTGTAGACATATAGGATATTCATGAAATAATCATTTTATTTAAAAACATGCATGCAAGAACCCATGGAATACAAGATATGGGTTTTCACGGATTATGGACGGATTCTCAATAATCATAAAGAAATATTAAGAATTCAATGATGGAATTATAACAATTCATACATAATATAATCATGGACATGGACCTAGGGTTATCATGAGCATGGTATAGAAACCGTAGTTTTAGTAGAGAATCATAATTTATGGATTATGAGGCGTGGGGAAGAACAATGATGTTCCCACACGTAGATAGTAACTCTACATACCTTAGTCGCTCCAAAACTTGAATTAAAGACTTGAACTTTGAAGAAGATTTCCAAAATCTAAGCAATAATTTCTTGCTTAGATTATTAGAGTATATGTTAGAATTGAGTTGGAATAATTAGAGTAGGCTTATCTTGGTGTTCTTGATGACGGAGGAGGGTAGGAGGTCATTCTAGGGCTTGAAGGAATGAAAAATAATGATGTGAACTGATACGGATGAATATATACTGTTCTGAAAAATTAAAATTTCCGCCCAGTTAAATATTGGCCGTATTTTGAAATACGGTCCGTACTTTAAAATACGGACTGCATTGCGTCTCTTCAGTAAAATGGCCATAATTCTTTGCACAGATGTCCGTTTGACCCCCATAATATACCGTTGGAAAGGTATTTTAAAGCTCTACAACTTTAATCTAGGAAGTTTTCCCAAATTTCAAATACGTTTTGAAATACTGGCCATATTTTGAAATACGATCCGTATTTAACGATGTAACCTCTAAGTGTCAAATTCCAGAATGCTCAGAAATCTTTGGTACCAGTTTATGACTTGAAATACGGGCCGTATACTGAAATACAGTCACAGTTCATGGGCGTAAACCACCATCTTACAACTGAAGAGGAAATCTCAAATTCCCACATTCTTTATCTGATTTTCTAAGTCTAGGATGATGGTCAATCCTTAGGTTAAAGGTACGGGGCGTTACACAGTTCAAGCAAGTCTTGGAGTCTATTGATGAAGAAAATTTGGCTGATTTTGTCTAAGATACTTATGAAAATGTTAAGGGAATTGGAGTTCCAGTCAAAGAGATATTCCAGCAAGTTGCTGTTGGAGAACCATCTGAGGTGGTCCAACCTGCACTCTCTACCATTGAGGACTTGGCTTTCAGCACCAAACTTGGATTCAGCAGGCTTGGCAACAACAACAGCAGGCATGGAAACAACAACAACAATCTTGGCAGATTTCCCTTGCCCAGCCTTGAGTTTATTTCTCAACAGCTCATTAGCATTCTTTTTTAGTTCATTAGCCGCCAACTCATAATGGATGGCTGCGACTGAGGCTTTGATAATATTAGCACTCAATTCATTCAACAAGGTCTGAGCCTGTTGAATGATAATATCAATGGTTTAAGGATGTGAATAGTAATTACCATGACAAAAAGAGAGAAGAAAAAATAACATATACACATCAAAAGTATTGCTTAATGAGGCTCACCTTAGGGGGTCGGGTTGGGCCTCAATACATGGAACTAGAGTCTCAACTAGGCCTGTCAAAGGGGTCGAGTCGAGTCTAACTCGACTTCCAAAGTTACATTGTTCGCATAGACCTTAGAATAATTATATTTAGAAATAAAATGTTGTACAAATAAATGTAACTTAATTTCTTTTAAAAACTATTCCTTATGTCACCTATTTTAATCTTTTCTGAATTGTTACTAAAACAACGGAAAAAGGTAAAAAATGCCCTTAACCAATGCGAAACTGAACAAAAATGTCATCAATTACTAGTTGAGATAATGGTTAAAAACACACCTCAAGTATCACATATTTTTTTAGTTTCATACCTGAACAATCAGGCGTTGAAAATTTGTGGTATCTCAAAAGATTATTTATATCAACTACAGATAGGATGCGGTATGGTAATAGGAATGAGTTTTCTTGATATGTATTTATCGTTTATAACTGAAGCTAGAAGATAATTCTAACAAGTTCATGTAGAAATAAGGTTTCAATACCTCGAATACAATAAGCTTATATCCATATTTATGATACGCGCAACCAACATGGTGAGTTAATACCAATATGAAAAACGGATAATCAGGTAATAGATAGTGATAAAATAGAACAGATAAACGACAAGACACTAGAAATAATAGAGAAATGTAACGAAGAGAATCCCTTAGTATTAGAGAACGAAGACGATATAATAAAAAGATAAAAATCAAGTTAAAAGATAGAGAACCAATAAAAATAAAAACTAATGCTTTACGGTGTAAAAAATGAAAAAGACTATAATATAAAATTGGAAGAACTTTTAAAGTATGACTTGATTAGAGAAAGTAGAAGTCCATATAATTGTGCAAGTTTTCTAGTATGAAATTGGAATAAAAAAAAAAGTGGTAAACCCAGGCCCCTCATAAATTACAAACCACTTCCTAAGAAAAGAGCTTACATTCGAAAAAAATAAAAGATAGTAACATACTTATATTCTAAGTTACATTGTAAATCAGGATTTTTCCAAATAGAACTAGAAGAAGATTATAAAGAATGTATCGCCTTTAGTGCACCCCAAGGACATTATGAATGGAAAGTTTTGCCTATGAGACTAAAAACAGCACCAAGTATATTTCAAGAAAAATTAGATTTGATATATAAGAAGTATAGTGATTTCACTTCCTCGAACGGTTTGGAACGAATAGTGAAATACAAGGAACGAACTTAAACGAAAAGGATTCTCAGAACAATAAGTTTAAATGGGGAAG
Organism: Lycium barbarum; assembly: GCF_019175385.1. Classification (NCBI taxonomy): domain Eukaryota; kingdom Viridiplantae; phylum Streptophyta; class Magnoliopsida; order Solanales; family Solanaceae; genus Lycium; species Lycium barbarum. The sequence continues at coordinate 817,579 of NC_083346.1, read as the reverse complement.
TGTTTCTTATTAGCAACTGATGTTTCTTCAAGAAGATTCTGATGCCCTCTAATGGAGCCGATACATGCGTTTAATAGTATAAGTATCCTACTCAAACTAGGATACACAAATCATCATGTGGATAGAAGTGGTTCCGATTTTGTCGGACACGTCTGCTAGTGGTTTGATCCTCGACGATGAATCAGGGGAAGATAACCTTCCGTTGATTTTGATCTTATCCTTTCTTATACACCTCGGGTGAAGTATCGCGGACTTAGTGACTCGGACATTGCCCAACGTTCGCTTTCACGAACCAATATTAACGGACCTTCAACTTTCCCTAAGTTCTCACTGTACACAGTTTGCTTTGTCTAACATGCCTAATTTGGATCACAAAGAAATCAGCTGGCATTATAAAAAGTACATCGGGATAACATAATTAATCTACTATCTAGTTAAAAAAAAATCACGATGTGAAAATATCCTTTGGAAAAATAAACAAAATATCCAAAACAGTGACTCACCAAAACATCACAGAAATTAAACCAATTTCTACAGCCATCAGCAACACAGTAACACCACAAATCATAACAAAACTAGAAACTAGTAAACTGGTTAAACAATATCTAATAACAAAACAGTATCAACATAGAAAACAGAAACTTCCCATCATCAGCACTCACTTTCCATCATCAGAAGAAGCAAACTTGCCATGCTCTTCCACAACAGAAGGCTCTTCAACAGTTCCATCAGCAGCTTGCTCTACAACAGTTCCATCATCAGCAATAGCAGACATTCCCTTTCCCTGCTCTTCAAGACCGGCAGGCTCTTCAACAGTTCCATCATCAGCAGCAGTTGCCTTGCTTTGCTCTTCAACAACAACAAGCTCTACAATAGTTCAATCATCATCAATAGGCTCCACTTGCTCTACAACACCACTAGGCTCATCAACTGTAGCACCAGCACCAACACCAAAAAGTACTTTCTTTCTTAACTAATCTTTAACCTAAATTCTCAGATGATCTGCTGCCAACTCAAAGTGTATGGCATCTTATGAACCCTTGGTCCGAATAGCTTTCGCCTCTAGTTCCTTCAACACATTTTCTGCCTCTGGCAGAAAGGTAAAATCTTCCAGGTGTGTCACTTCAACAGCATGGACGGGCACATCAGCAACGTGGGCAGGCTCATCAGCAGCAGGGACAGGCTCATCAGCAACGTGAACTGGCTGCTTAGCAGCGTGGACTAGCTCATCAGCACTTTGCCTTTGTCTAGCTCTTTAGCTTGGCCAGGCCCTTTCCGAAATAAAATTTCTTCATAATTTTTTTTTATAAAATCTGCCTTTCCTTGATCCTGTACAGCTTCAAAAGCATTCTTAAATGCTATCAGTCCTCCAAAATGATCACAAAGAGAACGACCAACTTCGAGGTTGTCTTCGCTAATAAATTTGTGTAATGTACATGTCTTAGCATTACAAAAATCAAATGGACCCAAAATACTGCAAATGTCATATGGAGCCATGACCTAATTTGAAACATTCGACAACAATTAAATTACAACATTTGACAAATAGTAACCACAAAAAAAAAAAAAAAAAAAAACAGATCCTGATAGAATGTAGAGGAAGTAAGCATCCCAAATTAGCTAGACGACTAGGGTAGATAGATTACAATCCCTTCAAGTTTATTGGTGTTTGTTAGTTTGTTAGGTTGTTTACTATTCTGGTTGTTTTGGTTTCTACAGATAACACTTTAGTTAACAATATCCCACTTTGCGGAAAAAAAAAGACATACAAAACAATCCATTTACTTGCATTGTCAAAAATGCAATTCAATTACAAAACTAGTTACTTCTAAATGAATAAATTATGATACATTTCAATTTAACCAAACATACATAGTAAGCACTATTACATTTCAAGTTGTTAGGATGTTTACTATACTGGTTGTTTTGGTTTCTAAAGAAAACACTCTAGTAAATAAGATCCCTCTCTACCGAAAAAAATCATACAAAACAATCTATTGATTTGCATTGATAGGAATGCAATTCGATTACAAAACTAGTTTCTTCGAAATGAATAAATTATGATACATTTCAATTTAACCAAACACACACAGTAAGCACTATTACATTTCAATTTGTTAGGTTGTTTACTATACTTGTTGTTTTGGTTTCTACAGATACTCTAGTTAAAAAGATCCCTCTTTACCGAAAAAAATCATACACAACAATCCACTGATCTGCATTGTTAAAAATGCAATTCGATTACAAAACTAGTTTCTTCAAAATGAATAAATTATGATACATTTCAATTTAACCAAAACATACAAAGTAAGCAATATTACAACTCTAACCATCGATCAAGCATAAAAACTCAAACAAAATAAACCTATTGAATGAGAGTCAAATCTTCAATGTATGAAAGTGAAGGTTGATGGATCACCTAAGATGGCTCTCCAACTGCAACTTGATGGAATACCTCTTTGATTAGAACTCCAATTGCCTTAACATCTTCAAAAGTATCTTTGAGGAAATCAACCTTATTTTCATCCTCAATAGCCTCCAATGCTTGGTTGAATTGTTTCAAACCTCCATAGTGATCACGAAGAGTTCTACCAATTTCAATATTTTCTTCATTAATCCATCTTTATTTCTTATATTTCTTGCATTTATTTACTGAAGAAGAAAAGTTATATTAATCGTATATTAAGAGAAAATACTCAAAAGGTAAATTTTTTGGTAATATTACACTTTTGTAATGAAGTATTAAATTAATCTTCTCAAATGCCTTTCTTGCATAGATTTAATATATACACAAGTGTACATTTAACAGCTCAATTTTGTAAAGATGGACAATTGATATAGAGCTACTACAATGTTTCACGTTCTTTTAGAGAACTTTATGAAGAATTTAACAAGTATAACATATATTAGATAAGGTTGACAATGCTTTGAAATAATGAATTTTATTAAGTGCATTTATATTTTTTAGATTTTCAAAGTGCTATATGAATTTGATAGTGAATATTATGGATTTTGACAAATACATCGTGAAACATTATTATTGTCTCTTAATCATTTTTAGATTATCGTTCATTCACAAAGCTCGAATGGGAAATAACTGATTTAGGGTGAAATGATGCCTATTTCAATTTTTACAAGATAGGGTTAAGGTCTATAAGTACACACATACATGGGATTTTTGTTGGTTTTTCGTATTCTAAAGACTTCAAAAGCTATTCTGTTCCTTCCACTATTTCCTCAATTGAAGCTATCTGATAATGTTGAAAGCACCCAAATAGGTTCAGGTTAAACGCTTTCATGTGTAGACATTGTGTATGTGCCTAAGGTTACATGTGGGGACATTGGGTATGCACAGAAATCCTGAGTGCTATTATCTCAAGATGCAAACGCATATAAGCGAAAGAAGCTTGCAGATCTCACATACAGAGCCCATACAAGCAAAAGGAAACATACAACTATTCTGCATCAACACAGAGCCACTCACTGTATTTTCCCAGGGATGTGTAAAGCATTCATTCATCATAGAAATATCCACAAGTAGAATGACAATGATAATCCAAAATATACTTCATTCCAAGTTAACATATGTAGCAATTAGCAAAAACTTAAAAGTCCACATGCGTAACAAAAACTTTAAGAACACTTGAAAGAGTATCACAATCAGCACATCAGTTAAAACAAAGAGCAGGGAAAACAGTTTTCAGATCATTTTCAGAGCTCGATCTGCGTCATAAAAACGCAGATCAGCAACCGACTTTACTTGAGTCAAAAGCTGAAGGTAGTGGTAAAGCAACTCTGGAGTATCAAGCTGACCCAATTGCCTCCAAACAATCAACAATGGAAGACAAACGGCCTCAAGAACTTCTTTGCTCCAGCGCTGGACAAAATGAACCCGTTCTTCAATATCGAAATCCACTCCAGTAACAATAGCACCAAGGGGAGCCAGGCAGGCTCAGAGAGAAGGCACCATCTCTTGAAGCCCAGCCATAAGTACGGCATTGGTCACGGTCAACGACCCAACAGGAAGACCTTAGACAGCGCCCGGTAAGACCTCAAAGAGTCTAGGGAACAAAAGCAGCAATTGTTCCCTAATAGCTGGTTCAGCAGGCGGTGTTGCCACATCAGCAGGCGGTGCTGCCACATCAGCAGCTGCAAGTAAAGTAAAGACTTCTTTATAACATATCCACACATAACAAACAGTGCAAACTTCCATAGTGATCACGAAGAGTTCTACCAACTTCAATATTTTCTTCATTAATCCATCTTTATTTCTTAAATTTCTTGCATTTATTTACTAAAGAAGAAAAGTTATATTAATCGTATATTAAGAGAAAATACTCAAAAGGTAATTTTTTTGGTAATATTACACTTTTGTAATGAAGTATTAAATTAATCTACTAAAATGTTCTCAAATGCCTTTCTTGCATAGACTTAATATATACACAATTGTACATTTAACGGCTCAATTTTGTAAAGATAGACAATTGATATAGAGCTACTACAATGTTTCACGTTCTTTTAGAGAACTTTATGAAGAATTTAACAAGTATAACATATATTAGATAACGTTGACAATGCTATGAAATAATGAATTTTATTAAGTGCATTTATATTTTTTAGATTTTCAAAGTGCTATAAGAATTTGATAGTGAATATTATGGATTTTGACAAATACATCGTGAAACATTATTATTGTCTTATACGTTCATGCCTCTGTACATCAACAACATTCAACTTTTTTTATACTTGAAGAGTCAAATTATTTTTTCATTTGCTATAATTTTTGAAACTTTTCTGTCTTCTAAATATAATAATTAACCATTGAGATTTTGGTCTATTCCTATATATCCTTTAAATTGTTTTTTAGAAAAAAGTTAACAAATTCAAATGAACCCAAATATAGATAGTTGGAGTAATTTAATATTAATGGTTTAATGATGCGAATATTAAATTACCATGGCAAAAGAGAGGAAAAAATAACATATACATATCCAAAGTCTTGTTTAATGAGGCTCACCCTTAGGGGATCGGGTTGGGCCTCAATACTTGGAACTGAGATCTCAACTAGGCCTATCAAAGGGGTGGAGTTGAGCCTAACCCAACTTCTTAAGTTATGTTGTTCGCATAGGGCCAATTCGCAGGAATGCCCTTATTTTGGGTTGATCTTTAATTTCCTTTGCCTAATACCATAAGGTTTGGGGTTCGAACCCCACTTAGTTAAAAAACAAATCGCAAGGTAGAGTTTTGTAGCAAAAGTTAGGCCTATTCGGGAAACAATTAGGCCTCAGGCAGAATTTTGAATGCAAAACTCAACCTGCAAGCAGAGTTTTGCAAGACAAAGTTAGGCCTCAGACATAGTTTTGCAAGACAAAGTTAGGCCTCAGACATAGTTTTGCAAGCCATCTGGCATAATTTGCCTGCAAACTCTAAACTCTGTCTTGCGATTTTTTTTTGGTCTAAATGGGGATTCGAACCCGAAACCCATGAGTTTTTAGGCGAGGGACAAAACTAAAGATTTTAAATTTGAGGTTCTTTGAAGGGCAATCCGCACAAAAAAATGAACAAGAACAGGTCAAAACGTGAGACCCAAAAGAAAGTCCAATACAGCCCCATGGCCCAACATCTCCTCCAAACATAATGATCAAGTCAGGTCATTATTAGGTTTATGTGAGAGCTTTTACAATCAGTATCTCCAACATCTTCTCTATTTATTAGCTATGACTTACCTTCGAGTTCCTTGTCAAGAAATTCCTTATGTTTTGAGTGAGATATTTAACCCAAAGGATTTGGCTCGAGACTTTGTTGATCTGGTGACCAAGCAGGGATTGGTTTATGTTAGAGATAATCTTCTGCAATATTGGATTATGTTAGAGATAATCCTCTGCCATTGTCAGCTGATTTTAGAAATGCTTGGATCGAAGATCAACTGAATTTGATTAGGTCAAATACCGTGCATTTCGGTAGGAGCATTTGCCAGCACAGTAATGAAGAAGAGAGGGAAAAAAAGATAACGTAAAAAGAGGGTATTGCGAACCTAAGCCTGATTTTGCTTAATCATTGATAAATAATGTAATACAGTTTTAAGATATACAATAAAAAAGGATTTTCACTCATTTATGTATGAATATATACAAATTATTGAACTTGTAGAGGTGTTAATATTAATATATAAAATGATGAAAATGTAGATTTGGCCCAATTACTTATTAGCATGTCGGCTGAAGTATTTTTATTACACTTTAAACTTGAGCTCTTTCATATAGAAACTTTTGAAATTTCAAATAAAATGGAAACAACCATTTGGTGGACTTTACTAATGAAAACAAACAGTTCATATATTACTGAAATTTGAAACGATTGTTAGTTCCCACTAATGAAATTAGATACCATAATTCTTTTATGGAAAAAAATTGCCAACATTTTTTTTTTTTTTGTGTTAGACTATTAGCTAATAATACAGTTGTGTTATTTGGAGTATCTACTTCAATGAAATTTATGTATTTTTTGTATAAGTTTTAAAGAGCACTAAAAAAGGTAAAATTAAAACTAAAATTTTGTAGATTTCATTTTATGGCTATATTAACTGTACAAATAAAAACACTCAATTCAATTTTAGTTGTATATTTAGAAATACAACTTAATTTTACTGATATAATCTGTTAATGCTAAAATCTTTTAGCATGCAAAAATAATGGCAATAAAAAAAATTATCAGCTAATTTATGTAGACAATCCTTTGACAGTTTATCACATATTCAATAATCACCTACTAAACAAAACAAAGAATTAGTTATGCAGTGAAAAAAAAATGAACAAAGAGGATATCAAGTCAGTTTTTTTTTTTTAAAAGACCAACAAACCGTAAGTATGAATAAAATCAAGTCATCTAACAATCCATATTATGAGAAAATTAGATACATTGCATGTGATGCAAAAGAGATCATCAAATAACTTATTTTGCAAAGTCAAGTTTAACAAAAAAAAAAAAAAAATTGTCCTTGGCCTCAAATCTTCCTGTAGTGATTTTCTAGTTTTCTTTTCATATGTCCATCATTGATCTTCTTCTTTTTCCGAAATAATATATTTCAAAAATCGATGAACTACGAATAAGAATAATAAGAAGATATCGAAAAGTAATTAATTTAATTTACTCAATGAGAATTTTAACACATAAGAACATACATGAAATATTATTAATGCAATAAAAAAAGAACAACACAAGAACAATAAGAGGATATATATAGGGGGGAAAAATACAGTTGAATATCAAATGGCAGAGGAATGAATTGTCATTTTAATTATCAGTCATTAATTATGGAGGAAAAAATGACTTTAGGCTTGATTATGAATAAATATTACTATTACGTGGAAATGGATCAAACAGAGGGTTACTTGATTACGTGTTGGTTAGACTTGATATGCCTTATTTTTCTGGATTACTGTTATGTAATTCGTTCTTGAAAACCTCCCAACATATGAATTTGGTTTTGACAGTATTTTTCGAAACTTATACTAATGATTTTTGTAATGGGGCTAAGATGATGCCATACATTACCAAATTGGTATCTGAATATTGTTTACACGATATAGTTATGATAAGATTTAGGCTGAAGTGGTTACAACACTCCTAAACTTGGAGCGGATTTTTACTTTAGTCCTCGAATTATGCCTAGTATTAAAAACACCCGCAAACTTGGCTAAATGAGTTTAAAACACCCCCGAGCTGCCACATGGCATAGCAAGCGGTCTTAGTCTCTTCTACGCGTGTGAGATTGTAAAAACATGCCACTTAAGCAGCCAAAACGACAAACCCCCCCCCCCCCCCCCCCCCCATTTTTTTACATTTCTCTTTATTTTTAATTCCAAAAGCTAAAAAGAACCTTCTTCTTTATTTAAATGTTCCTCCACTAAAACACACCCCAAGTTCAACTAAAAAATTTTCTTGACCTTCTTGTCTAATTGCTAAAGTTCTTAGTTATATTTGGAGGTTTCTCTCTCAATTCTCTACATAAGTACTAAAGTTTAAGATAGAAGGAAAAAATAGGTGGGCATTGAAGTTACCATCCAAAAAAGATGGCGCAATTGAAAAGGGTAGGTAAATGCGTCTAAGAGCTGATTAAAACACCAAATTTTTGCAAGTGATACAGTTGAGAAGAAAAAAAAATTGAGTTGAGTATTTGAAGAAGACAAATATAATGGCTAATTAATCCATGAACTTGGACCCATCCACACTTAATAAACCCAAGAACCAATAAAATAGGACCCTTACAAGTAATGTTTATCGAGATTTCTTGGCTAAAACACTAAGATTTCCATGAAAATCAAAGGTGACGGTTTTTCAATTTGAGAGAGTACTTCTGTGAGAGAGGAAGATCTCTAGAGGGTTTTTCGGTCAATATATGCAATCAGACTTTTGCAATTTGAAACAATACAAATATGCAATCAGGTTTCAATGATCAAATTCAACTTTATTCATAATTTTTTTATGCTACATAAACATACTATAAAAAGCTTATTACTTTTTCCAAAAATGAATCTACAAAACAACCTAAATTATATGATGAAAGAAGCTCAGCTATTGAGTTCTTTTTAGAGTTTACGCACTAGCAAATTACTGTTGGAATTACTGCATCCAAGCTAATATTAAATGTTTAAGACAGAAAAAGTTGATGGGCATGCTAGCGGTATATATATGGGTTATAACGAGGAGTGGGCCTTTATTCAATAAATAATTTGCCATTCGGAAAATACCGAATACCGAATACCAAACGGTATTAATATCTCGTACCAAACCCGGACTCGGAATTACCAAAATTGCTTGTTCGGTTCCGTAATTCGGGTTTCAGTAATTTATGCCCAGTCCTAGTTTTCACCCATTTTTATACAAAAATCGACCTTTCCCCCTTTTACATACAAAAATCGCATTTTCTTTCAATTATTACAAGTTAAAATGGACACACAGCAAAAGATATAGATCTCTATATGTTTAAATCATCTCGATAGGCTAGCTATTCTACGTAAGGAGAAATAGAGTTTTTGACACCGCATATGGATGCCAGTATTGATGAAGCAACAGATTCAGACAATGGCGGGGACATCCCTCATCAATTTATGTGTGATAAAATTGGTAAAGGATTCAAAATTTGGAGAACATAGTGGTTATTCTTGTTACTTTACTCCATAAATAAGAAGGTAACATATGCAAGTTGTTGGGCGCCAATTGCTTTCACGAGGACACAATAATGTGTTCAATTTAATAAACAAAGTTACTCGTTGGGTAGGTAGTCTGCCAACATGATAAGATATATATAAATATTAAACGGAAAAGGGCCAAAATTACCCCTGAACTTTGGGAAATAGTTCATTCATACTCTTCGTTATACTTTAGGGTCAATTATACCCTTACCGTTATACTATGGGGTCAATTATACCCTTATGTCTAACAGCTGCCACGTGGCATCATCCTAGCCCTTCAAAATTATTTTTCCCTCAAATAATTTTTTACCCACTAAAATAACCCAACCCGACCCGAATTTTTTTCCAGCCAATTAAGGGGTAATGGGTTGGGTCCGTATCACTTTGGTTGGAAAAACAAAATCGGGTCGGGTCGGGTCGGATTGGGTTATTTTAGTGGGTAAAAAGTTATTTCAGGGGAAAATAATTTTGAAGGGCTGCGATGATGTCACATGGTAGTTGTTAGACATAAGGGTATAATTGACCCTATAGTATAACGATAAGGGTATAATTGACCCTAAAGTATAACGAAGGGTATGAATGAACTATTTCGCAAAGTTCAGGGGTAATTTTGGCCCTTTTCCCGAATATTAAATATACTCAAGTCTAAGCATTATCAACAACATGATAGATTTAAAATAGACAGTGAACATAACATAAAGTCTAAGAATTATCAATAACATTGAGTTAAAATAGACAGTGAACATAACATAAAGAGTAATAGACAGTGAGCACAGCATAAAGGCTGATTGTAGGTCTCCGCTTGAGAGCGCTAAATCTCGCGTTGAGAAGGCTAAAAGTCGACTATTCAAGAGGAATCTCTCTATTAACTTGTTTGAGCTTAATCTCTCTATTTTTGGGTTGCTAGTAAATCCGGTTTTGCTGTCACTTTAGTTCTGAAAATCAATATTAACGACGATGAGTAAAAATATGTGTTAAAACTAATTCAGTTCTGCCTATGTGCGAAGCCATTACGCCACTCACTTTACTCTTTTTTTTTCTTGAGATTAAGGCAAGACTTAGGTCTGCTAATTTGAGTTAATAAGCAAGAATTAAAGTAAAAAAGGGTTTGTGCTCTTTGTTTGTTATTTGTGCCCGTATACTGAAAGTGCAAGAGAGGGGGGGGGGGGGGGGGGGGATTGTTAAAAATTTTCGATTTGTTAGTCGACTAGGTTAAGCCAGCAGTCGACTATCTACTCAGTGAGTAAGGTGCAGAAAATAAACGACACACGTATTTTATACTGGTTCAGATTCAATGTGAATCCTAGTCCAGTCCCCTTGGGTTGCAAGGGTGATCTCTGCAGCTCTTTTATAAGGTTTGGTACAATGAAGGTTTTGAATGAAGTTCCTACGTCTACACTCAAAACACTCTTATTATTTTTGATACAAAGCCTCACAAACTATAACTCTCCTTTCTCTCTTATTACACTATGAATCACTCAGACTAACAATGTTTATTAAAAGTAAAGCAGAGCAATGGAGGTAATGAGACTGTTGCATGAATCTTGTGTTTGTGAAGCAGCCCCTTTTATAGAGTTTTAGGCTCTTCACGCAGAGAGATCAACCCAAGGGATTTGATCCTTGGAAATGGAATTAAAGATCCTATTTCCAAGAATAAGACTGAGCTTTTGCTGCTTTCCTTTTGCGTCGAGGCAGCATCAGATGTTACATACCGTATTTTTATACATTGGGACATCCCGGATTAACTATGACAATTAAGGGCCAAAACTATTCCGGGATTTGACGTCGGGACTTTTGACCATTTGATTTTATTTTGAGACATAAGTTGAATATGAAATTGATGGCATTGGACACTTAGGAAAAATTGGGACCACAATTCATAAAATTGGAATTTAAAAGTCTTGCACCAAAAGCCATGGTGGCCGTGTGGACTTGAAATGGTCCCACACATTGTGTGGCCAATTTTAATTGGTCCAACACATGTGTGGGCCATAAACAAAGGGAGATATTTGTGGATACAAAAAAAAAAAAAAAGACTAAGTCATCTTTCTCATTTCCCACTTCTACACTTAGAGAAAAATAACAAGACTTGGAGAGCCTCCACTCCCCCATGGTTCTCGGCCACAACCAAGAAAAATCAAGTCCCATTTTTGCCTCTCTAAAATTATTTCTTTGGTATAAACCCACTATTTGGAGGTCCCTAAGTAGCGTGGAAGTATTGTTTGGGTCATTCAACCACTCATTTTTCCCATTTACAAACCCTAGCCTATTGGTGGATTGAAGAATAAAGGTGAGTTCTAATCTTGTTTTTGGAGTTATAAATGTTGTATGCATATTGTAGTATGCTAAAATGGATAAAAATCATGAAATATGGAATGTTGAAGTTGGGTCTTGTGTTGGGTGTGTTGACCGTGTGAAGTATATGTGTGTGGTGTGGTATTGGGTTGATGAATTAATTGCTTGTAGCATATTGATTGTCGTAGAGTGGAGAAGAGAATAAAAATCATCGATACATGTATATGTGTAGTGTAGCCGTGTATATAGCCTCCAAATGGTAGCAAAGAATGAATTAATATCGCTTAGCGTCGTAATGGTTGTTGTGATGATTTGTATGTTGGAAATGAGAGTTAAATGTCCCGAATTGATATAGTAAGCGTTGCGGACTGATTTGGAGAACTTTGTGCATTTAATGCAATCCTTATATATGAGAACCATTAACATATGAATATGTGTAGTGTGAATGAATGTGAGTCATAGATTATGCCGAATATCGCATTATTATCGCTTAAGCGCTTTCGTGTCGTCGTTACGAATTTTAGTTTGGAATTGAGCATTTAATGACTTAAGATTGATGTTGAGATTGTACGGGCTGATTTGAGGGTTATTGTGCGTTGATGTAATTTGTATATTTTATGAAAATGGTATCGTTATATTGTGAATTGTGATACAAAACATGAATTGAAAGTCGGAAGTGTGCCCAGTGGGCTGCTCACGGGTAGGGGCTGTTTTCGGCCAAAAATTTGGAGAAATTGTGGATTGTTGGAAAAATTATGTGAATTTTTTAGAATGTTCTTGAATGTTGTTAGTATGGGTTTGGGTTAATAATCGAATGTACGAACGATATTGTGGCTTGAAAGTAAGCCATTGAATTGAATAATTGGAAAGTTGTCGAATGGTGTAAAAGAGAGCTACTATTATTATTTTGCCTTTCGAATTGATTATCGATGTTGCTAGGTTGGTTATTGTGGTTGTTGTTGTTGATTTTGAGCGAGTTAAATTCTCGGGATGGCCTATTTATAGGGGAAATGCTGCCGAATTTTCTGTAGAATTTAATGTTAGTTGGAATAAATGGCTTAAGTGCCTATGTTTAATATTGGATATTCGTTGGCATATTTGTAGACCTTGGGGAGCCCGAGGCGTAGATTGGAATTTACTTTATATTGGCCATCTTGGAGTGCGTACGAGGTATGTAAAGCAACCTCCCTTCTTTTTGGCATGTCTTAGTTTTACATAGGCTAGATTAGAGCCTTAAGGAAATTCCAAATCCGAAATCCGAGCATGATATGATCTATATATGTTCCTTGGCACTCTTATGTATGATTTGATGAAATATGAACCTTTATGTATTTGAAATAATCGCTTTCCAAACTTTGCGCAAAAAGGTTTCACTTTAAAGAACTTCGAAATTTCTGAATGCCATACATTTCACATAAATGCTCGGATTACTCCAATATTTTTATAAAAGTTTGCATTATGTATGATACGTATGTTTTTCATAGGCGGGCCCGACTTGGGTAAATACCCGTCCGTGGGTCCCGCGACTTTCCTTTATGTAATTCAGAGAATCTTTGAAAGAATTTGGTATGATTATTATTCCGATTTCAAATATGATCATTTTACTTATGTTTGAATTTATGATAATGATTTTATGCATATGACTACTCACGACTCTACTCGTGCATTCTGTTATTCCTTTCGCCGAGTCCCGGGCCGGTTCTGTTGCCGTGCGCATTTTGATATACTCCGGAGTTATGCTGTGTTTATGGTTCACCGAGCTACTCGCAAAAGAGGGTCGGGTTCCACCTATATTTGGTGTTATGCTGTGTATGGCGTTATGTTGTGATGTGATATGTGACGGTGATACGGAGATTTGAAACTTTCTGGTGTTATGCTGTGTTATGGCGCCATCGACGGGTGGGCGACCATATTCTTCTGTACCCTATGCATTACTTACATATTTTTGAAAGTAAGCAAATTTTGATATGTTGGATTTGCACTTATGTTTGGTACTTCCATTTCGTTTATGTCTCAGATTTGCTTTCTGTATATTCTGCTTTGCATACTTAGTACATATTTCGTACTGACCCCCTTTCTTCGGGGGCTGCGTTTCATGCCCGCAGGTACAGACGCACAGTTTGGTGATCTACCCATTTAGGACACCCTATTCTGCTGTTTGGAGTGCTCTTCTCATTTCAGAGCACACATTTTGGTATATATTCGTTCGCCATGTATATATGTATTTGTTCAGGGGCACGGCGGGGCCCTGTCCCGCCATATGATTCGGTTTGTCTGTTTAGAGGTCTGTAGACGTATTTGTGGGTGTGTGTGCCTACTTCTGTACGGATGTGTTTGCATGACTCTATTCGTTATGGCAGCCTCGTCGGCGTGCATTTTGTATATGTTTGTGGCAGCCTTGTCGGCGTGCATTTGTATATGCGTTTTGGGCCGTTGTGCCATTTGACAGCCTTGTCGGCTTTTGACATATTTGATAGCCTTGCCGGCTTTTTGATATATGTGCATATGTTCGGCGATGTATATTCCGCCGCCTCTTCTGATTCTGATATAATGTTTTGTACGCGCAATCGCGCAAGATAATATTCGTTCTCAACTCTGTTTAAAAATGATGATTTAGTTTGTATGTCCGTTTGGGTGTCCAAGTAGGGCACCAGTCGCGGCCCACGGGGCTGGGTCGTGACAAGAATTATTATGCTTCTCGCGATACGCCTCTTAATATTGGAGATGGCTTTTCCTTCTTTGAAACGATTTGATGCTGTTGGAATATTGCTTCGTGATTGAACAGATATGTTTCCCTTTCTGAAAGATCTTGTACTGTTGCTGGAATATTGCTTCGTTATTTAGCAGATATCTTTTCCTTTTTGAAAGATCTTGTACTGTTGTTTGCATTGTTAGGGCTGAGAATGCAGTCTTCTCGCGTGAGCCCAGCTCGTTTGGGTTTGTTCTGTGGGATTCCATTTTGTTGGAGTTGTTTTGTGGGCTCCCATATATTCCTTGTGTGATTTAATCACTATCCTTGCACAAGTAAAATTGTCATCATAAAAACTTGACACTAACATATACATGCGATCACCACATTTTTTTCACACGAACTTATGGTCATTTGCATATTTTTTTTAGGGAAGGTTAATGAGAACTTTGTAATACGTAGGAACTGCTTTTGGTCACTGCTTTGCTATAATCAGTTTTGAATAGCCTTGGAGGTAGAGAAAAAATTGCAGTTTTGATTTTTTTTTCAAAAAAAAAAGGTTATTATTTTGATTAATAAGTAACTGTTTTGATTTAAAAAAAGAAAGAAAAAAAAAGGTTACTCAGTTTTAATTAGGGAAAAAGTTACTTTTTTTCTTTGAAGGAAAAGTTACTAGTTCTTTGAAGTATAACAAAATCTGATGAACATGTAGTTGTTGAATAACTTAATCGCTCATTTAAATACTGTGTTAAAGTGTTGATTTGAATCTATTTTTACTACTCTTTCTTGGTTAAAAAGTCGCCATGTAAACATACCTTGGGAGTTATAGCCTAAAAAGTTACTATTTGGATTAGAAATATTACTGTTTTGATTTTTTTGGGACATGTTAGCTAGAAGCAACTTTGAAGGACCATTCCCTTGTGTATTTTCTGGACTATTTGGAGAGAAAGGAACACTGCTTGCTTTGAGAATAAAAAGAATCATATTTCTAGAATTAAGAACCTTTGTCTGCTCAATCTGTTTGTATGATGTAAGAAGAGCATTTTAGAGAACATGGATCAGTATATGGGCTTTTTGGATTCTCTTGGAAATTTGTAATCTGTTACTCTTGCAGGGCCTGTCTGTTTCTGATGTAGTTTGGTGTACCTTCTTAGTACCCTTCCTTCAATAATACTTTTACCTTATCAAAAAAAAAAAAGCATCTTTTGTTTAAATCTATTTACACCAAAAACCAAAAAGTAGAATAATCTTGTGCACTCTATTGCTACTATCCTCAAAACATCTGGAGTTCCTTTATATAGATTCTCTTTATGTTTCTTACAATCCATAACCTTCTGGTATCTTTTCTCATGCAATCTCAAGGAATCATATGTCCTATTTGTAGTGTATGGCATTAGTAAATATGTAAAGCTTCTCTCTTTATCAGGTAAAGCTTAATCATAGAAAGCCGCTTGATGGTATGTTAGCTATATGCGGGGTGCCACAAGAGAAGTTCAGAACCATTTGTTCAAGCATTGACAAGCTAGATAAACGGTCCTTTGAGCAGATTAAAAAAGAAATGGTGAGGCATAATCTCCAATGAGTCCTTACTAACTATCGATCTCATGTTCCGAAGAGCCAATCAATTCAATATCTGTAATACTTTCATGTGACCTTCAACCTCATTGTAAGTGATAGAGCCCGGTTCAAACTAAAATTATGAGTTGAAATGAGTAACTCCGAAAGTATAAAGTTTAAATTTGCTCTTCATTTCTTTTATCGACTAAATAACTTCTACTTCCTTAGTCCAAAAAAAAAATTAAGAGAAGAATCTAATGAGGTAAAATATAAGAAATGAAATCTGTGGCTGATCAATTCGATTATATGAATCACATATCTTCCTAACGTGACATGAATTTGATATATAATTAAAATCCACTTTCTTGGGATAAAAAAATCAGGAAAAAGAAATTTCATGTGTATAAGCTGTGCAAATGCATGTTCCTGGATGGACGAACTCAATTTATGTCTATATAGTCTGCCAGTACTTTAATCTTGTTGCTGCCTATATAGCCTGCCAGTACTTGAACTTAATTCCACTGGAATTCGGAAAAAACAAATATAAGAGAAGAATCTGCATATATGTTCTTTAACCTATTTAGTTAGAAAATCACAAAAAGCAGTGCGATAAAATTAATCACCTTCCAAGTAGACGAACCCCACTATTAATCTATAAGTCAAAGTACAAAAAACTATATATAATCACTTGTCTTGAGAGAAAACTGACCAAATCATTATTAAAATGCCAGAAATCCTTTCTGTAAGAGGCTCCATATTTGACCATTCATTTCTTCCTGAATGATAGTCCCTTGAAATAAGAGAAAGTCTTCTTTTGGTTGTTTACTGATTTTCACACTTGAACTTTGTATTCTGCCTTTGTAACTCAAGTGGAAATGAACGAATTCTACCACTATATTGTACACTAAATTATACTTTAAAACTCTACCTTTTCATCATAAAGAGAAAAGAAACGGAGCAAAGTAACAGATTCTTTTACTAAATACTTAAATTACAGTTTTCTCAAATAGTCCAATTCCATCTCTAAATTATAGAAGAGCCGCCAATTGGGAAAATGATTAAAGGAGAAGGGAAAAAAGTTATAGAAAACTCAAGAGACTCAAGCCATTATGTATGTAGAATTTAGCCCCCATTTGGCATTATTCACTTTATTCCGAAATTTTTTTCACTTTTTTTTGGAATCGGCATTTGGCCATGAGAATTCCGAATACAACTTGAAGTTGTATTGCGGAATACCAAAAACTCAAAAAACTTGTTTTTCAAAAAAATTTCACTTTTTTCACTTTTTCACAACTACATTTCACCAAAAACTACAATTTCAAAACTATGGCCAAATACAAATCCAACTCTAAAATTTCAAAAAAAAAAAAAAGTGATTTTTTTTTATATCTATGGACAAACGGGGCCTTAGTGTCATTTAAAACTTATAATGAAGCATTTGTAACTAAAAATTTAATAAAAAATTATGTGAAGGCTTGAAAACTAACGTCTTTAGTTTTCTTCTATCATTCTTTGAGTAACTACCATCCCCTAATTAATTGAGTAAATATTTAGGCACTTTAGACTTTTTAAATTAAGATAAACCAAAAAATAATGAGAAATAGGCCAAAAAAAAAAGGAGAAAAAAGATAAATGTGTTTCTAGGTCATAGAGAGGTGTCACATCACCTTATTGCCTAGCTTTATATTATATATAAATTTTTTGTTACAATTGAAGACTAACTTTTGTAACTGACAAAGCCATTTCAAGGCTATTCACTAATGGGTAATTGCTTGAAGCAAGGGTGTGTTACTGCTTTACAAAGTAACGTTTGATTAATTGATTTTCCCACAATTTTTTTTGAGATATTAACAATATTTTTTCACTCCTAACATGCATTAGCATGCTTTGTATTTAGATGTTGCGTGAGTATGAAAATTGCCCAACAAAAAATCTAGGGTTCAGTAGAGGTTGAATAATCTTCTAGGATAATAGAATCCAAATCTAATTTTGTTTTGCACACAAACTGAGCCAGACTCTTAAGCATTCACCTAGCGGAACACAGTGTCTAACCTATAGAATCAGATCTTTCAGTAGTCACCTAGGAGAACAAAGTATCTAAGTTTTAACCTGTGGAATCAGATTATCTAACATACTAAAAAAAAAGATACTATAGTGAAGTATCTAAGTATCTGAATCTTAAGAGAACATATCCACCATATCCACCATATATATATATATATATATATATATATAAAGGACACAAATATGATACCTCCAGTAAAAAGGGCATGAATTAGAAGGGTAATAAGTAAAATGTCAATCGCAAATGGAGTTAGATTTTGGCTACTAAAACCATATTCCATCATAAGTTGTATAAATAATTCTAATGATGGATTAGAAAATAAATTCTTCACATGGCTAGCTATGATCATGTTTGTGGTGACCACTACCAGGATCCCTGCGCTAAGATGAACATTCTCACTGGCTTACTAAGATTGAAAAAAGAAAACAATTACTAATGCAATGCTCGCGTTTAATTCCTTCCTTGGCAGTACGGAAAGTATGCATCTAGAAAGAAGTCTCGGAATTAAACGAGTCGGTGTTTGACATATATTGAGATTTTTTTTTTTTTAATTTACCCCTCCCCTAGGAGCTTCCCATTTTGCTTTTGGGTGACTTGAACCCATATCCTTCAAATAGGAGGGGAGGAAACTTGACATGCTTTTTTTTTGAATAATTTTTTTTCATATACAACTAACCAAAAAAACAGAAATTAGCAACGAATAAAATGCATTGCTACAGAGTAAGTACTAAAAATCCATCATCATTTCTATTAGCAACGTATTAGCCACAGATTTTAAAAGAATACATTTAAGAATGGATTCATAGCTAAAGCTTTTTATGGAAACTTAATTAAATGGCAGACTAAAAAATCATTGTCCACCCAATTTGAATCCGCGCTGCTATAGAAGGCTCATTTAAGGGAAACCGCTCTCAATGAGTTTTTTATTTTATTTTTAGGTTTCGCACCCAAAATCTCTGGTTAAATATGAAGGAATTTCATTCATCCTAGGGATGTCAAATGGGCGGGTTGGGCAGAAATTGACCCAATCAAAATGGGTTGAGTTAGTAAATGGGTTGGGCTAACATTGGCCCAAAAGTTACTTGGGCTAAAATGGATTGGGTTGAAATGGGCTGGGTCATGACCCGCCCAACTTGACCCATTTTTTTTTAAGGGTCTATTTTCTAGAAAAAGATTTTTCCCGAAAAATATTTTCAAGGATTTTCGTGAAAAATATTTTCGCGGATTTTTCGTGAAAAATATTTTTGAGGAAAACATTTTCCGTGGTAAATATTTTCGAGGAAAACATTTTTCGTGAAAAATATTTCCCTTCATATTAAACATATTTTCGTGAAAATTATTTCTCTTCATATTAAACATACCACAAACTTATAAGATACATGATACAAGAAAAGTGTGTACATAAAAATAAAAATAAAAAGTAAATCTCAAGCAATAAATCCAAATTTAAGTAAAATCTTAAAAATGCGCTAGTATTGGGCTAAGTTGGATTGGGCTAAAATCAGCCCAATATGAAAATATCTTGAGCCCAACCCATAAAATTTTGGGCGGATTGAGCGGACCATCACCTTTTGGGCCAAATTTGACACCCCTAATTCATCCCATCACATCTTTTAAGTGATTATTCCAAATACTATTACCAGTTCGAAGTATGAAGGTCAATGTGTCAAAAAATATTATTCTGAATTTTGATATATTATCTTTTTTATTTCACAATTACATAAAGTGCCATAATTAAAAGATTTTAGTAGTACATAAAAATATATTCATTACGTAATTAATAGTAACGTTTTTCATTTTTAGACGGGGAATTGCTAAATTAGAAAGAGATAAGTTGAGTATTTATAACTTGGCCTATTTATTTTTTTTAACTTCCTATGGAAGATTCATACATATATACCTTTGACTTTAGTTACCCATAATGTCTTCACATATAGTAGAAAATTTGAAAAGAACCCGAATTTAATGCATCTTCATTCCCACAGAACCTTGAATTTTTCTATTGATAATAATAACCATTAAATCAACTGGAAAATAATGCTACTTTAAATGAGAAGAAAATAGTCTTGATTTGTGTCACTTTCATATTTAGATGAAAGTCCTTTGTAAATCGGCCATAAGTGTTTGCACAAAACTTCATTGATGTGAGCCTTATATGGATGGAAAGGTATTTCAATGGGCTAAAACTTTCATGTTTTGAGTTTTTTCCAATTCTCAATGGATTTTTACGAAATCAGGCTGGAAGACAGACCTGCCGTAAGCTTAGCCGATTCTATTGAATCTTAAGCATCTTACTATTGGCCACCTTACGACGATCACATCTCCTTGCTACGATCTTTGATTGGCCTGATCCTTATATGCCTGGAAAGGTACTTTCACGTACTACAACTTTCATTAAGGAACCATTTCAAAATTCTCAACAAATTAAGGGGTTATGGTTGCCCGAAGTAGGTACTTACACGTCCAAACCTTCAAATTTCCACTAAAACTCTAACGATACGAGTCTAACCTTTTGTAAGATGTGGCGTGTAACAACGACAATACACTTGAAAGAGGAAATAATTATAGAGACCCACAACAGGCTACCCGTGCAGTCTCTACTTCGATTCAAACGTGTTTCCAAATTTTGGGAGGCATTAATCTCTGATCCTTACTTTAAGATGAAGCATCTCAACTGTGCCAAGAATGGCCAAGATTCCCAAAAGCTTCTTATTAGCCAAAGGTGCCCTTAGGATGGACTATTTTTCATATATTGTTGTCCTTTGTCGTCTCTTCAAGTGGTTCAGGATGTGCAAAAACTTGTTTGCCCTTTAAACCCTAAACCAACCTGATTTGCAATCCACTGTTGTTATGATGGATTCATTGTTATCGAGGTTCTGGATGATTTGAATGGTTACTACCCCACTTTTTTGTTGTGGAACCCCTCCACAAGAGAATCAATAGTACTTCTCGCTCAAGAATTTGAGCCGAACGATAGATCTCGTTTTGGAATGGGTTATGACTCAAACAGTGGTAAGTATAAGATCCTTCATGTGTGCCAGGACTATCCTAGTAGTAGTCCAGACCTTGTGAAATTCTCGCGTTGAAAGGTGGCCCCTGGAGAAGAATTGTTAAGCATTCTCGTGGCTTTTTCAATGTGTTGTTTGCTATGCAGTTTTTGGCATTTTTACATGCGGCATTTTATTGGGTCGGTCTTTCAAGAAAAAGATATTTTTGTGGTTGTTTCATTTAGTATTTCAAATGAAGTGTACGAAGAGATACTCTTGCCAGAGGAAATGTTAAGCTTGAGGGGCCACACCCATTATGGCGTTTCAGCATTGGAAGGAATGCTTTGTGTTCATTCTTATACTCATCATCAGGGGAAGTATTAAGTTATGGGTATTGAAAGACTATGCTGTCGAGGAATCTTGGATTCCATTGTTTGCTATAGAAGATCCTTCGATTTTTAATGCCGTATCGAAAAATATGTTTGCGAATGGGAAGCGCTATTCCTTTGAAGGCTTTCTGGAAGTGCTGAGAGGGTGTTAAGGACACCTAGTGGACCGTTTGTAAAATAAAAAGAAGAAAGAAAAAAGGAAAAGAGTTTTAAATAATAAAAAGAAGAAAGAAGGCTAGAAGGCTAGAAGCACACAATTATGGGGCCCAATCTGTGAATCCTTTCCCTAATCCAATTCGGAAATAAATCAATTGAATTTTTTGAGTTATATAAGCAACCAGAGAGAGGAACCGTAGAATTCTATCTTTTCAATTAAAGATGGAAACTTTATGCTATAATTTATCAAGACGATGAAGAACAAGTTGAAGAATGGGCGTGAGCTAAAATTATTAATAGCAAATAGAGAAGCCAATATGAAGAAATCCATTGCAAATACAAAAAGGAGTACTCTTTTCAATCAAATTCTTATTACCAATGGAAAAATTTCCAAAGACCAACAGCAGCAGCAGCAGAAGAAGAAGAAGAAGAAATAATCAGATCAAATTTGAAAACGTATCTCTTTGTTTTAGTTTTTGTTAGCACACGTCACAACTAGTATTCTGATTTTTTTTTTAATTATTGTTATTATTATTATTTCAGGGAAGAGCAAATCAAATAATGGTAGTAGAGAGCAGATGGATATTGATCAGGTGAGTGTTGTTGTTGCTTGGATGTAGATTCTATTTCTAGGTGTTAAAGATGAAAATTTGAGTGTTTGATATTTGAATGCCTTTTGATATTTGAATGCCTTGTCTAATCACATTTTCTTTTCTATCTAGCCCGTGGCAACTCACTTCAAAGAGGAAATAATTATGGAGATCCTCAGCAGGTTACCCGTGCGGTCTATTCTCCGATTTAAATGTGTTTCAAAACCTTGGGGAACATTGATCTCCGGACCTTACTTTAAGATGACGCATCTCAATCATGCCAAGAATGACCAAAATTCCAAAAAACTTCTTATTTCCCAACGTTGCCCTGAAACTAATATATATTCCATTTATTGTCTTCTTTTATCATCGCCGGTTCAACCAGTTGAGAATGTACAAAAGCTTGATTTCCCTTTAATCTCTAGACCATTCAGATGCGCAATCCAGGGTTCCTGTGATGGCTTGGTTATTATCTGTGTTAATGAAAATATTGATGTTGGACGCAACATACGTTTGCTATGGAACCCCTCCATTGGAGAATCAGTAGTACTTCCCCATCCAGAGCTTCCAATGAATGAAGGATCTCATTTGGGATTTGTTTATGACTCAACTTTTGGTGACTATAAGATCCTTAAAATTCACACTGGCATAGATAGTCCTGTTGAAATTCTTGCATTGAAAAGTGGTTCCTGGAGAATTATTGATAAACATCCTCGTGGCATTCACAATGTGATATCTAATACGGAGTCTTTGCCATTTGTAAACGAGGCATTTCATTGGATCGGTTTTTCAAGAGAAAAGTATTTTGTGGTTTCATTCAGTATTTCAAATGAAACGTACGGAGAGATACCCTTGCCAGACCAAATGTTATGCTTGAGGCGCAACATCTATATTGGCGTTTCAGTATTGGAAGGTATGTTTTGTGTTCATTCTTCTCCTTATGATCAGAGGAACGCCTATTTTAAATTATGGGTATTGAAAGACTATGGTGTCAAGGAATCTTGGAATGCATTGTTTATTCTAGAAGATCCCTGTCTTGTTGGCACCATACCAATTTATAGGTTTGAGGATGGTGAAGTGCTATTTTGGGGCTTGAATGTTGATTTTGCTGCGTATTCTTTTAGGACATCCACAGGACCATTTGCATTATGGCCTCGATGTGATACCGTTCATACTGGAATCGCTTTCACGGGAAGCTTGATCTCTCCAAAATCACAAATTTAGTGTTTGCTTATGTATGATTGAGCCGAGGGTCTATAGTAAACAGAGTCTCTCTACCTCTCAAGGT
The DNA here is from genome assembly GCF_019175385.1 of Lycium barbarum. NCBI lineage: Eukaryota > Viridiplantae > Streptophyta > Magnoliopsida > Solanales > Solanaceae > Lycium > Lycium barbarum. Next base: position 794,369 of record NC_083346.1, on the reverse strand, counting down.
AGGGTTAAGGTTTGTGTACACTCTACCCTCTCATAGCAAGTAAGTAATATTTTATCATCCAAGTCATGTTTTCCAAGACCGATTTTAGAAGTTGTTTCTGCTTAACTTTTGTTGGGCAGCAAGGTGAGCCGACCTTTTCTTTATTTTAATAATTGTGCATAATCGAAGTTGTAACTTGATTTATGTACAATATCGACCGAATACTATTTTATATCAATGGCATACTAAAAGAACGTTGTAACAACAGAGCTGAAAACTACCTTTTATCGTCGAAGTTGGTAGTTGGTGTACTTTTAAAACACCTGAAAGTTAAAGTGCAAAAGACTTTATTTCAATATTGCCAATTGCACAAATCAGACGAAATTCTAATGTAGCGAGAATAACTTCAAAAACAAAGGCCAACAAGAATTTCGACATAAAGTTTGATTGTAATTCTCAAACGACTTGTTGGGTTAGGCATACACTAAATAACAAATAAGACCAGATTGATTTCTACACAACAAGGAATATAAATGAAGGGCGAGCAGCTACGCATCTCCTGTGTTCTTTCTTGAACCTAAACCAAAAGAACCAAGACAACTTAAATTTACCTTTTCTACGTGACTACCCCCAAATTCGCTGATGCGCCTTGCCTTTCCCATATCTGCATGAACAGTACATGGAATAGAAAGAAAAAACAAATTGAATAGAAATATACCCCAGCAGAAATTTAGAGGTAAACACAATCAAACCAAGAAAGTACCCAAATAATTGTAGAAATAAGTGGATATACAACAATGGATACCAAATTCAAACAGTCACCTCACGAGAGAAGAAGCTCCAAAAATTTCCTAATATCACATAGAAGAAGCTCGGAAAAATAGAGTAGAATCACAGGAAAATCGAGAACACAGAACGGAGAGAGAAGAAAAGCAGATGAGGACTCCGTTTGTATATTAGGATTTGCCTGAAGACAATATCTGTGGACAACTATTCACACCCGTTGAGATGGCCGAAATGCCCTTGGTCGGTAAGCTAGCATGACGACCTTGAGCTGCTTTAGGGCTCTTCTATATACTAGGAATAAAAAAAATTAAAAAAAAAAAAAGGAAAAGAGTTTTAAATAATAAAAAGAAGAAAGAAGGCTAGAAGCACATAGATATGGGGCCCAATCAGTCACTCCTTTCCCTAATATAATTCGGAAATCTATCAGTTGAATGAGTTATATAAGCAACCAGAGACAGAGGGGAACCCCAGAAAGCATCTCCAAAATCGAAACTTTGTCCTATCAGATGAAGAAGAAGAACAACAAGAAGTCGAATGGGCATGAGCTAAAATTATTATTAATACCAAATAGAGAATCCAATCTTTTCAAATCGAAGAAATCTCTTGCAAATAATACAAAAGGCAATGGAGAAGAAAAAGCAACACAAAGGTTAAATCTTTACAATCAGAATGGACAAGAAAAGTTCAATCTTTACGAATGTCAACAGAAGAAGAAGAAGAAGAAGAAATCAGGTAGTTCTTTCTTTCTAATCTTTGTTTCTTTGTGTGTGTGCGCGCTCGTGCTGCTACCCCCTAACTCTCTTCTAACCAACCAATTTCAGAGTCAAATAGTAGTAATAATTATACAGCAGAGCAGATGGATGTTGATCAGGTGAGTTCTTGATTTCAGGGTGCTGGTCTATTACTTACTTAGTTACATTTGAGTTTTCTTAATTGCTGGTTGCACCTGCTTCTATTCATAACATTAATAAAGATCACATTTTTCAATGAAGATATTACTACTACCTAACATTAACAACCCCAATTCACAAAAAAAATGACTTCTTTATTGTCTGTTCACTAGTTCCTATCATGATTCAGAAATCACTGGAATGGTTGAGTTCAGGATGTTACTTACAACAATTGAGTTTAATTGTTGTTGCTTCGAATTAGATTCTACATGTGTTTGCATGGCTAAGAGGTGTATTCCCGTGTTTAATTGTTTTCAGACCCCAGTGGGAACATCCTGGTGCGGTGTTTGGTTGGTGGTAAATAGAAAAAATGGAAATAATGGTGTAATTTTTTCCTAACAGTGCTCGCTGGTCCGTTCACTCGAGCACATGTGAGACAAAGACCAAACACCAAAGCCGACAAATCATTACTGGTGTCAATCATCTAACTTTTGTGTCAGACGTCCAATTTATGCCTTTTATTCACACACAAGTATATGCCTATTTTCTCAAACTAGACAACACAACTATAGCCAAAGCGTCAAACATGTTGGATTGCTTTCATCTGCTTCAAATTTTCTACTTTATTACATTACCAGTTTTCCAAAAGACAAAAAAAACAAAAAAAAAAATCTACTTTATTACACTTGTTAGTAAATACTAGTAGAGATTGAAAAAGTCATGACATTTCCAGGTTTATCTTTTCTAAGCTCTTGGTTGAATTTTTTTTTTTAAGAAGAAATATTCTCTACGCTGTGAATTGCACGAACTCAAAGTGAGTGTAAGTTGACTTACGTATTTAGAAGAAAATAGTACTCCCTTTTTCTTGTATCATCCCCATTTTATCGGATGTCCCGAAGAGACAAAAATAGTGCTCACTTCAGTTAAGTTTATTTGTTGTCATTACTAAAAATAAATGATTTAAAATAGTTGTCATTTTAGGAAATTAAGATATAATTAATTATATTTTTCGTCTCATGTCGTGTGATCAAATCTCAATATCTATTTAATTAGAGACGGTTTAGTCATTTTACCTATTATTTCTAGGAGTTAGTATTTTCGTAAGGGATACGAGTTAGTATTTTCGTAAGGGTGTGCAAATGACTAAGTGAACACTTTTTTTATGCGGATATTGTATTAATTATGAGGGATATTTGACTTACTTTACTCTTATTTATGTCTAAGCTATAATCTCTTTTCATTAAATGTTTACCCTATTTATGTGTCATCTCATTAATGACAAATTCTACTAAGATTAAAATGGAGAAAAAATAATTAATTATGACTTGAATTTTCAAAACGATAAATAATTTGAGACACCTATTTTTAATAACCACGCAAATAATTGGAGATGGATGAAGTAATTTGTTTCCCCTTTACCCTTCCTAAATAAATGTATGAAAACGGGATTAGTATTAAATTGAGATTAAAAGATAAATAAGTATAATTTAGAAAAAATATCCTTTTAGTTAATGTTTTCTAAAACGGCATGAAAGAAAAAACATGACAAGTAAATGAACCGGAGGAGTAAGTTGAAGCTATGTTTGAACATATATTTCATTTGAAAACAAAAATTAAAATTTCTCTTAGTGAAATATTTTCCACTTGTAACTAAAAAAAACTTTTAATGTGTAACCTAACATTATTTTAGAATATTTATTCAAGAAAAGGAAAAAAGACCGCGGGGGCTCCGCTTTTGGATTTTTTTTACCTTGTAAATACTAATTTTGAGAAAGATGGTGGTCTTTGTATCTTTCCTCAATGTTGAATGAAATTATCAGACTCTGTTTAGTTTAGTTTTTTCCTGTAGGCTTCACTTTAAAAATAAAAAATAAAAAAACACTTTCTACTATAAATGTCTTCATTTTTTAAGATTTTAACTCAAGAAATCCAATTAAGAATGGTGAATCCCTCACCCAATCACATTCTTTTATGGTGAAAAAGACTGTTGGATTTAAGTCCTTATCAACCAAAAGCAGTGTAAAAGAATATTTTTTTTCTTCATGAATGACATATAGTTCATTTAATCTCTCCTGTATCACTTCATTTATTTATCCTTCGCCTAAAAATTCATGTGTTCCGGATTTGAAGCCGCGCTCAATCAAAAGTTAAAAAAAAAAAATCACAAGACAGAGTTTTGAATTCGTCAGGCAAAATAGGTAGAGTTTAAGTCTTATAAGGCAAAGTTCGGGCAAAAGTTTGCCTTAAGGCCTAACTTTTGCCCGAATAGACCTAATTTTGGACAAAAGTTAGGCCTTAAAGTATAAGTTTGGATTAAGGCCTAATTTTGAAAGTTTATCTTAAGGCAAACCTCTGTATTATAGCCTAACTTTTGCACAAATAGGCTTAAATTTACTCCAAACCTCTACCTTGCGATTTTTTTTTTAATGAGCCAGGATTCGAACCCAGAACCTCAGGGTACTAGGCGAAGGGCAAAAATTAAAGGTCAGTGCCTTTGAAGGCAAACCGTGCAAATGTCACATTGGACCAAAAAATGCGTCAAATTACATTCCACGACGTTCAAGATACATTCATTTATTATACGGTAAAAAATTATTTTTACTTGATAGTTACATCAGAACTAGTTAATGTAAGAAACGCGTCTTTCATAAATATGTTTGTTACTTAACCATGGCTACTTAGGTGATTTATGATCTTACTTTCATTTTAATTGCTAACGTTAATTTGTTTGATTTAAATATAAATATCAAGTGTGAATAAGTATTTCTTTCCATTGTATGATCTCCGCATGCTTATCCGATTACCATAAACTGATTACCAATGTATTCGGAATATGGATGAGCCAAAAGAGGTAAAAATGATTACCAATGAGTTCAGAACATGGATGAGATAAAAGAGGTTATTATCAGAGATACGATAGAATTGCAAAGATTAAAATGATATAACGCCAAATAAATTACTTTGACTAATAACGAATTTTGAGACACGAAATGAATTGAGGAACTAAGAACGTCTGAACGAATCTTTTCTTCATGATAAAATAAAACATGGGATTATGTCATAAATCGCGTTAAAGACAATGAAAATTTAGTTCGAATAGAGAGAGAAATTTGAAGTCAAACGGTTCAGATTAGAAGGTGTTTAAAGCTCAAATTATTTCCTCTTATTCCAACTCAAATTAACGTCATCAATATATTTTTGTCACCATTTTGACATCGAGATGTTATTTTCACATTACTTACAATCTCTATTGATACATGATTTTCGTTACATCATTTAATTGTACACTAAAAATGAATCAAAAGATTCCTCAACAAGCTGCTAGATAAGATAATCGGACTGGGATGAAACAAAATTCTACAAGTTTATTTGTTTTGGCATAACAAAAATTCATAACGAGTCAATCTCACCATTTTTGAACGAGTCATACATTTTACTTCCTCCATTCCATAATACGTGACTTTTTAGGCTTTTCATTTTGTTTCAAAATAAGTAGTGCTTTAGTATTTCAAAAAGAAATTGATTTTCTTCTTCCAAAATGATCTCTATTTACATAATCAAAAATCACTAAGCTTTTCTTTTTCTAGGCATTTAATAAGGGGTAAGTTAGTAAAAACACTCCTAATTTTCTAGGAGTGAGCACTTTATTAAGGGGTGTACATAAGCCTAAAAAGTCACTTATTATGGAATGGTCCCTCAAATCACTCTAATTAATGAGACAAAAACTATGATACAACTTCGTCAGATAATTCCATTTATTGCAAGTAAATTTTAGATATTCTTTTTCAAAGTCTACATTTTTGGCCAAATTCTTTCACTGATATGTTATTTTTATAAGAATATCATGTATGTGCAATACTAATTTAACAAATGTATAATGTTGTTTCGAATACAATTTATAAGTTGATCGGAAAAGGGTCAAATATACTCTTGTACTATTAGAAAATGGCCAAATATATCTCTCGTTATACTTTGGGTCCAAATATACTTTTCCCGTTATACTTTAGGTTTAAATATACCCCTCCTACGTTAAGTTGTCCAAAGTAGACATCTACTCACACGTGGCTTGGTGAGGTGGACGCCACGTGCCATGGTGGTCTTGACTCCCTGCAGAGGTACGAAATGCCGCCATACAACAATAATAAGAAAAAATAAAATGGGTACTAAACTCATTAAGCTTCTTCAACACTAATTTTTTTTAATATAGTTATACAACAATGAAACCATACTGGGTTGTCGAAAAGAAATCTCAAATGCACAGTATCGATGAACATAATAAAAAAGTTGCTAGGTTTACGGGACACCCAATTAATTAAAACCATTAATCTCAACCAAAAAAAACAAAGAGAGAGAGAAAGAGAGAAAAGTATGAGATAAAGGACTGAGTAGGAAGTAAAATTAGTTGGGATGTGAGGTGGCATGCTACGTGGCGTCAACCTCACCAAGCCACGTGTGAATAGAATGTCCATTTTGGACAACTTAACGAATGAGGTGTATATTTAAACCTAAAGTACAACGGAAAAAGTATATAATGAAGAATATGTTTGACACTTTTCCAATAGTAAAAGTGTATATTTGACCCTTTTCCTTAAGTTGATTTATGAGTGTGAATGGCAACACGAGTGAATAAGAGATGTAAAGAAGGGCAATGCATTGTGGGCCCGAAAGACCGCGTTTTTTCGGGAAGGTGTCTTTACGCTAAATATTTCCCATATGCTTTTTAAGTTGTAATTAATTCTACAAAATGTATTATTCAATCATTTGTTAATCGTTTAACAAAACGAGTAGCATTTTTCTTTTTGGACAAGCAGTAGAGCTATTACTATATTTAAAGATCAATTAATGCTAATTAAAACTTCTAACACATAACAACCAAAAAAAAAAAAAAAAACATCAACAGTAAATTGGACATAAACTTTCACCTTGAATGTAAGGTAGGAGTTTTACGAATGAAATATTGCATAATTGTCAATTGTGGAAGTTCTCATATAACAACTTATATTTAGACACAGCACGCACATACTTGTTATCCTGAGATTAAGAGATATTTATCTTAATTATGCTTCTACATTGAATCGAGAATGTCATATGGATAAAATAAAAGCTTCACATCTTCAATGTCAAAATTTACTTTATTTTCTCTTCATAAAGGACATCCCCACTACAAGCTATTTTTGTTCAAGTTATAATGTTCCAACTAAATAACTGCTAGTGGATCATCCTTAGTTTTTATATATACTAGATGATAAAAGTCCGTGCAGCACAAAAAATAGTGTCACACTTGTCTTTTTAGTCTTTCTTAAAAAAATATATATAATTTTATGTTTAGAGATCATTTAACTTGAAACTTCCCTTTTTACTTTTAATGAAATGATATGAAACCACACAAATATCTATAACTTATTTTAGACCACAAGTTTCGAAGATCTTTCTTCATTTTTTTTTTTTAAACTTCCTGCTAATTAAATTATGTCACAAAAAATAGGACAGAGAGCGTATCTTTTAGTAATATAATTATGGAATTTTTATTGTACAAAGTATTATAATTCAATTAATTGAAAATATCAATAAATTATTTACTTAGTCCGCTTCTTCGATATATGACTTTCCTGGCTTAGTTCTCCAATTGAAAGATTTGAAATACACCTTCTCTTGTCGAGTTTCATGCCATCATCTCTTTCTACTCAATAACACTGAAAAGCGTTTTCATGTGTTAGCATCTGTTATAGTCTTAAATTTTTAAGTATAGACCAATTTCATCATTTTAAGAAAATATGTGTATACGTTTCTAGCCGTATATATTTCGTCTTCTTGATGTTATTTCACATTATTTGTGTGAGACGTATGTGTCTAAACTTACCCAAAGGTATAAGTTTTAAATCTTTTGATTTTATGATTTCTTTAGCGATTTTTGTGTTCAATTTAAATTGTTATTTCTTTTTTCATGAATTTCTCTTCTTTAAAATTTCTATAAGCGTACCTTTACCATTTTCTGAACTTATTATCATTATTTAATTATCCTTTTTTTTTCCTTACAATTGTCTCCTACTTCTTCACGTGAACCCCATCTCAATTTTTTTTATCTTTTTTGCAGTTGTATCCTAATTGTTCACGTGAACCCCACCTTAAATTTTTTTTAACTTCTACTATTGTAAAAAAGAATGGATCCCACCTTAATTTTTTTTATTTTAACTATATTAGAAAAATGAGTGGAGGACGATCCAACCGACTCCTAATATAGTGGAAATGTGACATTCTATATCAATCTGTTTTGAGGTCTAATTAATTCGGATTCGAGGTGGCTGATACGCTCAAATTACACCTATTAATGGCGTAAAGCGGACGTTGTCAAATATAGTAACCCAACAAGGTTGGGGTCGAATCCCACATGGAATATGGAGAGAAAAGATTACTAATCGTATGCGATACCGGTCTTTAGATGCTTTAATCCTATTCCGGATAGTTTGAATTGATTGTTGAATAATGTAATTTAATACTTTGACTTAGAATGTAATTAATGTGAGAGAGAGACTAAGGTTGTGTTCCCCAATTTGATTAGATATTATGCTTCAGGTTTCAAAGTGATATACTTCTAATGGTTGTTCTATGAATATGCACTTGGTCTCTTAAAGACTTCTTAATGTTTCCCAACAGTTAAGCAGTATTTCCTCTTTATGATTCTTCCGAATATAAAAGAGTTACAATCGAAGAGCGACCAATGATGCCAATTTAGACTTATTCTTATTCCTAAGTTAATCTATTAAACGAGGGTTAACGCCTCGAGTCATTGTTATTCAATCTTACCAATATTGACTCTCTTTCCCAAGAAAAGTCAATATAATGGCTTCGGCTAATGCTTGCAATCATTACCCAACGTTACAACTCAAAGATAGAATAAATAACAACAACCATTATGCATATATCAATAATAGAAACCCATTCACATAATACCCATCATGGGATTCACAACCTTAGAATTGAAATTAGCTACTCATAATGTTTCTTGATAGAAAAAGCTTAAAGATTAACATAATACACTTACAATACTAATACAAGATGGAATGAGAGTGAAGTTGTTGCCTTAAATGCTCCAATCACTTCAAGATTAAAAACCTAGGGTTTATGCCTCTAAAATAAAATCTGAATGTTGAATTAAAACCCTACATTATGTATTTATAGAGCCAAAAATCGCGCCAAGTTTCTGGACAAAAATGCCCTTACGCCGCATTGTTACGGACCGTAACTCAGGTTACGGTCCGTCCTTCATTTCGTCATTTGACCACTTTGACGTTACGGCCACCATGCGACGGACCGTACCCTGTGTTACGGTCCGTCCTTCTGAAGCGTAAGTGGTGACAATTACTTGGCACTCTCTGGAATTTTGGATGATATTACGGTGAAGGGTTACGGACCGTAACATGCGTTACGGACCGTAACACTAAACCGTAACACTGAAGGTTTTATTGAAACTCTCTGGAAATTTAGCTCATGTTACGGTGACATGTTACGGACCGTAACATGAGTTACGGACCGTAACACTCCACCGTAACACTGATGGTTTCAATGAAACTTTCTGGAAATTCAGGCCCTGTTACGGTTCAAAGGTACGGACCGTAACATGAGTTACGGACCCTGTTACGGTCCGTAACATGAGTTACGGAGCGTCGCTTAGCTCCAATTTGTCCCTTTTTTTAGCATTACTTCTCATTTCCAATCCTTAGTTAATCAACCCTATAAAACACAAAAATAACATAAGAAACAATGTAAAAACACTTAAAATCACGCAACATGTCTAGTTACAAAGGCATAAAATGTGCTAAAATTTACGGCACATCAGTGGCAAGCCTCACGATAGCAGTAAATCGATCCCTACTAAAAACAATTTCATTAATATCTCTCTCTCTCTGCGTGTGCGCTCATATATATTATAGTATTATTTTTCTCTATTTCTTTCTGAAAAATGAGAGTTACATAAATTTGACTATATTGTAGAATATATTTTGTTGAAATTGGAAGCAATTACTAATTCATGATCTGGCATGTAAGAAAGAAAACTTCATTCTCGATTCTACGAAACTTTTATGAAAGCCTTTCATCTGTTTCTCTAAACGAACCAGAGCCAATCCGAGTATTATTTTTCTCTATTTCATTCTGAATAATCAGACTTACATAAGGTTGACAATAATATTCCGTACAAATTCAAAAACGGATAGAAAGGGCCAACTCACATAGAAAGGGCAATTCCATTGACAGACTCAAAATAGGGAACGAAGTAATTGAAGATAAAGAAAAGATCAAGTATGGTATTCTAGAGTACTATCAACAAATCTACAAAGAGATTGAATCTTGGAGACCCTCAACTGTCTTTGAAGGTCTGCCAAGTCTCAACATAGTTGATAAAGAGGACCTTAAACTTCTTTTCACCGAATTGGAGATCTCAAAAGTTCTCACGACTTGTGCCCCCGACAAAGCTCCAGGCCCTAATGGTTTCACTACGGACTTCTGCTCCAGGCCCTAAAGGTTACACTACGGACTTCTTCCAGAAATCATGGAACTTCATCAAAGCAGACCTGTTAGCAACTTTTAATTTCTTTCATCAGAATTGCCAAATGGTGAGATCATGCAATGCCTCATCCATTGCTCTTATCCTAAAGAAAAACGGTGCCGTAAAACTTAGAGATTATAAGCGTCTAAGTCTTATAGGCAGTGTATACAAATTGCTGGCCAAAATTCTAGCTAAAAGATTAAAAAAATTGGTGGATTCCTTAGCTTCTGGACAACAGAGTGCTTTTTTAAAGAATAGGCAGATCACTTATGCATCCATGATTGTCAATGAAGTGCTAGACTGGAAAATTAAAAGTGAAGAGACTGGGATCCTATGCAAAATGGATATTGAGAAAGCTTTTGAGCTTATTTAGTCAACATTTTGAAGCAAATGGGTTTTGGGGAAAGATGGATAAAGTGGATTTATTTCTATAATTCGACAGGGAAGTTCTCAATTCTGGTGAACAGAAGTTCAGTTGGGTTTTTCTCTTCTCAAAAGGGCGGCAGGGGGACCCACTGTCCCCCTTCCTCTTTATCATTGCCATGAAAGGATTATCTCAGTTATCAGCAAAGGCCAAAGAACTTCAGTGGATTCAAGGGTTCTAAGTGGGAACAAATTGTCACGACCCAACCTCATGGTGCATGCTTAGTGCCCGAACTGGACAGACTGAAATTAAGGACAGTATGGAGACTAGTAAAAGCAACCGAAAGATTCATAACACCATATATCATAAACCTGAAGAGTCACAGCTGATCAAACCATAATACGATACGCAAGCCGACAAGGCTGCCACTACATATAAATACAATACGCAACTCGACAAGGCTGCCACAACAGACGGGAATATCCACAGCAAACTGTATTGACACAGCTGATCATAACCCATATACAACCCACATATCTACAGACCTCTAAGAGTACCATAGTGAAACATGACGAGACAGGACCCCGCTGTACCCCTGGATATACATACATAAGCCCATACCAAAAGATCTGTATCAAAATGATTTAGGCTCCGAAACAATGAAGCTCTCCAAACAGCTGAGCAGAAGTCTTAGGCTGGAGGGTCACCAAACCAAGTATATGTAGCTGCGGGCATGAAACGCAGCCCCCCAAATAAAGAGGGTCAGTACGAGATATGTACTAAGTATATATAAAGCATGAAGTACTATAAAGATGATCATGGCTGAGTAAAAGATTACAGGAGACAAGTATGATAATCAAAGATACCAATACACTTATCTTATGAAATGTAAATCATGTATATCAATATCATATATCATACCCGGCCCATAATGGGACTCGATGAACAAAGTCATCATATTCATCCCGTCATGGGGCTCGGCGCCATCATCACATCATCATCATCATCATCATATATATATATATATATATATATATATATATATATATATATATATATATATATATACCGTATCCGGCCCTCTAGTGAGGAACTCGGTGAACAATGCAGTGAAACTGTGCATGAAAACCTATCCTAGCCCGGGACTCAATGAAAGGTACATTGAGGCATGCACAAGCAGAGTAGTGAGCAACCACATGCAAACTAAATTATTATCCGAGACTTAATAGAATAATCAAAATGAACCATCATTTAAAAATCAAGACAGTAGTCATATCAAGTACCCTTCGAATGTCACTATGGATTGTACCAAAATATGAATTACACCAAAATAGGACGGCTGAAATCACACATGTATCAAGACATAATAATATAAGTTCTGGGAATCAAGAACATTAGTCATCCTAGTGTCTCTAAGAAAAAGAGCTTCTTTGAATTCATATACTCGTCGTTTGTTTGTTTCATAAAGATCATGCCAAAAAGAAAGAAGGGTTAGCTTTACATATCTTGAACTCTATCTAAATGTCCAACGACTACTTTTCGAGGTCTAAATTAAGATAACTTAGGCCACAGTTAGATTATCCACATCACTTGCTAACCAATCCAAGTACGAATGAAACTTAACAAAATTCGGACAGCAATTCCCCTGCAAACTTAATAATCCTCAAAATTTCAATTTAGCCAAACATCAATCAAAATAACAACAACAACAATTTCATATCAAACTAGAATTAAATTCATCCTTAACTTACTTCCAAAACAGCCCAATATACATTCGGATGCTAATTTTGTATACACTTCTTTATTTCCGTATATCTATAGTATAACAACTACCGCCAATCCCCCGATATTCCAGCCCACAAAACAGTTCATAACAACCACCAAACAGTCCCCAAAATATCATCGCAAAATAGCCACAAATATCATACCAAATAGCCCTAAAATATCGTCCCTAAACAGCCACGAAAATCATATAAAACAGCCCCAAAATATTGTCACAAAACAGCCACGAAAATCATATAAAACAACCACGAATATTGTCACAAAACAGCCCAGTATACGCTTTGTATACAATATCTTCATACACTTTATTCTCCCAAATTCAAGAACAACTTATCAACAATTATTATACATCATAACTCAGCTAATTCCATCCATTTAATCCACCTAAAACAGCCCCTTAATCCATAAATCTCAACAAAATAACAAACGAGTTTATAACGCTATTTTCTCCGTTCTAATCTGTTAAAACTCTAAATAAACTTGATAACAATGAAAAAGAGACCTTAATCTTACCTTAAATATGCAGCAACCACATCAATACTCTTCTTCTTGCTGATTTTTAGCTCAAATTGAAGGCAACACGACGTACAACACTTTTCTCTTTTTCTCTCTAAGGTTCTTCTCCCTCTCTCTCTAGAATTTTCTGGATTTTTTGGTCTGAAAATGAGGAAAGAAAACTGAAAAATTCCCTTAAATGGCATGGGTAATGAGCCTGACCCGACTTAGAATCGGGTTGGGCCGAACCACTGCCCAGCTCGACCTTTCTGCCTTAAAACGTCGATATCTCCTTATCCCGAATTCACATGCAGACTCACGACCTATGGTTGAAAAGGTATTTCAATTATCTACAACTTTCATTTTAGAGGTTTTCCCAAATTCCCAAATACTGATGGGGTTATGGCCTCCCGAAGTCAGATCTCCCAAAAACGTAACTTAAAACATTTTTTTTGGAGGGCTTCCACTTTGATTTGGCTCAAGAGTCTTTCTTGAGTTGTGTTTAACTTCACATATATTATCCATATAACTTGTCATATGTCTTTAAAAAAATCTCGACATGTGGACCCCACCTCAGCTTACGAATAATCCAACTTACAAAAATACAGTCCTTCTTGAGTTGTGTTTAACTTCATATATATTATTCATATAACTTGTCATATGTCTTAACAAAAATCTCGACATGTGAACCCCACCTCAGCTTACGAATAAACCAATGTACAAAAATACGAGGTATAACATCGACGTTTTAAGGCAGAAAGGTCGAGCTGGACAGTGGGTTCGGCCCAACCCGATTCCAAGTCGGGTCAGGCCCATTACCCATGTCATTTAAGGAAATTTATCAGCTTTCTCTCCTCATTTTCAGACCAAAAGCCATTTTGACAAAAATCTGAGCCCCAAATCTCATGAAGAGAAAAGTGTTGTACGTCACATTGCCTTCAATTTGAGCTAAAAATCAGCCAAGAAGAAAAGTATTGACGTGGTTGCTGCATACTTAAGGTAAGATTAAGGTCATTTTTCATTGTTAACAAGTTTATTTAGAGTTTTAACGGATTAGAACGGAGAAAATAGCGTTATAAACTCGTTTGTTGTTTTGTTAAGATTTATGGATTAAGAGGTTGTTTTAGGTGGATTAAATGGATGGAATTAGCTGAATTATGATGTATAATAATTGTTGATGTTGTTGATAAATTGTTGTTATTCAATTTGGGAGAATAAAGTGTATGAAGATATTGTATACAAAGCATATACCGGGCTGTTTTGTGACAATATTTTGGGGCTGTTTTATATGATTTTCGTGGCTATTTTGTGAAAATATTTTGGGACTGTTTTATATGATTTTCGTGGCTGTTTTGTGACGATATTTTGGGGTTGTTTGGTATGATATTTGTGGCTGTTTTGCAATGATTTTTTGGGGACTGTTTGGTGGTTGTTATGAACTGTTTTGTGGGCTGAAATATCGGGGGATTGGCGGTAGATGTTGTTGCTGTTATATTATGAATATACGGAAATAAAGAAGTATATACAAGCATTGGCATCCGAATGTATATTGGCTGTTTTGGAAGTAATTTAAGGATGGATTTAATTCTAGTTTGATATGAAATTGTTGGTATTGTTGGGCGTATTATACTTTGATCAACTGTGACTCCTCAGGAGGCAGGTTTATGACATATGGTGTTATGAATCTTTCGGTTGCTTTTACAAGTCTCCATACTGTCCTTAATTTCAGTCTGTCCAGTTCGGGCACTAAGCATGGCCCATGAGGTTGGGTCGTGACAATTTGTGCCCACTTAAAACCCTTGAATCCACTGAAGTTCTTTGGCCTTTGCTGACAACTGAGATAATCCTTTCATGGGTCGTGACTAGTTACGGCCCATGGGGTTGGGTCATGACAGAAATCCTTCCATCTCAGTCTTGGTTTCTCATCTGCTATATGACACCCTTATGTTTTGTGGAGCTGATTGTCAACAGGTCTCTAATCTCAACACCACCCTCATGATCTTTGCGGCCATTTCTGGACTTCATATCAATATGCTTAAGAGCACTATATATCCAGTGAATGAAGTGGCCAACCTAGAAGCTCTTGTTGACATTCTTAGCTGCAAAACAGGCTCCTTTCCCACCACCTATTTGGGACTTCCTTTGGGTGCTAAATTCAAATCATCTGGACATGGAGTAGGGTCATTGAAAGAACGGAGAAAAGACTAGTCACTTGGCAAATGCAATACCACTCATTGGGCGGTGGACTCACCCTCATCATCAGTGTCCTAGACAGCATTCCCACTTACTGTATGTCACTTTTCCCTATGCCAAGCTCAGTTTTAAAGCAAATTGACAAGCTTAGAAGGAAATTCTAATGGGAAGGTAACAGTGCTACAAGTTTGATTTAAGCCTTTGTTTTGTGTGTACTTGAGATGATACAGTATGTTATTTGTTCATTATTTTTGTGTGGTAATTGGAGAGAAAAGATTTGCATATTATGTTATTTCAATGTTATATATTGATTATTATACTCCCTCCGTCCCAACATGAAGTAGAACAGTTTGTTCTTTGTTTGTGTGGTAGAGCGGAAAGTTAATTTGTCCAAAATCTATTATGACTTTCCATTTTACATACATCTAAGTAGGTGTTAAGAAGTGTATATTGGGTGAAATTTTAGACAAGAAACGGAGAATAAAGTTGTAGATTTTAAGTCCATTGTTATGATTCATTTCTGCTAATTAAAGATTTAAGTACGTACAAGTTTGTTATATGTGGATATGTTATAAAGAAATCTTTTACTCCGTGGTTATGTTTCATTTCTGTTGATTTAAGTACCTATAAGTTTGCATTGTTTGTTATGTGTGGATATGTTATAAAGAAGTCTTTACGTTACTTGCAGCTGCTGATGTGGCAGCACCGCCTGCTGATGTGGCTGCACTAGCTATTAGGGAACAATTGCTGCTTTGTTCCCTAGACTCTTTGAGTTCTTACCGGGCGCTGTCCAAGGTCTTCCTGCTGGGTTGTTGATCGTGACCAATGTCGTACTTATGGCTGAGCTTCAAGATATGGTGCCTTCTCTCCGAACCTGTCTGGTTCCCCTTGGTGCTATTGTTACTGGAGTGGATTTCGATATTGAAGAACGGGTTTGTTTTGTCCAGTGCTGGACCAAAGAAGTTCTTGAGGCCATTTGTCTTCCATTGTTGATTGTTCGGAGGCAATTGGGTCAACCTGATGCTCCAGAGTTGCTTTACCACTACCTTCAGCTTTTTACTCAAGTAAAGTCGGTTGCTGATTTGCGTCTTTATGACGCGGATCGAGCTCTGAAAATGATCTGAAAACTGTTTTCTTACTCTTTGTTTTAACTGATGTGCTGACTGTGATACTCTTTCAAGTGTTCTTAAAGTTTTTTTTACGCATGTTTACTTGTAAGTTTTTACTAATTGCTACATATGTTGACTTGAAATGAAATACGTTTTGGATTATCATTCCACTTGTGGATACTTCTATAATGAATGAATGCTTCACACATCCCTGGAAAAATACGAATAGCTCTGTGTTGACGCAGAATAGTTGTATGTTTCCTTTTGCTTGCATGCGTCAACACAGAGCCACTCAATGTATTTTTCCAGAGATGTGTAAAACATTCATTCATCATAGAAGTATCCACAAGTAGAATGATAATCAAAAACGTATTTCATTCCAAGTCAACATATGTAGCAATTAGCAAAAACTTACAAGTCCAAATGCGTAACAAAAACTTTAAGAACACTTGAAAGAGTATCAGAGTCAGCACATCAGTTAAAACAAAGAGCAAGAAAACAATTTTCAAATCATTTACAGAGCTCGATCTCAGCAACAAACTTTACTTGAGTCAAAAGTTAAAGGTAGTGGTAAAGCAACTCTGGAGCATCAGGTTGACCCAATTGCCTCCGAACAATCAACAATGGAAGACAAATGGCCTCAAGAACTTCTTTGGTCCAGCACTGGACAAAACAAACCCGTTCTTCAATATCAAAATCCACTCCAGTAACAATAGCACCAAGGGAAACCAGACAGGCTCAGGCTCGGAGAGCAGGCACCATATCTTGAAGCTCAGCCATAAATACAGCATTCGTCACGATCAACGACCCAGCAGGAAGACCTTGGACAGCGCCCGATAAGAACTCAAAGAGTCTAGGGAACAAAGCAGCAATTGTTCTATAATAGCTGGTGCAGCCACATCAGCATGCAGTGCTGCCACATCAGCAACTGCAAGTAAAGTAAGGACTTCTTTATAACATATCCACACATAACAAACAGTGCAAACTTATAGGTACTTAAATCTTCAATCAACAGAAATGAATCATAACCATGGACTCAAAATCTACAACTTTATTCTCCGTTTCTCGTCTAAAATTCAAGCCAATATACACTTCTTAACACCCACTTAGATGTGTAAAATGGAAAGTCATGATAGATTTTGGACAAATTTAACTCTCCGCTCTACCACACACAAACAAAGAACAAACTGATTTACTTAGTATTGGAGCAAAGGGAGTATAATAATCAGTATCTAACATTGAAATAACATAATATGTAAATCTTATCTCTCCGCTCTACCACACAAAAACAATGAACAAACAACATACAGTATCATCTCAAGTACACACAAAACAAAGGCTTAAATCAAACTATTAGTAAATCACACAAAACGAAGGCTTAAATAAAACTACAAATAAATCAACAAATAAAGATTACAAGTTTAGCCTCAACTATGAAACCACTCATCTTAGAAAATAACAAAATAACAACATCCAACGAACAACCACACAATCATACCTTCAAGAAATTTTTCCCCACACATCAAAGTCGGTACCAAAAGGAATGATATATTACCTTATTTAGCACAAATTTAACTTTAAGCTATACTATTGAAAGTTAATGACTTGAGCTAGTTCATATTCAAACACAACATTGAAATACCATAATATGCCGATCTTATCTCAGTATCTAAAAACAATTCTCCGCTCTACCACACACAAGCGATGAACAAACATAGATACAGCATCATCTCAAATAAAAAAATAACCACAGCTTATATCAAACTACTAGTAAATCAACAGCCTCAACTTTGAAATCATCCATCTTAGAACATAACAAAATAAGAACATTCAACTAACAACCATAAAATCATACCTTCAACAACTTTTTCGCCAAAAGTCATAAGAATACCAACTGACTTCGTGCATTTCTCACTGCATGAACAAGAAATCGAGGTTATCAGAAACATAGCACTGCTAATACAACACAGCACAAAATGAATAGCAAGATAAAACATAAAATCAAATAATCAAACAACTTACAGCAGAGCATCCTCAATAAAAGTCTGCCTTTCATCTGGCAGTACAGCATTAATTGCATCAGTCAATTCACCTTTCCCTCCAAACTGCAACATCAAATAGTCCACATCTTACTCGTGCTTCTCTTTCAATGGCGGTACAAACAGCACAACGGTTCGCCATTCTTGGGAGAGGATTTGAAAGTTAGGTTGTAGAGTAGGTTTCGAAAGAGCGGCCGAGAAATTATACAATAGAGTTACCAATATACTTAAAAGGGTTGCGTTACTAGCATTTGGGCTGACGGGACAAGATGGGTTAACTTTCAAAACCCAACGGTCTAGCTTAAATGCCTTTGATTTTTATAATTATATAATTGTGAATATTTCATTGTATGGGTTGTGGGATGTTTGGGTTAAGCTGATCGGGTTGGGTTTAATCCACTTTTTAACCCAGCTTGACCCAGCCCATTTTGACCCAAGTGTATTTGGGTTGGGTTATGACCCATTCATTGAATTAACTCATTTCTCTCATTTTTTGCGAATAGGCCTTCTTGTTCCGCTCAGTACCCAAAAAAAACTCAGATCTAAGAGAATTGAATAAGATTAGGAATGAACAAAAAAACTTGAAAAAATCAAAACTTTATTTATTTAGGTAATGAATTTAGTATACCTCAAATCTACCATAATCGCTAACAAAAAACGGATTAAAAAGAATAGAAAAGGAAAAAAAATATGAATTGACGCATCACATAAAAAGATTTAATAGCAAAATCAAAACTTTATTGATTTAGCAGATGAATTTAATATGTCTCAGATCTAATAAAATCGCCAACAGAAAAAGGATTATAAAAGAATGAAAAAGAAAAAACATGAGTTGATGCATCACATAAACTTTTAATAGCAAAAAAAATCTAAACTTTATTGATTTTAACTTGAGTTGAAGCATCAAAGAAAAGACTTAAAAGCAAAAAAACTCAAAACTTTGATTGATTTAGCAGATGAATTTAGTATAGATCTAAAATAATCGCTAACAAAAAACGAATAATAAATGAATGAAAAAGAAAAAACATGAATTGATCCATCACATAAAGCAGATCAACTAGCATAAACATGAATTGACAGAATAATGAAAACTGGGAAGAACAGATAGAAAGAGAAGCTGAAAAGTAGGAAGTACAAAAAACAGGGAAGTGAAAGTACATGGGTAGATACGTGGTTATAAAGGATTGGCAACTAGGGTTTCTGGATGTGTGTGAAGTTTAATGCTCCACGTCAGCATCTAGTTTTTCTTTTTCTTTTTCTTTTTCTTTTTTCCTTTTATTATCTCTCCTCAAACTTTTGTTGTGATAGCTTACCAAAAAAATAAAAAATCTACTACCGTGACATTTTATTTATTACGTAGTAATTTTAAAATTCATAAGTACTCTTATGAGTCATTTGGTGCATGATATAAGTTAAAATATCTCAACATTAATTTTTTGTATCATGTTTGATAGAAAACATAAATTTATGCCTCTACCAAATAAGGTATAAAATGCATCCCAACTTAAAAGATGAGATATCCCTTCTTATCCCACTTATTCTGGGATTATTTTATACCATCTAAAAGATGGAATAAATTAGTCTCGAGATTATAATTCCAAGATAATTTTGACTACCTACCAAACGACCCCTTAGATCATGCTTACCATATTAATAGTAATTTTTAAAAATAATACTTTTAAAGTTCATAAAATACGTAGTAATTTTAGAGTATCCTGCTTACCATATTATCACCAATTGTTTGAACTTACTTGAATTAAGCAAAATATTTTTAGCCTTTTTTGTACCAGAAAAAAACATTTTAAGCAAAATATTTCTAACCTTTTTTGTCCAAAAGAAATCCATATTCAAGAAACATGCAAAGTATTATGATCTGTATTTTCGTTACAATTAGCTATTAGTAACGAATAATAAGAAACGAAAGAAGCTCCCCAGTCCCTCTACTTCCATGTGGCCTCCACATAAGGTAACAAAAGTAGCATGTGTTACCCCCATTTTCTTATTTAAAAAATAGCATATCTCAACAATCAAATCCGAAATCCAAGGCTCATTCTCCTCCCATTAATGCAATACAGTAAATATATATTACATTTAAAAACGTGTCGTCACTACTGCTTAAGCGGTGGCATCCGGGGACCACATTAATGCCCTTTCATTATTTCATTTCTAAATCTAAATGGATGAAAAGAATTTACACCTTACTTTTTTTTACTTTAAAACCCAATTTAACACGTTAATTACATAACTTTTAGTACGCGTTTGGCTATGAATACCAAATTTTTTTTGACTTTATTTGGTATTTTGGATTTAGAATTGAAGTTGGAGTTGAAGATGAAGTTGTATTTGGTTATAATTTTTGCAAAGAATATTTAATTGTTTGAATGTATTGAAAGTGGAAAAAAGTAAAAATAAGTTTCTAGTTGTTTTTAAAATGCAAATACAACTTAAGTTGTATTTGAAATTTTTATGACTAAATACCATAAAGTGAAAAAGTATTTCAAAAAAAAAATGAATAATTCGCATCACCAAACGGTCCTTAAAAAATTCGTAGGATTCTCCTTTCTTTACTCATTTTAAGTAGGCGCTCGGCCATCACTTTTGAAATCATGATTTCAAACCAGAGTTTGGTCATCAATTTTCAGTCATGGTTTGAAATCTGGTTTGAAACCATAGTTTGAACCCAAATCATCCAAAAAGCATGATTTCGCGTTTGAAATCATGGTTTCAACTTTTTTAATTACAAAATTTAACTAATAAGTTAATATTTTATAAAAAAAGATCCATAAGTTGGTAAATATTTTTAACAATTACCTCCATCAATCATTTATCAATCTCATTAACTTCTACCAACCTTTATTTATGTCTATCAACCTTTAATTTATGTGGAAAGATTATATTAAATAGTAGTTATATTACTATTCTTGTTAAATTTTCGATTTTATTGAAGTAAAGTTTGGTTAGAATTGAAGTTGGAGTTGAAGATGAAGTTGTATTTGGTTATAGTTTTTGCAAAGAATATTTAATTGTTTGAATGTATTGAAAGTGGAAAAAAGTAAAAATAAGTTTCTAATTGTTTTTAAAATGCAAATACAACTTAAGTTGTATTTAAAAATTTTATGACTAAATACCATAAAGTGAAAAAGTATTTCAAAAAAAAAATGAATAATTCGCATCACCAAACGGTCCTTAAAAAATTCCTAGGATTCTCCTTTCTTTACTCATTTTAAGTAGGCGCTCGGCCATCACTTTTGAAATCATGATTTCAAATCAGCATTTGGTCATCAATTTTTAGTCATGGTTTGAAATCTGGTTTGAAACCATACTTTGAACCCAAATCATCCAAAAAGCATGATTTCGCGTTTGAAATCATGGTTTCAACTTTTTTAATTATAAAATTTAACGAATAAGTTAATATTTTATAAA
Source organism: Lycium barbarum (assembly GCF_019175385.1). Taxonomy (NCBI): domain Eukaryota; kingdom Viridiplantae; phylum Streptophyta; class Magnoliopsida; order Solanales; family Solanaceae; genus Lycium; species Lycium barbarum. The sequence continues at coordinate 772,764 of NC_083346.1, read as the reverse complement.
AAAAGATCCATAAGTTGGTAAATATTTTTAACAATTACCTCCATCAATCATTTGTCAATCTCATTAACTTTTACCAACCTTTATTTATGTCTATCAACCTTTAATTTATGTGGAAAGATTATATTAAATAGTAGTTATATTACTATTCTTGTTAAATTTTCGATTTTATTGAAGTAAAGTTTGGTTAATTAATGTTGCATTTTTTAGAAAAATCTTCTAGTAGTGTACTAATCTATATATAATATAAAGTTAGGAATAGACAATCTTATGTGGCACCTCTCTATGGCCTTCATTGACATTTATCTTTTTTCTCAATTTTTTGACATTTTTATCTTCATTTCTCTATTTTACCAAATGGAATAAAATATTAAAAATGTCATCCATCCACCCATAATAAAGACTCACTCACTATTTAATAGCATTATAAATGTCATTACTTCCCCTATAATTATTGTGATTAATTTGTATTAAATTTATTAGTAAAAATAATTTATCTTTTTTTATTCATTCTTTGGTTTATTATTGTATTAAAGAAAGACAATCCTATGTGACACCTCTCTATGACCTCCATTGACATTTATCTTTTTTCTCAATTTTTTGACATTTTTCTCTTCATTTCTCTATTTTACCAAATAAAATAAAATATTAAAAAGTTCATCCCTCCCCCCATAATGAAGACTCGCTCACCATTTAATAGCATTATATTTGTCATTACTTCCCCTATAATTATTGCAATTACTTTGTATTAAATTTATTAGTAAAAATAATTTATCTTTTTTTAAATTCATTCTTTGGTTTATTATTGTATTAAAGAAAAACAGTGGAAAATTGTAAGAAACTTTTAATGAAAATACATAACCCCCCCCCCCCCCCCCACCACCACCACCACCAACGTATAGCCAGATTAATTATGACGCACCCAACCTTTTCCGGTGACCTATTACCCCCCTTCCCCCGTCTTAATTTTTCAGTATTTTAGTACCATTTCGACTGACGTGGCAAAAATAAATAAATAAATTATGGCGAGTGAATTGAAAAAAATGAAATGTTGCAACTCAAATGCTTAAAATTGAGAAAGAAGACATTGAAAACACCTTCCCTCCCTCTCTTCCACATTTCAATTGTTGAATGCAATTAATTTTTCTCTTTCTTCTTCTTTCTCCTTTTTCTCTTTCTTCTTCTTTCTCCTCAACCATCGCCACTGCCGCTATACCGCCGCCGCCGCCACCACATCGCCTCCTCCGCAGCAGCAGCAACAACAACGCAACAGCAGCAGCAACAAGAGGTACAAAAAATATTAAAAATGGGTTAAAGAAAATGCTTAAAAATATTTTGGTGTTTGATTTGCCTTCAAATGAATGTGTGTGTTAACGAAGGAAGAAAATGGGTTGAATGTGTGTGTGTGTGTTAATGGAGGAAGAAAATAGGTTGAAGGACATGGGTTGAATGTTTCTTGAAAATAAGCTCTTTATGATTGATGATTAAATTGAATGTGTGTGTTAATGGAAGAAAAAAATGGGTTGAATGTGTGTGTGTGTTAATAGAGGAAGAAAATGGGTTGAAGAAAATGGGTTTTAATGGAGGAAGAAAATGGGTTGAAGGAAATGGGTTGAATGTTTCTTGAAAATAAGCTCTTTATGATTGATGATTAAATTGAATGTGTGTGTTAATGGAGGAAGAAAATGGGTTGAATGTGTGTGTGTGTGTGTGTGTTAATGGAGGAAGAAAATGGGTTGAGTGTGTGTGCGCTAATGGAGGAAGAAAATGAATTGATGGATTTCTTGAAATGAAGAAGAAGAAGGGTTTAGTGATGAAGAAGAAGGGTTTAGTGATGAAGAAGAAGAGTTTAGTGATAATGAAGACAAAATTAATGGTTTAATAGTTAATTAGAGGTTAATTAATGTAAATATAATTAATAAAAGAAAAATCAAATGAAAAAAAAAAGGAAAGGTGGCAGTGACGTGACAGTGACGTGGCAGCAGCGTGGCACCAATGTGGCGGAGAGTGTGCAATAGTCTCCACTGTGCAACTGGGCTTCAATTTTTTTTTGCCACGTTAGTCAGAAGATGGTACTAAAATACTGAAAAATTAAGACTGGGGGGTAATGGGTTGCCCGCTAATGTTGGGTGCGTCATAATTAATCTGGCTATACGTTGGGGGGGGGGGGGTTATGTATTTTCCCAAACTTTTAAAATTCCATCAGTCACCTTATTTCTTTTTTAACAGAAATCCCATCATCAATTGCCTCATTTATTTATAAGTAATTACACCTTAAATATCATTTGTAACCTCCACACCCAAATACAATCCTCTATTAATAACTCTTACGAGTTTTGACCGGACCTTTCCCTCTTCATATTACCCCTCCATTTTCTTAAAAGTTTCCAGCTTTTGAAATTGTGATTTAATGTTGTCATTCTATCTATATGTTAGGTAGATTTATATATACTTTGATTTGTATTTGGGGACTTTTTCCAAATGCCTAACGTTAGAATAATAATAATCAGTCTTTCCTGTTTTTGTCACCTATATTAATTGATATTAGCTTGAAATGTTGTGCTTTAATTTTTGTTTGTGGCGTTTTATGTTTGAATTACTGAAAATTGAAAATCAAAGGTGATGAAAGTCTTAGTTTCCTGTATTTCTTTCTTCCCGTTATGGTTTAAAATTTTACATATTTTGTTAATTTTAGGCTTCTTATTTTCTACAGGGATCGACGTGTGAATTTATGGATTTGGACTATTTTGGTTTTGAAGATATTGTTAAAGTTGTTTTTAAGAGCCAACCATTTACGTGGAAGATTATTTGTGGGAGACGGAGTCGCTCTTCAAGTTTCGACTACCCATTCCTATGAAGGCGGAGCTTCATTTCTCAATGTTGCAAAGGTCATAATATGGCCTCCTTACAAGCTCTCAAAATGTAAGTAAAACTTGATGATTTCATGCTAACGACTTCAATATATAGTAGAGAGAGAGAGAGAGAGAGAGAGAGAGAGAGAGAGAGAGAGAGAGAGAACGGAAGGAGATGAAGGTCAGAATTCTACCACGAAACATCTTTCAGTGGCAACAAAGGGACAAGAAATGAAATTGGGTTTCATTTCTATTTTTGAGCTGGAAAACAAAGAGCTTGACGGCTTGAGGTGCTTTTTATCTTTATATCTTCGTTGTTTTCTTTTGGTGGATTTTCTCATGAGCAAATATTTTTTAGGCAATGAAAGTATGAAGTTTATGAAGACTATTTTAATTTCTGGTCAATTCAAAAAATTATTCAGTAAGATTAAAAAGGAATATGACCGATGTATTATTTTATTATAAGTATTATCTAAAAAAAATCATTTTGATCAATTTCAAGAATTTTGTCTTTAGTTATTATGTGATAATTATCTTTGGAATTTAGAAAAAAATAAAAAGATAAGGCGACAAAAAAACACGAAAGTTGAAGTCCATTTTATATTATCAGTGACTTAACTACTTTCACATTTTAATTACTTAAATTTCCACATCATGTTAATATAGCTGGCTAAACTAACCATTTTTTTAGAAGTTTAAATTAATATAGTTTATATAATAATAGCTTTTTCTTTGTGGTATAGTCTCCCTATTTTCATAAGGTTATATTTGCCATTATCGACCTACAAAAACTTTTAGCATTTCATAGGGTTATATTTTTCATTATTCACTTACTCATTTTTGTTTACTTAAAATTTTATATTTAAATTTCTAGACAATTTTAGACTTAATTCAATTGGATTACAGATATAATTATCTTCAGTTTGCTAGGGATTAATGTACATGCTTACCTACTATGTATGAACGTTTTGAATTTTTATCTACATAATCTTCTCTTTTTGTCAATACCTTTTTTTTTTTAAAACTGGTAATGTTGATTCTAATTTTGGGCAAAAGTTAGGCAGATTTGCTTTGTCATTTGTTTGACTATGAAAGTGGGAGAGTTAAAAGATTAGATATAACTTCGATCTTCCTTATAAGAATTAAGGTAACTTTACTGTATGTAATTTTCAATTGTTAGCAAATTGTACTTTTACATGTTCTATCTCTAGACCAAGAGTTTATAGATTTTTTTTTTTAATTAGATTGCTTATTTGATTACTGATTAGTTTATGTCGTCAAGAAAACAGAAGGTGTTACTCACCACATTATGTAATAAGAAATATTATTGAAACTAAGATTTTGATTATAGAAGCTACTCTAATACATAGATTATTTAATTTAAAAAAAATCAACCGCAGACTTATTCACTAGTTTGTTATAAACTATGATTTGCTCATTTGGTAAGATTGTATAAGAATTGAGAATGTTTTGATAGTTTTCACAATTTGTGAGCTTTTTATATCTATAAGAGAAAATACAACTTAAAATATCCAAATTGTATGTCCAAACATGGTTTGAAATCAGGTTTCAAACCATATCCAAACGGGGCGTAAAGATAGCATCTCAGTGGTGATCCGACGGCCATCATCAGATCTCCAAAATCCAGGCTCAATTCCCTACCACTAATATAATACAGGAAATATAACTTTTATAGCAAACCGCATTCATTCCTCCTTCATTGATTATTTTATTATTTCGATTCTGAATGTTTTGAAAATAATTCATACCTTTAATTCATAAAAGGGAAAAGGGCCTGATTTACCCCTCTACTTTGGGAAAAGGTTCGTATTTACCCCTCGTTATACTATCAGTCCATTTATACCCCTACCGTTACAATAGTTGAAACATTTGCCCCTATTTTTAACCCCCTGTCCACCGTGGTCAATGGCTTTTTAAATAAATGCCACGGTGAAAATTTTATGCCACATAAGAGGCCATGTCACCCATATAATTAAATGGGTCTGTGCAATCTTCAGAACCAAACGATGCTTCTTCTTCACCATCAAAAGCTAGGGTTTTTTTGCTCTCTTATATTCTTCTCTCCTCTCTTCCATCGTTTTTGTCTTGAAAAATGTCAGAAAATAGTTCCTCATCGCAGTTGAAGTGCCATTGTGGTTTGATAGCTAGCCATTTAACTTCAAAAACTCCTTCAAACCCTGGAAGGAAGTTCTTTAAGTGTCCTAAGCCTAAGGTTAGTTATTGTTGTTATTCATATTTTGATTGGTAAAGTGCATTATTTAGGTGTTAATTTAATTTTAATTTTAATTTTTTGGACAGATTAATTCTTGTGGTTATTGGAAATGGGAAGATGAAGTATTTTCGGATACTCCATTGACTGAAGTCAGAGAGTTAGTGGCTGCTTTGGATGCTCTTAAGGTTGAAATAGACAATTTGAGGAAAGAAGTAGCCAAATTGGAGGCTATAAGTCATTCTCAAGTGATTAAAGTGTCAACTTTGGAAGACAAAGTAACAAAGATGTGGATGGTAATTATAGTTTCATTGGCACTTTTCGTGGGTTTCATTACAGCTCCAATGATGAAGTGATTGCCCTTACGAGACTAGTATTTATGTTTTTGGTGTAACTTGAAAAATATTATCATGAAGTTGTTTTAAATGCCTTTGTTTGGATGAATGTAATGTAATGGCCTTGTTTGGATAAATTGTTGTTATAATATGTCCATTGTAAAACCTTCTTTTGGATGAAGCAATGTCTTACTTTTACAAAATAAATGCATGAGCTGCTATAGAATCTGGTCTTAGATTGTTGGATTTTCTTCCAATAGCTACAGCTAATATATCTCTTGCAGTATTGAACTATTAGAAAGAACAAGTGGTTGGAATTTTCATCGTCTGAATGGCATAAATACTTGTTACAAAGTGGAACAACACTTATGACTCCCAAAGAAAGGAGCAAAGTTAGTAAACTTGAGGAAGCAGTAGTATTGCAAGAAGCATGAACTGCCTAGCGTGTCATAATTCCAAACCTTGTGTAGAAGGAAAAGAAAACCCTTGATCAATGACTATTCCCCATTCCAGTTAAGAATAATTGGCACTAACATATAATGAGTTAAAAACAATTTACTGAAGAAGTGAAAGGGAAAGGGAACAACAACAAAAATGATGGAAATGACAATATTATTGAAAAACTTCAGCACAAAGACTGCTGGAATACATGTTTACAGAATTACAGTTCATAGTCCAACAAAAAGGAAATTCTTGTTCTACTACTAATTCTTCCTTAAACCAAAAACGATAGAAGAGAACAACTCATCTTATAACCAAATCATTCATTACTTCAAAGGTAGAGAACTTAAGATAGTCATTTGCTGTTTTTCCACAACACAAAGCAGCCAACATCTTGTACAAGGAATCCAACATTAACTTTAACATAAAACTGCCAAAAACTGTCAAAGTGCAGTTACATTGACAAAGGGGATGCCACATTATAACCCCAAAAACTGTCACCACCAAAGTGATAACATGACATCCACTTGCAAGTTTCAACAGCCAAACAAACACCTAAATAGTTAAAGTACTGTCACATGCAGTAATTACATCATATTAAACCCAAAAAACTATCACAAGTTCACAAGTTTAAATCTGCTCCTTGCCATTCCCCTTCCTTGTCTTCAACTTGGCCATTTTCTGAAGCTTGTTTCCAGTTACAGCAGTGTTTCCTTGCCATGTAACATCACTAGCATCACCAACAAAACCAATACGCCTTGTTCCAGTTGCTTCTCCAACTTGCATCTGCCTTAGGAATCTAGTCTTGGCCTCTGAAATACTCATTGGCATTAGAGGTGGATCTGCTTCATCATTTGATAGAAAATCGAAGTCTGGTTCAGCAGTAAAAGCATTGTTGATGGGCTGCTGCCTTGCCACTGATGGTGTTGGCATAAATCTATATTCACTTGTACTACTGCTGGCCTGACTTGGAAGTGTTGTTGCACTACTGCTTGGTTGACTTGTTTGAGTAGGCTGGGGTGCTGTCAATTGAAGTTCTTCCTCAAGTGTGAGCCCTATAGCTTGTGGACTTCTGGCCAGACCTTCATCATCTTCATCAATCAAGGATCTGGTCCTCTTCTTTGTCTTCCTTCCACCCTTTGATTGCTTTCCTTTAGCTACCTATCAAAATAGTGAAATTGCATGTTAATAGTTAATAATTAATGAAGTGATGAATTAGCATAATAAAGTTAAGTATCTTACCTTTTGACACCCCTTGCATTGTGGCCAGGCTCTCCACATGTAGAATAAGTCATCACCCTACCCTTTCTAGATTCAGACCACACTCCTTGTCTATTCACACACTCATTTTTTTTCTCTAACTCTCTTAATTCTTGGCCTTCCAGCCAACTTAACTAACTTTGGAGGCTCCATTGCATGGGCTGGTTCTATCTTCCAAAAATTTTCTCCTCTTACTGGTTGTAACTTATGTGAATAAGTTAAGAGAGCAGCTTCTTTGGAGTACCACCAGTGAATCCGATTCAAAGGGTTGATCTTCCTGTACAGTAGGGCCCTTATTGCATGAGGGCATGGGATCCCTGTGAGGTCCCATGTCCTGCAAGTGCATCTTTTGAGTTCTATGTTCACACTATGCCTATCCACACCATGAGCCACCTCATATCCATCATCCCCATTGAAGTAAATAGTACACTTTTGTGCAATCTTCAGAAATTGGTTATACAAGAGCATGGTTTGAGGACTGAATTCTCCTGTCCAGTTCATCACATCAGATTCATGTTCACCCAACATAGTCATCACCTTAACTCTTATGTCTTCCAACATCTTTATAATGAGCTTGAACCTAGCATCCAACACCCATTTATTGAATGACTCTACAAGATTGTTCTCCACTTGCCAATTCTTGCACACTGTGTCAAAGTATGCCCTGCACCATGACTCAACTGGGTACCTATTCAACAAGTCCTCACCAGCTTCTTTATTCTCCTCCCCCATCATAGTCAAATGGTCTTGAAACTCTTCTTGGTAAGTACACCATGAACACCACCAAAGGTGTTTCTTCAACTCCCCAGCACCCCAATTCTTGCACCAATTAGCCTCTATGTGCCTCACACAATATCTGTGATGTGCTTTGGGAAGAATATCCAACAATGCCCCAATTAAGCCCTGCATATGAGTTAAAAAATAAGAAGTCAGATTATAGTATGTATACATATAGATTATAGTATGTATACAATTAAGCCCTGCATATGAGTTAAAAAAGAAGAAGTCAGATTATAGTATGCTACTTAATTTCCATCTTAAAGATTTTCTCAAGCACTTGAAATATTTCATGCTGAATATATCAAGTTATATACACTATATAAAGATATTTTTACATTTATCAGTATAGTAGAATTTGCGATATTACATCAAAATGTGAAAAAATGAAACTGGATTGTTGTATCACATCCATGTCAATGACAGCAATATCATGCTTTGAGGATTGTTGCACCTCATTTTTACCAAAGGCTAAACAAAGCACAACTTATGGAGCTCTGAAATAATTAATTATGTACAGAGTCGCCACCTAGCATTTAAGGTATACTAGGGTACCTATAAATTATTAATATATGCAGTTTAACATGGTCTACGAAAATAAGTGAGATTCTAGGTAAGGGTTCAAATTATTCCGAAGGGAAGGTGTTAGGCATCCTTCAGAATCCACAAATGTGGTTCCCGGCTGGACCAATTTAACTATACGAGGAATGTGTAAAAAGGCTTGATTATTATTTACAAAAATTAATAGAATTTAGACTAAAGAATAACTAATATGACTATTCACATAAATAATCATGCAATATGTATTTTATACATATGTGATATAATAATTATTTTTTTTAAAAAAAGTTATGTGCAACTTAGAAGCTTGAGTATGTGAAAAGGGTATAAAGAATGGACATGAAATTACTCAAGGTGAGTTAACTAATTTAACTAGCTAAGTATATACGTCTAATCAATTAATTATGAGAGTACATTCTAAAGCCTAATATTGAGGCAAATCACCCTATTTATTCACTTAAGTGTGCTAAGCTATTGAATTAAAACTCTAGCGAAACATGATAACTATAAGAATATTAGCTACAAAAATAATAACTGCCTAATATTAATTTGTCTAAAACACATAAAATTTAAATCACCTAAGCAGATCATAAATAAATACCACCAACCTGCACCCTAAAAAGTAAAGTTTCACTATATTTTATGCTTGCATAATTTAAGAATGTAAAAAAAAAAATATAAACAAAGAATTTAAGAAGCTATTTGAACTTCTTTTGAGTGTCATCTTCAAAAAGTAACTCCAGATACCTGTATGAGACTTAATAAAAATGTTAGAAGAGAATAAATAATTATCGGATGAATTATAAAAAAAACAATGAATAAACTTAAAATAAAAATCCGTCTTTGTACATGAAAGGCCTTGGAAATCGACGAAAATTTCTTCATCGGCCATCTTATAAAATTAATGGTCTAAACTCAAATTTCTTTGCATCTAAAACCACCCTACATCCTCACAAGTACAAGAAAATTAATTATCAAAATTCACTTACTCCATTTTCTTTATCCGATCAACATCAGCACCGTTTACTCAAAGCTTTCATATATGTAGTTTAACTCAAAAAAAAAAAAAAAAAAAAAGTAAAACTGATCGACTTTTGGATTCCTTAACTCTCTTTAGAGTTGAGAAAAAGAAAAGAATAAGTGTTCATTTGGTGAAGATTTTTCATGGAAAACGTGACTATAATGAGCTGAAACACAAGCATTGCATTTATGAAGAAAGGAATATGTCGCCGGAATATTCATTTTCCGGCAAGGAAGAACAAGAATTATGTGATGGAGAAAAATAAATGACTTTTTATTTTCTCTTTCTATTCTTTTCTTTACTTTTCTTTTCGGTCTTTGTTTTTTTTTTTTTTGAAGTTGAAGTTTTGGTGGAGTTGTTGGTTGGTAGTGATGGTGGCGACGTGATGAGGCAGTGGTGATTGATGGAAGAGGAAGATGAAGTTGTGGGGCAGTGGGGATTCACGATTGGTGGGTTGCGTTGGAGTTCGCCGGAGCTGGGCAGTAGCGGTGGTGTTGGTCGTTCTGGGTTTGCTAGAGACGAGCTCGTGGTGGAGTGGGTGAGAGGAGAGGGAGATGGTGGTGTTGTGGGCTGGTGGTTGCGTTGGCTGGATAAGAAAAGGGAAAAAGGATTGGGCGGAGCGTCGCCGTAGCTCGTGGAGGCGGCGGCGGCTAGGGAGAAATGGGGGGGAAAATGTTTTTGTGTATGGTCAGCGTTAATGTGGTGAGGAAGATGAAGGCGGGAGCGAAGGGGTGGTTTGGCGCGTCGCCGGAGCTCGGAGCTCCGGCGGGGAGGCAGCGGCGGCTGTGGGAAAAAAATGAGAGGAGGGAAAATGTTTAGGTTTTCCTTGGATAAAATCTGATGTTGTGAGGGGAGAGAAAAAATGTTTTTTGAGGGAGGAAGGGAATAGAAAAAGTGAAGGGAGAGAGTTTTTTAGGGGGAAAGAAATGGAAGAAAATTCAAAAAGTAGAAAACATGTGGGACCTCCAGAGAAAAGGGGAAAGGAATAAAATCTGGAAAATGAGATGTGTTGTCTGTGTAAGTGTGTGTTTGTGTATAGAATGAAGACAAAGGATGAAAAAAATAAAATTTAACCGCACCCTTTCTTATAATATCAATGAACACCCTCTTTTGTCCAAAAAATAAAAGAATGCACTCCTTTGTCCCCTCAATGCTTATTTTAATCCCTTTTTTTAAAAAAAGTGATGAAACCTTGACTTGATCGAATTTTACTCTGCGTTTAAAAATTAATTACTCCGATTTTCTCTGCACTGTCAGACTGTACTAAAATATAGTTAATTAATACATGTATAAATAATAACGCAAGTATAAAATATAAACATTAATGTCTATGATATGAAAATGTATTGCTATAAAATTAAGAAACAATTATTAATTGCACAAAAAATTGTAGTATTACGCTGTACATGTGCAAAATAATGATTCTTGAAAAATGACAATAAATTGAGAAAATTCCTAAAATAAGGATAATCATCAATAAATTGTTGAAAAAATGTAAAAATGTGTAAAAAAAAGGTATTTCGTGCTCTTTAACGAATCAGGGCCCCCCAAAACGTTAATTTTAAGCACGTCGAGCCAAAATTAGGTGTCAACAAGGATCATTGGAGATATGAGCATAAGCATAATTATTGTTAACCCTTTTGCCTATTTTTAATCTTCCATGAATGACTTCATTCCAGCTGGGATCATTTTACCCAACTGGCATGTGTACTTGACAAGTATTCTTGTAAAAGAATTAAAAAAAGTGTCTTTATTATAGGTAAAACATTTGAAATAGTAATAGGTAAAAAAGACCACTTCAAACATGTAGTATGTCGGTGACATTGGTGATTTTATCTCTTAATATAGTAATCACTTATTTTACAGGCTTGCAAAGGAATGGAAAGAGTGTATCAGCAAATAAAAACAAAGCTGCAATGTTTAAAGTGTGCAGCAATCTTTAAAGTGTATCAGCAAATAAAAACAAAGTTGCAATGTAAAAACAAGCAGCAACCTTCACTTCAATGTAAAAACAAGCAGCAATCTTTAAAGTGTATCAGCAAATAAAAACAAAGTTGCAATGTAAAAACAAGCAGCAACCTTCACTTCAATGTAAAAACAAGCAGCAGTCTTTAAAACAACAAACTTGATTTATATACCAGCAATGTAAAAACAAGCAGCAAATAAGATTAACCAAAAAAGACCAAGATTAACTAACCTTCTGCATGTCTGACATGAATGTGATACCTTCACCTTTCTTGAGGTCTAAAGATCTTTCTAGCAATGTCAAGAACCAGCTCCATGTGACCTTTGTTTCTTTATCCACAACAGCCCAAGCTATGGGATAAAAATGTTTTGATGTATCTAGAGCAGCAGCAACTAAGAGTTGACCTTTGACTTTTCCTTTTAAGAATGTTCCATCCAGGCCAATAAATGGCCTCAATCCACTCTTAAAACCCTTCTTCAAAGCATCAAAACAAACATACATCCTTGAGAATCTTCTCTTCCCTTCCTCAAGTGCATTCTTTGATATGTTAATGACCACACCACTTCCTGGATTGCTCAGTCTTAATTCACTTGCATATGCCTCTAGTTTGTTATACTCATCGACAAAACTACCATCAAGACTCTCTAGAATCATCCTCTTTGCCCTCTTACATTTTGAATGACTAACATTGATGTTGAATGTAGTATCCAGCCCTTTCCTCATCTCTTTAACCGTAATTTTTGGATTCTCCTGGAGTTTGTTCTTAAAATACTGTGCTACTGTATGGTAGTCAACTCTTATGCTCTCATAAGCAGGGTTTCACTTATGCTTTAGATTTAGTGTTTTGATACTAACCCCATGACCATATTTATCCTTTGAAATTTGACAAACAAAAGGACACCCAAGTTCACAAACATATCTAAGCCTCTTAGTATCACTTTTTTTTTTTGCCTTAAACCCCTACAGTTGGCTAAGGAATACAAGTTTATGACTTTTCTAGCTTCAGGAATATCTTTAAAAGTCATACCCTTATACAGTTCCTTATAATCATTCAAATTTTCAGAAATTTCCCTTTTTTTTTGTAAAAGAAGTGACTCTAACTCCTCACAATCATAACCAGAATTATATCCATCACCATTTTCATCATTTTCATCTGAGCTACAATCAGAAACAGCCTCAATAGTTTCAGCAATGGTTGTGTTTGACTCTAGGTGGTCAAGAATATTAGGAACAGTAAATCCTATTTCATTTTCATCCACAGCAAAGACATTAATCACATTAAACTGGTCAGACACCAACGCCAACAAAGTTCTAATACCAACATCACCTTCTACTTCATAATATTTACCAGAAGGACCACATACTACCAACTGTTGAACACCAACATATCCTAACTTGGAGATAAATTCATCAACTATGTCTATGTAAGATAGAAGATCAGAATCATACCCTTTCCAGGTGTGCACCGGCTTTCTTGAGTATTTAATTTCTGGGTGAGTAATCCATTCACCTCTATGATGGAATAACAGGTCCACATTAACCGTCCCTATAATATAAAACAACTAATATAATATTAAGGAGTGAAAATAATATTATGTGGGACCACGGTATTTAATAATAACATACAACTATCAACTAACCACTCCCAACCAGCAAAACAAGTAGAGAGCAATAAAGGCAGTCACATGGAGCAGAAATGTCCAAAAGAAATGCGTAAAAAAATCAAAAACTGAGGATAGGGGGGACCACATTAAAAATGAACAATGAAGAATCCAATAAAGTGTTTCTTGTCCACCATCTTAAAAGCACAAATTGTCAATTTGGGATCCATGAACCCTTAATGCTGACAAAAAATTCTATCCCTTTTCCCCCAATAAATATACAACAAACACCAACAAAACCACCAAAAGAAACCCTAAAGTCCTTTGCCACAAACGGAGTCAAATACAAATCAAACCCTAAACCCCTTTTCCCCAAAAGAGAGAAATCGTGAAACCCTAAACTCCTTTAGCCCAAAATAACTGAACAGAAAACCCTAAACCCCTTCAAAACTCATGAAATCCTAAACTAGATAGAACAATACACCCAACTATGTCTTCACAAATTAGAAAGTCACATGATAGTAACATATTAACCATAAGTTAACAGATGCTTCTTCATAAGAACCTAAAACTAAAACCCTAACACTACTTTAACAAACACAAAATAGATACCACTACGTCAAATAAAGATGGAAAAATGTTAAAAAGAAAATGAAATCATGGTTTAATCAAAGAAAAATTTCATACCTTTGAAGATTTTTCAAACCCGAAATTGGTGATTTTTTTTGGACCTAAATCGTCGTCATCAAACACTCTCAAACGACTGAAAACAAATGAACTGATAGGGTCATTAAACGGGTTGGATATCTTATATTTAGTGGAGAAATGGGTCGGTTTATGGGTGACATGGCCTCTTATGTGGCATAAAATTTCCACCGTGGCATTTATTTAAAAAGCCATTGGCCACGGTGGACAGAGGGTTAAAAATAGGGGCAAATGTTTCAACTATTGTAACGGTAGGGGTATAAATAGACTGATAGTATAACGGGGGGTAAATATGAACCTTTTTCCAAAGTAGAGGGGTAAATCAGGCCCTTTTCCCTTCTTAAAAAAATAAATCAACTTCACCCTTAATTTTACAAACATTTACTTCCCCATGTCAATTAGTAACTTTTTTAAAAAATGTCCACCGTACCTTTAGACATGCCTTTAATTCATACCTTTCTCTTGTTTTGGAGCACCCATTAATAGAAAGGGTATTTTTGAGCTATTTGGATAATTGGCGGCATTTTAAGCTAAAAAAAGTAACGACAAAAGCATTTTTGAGCCATAGATTATAACAAAGGGTAAATCTGACCTATTTCGAGTAGCATAGGGTTATTTTGGGCGTTTTCCTAAGAATCCATTAACATTCAAATAAATGAAAAAGGTAATCTTTAGCAATACATCATTTGTATATGTACTTGTGGGTTGTAACCTCAAGACTTATGAAGCTTATATTTATTGGTCAAATATACCCTCCGTTAGCAACTAACCTCAAGACCTATGCAACTAATTACTTTTGCATGTAACAAAAATAATACAACATTTTTGTATGTAAAATCAATTATTTATTGATTATTATTTTCAAATAATTTCTATTAAGCAATCATTTACAAAGAAAATATTCATATTGATGATTTTAAAGTTTGTGGATGTCACACCCCATTTTAACCGGAGGTTAAATTAGGAGTATGACGTATTGGAGATTCCTGTTTTAGTTTGTTTTTAAGGAGTCGCCACCTAATTATTTATGGTGAATTAGGACACCTAAAGTTTATTAAAGTTATGTTTAAAGTTAACTCTGTTTAAAGTCTGCGAAACTTAAGATTCTAAGTAAGGGTTCAATTAGTCTAAAGGGAAGGTATTAGGCATCCTTTAAGACCCATTAACAATGGTTAACCGACCGGACTTCTGATTGGTTAGGCTAAAAGAATACAAATATAATATTTTAAATATTTTGGAAGATAGTTTGTAAATGTTACTAAAATTATGAATTTATATAATGCTGTTTAAAGTAGGATTTGTAGGAAAATGATTATATATCTCAAAGGGAAGTAATTGACTTTAGTGTAAAGACTTAGGAAAGTTTGGTAATGTTTCATTAAATTCTAACTTTAGATCCTAATGAAGTCCGAGTATAAGACCGTCTAAAATCTTTTGAAAACTTAGTTGATTGAAAAATGTACTTCAACTCATGCAAGCTTTATCCTTGACTTTTAATGATTCTGATTCCAATTGTTTAACATGATTTTTAATGTTCTAGTCACTGTTATTGGAGACGTGTACTGATGCATGACACCTACTTCTTGCGAAGAAAAAAAAGAAAGGAAGTCTACACTCGGTTATAATCTTCTCTAAATGACGAAGCCAAATGTCGACTAACTTGAAACACTTCAAACTTCAAATAAAGTTAACATAACAAACACGCAGTTAGTCCTGGCAAAGCAACGAAAAGAAGAACGATCAAGAATGACATTTGGAATAAGCAATTAAAGGAGTAGTATAGCAGGATGTTTGTTGTTTCATCTTGCTCCTCTTCAGTTTTTGTTCGGACGAGTTTTGAGAAAGCAAGAGGTGTGAATGATGGAATAGATACGCATTCCAAGCTTTTGCGGGGTGACGTCGAATCTTAAAATAAGACTTTTCGACTCCGGTGTACATGTCAACCAAAGAGAAAAGAAGCTTGTTAGAAGAGATAATCTGCTCCTTAGCAATACATGTGAACCAAAATATATCACACATTGTCAACTTTAATTCTGATAACAATATATATATAAAAACCAAAATACATCAACCAAAGAAGCCCTTTAACCGTGACCTCAAATTCTCAACCATCTGTAAGTTAGGAATAGCACAGTAACCGTGACCTTAAATTCTGCAACCATTTATGAACTAAGAATACTTTCACATCATATTACCTAATATTCTAAATAAAGAGGGAACAATATATCCTTAAAGAGCACAAAGTGAACTTGGAACAAATACCTTCATCTTTAATTCTTAAAATAACTACTACACAAAATAGATCCTACATGATTTTACAAGCTTAAAGTCAGGCTAATTCTTCTCAATCTGATCATGCGAACACCTAAAGAAGGAGTATTATTTTTTAGCATTATTCGAATAAGTAAAGGGACATCACACTATGTGCTATTTCTTCATTTATCCAGCGTGAACAGAACAGTGGGTGGTGTGTGTGTTATGTATATTAGAGCATATATTAAGGCTGCCAGAAATATCTAGTATGTTTAAAAGATAGCTAGATTGATGGAAATATAAAACAGCATCTAACCGCCTTAATTCAATCGAATCAGATCCTTTTTTTAGACAAAACAACGATGCGTGAAAAATACACAAATTGGACTTCTAAATATAATCCCATCGATAGCTAATAAAGTTTCTTGTTCCAGATTCATTCTAAGACTACAAACAACAAAATTAAATTCTTAAACACCCCTTTGTCACATGCGAGCAACACAATTTATAATCAGATATCTAACAACATTAACAAGCAAGAATTTGACCAAATAGGAGGTGAAGCTAAAAAATGGCTGAAGTGCAACATTCCATAGACCCACGTAAAGCAGTGGAATGACAAAAATGCAGCAGCAGTTCATCCTCAAAATGCAATAGCAAAAAAATAACTAAAGTATGCTGGCAATTCCAGAATTCCTTTAACGCCTAAAGGGCATCATGTTTCTTTAATGAACTGAACAATTTTAGCACAAGAGGCAGACTAAACCAGCTAAAAAAAAGCCAAAACTAAGTGTAATCTGCATAACGATTCTCACTTCTATCAAATAACCATCGCAATATAAGGAACTAAGTTTTGATTCATGCCATATTTCAGAAATAACAGCAACATATATAGGAAAGAAAGACAATACCAAACAGTTTAGGACAGGGGCGATATACCCAGCAAGTTCAATTATACATGGCACAAACAGCCTCAGTTAAATAGGTACAACAGAGTTATTTAAGCAAGTAAACTCTTATAAATAAAGTATGCAGGCAGATTTAACAATATGCTCACTAAGCAGAATTTAAATTCACTAACTATAAGCAAGTAATTAGCATAGAACTTATCCGTGTCTATGAACCAAAGAGTAGACCATGCCAACTCCTACTAACAGAAAGGATAAGTCTTGATTTTTCCCTTTTACTGCAAACAGCCTTAAGTTCATCTGATCATTTGAACCAACGAAAGGTTTCACTTCAAGTCGTGGGGATTAGAGTATGATATTCAGAGACAGCACAGACATGATTTATTTCATAAATTTTCATAAACGAAACACTCGTGCATAACTGATATCAGGATCTAAGACATATTTAGTTTCATATAAAACATACTCATCAGACAAAACAAATAGAACTGGGCCTAATACATAGTTGCTAATGGGATTGAGCATAGAACGTAAACTAGAGGCCAAATCGAAACAGCAAACAACATCGACATATCATGTAATCATTGCATCGTATCTAACCCAAGAAGATTATATACATATCAGTGTATATTGCTTGAACAAACAGAGTGAAAGAGGGACAGTGTTGGCCTGTTTCAATCATATACATGATATACCTAAGATATACACACCATAATGTGTATAGCAGACGTATATCGAGTGTATGCCTTCGCCTTATCTTGATAGCTCATTGTATACCCATGTATATTCGGCTCTAAATGGGTTCTAAGTTCTGGGAATTCAATCTAAACATCCGAATTACGATATGCATCTTTCAAATTCATTTTTTTGGCGATTAACGTTCTATCCTAATAGCTCCAAACATCAAACAAACAACACGACGACAGCGAAATTACATAACCACTGAACATACAGCAGAGTAAACTAAAAATCTTAAACAAGCAGAAATTAAAGATCACGAGTGACAATTATATCGAAGTTTACCTGTTTTGCGCGCAATGGACTGGGATGTCGAAGCCTCGAATCTACGCTCGATTTTAAAGCAGCAGTAGAATTGAAAGAGTAAACCACCTAATATATTGAATATGTATTCCCAAATACAGTAATTGAGAATAGATTTTCCAAGAGGGGTTAAGGTTATCAAAGGGACTGAAATTTCGTATTCTTTTTGATGAGTCGAATGATAAATTAAGAATGGAGAGCAAGGACTCGGTCCCTCTACAAGCTGAAGAATCCCCCCTTTTTTGATTCGACTTCGACCCATTTATAGAGTTTTGTTTGTGTTATAGTGGAGAGAGGAGCGTGGGAGAGAAGTATGGGTGTCGGGTGAAGTGGGAGGAACGTGAGGGGGACAGAAGTAAGTGGAGCAGGTGTGGTGGTGTCGGAGCAGTGGAGGCGTGGGTGTATCGTGGTGAAATTGAGTGGAACAGAGGGAAGTGGGATGTCAGAGTGTAGTGGAGGGGAACGTGAGGAAGGAGGCGAGAGGAAAGCACGTGAGGGAACGGAGGAAGAAGCAGAAGAGAGAGAGAAGGGAGCAGGGGAGGGGCGGCGATGAAGGAGGAAGGTGAGGGTGAAGAAGAGGAATAGGGATTAGGTTTAGATAAAAAATGAGGAGAAGTGGACCGGGTCATCCTTTCTGGGCTGGTCTGGGTGAACTTGGTTGTGGGCTGATCCGAAAGGATTTTGTTGGATTAATTGTTGGGCTCAAATTGGCTGAAAATGTGGGCTGGTAGAGTTGAAGAATATTGTATTTGTATTTTGGGCCATTAATTTGGCTGAGAATTGTTGATCCTTCCTCCGCTATTTAATTATTTTTTGGGCTTCTAATTTAATAACTGGTATAATATATATTATGTAAAGACAATAAATAATTAATATGTAAAAAATAAATATTTTGCAAAGTGTTGTCTTATAACTAATTTGACGAATCCGAACCCGAAAACGAAACGATGACTAACCGTTTAAAATCTGTGATAAAGTAATACTTATAATGTTGAAAATAAAAGTAGTGATACTAATAGTAGTAGCAATAGAATATTGTGAAAAATAAAGTATTTAGCTCGTCAGTAAATTTAGAAACCCGAGTAAATTAAATAAAAGAGGGACAAAATTGGGTGTCAACAGTGGACATATTATGCATTACCCTTAACTATTTTTAATAAGTAATCAAAAGTAATTTCATATATTTAAGAATTCAATTTTAAATAAGTTCTCATATATTGATAAACATTGTTGTGGTGTTGGTGCATTTAGTTTTGATAAATTAATAATAATAAGTTTAATGACATTCGTAGGAAAATAATGGAATAATGATGGATTTTTGTTTACAACAGAAAATAAATAGAAAAAATATTAAAATAATGAAGAATTTGCTATTAAAAATGAAATCTGTCACTAATTTTTGTTGCAGAAAGTTTTAGACAAAAAATTCCTATTGCTTACATTATTATTCATATAGTTTTACATAATTATATTTTATTAAATTAAACTAAAAATTTAAATATGGTTGGTATCTTTTCTTCTTCTTTTTTTTCCGCTAAAGAAGATGTTAATGTGGTTGGTAGTCAAGTCCAATTCTTATTACATGGAGTAAGTACTAGTTGTAGATTCCAACTTTAAAAAATAATGAAATTATATCTAATTAATGTGTAAAAAGTATCATATGAATTTCAAAATAACTACATTTTTTTCCAAGAAGTAGCAAAGGAATATCACTATCGCGAGGGAAAAAACGTTGGATTGATCGAAGGGGAGGAGAAAAACATCTTGTGGAAAAAGGCAATTGCCTGGGAAGATTCAAGTCTTACATTGTAATATTCCTTTACTATCTTAATAACTTGTTCACTATCATAAATTAAATTGTACACTGTATTTACGAATAAAATTAATATGATTTATTTGCAAAAAGGGTCTTGTATCTCTTGTGACTTTTATTTGATATTTTATAACTTTTTATTTTATTTTATTAAAATGATAATGTTAAAGATTTAATATGGTTGATATATAAGGGTGTAACAAAACTAGCTAGTATAAGTAGTTCATACTATTAAACAAATTATTACTTATAATTTCACATGTAATTTAAATAAATAATAATTAAATAGAATATTTGATTATATCAAATTGGAAAAAACCCATGTGTTGTATTTATCTACATTGACACTAATTATAATCAATATAGATTAGAAAACAAGTTGTAAAGCAGTATTTTTTCTGAGTAGACTGTAATTTTTCTTAACAAGTAAGGTGTATAATTTTTATATTAAATGAACCGTATAGTTTGCTAAATACCTCAAATACAGAAAGTATGTAGAGACTTCATCTTCATTTGTATGGAAATATGGATCAATTTTAGTTGGTCAAATGTTTTGGGAATAGGAATAAATCATTGTATTTATTAGTGTGTTTTGAACGAAAACATTGCAAAGTCAAAAGAAGTTTATGGTAGTCTTTTCATAAGTGTGGTCACATTTGAGCCAAATAAGTGTGGTCATTTAACAGCTCTCTAAATTTATCTTTAAAGCTCAACTTCACTCTTAATTTATTTATTGTAAAAAATAGCATCTCAACAGTCAGATCCGAAATCCAAGGCTCATTTTCCTACCATCAATATTCAATCAAAAAAATTGCAAGATAAGCCTTTTGCACAAAATTTGCCGGAGACTGCAAACTTTACCTTAAGACATAACTAAAAATTTGTGCAAGGTAAAGTTTATCGTCTCCGGCATCGGTCCATTGCGATTTTTTTTCATTTTCGACTCTGCTAGGATTCGAACCTAAAATCTCTGGATATTTTCGGCTATCTTTTTAAGTGAAGGACAAAAATGAAAGACCAGTGAATTGAAGGACAAAATTAGAGACCAGTCCGTATGAAGGACGATGGGCAATTAGCAGTAATGTCCTTATTTTGGGGTGATCTTTAAGTTTTGCCCATCAAAATGAAAGTATTTAATTTTCGCCCTTCGCCTAGAACCTCAAGGTTCCGGGTTCGAACCGCTTAGCCTAAAATTCAAGGCCAGAACATGCAAATTCCGCCTTGAGAATCCAAACATCTGCCTTGCTATTTTTTTTTTACTGAGCTGTGTTCGAACCCACAATCTAAGAGTATTAGGCGAAGGACAAAACTTATAGACCACTAATTTGAAGGACAAAAATTAAAGACGGAGATGAATGTCTTTTTTTTTTTTTTTTTCTAACATAAGATGGAGGCGAATGTTACTTTAGTTGAAAGTTCGATGCCTATACCTTTTCTCACTTTCTTAATTGTGTTGCAAAATAAAGTTTCATACTCCTTTTATTTATTTATTTATTTATTTATGAGTATTCATTTTGATATTAAGATTAATTTGAATTTGCATTTCAAAAAACTCATCTAAGGAAAAAATCTTCCTACTTAGATCAATTCAAGTACCCATAAACGAATCCTATGCACTACAATAGTGGCGGAGCCACATAGAGCCGAGGGTGTTCATCCGAACCCCCTCGGCGGAAAAAAAATATTATTTTTATAAGGTTAAAATTATTTTTTATGTATATATAGTAGATGTTGGACCTCCTTAGGCTTCTTTCTATGTTTACTTTTTTATATTTTGAACCCCCTTGGCGGAAATCCTGGCTCTACCACTGCACTACAATCCATATTCTTCAACAAGTTTAGGTGGACAAGAAATGTCACTTTAATTAAAGTTGGATGTTTATTCTTTCTTTAACTATGGTTAGTTGCGTTACAAGATAAATATTCATTTTATTTTGATTTCCTACTCTGTTGAGTATTCATTTTGACATCCCGATTAATTAGAGTTCACACGTCATAAAAATTAATTAAGAGAAAAAACTCCCTATAAAAATCTCTTACATACTAGAACATGAATTCGAGACCTAGAGATTCTATCTGTCCCACTACAATTTTTAATACTTAAATTTCAAACTTCCAAGCAAATAAAGTAACAAACAAAAGTTGTCGAACAATTTAAAAAGCTACCCATTCTAACTTTTTTTTTTCCGAACTACTTTGAAATGCTTTTACTAGCGTAGAAGTGTCAAATGGGCGAGTTGAGCTGATCAAAATAGCGTGAGTTAATAAATGAGCGAGTTATTGATCTGCCCAAAAGTAACTTGGGCTGAAACGAATTGAGCCGAAATGTACTAAAATGCAAGTCATAACCCAACCCACCTAATTCTTAATAATTTTTAGTTACTTTATTTGTTCTTTAACAATATTTAAGTACCTTATAATTTTTTTTTATGATTATATACAACGTATCAAATAAATTAATTTTTTTGAAAATATTTTAATAAGATTTCTCATGAGTCAATTAAGACCACACATCAGTCCAACTTATAATGGGCTTAAATAAGTTGAGCTAATAAATAAGAGGGTCAATTTGAGCTAATAAATAAGGGGGTCAATAACCCCACTTACATGAACTAATTTTGCCTTCTCTAACTGACCGTCTATCTAAACAACCTCAATACTTTCTCAACCCCCACTTATGATATTACTTGAGTATTATGTTGTTAACCACTTTAACTACTCTCATCGTCTCAATTGATGTGATATAATTTGATCGGATAAGAATTTAAAATATAAAAGAAGACTTTTGAATCTTATGGTCTGAAATAAGCTAAAGACATTTGTATTGTTACATATCATCTCGCTAAGCGTAGAAAATAAAATTTAAAGTTAAATATTATTAAATAAAAAAATGTGTCATTACTCATTAGTGACCAAAAAGAAAAGTCTTATATAAATTGTGGCCAATATTTTATTGAGACCCTTGACCTGACCAGCGAATTTATTACCCGTACTACTCCTCACCACTCTACCACTCATATAAACCCCAGCTTTTTCCCCACACACATCTCGCCAATTGAACTTTCAATGGTCTCTATTTCCATCAATTGAGATTAGTCAATAGTTAATTTTTTGAATCAAAGAGTAAACAAACTAATCTGAATTTGATCAAGAAAAAACTGAAATCATTAGAACCTCACCAACTTTGGTCTTTGATTTATTTTACAACTGCCAAGAGAAAAGGAAAAAAAAAAAGATCTAAAAAAAGAAAAAGACCAAAGGGTAATCCACTAAAGTTACATTACATTATATTGTATTGCCCTTTCCTTTACCATTTCCATACAAACGGAAGAGACTGAAAGCTGAAATGCCAGAGAGAACTATCATGCTAAGGCTCGCAATTAAAGAACTTGCAATTCCTTCTCCCACTTGGTTACAAAATGTCCCATACATATTGCATATCTTCATCCATTGTAAGTCTGGTTGTCCTAACTTGGCAAACACCGCCGACTGCGCGGCCGCCGCCACGGCGGTTAGTGTCAAGTAGGCCATCAACTGCAGATGAAGAAAAATGATAGTATACATATTAGCAGTTAGTGACAGATTCATAATTTAAATTTGATGTATTCAAATTGTATGGAAGTTATGAATTTTGACAAATCAAAAGAGAGAATGACGGGATAGGAATAAGAATTATAGCATCATTGACAAAAAGGGCACTAGTGGAGACATCTCTAATATGATGAACCATTTCGATAGTATGGGTGCCTCATGAGGCACGACCATGGAAGTAATGACAAAGAAAGAGTTATGTAGTAAGTGATTTCTCCCATATAAATCATGAAGCAATTATGTAGTTGGACCATATGTTCTATCAATTCGAGTTTTACTTCTTTTTTCGCTGAAATTTTAATGATTTCTCGCATATAATTTATGTCGAATTTGGACCAGAACTGTTTTTTTTTTTTAATGGATAGACTGGTCATAGATTTTGCTAGGATTCTCTCCTCATTTATTTTGGTTGTGAGACTTGTGACTGACTTATGAATTTTTGAGTTATATGAAGTGTCTATGAATTTAATGGTTCCACTGCAAACAAAACATTTACCATGTTGCAGCCTTATTCTACAAAAAGGCAATATTGCTACAACTACTGTGGTCCCTAAGAACTATTACTAGACTTTAAAATTCATCTTAATTAAACAAACTTCATCCTTGACCGGACTTCTTATGTTCGAGATTGGATATGATGTTGATTTTGTTACGCTAATTTACTCGTCAATGTGGGACTTTCAACGCGAGTTTGGCTTTACTCGGACCCCGATACGAGCACCGAAGCGGGTGAAAACCTAAAAAAAGAACATAATAGCTAGCATTTGATTTGAAACAAGGCCAAAAACTTTTTCCAGTTACGTCTGTTTGATAGTTTTTGCCCCCACAAAAAAAAAAAAAAAAAAAAAACGTTAACCCTTTTTTCTCAAAACTATGATTTGTTTTACGAATTTTTAAGGATAATTCAAGAACTCATTTATAAATAATTACCCACAAAATTTCAACAGACACAAATTAAGTAGGATTAACTTTGTACCTGATCCCCAGAAAAAATAGCCCACGCCAATGGTTTATTGAAGAGAACACTTCCTCTAATCATACTCAAAATGCACCTTAGAACTTGCACCAGTGAGTAGGCAGCAGCTAACCCATTGGCTATCACTAAAAACCTGCAAAAACAAACACAAATTTCACTTTTTGAACAATTGGTAGACTTAAAATCTTGTAGTTACAAGCCAAATAAACACCACCAAAGGTTGTGAACTTCTCTGTCCTAAACCAAAGGTCACGAATTCAAGACATGACTAAAGTCGCCTTTAATAGAAATCGCTTTATTTTAAGTCGAACTTCTAGACAGACCAAAGTTCTCGGATTCAAGACGTGAATAGAGTCAGCCTTCGATAAAGAGCGCTTTATTTCAAGTGGAACTTCCTGATAGACCAAAGGTCTTAGGTTCGAGACTTGAATAGAGTCTCCTTTAATCGAGATCACTTTATTTTTCCAGACACACCAAAGATCTCGAGTTCTAGACTCGAATACAATCGCCTTTAGTAAAGAGAACTTTATTTCCAGAGGAATAGAAAGCGTATTATTTCAAGTGGAAACAAAAAGTTTCAGGTTTAAGACTTGAATAGAGTATCCTTTAGTAGAGAACTTTATTTCAAGTAAAACTTTCATATCCAAATCCAAATTAGTCCGACTCAAATCAAGTACCGTATGTAAACCGGATGAAAAAAAAAAAGCAAGCCAAATAAACACCATGCAAACAAGAAAAGAGAGAGAAAAATAAAAAAGGAGAGAACTTACACAAGAGCTTTCATATCTGTGAATTCAGCAACTTTCTCAATTGAGAAAATCACTTTAACTTGTCTATCAGTTCCAATGAGAGCAGCACCAAGAATTGCTAAACCACAAATCACACACCTTAACACAAGCTCTGTAACTCTCACTCTCCTATCAATCACCTTTAAATTATTCCCATGATAAACTGGAACATTTCCAGGACTAACTCCAACTCCCAAATAACTCATTTTTTTTTTTCAGATTAAAGCAATTGCAACACAAACTCAAAGCTTTATTTTTTTTATTAGCTTAGAGAAAACAAAAGAAAAAGGCAATTGCAATTTTACAAGAAAAGTTGAACCACTTATATAGAAGAGACTCTCAGTATAGTCTGTTTCACATATTTAATGCAACATTTCATTTCAGCACATATTATAGGATTAACATTTTTAGATTATTTAATTATGAGATATGTGGTGATGGAGCTTAGCTGCACCTTTCTAGGACTGTGAGAATGCCAAGTGTATACATAGTTAGTGGCTTTGGTCATTACCTTACTTAAAGACCCAAAAAGAAAAGAAAAAATAACTTTTATACATGAACAGTGTTAAAACACTATCAAATAACTATAAGAAATTATTTATAGTAAGTGAAACGAATAACCTGAAACATAAGACAGACAACATGTTATAATTTAGTTTACATTGATTTTAATTGTCTCTACCCTATTAATTTATATTTAAATTGACTATAAAAGAAATGGATGAGTTTAAGTTTTATGTATTGATGATATAAAAAATATTTACATAACGAGGTCAATTGACTGGTAAAACTCTTGAAAAACATCACTAGCCCCTTCATCTCAATTTATATGATGATATGTTTTTTGGTCGGTCCAAAAAAAAATACGACATTTTTATATTTATCAATAATTTAATTAAAACTCTCATTTTGTCATTAATGATGTAATTTATAGTCACATAAATATCTTTGGATTGTTTTAAACTACCAACTTCAAAATTATCTTTCTTTAATTCTTAGACTACGTGTCTAGTTAAATAACATTATGTAAATTAAAACGAAAGGAGAAATTGGTCATCTGATAATAACTTGCTATCACAAATTAAAATCTACTAATAATATTAAGGGTTGATAATACTTTTGGTCCCGCAATTATTGATAAATCTAACATTAATCCTTGTTGATATCTTCTAAGCATATTTTCACCTTTATTCCTTTAATTAGTCAAAATATGCCATTTTATCCTTTGCTTGTGAATAATTATAAATTTCTAATATTATTCACCGTAGCACCATTTAATTACCCTAGTGTTACGTTAAATTTGTATTGTTACTTCATCTTTAAAGATGATATATTTCTAAAAGTAATTCAAATATAATATATTTAATTTCTCTTATATAATGGACCAAAAACACATAGTATTTTAACTAATTAAAGGTTATATATACAACTTAAAGCCAAAAATTCAGTACTGTAGTATGAGTTCTCTCTCACTCACACACACAAATTGAAGCTTTCATTTTACCATGTGTACAAATAGGGAAAAAAACCCCTCAATTTTCATGCATAATGCAATAATCAGAGATAGGAAGAAATGCAATAAATGGAACCTAGCTAATCTGGCAATTGAATGAAAGGCCGCAATACTAATTTTTTTTCCTGGGAAGAGGCAACAGTTACTTGTCCCAAGGTGCAAAGAGAGATAAGGATGAGAAATTGCCTTAAATTCTCTACTGAATTACAGTGTGATGGCATTTATGATGACCCATTACTTCATGCATAGCAAAAGGGACGCCACAAGGTGTTTTATATTGTTCTTCTTCTTCTTTTTAATATTTTTTTTAATGAAATTTAATTTTGGTTGAACAAATAATGCAGTGTGAAAATCTAGGTTAAAAAGTCCAAGGAAAAAAGAAGCAAAAATACCAAAGTTGCTGGACTCATAATGAGGACCACACTTGATGTTTAGTGAAAGTGGTGGGGCTTTGGTTGCCAAAGTTGTGAATTTTTCAAATATTTTTTGATTTTCTATCCCACGTTCGGTACTCACTTTAAAGTTTGATTAATTCAAATTTGTGCCGAAAAGCTTCACTGCGGGAATAAAATGTTTGGTGCTAAAAATTACTCAATTCTTAGAGCTTGAATTCAAAACTTCCAATTAAGTATGAACGGATAATTACATATTCAGAAAAGGTTTTTCAAGTAGTTAAATTGTGCACTTTTATATGATTCAATTCAAAGTGTAAAGTCGAAAAGCAAATTCAGTAGCAGGTACAACTACTACATCCCACTAACAGGCGTGGTTTCAATCTTATATGTAAGTTCTAAATCACAAAGAATTCCTAATTTGCAATTGAGTACATATGCGATTAAGTTGCTTATTGTGTAGAGTATATTATGAGAAAAAAGAATTTATTTTCCTTATTATATTTATATGACATCATTATTATTTACATAATTACTACTATTTTTTTTATTTTTTTTTTATCTTTCCCCTCAATTATGCACATCCCCATTAATGTGAAGTACTTTAACAATCTCGTCGAAGTGACAAACAAAATATACTTTTTATTACCTATTACTTTTATTCACCGTTTAGCTTCCACTTCATTTGGTTGGCTACTTTAGATAAACAGAGTAATATGACTTGCTATGAATATATAACATACGGCTTCAACGAAGAATTGCAACGTAATTATAATTTAAGAACTATATAAAAGTGCTCCTTCCTTGGCCAAATTAGCCTCGTTTCTAGTGAAGCTTCAGCTGGCATATTTTCTTTATCTTGGTCATTATAAATTGTCACGTGAGTTAGACACGTGAAGAAAGAAAAGGGAAAAAGTTAAAATTTATCCTTAAACTTTGTGAAATAATTCATTCATACCCCTCTCGTCTTCTTCTTCATTTTTTTTTTAATCTAAGAAGAAAACAACCACTATCATAGCCGATGGCCAAGAGGACTTTTGTATTTCCGCGACAATGAATTCTCAATCTAAGCGTATTTCCTAAATAATTAAAATTTGTAAGATCTTTGTGAAACTACTCCAGATGATTTGATATTTCTTGAAAAACATATAATTGCTCATTCCATCCAATTACATTAGACCTAATTTGTTTATGTATTCATTTAAGTGGTAAAATGTGTATGTAATTCATTAAGTCAAGAAGTAGTACAATTCTTGTTCATTTAAATACCAAGTGACAATTTTTAACTAACAACTCCAATCTGAAGTTCTGAACATTTAATTATTGCACTTCTTAGCAAGTTGAATAAAATATATATTTGAATATTGTTTTATTTTTGAAAATAATTGAAGTTAACATTAAATTTGCAGAAGGCAACAAACGACAAGCTAAGATCACAGTTAGTCACTATCATCATTTATCTCTTAGGTCGTGTTAGAGTTGCACATTATATTTTTTCCCACATAATTAATTTTTTTGCTCTCCCTTTTAATGCATTTTTTTTGTGTAGCTCCCCTAAAATTCTCGAGAATCTATATATAATATAAAGTTAGGCATACACAAGATGAT
This sequence comes from Lycium barbarum, assembly GCF_019175385.1. Classification (NCBI taxonomy): domain Eukaryota; kingdom Viridiplantae; phylum Streptophyta; class Magnoliopsida; order Solanales; family Solanaceae; genus Lycium; species Lycium barbarum. The sequence continues at coordinate 744,135 of NC_083346.1, read as the reverse complement.
GTGGCACTTCTCTATGACCTCTATTTCTATTTATCTTTTTTCTCCTTTTTTTGGTTTTTTCTCAATTAAAAAATTTATGTTCTGGGTTAAAAAAAATTAAAAGTCACGTCTCTTGATTGCAGCAACTAAGAATTACATTGGCTAATAGTTGATTTATATAAAATGAGTAACGTATGGCACGTCCTTTAGCCATGAATCAAATTAATGCTCTTAATACTCATATTTTACTCCATATTTTAGAATGAAGAAATGGGCACGTTCTTATAGACCTGAATCAAATTGAGGATATATCCGTAAATGTGATGATAATGGAGGATTAATTATTCAACTCATCCTCATATTTTTCCTCTACATAAATAAGCTTCATGCCCTCTCTTTGGATAACATATTCTATCAAACTTTTGAGTTTCTTTTATATTTTTAAAACTTTTTTATCAAGTTTTAGTCATTTTTTGGCAATACAAAAACTAAATAAGTCGACGCTAAATCTGTGGCGAACTTCCCGCTGGACAACAAAAAAAGGAAAGAAGGGGCGACAATATTAGAATAGAGAGATCGACAGGAAATATCTTTATAGAGATTTCATTGTTGGTTAGTTTAATTATTGATATGAGTTGCTTCTTTATGTTTCACTTTCATTTCAAAGGTGATTAACTAATATACAAGTTATGATTCAAAGTCACTTTTGTAAGTTTGTAGTCTTGATGTGTGAGAATTATGATTATGAGACTTTGCACTTTGTGGTGTGGATATATAAACGGTATTCTCAATTTGGTCGGATGAATTAGCTTCCTCGGATATTGCAGTTAAATGACTTTATTCATAATCTACCTTCTGAAGCAAGTACAACACCATTAAGTGGGTTAAGGAAAGATTCCAAGACACCAGAGATGAATTTCCGAGAATGAGGAAGGTGATGTGGCACCTCTCTTTGGCCAAGAAACGTAATTCTTTTTTATTTTTAAAAAGGCCTTTTTTTCCTTATTCCTCTAATTAGAAATGTCTAATACCAATCTCATGAGATTTTAGTTACAAATTCTTCATTTAAGTCTCTTGAGTTTACTGTCTTTATTATGATCTTTAAAAGAAAATACAAGCTTTTAAATACTTACAATTTTTTTTACTTCTCTTCCGTTCTTTATTATGATCTTTAAAAGAAAATACAAGCTCTTAAATACTTACAAAATTTTTACTTCTCTTCCGTTCGTACAAATAATATTTATCAATTCATCAAATGTCTATCAATTATTTTTCTGCAGCATTCTGTAATGAGATATGATGAAATGATCCCACAGATTCAAGGTTCTTGCAGGAATTCAAAGAAATCATTATTTTTCCCATTCTTTCCAACTACTGATTTTCACACTCTCTTGATGTTAAATAAGATGACTTCTATATCTTTCTTTTTTGCAGCTACTTCTTATTCTTCAAAAGGGTAATAATACCCAAACGATTAGTCGCTTTAAAATCATCCCTAAAGCAATCGTCTTCCCTCAAACATTCAGGCATAAGAAATAGCCAACAATTCTCGATGTCTCTCAATGCTAAAGTTAAGATTTTGAATTGATGTCCTTTTATTGATTTCTCCTAAATTACATTGATCTATTATGAAGATTTAATATAATCCGATTAATTTGCAGACGTTCCTATGAGAAATACTTATGATATTAGAATTCACGTCCTATCGAGCATCTTATTCCTTTTTGAAAATGGTTTATTTTATAGCTTTGTAAGATTAATCCACTAAAAATTACTTCTGTGAAATTTTCCTTACCGAATATTCCTTTTTAGAAGTATTAGTTCATCCTAGACGAATTTGTATTGCAATAAATTTGCAAAATTTAGTTTGCTTTGAAATGATTACTTTAACAAGCGAAGAGAGTTTGAAAATTGTTTTTCTATAGAATTCATTTCTTTATTTAATATTTTTATGAATCTTTATTTATTTATTTTTTCTTATCATATATATTGCATTAAAATTTTAATATTGTTACATGCAATTTTTTTTTATCACATAATATTTTCTCATTTTATGTGAACTCCTCTTATTATGACGTGTTCTACTCCACTAAAATAATGTTGAATCTTTATTTATGATTTTCTCATTCAAACCTTTATTGAGTTAGATTGATTTTTCATACTTAACCTATAATATTTTTCACAATTTTTTTCTGTCAAATAATTTTATACATAATTTTATGATTTGAATCATATTTTTAAAAAATTATAACCGTGTGAAGCGCGGACAAATATACTAGTTAAGTATATATAAACTTAGAGTTAATTAATCTTGATTCATTCCATTAATTCGAGTTCTAGCTTTGCACATCACACACAATATCTTGATCAAAACACAAAAGTTAACATAAGAGGGGAATAAAATGCATTTAAGGGTGTGGCCAACAGTCAACGAAGTAGGTGAAAATCTTGGAGATTATAGTTTAAATTTCAGCAGAGATAAAAAATGTGAAGTGATGTCTACCAAAACCTTGACGATCAACAGAGTTATTCAGGGACGAATCTAGATAATTATATGGGGGTTCCTGGGAACACCCATACATTCATGCGGATCCGGTATTTATAGTGAAAAATTCAGTAAATATATAAGAACACAACATGGAACCCATTAACAAAGTGTGTTGTTGGTGTAAGTGCAGAGAAAGGACCCTTTAAGCTTTCTTTCTTCTTGGTTTGGGGTTCGAATCCCTTTGGTCTCCATATATAGTAGGCCTTTGTTTTTGGCTCTTTTTATTTTTTAATTTGAGATGGATGTGAAACCCCAAACTTCAAATCTTGGATCCACCTTTGGAGTTATTCAATATTTGTATGTAAAAGAGCAGATATCCAGTAAAATAGTCGATGTGCCCAAAAGTTAGCTTAGACTGGTTATGGTGTGAAGGAGGGATAAATTGGATTATATTCTATGTTATTCGAACTCTTAAAGAATGTGCTCATATCAGATTCTCCAAAAATTAATATTGTATATGGATGATCGGGCAGGCGTGAATCCATGTTTTTAAAAAGTTTGAGCAACGTAACTTGTATTAATACATATGTGGTTATACTACGTCCATGGATATATATGTAGCATTAATGGGGCATTGACAAAATAGCCACTATATGCATTAGCCAGATATGATTCACTTGTCAAGTAAAAATGTGACTGAGATTAGTGATATTGCTAACAGAGGCGGAGCCAAGATTTCAAGTCTGGGGGTTCGAATCATAAGACAGGATAACGACCTCAAGCTAATGTATAACAACCGTTAAACTAACGAACAAGTATCGGTATTTAATATATTCAAAAAGGCAACAAACTACTTATACACTACATAAATATAAGCATTATCATTACAATTGCACTCGACGAGTTGTCATCTTTTGAAAACGATCAATGATCGCATCATTAGGTACACTTTCAAATACTTCATCCTCTATATAACAAACTAAACAATCATTCAAAAAGCCATCACTAATTCTACTTCGCAAGTCATTTTTAATAAACTTCATTGAGGAAAAAGCTCTTTCCACTGTTGCTGTAGCCACAGGTAATATCAAGCTTAACTTCACAAGCAAATAAACAAGTCCCCATGTCTTGTGCATATTTGATTTAACCAACGCCATCGAAAGATCTCCAAGTCCTTTCAAATTTGAAAAAGCTTTGTCCACTTCTCTCACATAGTAAATATAATTGTCAAGATCAAAACTAAGATCATCAAGCTTGGAAGCACTGAACTCATTTGGATAATAAGTAGCAAGCTTCATGATCCTGTTTTTATCATAATTTGCAAAAGAATTCTCGGGACTCAAACTAGCCATGCCAAGAAGTAGATCTGTATTCACTTCACTAAAACGATTGTTAAGCTCTGAAAGTTGCAAATCAATAACAGCATAAAACACTTCCACACGTAAATGATGAGAATAGATAACACTTGAGCTTTTACGCTTCGACTTTCCAAGACCATACTTCTCATTCATTTCAGGGATCATAATACCATTCTTTTCACAAAATAAGGAGACGTCTTCTACCGAAGAATTCCATTCAGATTCCTTCATTGATTGCAATTTTCTTTTTGTGAAATCAACAAGCTTCATAGCACTAACAATATCTTGATCTTTTCGTTGCAAAGCCATATTCAAATCATATGTAATCGCCAAAATTTTCAACATCAAATGCAACATGTAGATAAACTCATAAGATCTAATGTCTTCCACTAGACTTTTTGCCATTGCTTTCTCATGATAATTTGCACCCTCATTTGCAAGAACTCCAAGTACATGCACAATTGATGAGAATAAGGAAATGAAGTTACGTACCGTCTTAAAATGAGATCCCCAACGGGTATCACCAGGCCTTTGAAGTCCAAGTTCTTGATTTAATCCACTTCCCGTATGAACTTCACCGAGCACTAGTAATTCCTCTAATTTTTCAGCTTGATCATCTCGAAGCATCTCCCTACGCTTAAAAGAACCTCCAACGATATTTAAAACATTGGCAAGAATGTCAAAAAAATTATTCACATCATGATGTTTTTTTGCAACGGCTACAAGAGTCAATTGCAATTGATGAGCAAAGCAATGTACGCAATATGCCGAAGAATTATCTTTCAAAATCAGAGTTTTAAGGCCATTAATTTCTCCTTGCATGTTACTAGCTCCATCATAACCTTGTCCCCGTATTTGAGATCGACTCAAAGAATGGTATAAAAGCAAAGAATAGATCGCTTCTTTCAATGACTTTGCAGATGTATCTTTCACATGAACAAGACCAAGAAAACGCTCAATAACTTTACCCTCCTTGTTTACATATCTCAAGACAAGAGCCATTTGTTCCTTATGAGAAACATCCTTAGACTCATCAACCAATATCCCAAAGTAATCTCCGTTCAAGTCTTCAATAATTGCATTCACTGTTTCTTTTGCACAAGAATTCACAATGTCTTTTTGGATATCGAGAGAAGTCGTGGTGTTATTTTTTGGAGCTTTTTCTAGTACCACATTTTTCACATCTTCCTTCTTATCGACATACCACTTTAAGAGATCTAGAAAATGACCCCTTCTTGTAGAAGTTACACACTCATTGTGACCCCGGAAAGGCATTCCTTCTTTTAAAAGATACCTTATCACATCAACCGAAGCATTCAAGCGAACCCGATAATCACCTTTAAATTTCTCGAAAGGCTTGTCAAATGAAGTTAGAATAGATTGTTCTTGATTCATCAAATCTAGCATCATCATGAAACATCGAGTATGAACACTATTCACTTCACCCACATGCTTTTTAAGCCTTTCTATACCTTTATTCCAACTTCGAAAACCTTTCGTTGTGAAAGCATCACTTACTTTTTTTCCATATCCTCCAAGCTCATTTTTAAACAAGTAACAACATAAGCAAAATGCTGCATCTTTTTTAACACTATATTCTAACCATTGAGAATATGGATCGTCAAACCAATCGGGATTAAAACGACGCAATTCTCCTCCAATATCTCTACTTGGAAATTCAAATTCTTCAGGTTGGCAAGGTTTCTTTAGTATGTAATATCTCCTCACTCGGTCACGTATATTAGGAGAAAATTTCGACATTTGTTTTCTTTCAGCAGGATCTGATTTAAGATCCAAATCAGCCAACACTTTGTCATTATCTGATGCATTGAAAAGATTGACAGGCGACGAAGAACTTGGCAAATGAGAACTTGGCAAAGGAGAGCTAGGAATAGTATTTGAAGGAGCTTGAGGCTTGAAGAAATTCGTGATCATCTTGACTTTTGCTTAAAGATCCTAAAATTCAAGAAAACACAAATTACACTTCAAATTTTGGAGAGCATACAAAAGCAATATAAATCTGCTGTAGTTCACCATAGCTTTTAAAGGCTATTAACATTTAACAATCAAATAATCTTAATGTAGACTCATCTAAAAACAACATTTGCACTTCTTTAATTAATCATAGTTCACAATCTTAAAGTAATTTATTTTGCAAAAAATATCTTAAGCTTGTATACTGTGTAGTCTCATATTTAAAGAGAAACATATTGCACTCTATATAAAAATTAGAAATAAGAAAAGGACCACATACTTGTCGGCTTGTCGGGGATTTTGGTATTGAAATTTGGAAAGCAAAACAGGAAAATTTCATAAATATAGAAGATCAACAGGAAAAGGACGACATACCAGTCGGCAGTCAGCAATCAGAGGCCCGTCGGCATCCCGTTCTCCAGTGAAAGGGGGCAACGAAGTGGTGATTTGCAGGCTTTAAGCAAAAGTTAAAACCCTAGATTTTTTGAAAATTTATTTTTGATTCGGCTTTGTTGTGAAAGAGAAAGATGAAAAAGAATGATAGCTAATGTGTACAAGTCGTTTGTTTTTTTGCTTTTGGGGTTGGATTTGTTAGTTTTATATTTTGTACCCCAAATCCCAATGGAAAAAGCTGCTGCACTGCTTTATACCAAAGAAAACAAAAAAGAAAGCAGTGGGCGCTAGTGGGATTCGAACCTGCATCATGAGTGGGATAGCACTTCGCTAGGTACTACCCAGCCACTGAACCGTTTGCTTGCTTATGTATGGGGGTTCGCAAGTAAATATTATCTATATTTACTAATGTTTCTAATACACATACAGGGTCTACGAAAAAGCTACTGGGTTCGGCCGAACCCCCTATATCACTGTAGCTCCGCCCCTGATGGCTAACATATGTAAATTAGACTTCCTTTATGATTGCATGGTTGAAAGTTGAAACATTAATGGAATTGGGAAGCGTGTCCACTTGATAGACAAATGATAAGGAAACCCCATATTCACGATTAGATTCCATATTGTTGGACATAAATTTTTATGTCAGACAAAATGAAATTTCAAACCTGACCAATATTATGCAGTTATATTATTCATGAAATAAATAAAACAGCTACTAGTAGATATGAATTATGAATATTGGTCCTCTTTTCTTTAAAATATTTTTTTTGCTTCATCTCTGAGTCTTCTGATTTTATCCCCACATTTTAGACTCAAACTTCTGAATTTTGTGTTCACATACATCAGATCCTATGGTCCTCCATGTAAGTCTGTGCACAAATCGATTCAACTCGAATTTTCGAACCAATTCGAAACAATTCGGATAATTCAATTTGGATAATACAATTCGATTTCGATTTACAAATGCAATTGTAAATATTATGGTTTAACGGTTCGGATACGATTGGCTTCAATTATCAACCGAACCGACCCGAACAAACCGAATATATATATATGCCACTAATGACTAATATGACTAATACTCTAATAGTCTAACCATATATACGCTTAATACTTAATAGTGAAGTAATATTTATTTAACTTCAAAAGTGGTGCAAATGAATGTCTGCATGCACACCTTGCACTGGATATTCATGGCCTTCTTGTTGGCCTTAAGCTGACTTCCCTTTTGGTCTTTCATCTTTTCAGCGTTCTTCTCACGAACCATCTTTTCCTTTTGGCCATTGCATCCACCCATGACTTTGTTTGTTCTTTGATCTTAGCCTGTACAAATTAGAGTTTTTTTTTCGATTTTTTTGAGGATGCAAACTAAGTTATTATGCTTGTCTGCTTGCAAGTTGCAAGATGCTAGATTATTAATTTGGTATATATAATGTGGTGTTGGCGGATTTGTATGTTTGCACAAGTTGTCAAACTCTTGTTTTGCTATTTATATTCTATTATGCTTGCAAGGTTATGATTTTTTCTTGGTTAATGTCTTGGTTATAAGGCTGCAAATTTAGGATCTCGTTATTTTTTGTTATGTTTACTCTAAAACTAAAATGAAAATAGTTGCTTGTTTAAATTTCGAACAAATCGATTTGTGTAACCGAATCGAAATAATAAAAAATGAATCGAATTGAACCTAGAATGTATCGAGTTTGGTTGAGAATTTCAGAAAGTCGAAATTCGAAATTTCAACTCGATGACGGCCAAAATCGAACCGAACCGATTCGTGCACAGGCCATGTACTTAAATCCCTGTTATTTTTTCTATAAATCACCTTTATTAGACTAAAAAGCTAGTAATTTCTTTGACTTGGCCTAGATCAATTTAGCCAGAGGTTAATAGCGAGTCTGGGTCCGTATTTTACTCTTATACACACACTAATTAAATTTGTACTCTTCATTGGAAATGATTAGTGAATATATATAGTGATGTTGCATCCACCTATTCGATGACCTTCTGAGTTACTATCTCTGAAATTTCATGCAGGGTTAGTGTTATAATATGTGCGCTTATATAAAATATTCACACTTTAACATTTTGACCAGCTAATTCTAGTCTTTGTGATGCAGGAAGGACCGTAGGGGAATTGTTTATGTATTGAGTTTTAAGCATCGTTGATATAAAATTAAATTTTATACTATGATCAGGCAACCCAAAGGATATCGACATGTAGTCCTCTTAAAAATGCAGAATTCGTAATTTTGAAAATAAAACAAATCACATGTTACAACATGTAAAAGTGTCTTGATTATATACAAAGTACTTACAATATCGACTGACAGTACATATATCTTAAACTCGTACGTATTCATACTTTGTTTGGCATTTTATAGTAAGCTCTAATCAACCCCGATGGTAAACAAACTTAATAAGACTAAATTAGCTTTACTATTATTAAACCTTGTAAATTTCCAACTATGAGCTAGCTGTTAGTCTCGTACTAATAATCAACTCCCTTTTGGTATTGCATTGAATTTCTTTCTTCATGCAGTTGATTTCCTCGTTTTTATTTTCAAAATATATATATCTATTCATGACGTGCGTTAGCCGTTCTAGAAAAAATAAAGTAGAATGAATTCTGAAGATTGAGAATATTTAATGTGGTATTATTTTCATTAGCAATTTTACTTTTTTTTAGGATGGGGCATGTGAATTGGGATGATATAGTGAAATAGCAACTTGCTGGATCTTAATAAAGTAAAAGGTGCCAACGATGTAAATCATTTCCAAAAGCTAAAGTTTATGAGCTTAATGTAAAGTTTGTTACAATATACATATCCAGTGAATTTCTTAATAAATATGTAAAATTTGGACATAAATTACTGGATTATATCGAATTGTACTATCCATATGATCTTTTAATTTAGTTTACTTTAGGCTATTTCTCCCCCGTTAACCTTTTTCTTTCTCTCACAAATTAGAGTTCCCATAGTAGGGAAAAGGGGAAAGTAAAAATAGAAGGAAATGAAGAAAAGGAAAAGGAAAATTCTCGCATCATTCCATGGAGTAAATTTTTTATTACGTTTACGTAAGTAATAATCAAAACATATAAATAGACAAATTAAAAGAAGGAATAACAAGAAAAGCACAGATTTAAATTAAATCTTCTAATCTGGGAAAAAAGATTTGATCAAGGAATAACCTCAAACTTGCATGCATCATGGCCTGTCAATATAGAAAATGATTATCAGTAATCAAATCATTTGCAACATTTTATATTGAGAAACGGTCCGAATTTGGTCAACATTGCTCAATTTTCTCCTCAGTTAGATTTTTGATTTATTTATACGCTTGTCATTAACAAAGTATCCCATATTCGTCCTTATCATTAATGGGGCTGTAGCGTGAAATGGGTGGACTCTACGTGTTCAATTTTCTAAAGAAAAGATGTTCATATTTGGTCCTCGACTTTTGACTATAATTTTAAAATGGTTGGAATTTCCTTAAGGCTCAAGCCTTTACCCTTTTATAGTCAACTTTGAGGCATATCATCTTAGAGCATTTAGTGTATATTGTTCAAAATATGGTAAAAGACTTAATCATACTATGTGTTTAAACCAAATTAAATATTTTAACATTATTAGTAATTAAAATTAAAGTGAGAGTACACATCACCTAATCATGATTAAGTGATTAAATATATGTACGAAAGACGCACATCTTGCATTCACGGGTTAGCTAGATAAATTTTTACCCCAAAATATAGCAGGTAGATTTCTTGGAAACTTACTTGGATCATGGGCAGTTAAAACAGCAGCAGAATTGAAGTAGCAACTAGCCCCTTTTTGTTTCAAGTTTTGGTAGTAACTATTGAATGCATAAGAGGCATGTTCCCTCGCAGTATTTGGGAGGTAGCATGGCTGGTTTTCTTGTATTTTAGTGCAGTCTGCCCCATTTTGACATGCCCAGTTGAGGGCTTGCACCAGCTCATCATCTGGTGTCTGCTCATCTGCTATGCACCAGTCATGAAACTGTCCCTCTACATAGACCAAAAGGACAAAATTTCATTAGCCAAGACTTTAACATCAAATCAGAGGCCTTGGGTTGAAGCCTAGGGAATGGAGAAATTCCTGGTAAGGACGCTCTCAAACTGCCTTTATACGGACTGATAAATTGGACCAGTAGATTTCGGATACGAGACCAGATGATTAAACAAAAAAAAGATAGGGGCTTTATTTAAATGAGCTTTTGCAAAACGTAACGGATCCTAATGAAAGCGGATGGTTGTGATAGTTGAACGATGAGTAAATTAGTCTAACTATGATGAATCCTCTATACACTAAGGGGGACGGCCCGATCAAAGCAGAAACAAAGGATCATATAGTCAAGTAGTCTAACTATGTGAATCCTTTATACCTTTGAGGGGCCCGGCCCGAATAAAATGAATACAAAAGTTTCATATTGTCAATTAGTCTAACTAAGATGAATCCTCTAAGAGGCTGACTCGAAAATAAACCGGGTAAAAAGGATTCAATATTGTCCAGCTATAATGAATCCTCTATACACTGAAGAGGGCAGCTTGAATAAAGCATAGACAAAGGATTCATATAGTCAATTAGTCTACCTATGATCAATCATCCACACACTGAAGGGGCTGCCCCCACCCCCCCCCCCCCTCCGCCCACAAAAAAAAAAAAAAAAAACTAATACACGATTCATATATAGTCCAGTTTTGATGAATATCCTATATACGTTGAAAGAACCGGCCCGAATAAAGCAGATACGAAAGATTCATATAGTCAACTCTAACTTGTTTTGAATTAAGACGAAGTTGATTATTGATATTAAAGTGTGATTTGTTTCATTCTTGGGTGGAACTATGCTATTAGATCCCATTGCCAAATCTTGGTAGGTAAAACAGGTCAGTAGATCTAAAAATTTGCAGCCAATTTATATTCAATTCTTGGCTAGATCTAGTCATTAAGAAGTCAAGATAGAAAGCAAATTTCCTAGTTAAACAATTACATATTTCAAAATGGAAAGAAGAAAGACCAAAATACTTACCAGATTTTAAGGGAACAATTGAGAAGAAGAGTAAAGCAACTAGAATCTTTATCAAATTAAATGACATTGATCTGCACATCAATGATCTCTTATGTAAATTTCTGTTGCATCTGGAACTTGACATGCTTATTACAATTTATGAAGTTTGAAGCTTCTTGTAAAGGGTATGATGGTGCCACTACCACATGCAAACTTTGAATCCTTTGATTGTGCGAATTATTCAAATCGTTCTATAGTGACTTAAAATGTATGCAATCATTATTCAAATTGTCTAGTTTGCCCTCATAATTATTATATACAGTACCATATTTCTGATATCAACACATGCTACTATAGGATTTGTATATTTAGTATATAAAGGGTCATAGTTGTCAATGGACTAAAAGAGTGGGATTGTAGCATATAATCTTTACAGCATCAAGATCACCGACACGAGAGGAAAACATAAAGCGATAAAAGTGGAAAATTCCCCTCTCTTCCAGTTGTCTATTGACTATTGTAATGGGTTGATTCTCCTTGAAGCATTTAACAGATTAATTACAATCATAAGTATATATAGCACGTAAATGTATTGAAATTGCTTAATACTTTAATATCAAACATCGCCAGCCATGACCAGAAAACACCTCACAAGTTATAAGACGTATGGATTTAAATATTAAGATCAAGACATGTTAGCCTGAATACATATCGCAATATTGAGATATTATATTGAGAATTACTACAAAAGATAAAAGATCATTTATTTTCTCAACATCTGAATGTATGAAATATATGAAAATTCAAAAAACAGTACTAATTAATCTAATAACATATGAATAAAATTACTAGAAAAAATGGTGGTTACTGGTGACGGTGGTTAACCGTGGGTGATGACCGGTGATGATATATAGTTGGTAGTGATGATGGTTGTTGGTAAGCTAGCTAGTGGTGGTGATGTCTGATTGTAATATATATACAGGTGATGATAGTTGGTGGTTACAGATCATAATGATGGATGATGGTGATAGATAGTGATTGTAGCGACTGATAGCAGTGTGTGACGCTCACTACAAGAAAAAAGGTCTTTAGCGAGGGGAAATCCGATCGTTAAAAGACTAAATCCGGTCGCTATAGGTTAATAACGACCAGAAAAAACTCGGTCATCACCGGTCATTAAAAGCTCCGTCGTTAAAAGTTAACGACCGGGTTTCAAGTCCGGTCGTTAAATATCCTTTAGCGACAAGAAAAATTCCAGTCGTAAAACCTAACTTTTGGCGACAAAATTTTCCCTTCGCTAGTTGACACACCAATCGTTAAAAACAATTAACTACTACTGATACTACTGATTCGGCTGTTGAAAATATTAACGCCCAAGAAATCCAATTGTTGCAAGTGCTTTTAATAAAAATTATTGGACACTTGAAAAAAAAATCATCACATTACTAAAAAAAATATATAAAAATATACACATTCCGATTACATGACATTATATTTGCCAACTCCAAACAAAAGAGAATAAAATTATAGCTTTTACAAATGTGACATTTCTAAACAGATTGTAACAAAACCAAAGTAGATTGCTTCAATTGTTCTGCACTTTCTTCAAGGGTAGCAGGCCAGTTCTTTAGAATCCAGCTTGTATATTGTAAATCTTGATCTGTTAAAAGAAGAAAGGTCATCTCAATATAGTAACAAAACTCCTAATAGATAGGCAAGAGAATGTGCAAGCCAAGAGAAAAGGATTCTCTATCTCGTAAAGCTCAAGCTCTAGAGCATCAAAATTCTAATTCAAGATTCCCCTGATTGATTGATGTCCAGCTTTTAGTTCCAAGTATGCAACCTCATACATAACTTTATTCCATCAAATTAGAGCAACTAATGAGAAAATCTTCTAAACAGGACCTAAACCACTTTTCATATAGGTTTAGTAATAAAAATATCATGACATTTGTATTTTATTTAATGAATAGAATAATCATGATTCTTCTACCTTATCCATACTCATTATCTTCACATAGCAACAAATCACAAAACTTTAATAAGTACATCAACTTAAAACAATTAAAAGGTCTTGGTTTCGCATCACAGATTCTGAAGCCTAGGATCAAAAGGAATCAGTAAGAATATGAGATAATGAAACATATTCTATCAGTTGTTTTCAATACTACCAAAAACTACTGGAGAGACTCTTTACACAGAAGATTGGAAACCAGATACTCCTGTTATTAGAAAGTGAGTTACTTCTACTAATATGTTTAAGGAATCAACTTTGGTATAGAAGGCATGTTATTGTAGAACCTGGTATAAATTGAATGATACCGGACATCATTTTCCAGTTTTCCAAATCTGAAAAAATTACAAATGGATGTGTTATATACATGCCAAAGGATGAATTACTTTTGTATCCAGAAAATAAATTTGAAATAATAAAAGTAGAGGCATGCTCAAGCAGATGACACAACAAATAAGATGAAACAACACACTTTATGTAAAGTGTAGACTATTCTAATCTCTATGGATGAGATTTAATAACAAGAGCCACTTAAAGTAGAAAACAGAAACACTAAGAAGTAACTAATTATAGAATAACCTTAAAAAAACATGTCACCACCAAACTTATCTCAGTCTTCAAATTCTTGACCTATTAAAAGTTTCAAATTTATGTCAGTTTATTAGCAAAGACTAAACTTATGAAAGAAAAAAAGAGAAGACCACAATATTAGGAATTAGTACCAACTATGTACTATGATCCAAAATGCAGTAATGCAGACGGAGTACCAATAGCATAAGAATTTTCTACGATCATGATTTACCTCCATTATTATATATTGGTAACATAATCCTCAAGTCCTGCTTATGCCAAAATACACCGTACAAATAGGGATAAGAGATGAGCTTACTTCATGAGAATATAATGGAACTCAAATTCAATGCAGAGAACAAGCTATCTTCACATCTTTGATAGCCAGTATAGTGGATGCACTACTATCCAACTAACAGGCTACAAATTCTCAAAATAAAAAGAATTAAATGTCAACATAGAAGTTGCATCATGGACAAGTATTCTAATATATATCGGCAAAAATATTGAACCTTGCATATGTCACCATGATGCTCATATTGCAGTAGCAGCGATATTAGATCAGAGAATAAAAGAGAAAGAAAAAAAAGCAGCAGCAGCAGTGATATCAGAAAAGAGAAAAGAAAAAGAGGAGAAAAAACGCTGTAGTAGCAGCGACATAAGGTAAAAGAAAAGAAGAGAAAGAAAAAAAAAACAGCAGCAGCGACGATATCAGAGACGAGACGAAGAAGAGAAGAGGAGAAGGGGAAGAAGAAGAAATAATCATACCTGTAGCTTGAAGTATAGAAACCAGACCAAGGAAGAGAGCAGCAAAACTAGTAAGAAAGTTGAATCCTTTTCTGTTTAAAGTCAACTTTTTATTAAAATAAACGAAGCGCATGTTTCTCGCTTCTCTTCCACTTCGATCTTCTTGAGGAGAAGAGTCCCTTCTTTCTACCAGCGTCGCCTCAGCCTTCTGAAGCACAAGCCAGTCGCCTTACCTCAATGCTTTAGGTGACGAAGCTAGCGCTTTTAATAACACTGATTTTCACAAGTCCAATATAGCATATCAACTATTTTCTTTACAGATTCTAACAAATCAAACAGAAAATAACTCAACAAATACAATGATATAAGCTCACAAGTATTTCGTTTTCATTTGTAAAAGAATAAAATGAGAAGGCAAAACAAAAAACTCATGTTTTAAATCCTTATAGTCACAGCTGCCCACATGTGATCCAGCTTATAATCCTCAATGTCCGCCCATTAATGTACGCGCAATGGACACATATTACCATCATTAACTAATATAGCTAAGTGTCTCGCTGAGGCATGATGCTTCCAACAATTCGATTGTGGTAAAAAGTGACGCTCAACATTACTCCAGCTTTGAGTCCTGCACCTGATCGACACTCTCACATTTTTTGCCTTTTAAGGTTCACATGGACCTGCAGATTTCAATTTAAGTCAATCATAAAAAAAAGTTCCAGTCCGATAACAACAAAAGTAGATTACAAAATGAGACAATAAAATACTTATTTCGTTTCTCTGAGTATTTGCATCAGTTCAGCTTCTTGAGAGGGGAAACATAGTCTTCTTATGGATCAAAACCAGGAGCGTGCAAAGACTCTCATTCTGAGCTAGCTCATTCAGATAAGAAGTTGCTCTATTACACTTTTTACTTTGGCCAATCGGAGGTCTTTGTTCAGCATTTACTCTTACTAAACTCAAAGCTCTAAAGCTTTTCCCTTGTCCTCTTGCTAAGGCACCAGGTGGAATGAATGAATGTTTCGCAGCCTTCAAAGTTGATTCCATATCATACTTTTGAGATTTTGACGGATTCAAGTCAATCTAATCTAACCAAAAAACATAGCATTATTAAGCCACACCAGAAAATAATTCAGTACGTTTTCAATAGGAAAAGGGATGCCAAATAGCACTTCGACTATTCTTAATACATGACAACACACTACGACCTTAACCAGAAAAGCGAAGTGCCCGACCAGTGAGCTAGCAATTGCTGGATGTTCCGAGAAAGATATGAAAATGGAGATTCATCTATTGGTTCACTTAGCTGTCCAGGAAATATGAATTTCATATATGCACAGTGAAAAATTTCGACGAAGCGGTGACCCGTGACACTGTTTCCCCTAAGGTGGCTCCGCCCCTGCCTACCATAGAATAATAGAATAACCGTTACAAAGGCAAAAATATTAATTGTAAAATACTTTATGTGGAGGTTTCTATTTCAAAAATGAATAGACAAATCAAGGATGAAGCAGTATAGAAACTTCAACTATTGCCTCCTCTGTCCAGCCAACTTACAGAATACTCCATGTCCTCTTATTTTTTTTGGTTCAATCTGATAAGTTGTTCATGATACCAAGAAATATCTGCGAGAGGACAAAACTTCTCCAACTGTATGTTTTCTCTAAATAATTCGAGATTGTGACAGACATGTAGGGAGCATATTACAGAATAACTACAACTAGTAGATGAAATAAAAGTATACGGAATGACCAAAGACTTGTATGACTTTAATAACCTGCTAAAACCTTGTAACTAAAGGCAGACATGTGAGCAACAAAGAATTTAGTAAGAAAATTTACGGCAAATTGTCAATGGTTCATCTTCTTATGATATATCCTCTCAAGCTAGAACTTCTCCGTTTTGAAACAACACTCAAATACACATGAGTTGGAGAAAGACAAAATAAAAAACACCTCATGTTAACAATGCATTGCAAATGGTTTCCTGAATTGAAAAGCAACTTGGTCTCGTCATTAGAAAGCAACCAAAAGCAAAAAGAACTCAACTGGCAGGGAAGGACCAAATTACGTAATTTAGGTCCACATTCAATTATGAACTCAAAATGTTTGACATGCTTCTACAACTACTAATATTCTATCCACCCTTCACAAGTTCCATAGGTTATTACATTTAACAATTCAAGCTTTACACTAGGATCCTTATTGTTTACAGTTCGGTTCAAGGTAGTTGCAAAGGCATTCGCTATTAAATTATTTTTTCTCCAGGTTTCAAACTGGTCGATCATAAATAAGTAGATTATGGAACAACAATAACAACATACCCAGTGTAAATAAGTAGACTATGACAATGGAAAATTGCCAAAAACCAACGCTAACAGCCAACCAAAACAGTAGAACAACTCAATCGCAAGCAATTCTTCAGTGATACAATTACCACAACTACCATATTAGCATAAACAAAACACCTTCTAATGCCACATCACAGTTGCTATAGACAAAGGATCTGAAATCAATGCCACAATTTAATCCTAATTTTTCTTATTATCACTAATTTCTTCTTTTTTTAAAAAAAAATCGTGAAATGTAGGGTTGTTAAAACGGAGGATGACATGAATTGTAAGAGAGGCCCAATTTGGTGAACTACACAACTGAGAAAGTAAAAAAATTACCTCTAATTTGTAAGCTTGTAACTCAATTTTGCTCTTGGCAACAAAAATACTATGATACCTTGATGAGAGAAGAGATGGAAACCTAAAGAGAGCTTCCAAACTAGAATTCTGTAAATATTCGATTCTCCAATTTTACCGATTGGAACTGTTCTCGTGTTCTCGACGATCTGTTCTGAAAGAGTTTTTCTTTTTCTTTTGTTTAGGCTTCTGGGTTAGGGTGCGCGGGGGGGGGGGGGGGGGGGGGGGGACAAGATGGTGGGTTGGGGATTATGGCGTTCTATACGTGGGTTGGGGAAAATTGTGGGAAAATCTAGCGCCTTTTTTTGGGTTGATTAATTTTAACGACTGGATATTTTATTTTTTAACGACTGAATTTTATCCCCTGGTTAATGGTGAATTAAAATCTGATCAGAAAAAAATTGGTTGCTATAATTATGCAAATAACGACTGGATTCATATCCCGTCATTAAGAAGTGGTCGTTAAAATCCATTTTTTTTGTAGTGGCTATATAAATTTAGTTGATAGTGGTGGTTCTGGTAATGATAGTTGATGATGATGATTGTAAATTGATGACTAGTGGCGGTGACTAACTATGGGATTGAAAATAATGGTAGTTATAATCATATGGATGGTGGTAGTTGATAGCAAGTGCAAATGCAACAAGTAACGTTTGGAAGTGGATGGAGTACAACAACAACATATCCAGTGAAATCCACAATGTGGGGTCTGGGGAGGGCAAAGTGTACGCAGACCTTACCCCTACCTCGGAAGATGGGAAGGTTATTTTCAAAAGACCCTTAGCTCAAGAGAAAGCATGACGAGAAAAGGTCAGATAAGCACAAGCAGTTCAAAACAATATGAAATGAAACTAACGAAAGCGAAAAAGCCATGATAATGCAGTCTGAAAAAAAAACAGTAGCTATGACAGATAAGTAAGATAATCGAAGTACAAGAAACAACATATAGTAGCAAGAATCAAAGGGCAACAAACTACAAGTCAAAACTGCGACTATTAGTACGAAGGGATACGCGAGACTAGCTACTAGTCTTCTACTCTTATCCAAGTCCTCCATAACCTTCCTTCTAAGGTCATGTCCTCAATAAACTGGAACTACGCTATGTACCGTCTAAGCACCTCTCCCCAATATTTCTTAGGCCTACCACTACCTCTTCTGAAACCGTTCATAGCCAACCTCTCACACCTCCGCACTGGGGCATCCGTCCATAGCCTTATGAAAGCGGATGGAGTAGTGGTGGTAAAATGTATTCTTTGCACAAAATCATTGAAAGAATAATATTTTAATAATAGTAAGACTTTGTTATGAATCTTAATTATAAAGATATATTCACACTCATTAAATGGTTATTAAAAAAAATACGCATCTAAAATTAAAATCTAAATAATTAAGTACAGATTTAAGAACTAAAATCTGAATGATTTTAATGCAGAGAAAATTAAAAAAAGCACTATTATTTGGACGCTTCTAAAACCCATAGCTATAGTTTAACTAATTATGACTCGCAGCTACTAATTTCTTACCGTAGGGTGTATTTCGTTATATTCAATTTGGTTGTATTCCATTCGGTTACATTCAATCATAGCTACTTTTTACACTGTATTCAAACAACAAATATTCAACAAAAAAAAAGGCAAAAATTCCCTTCGAAATACAAAAATACAGGCGAAAATATAAAAAATACACTATATTTACACTCAAGAATGGAGAATACAGTCAAATGGGCCCAGATCAAATCCGACAAGATTTGAGAAATACAAGTATAAAATCCGGTGAATATTGCAAGCCCAGAATGAGGCTTTTAGTTACATTGGATCCATGAATCTGGGCCGTCAAAATTTAGCAAGCCCAAAACTAAAATATATCTCTTCAGAAAAATGCCCTGCCCTTGTTGTTCGTTTCGTTTTTGGTTCCTCCACCCTCCATTGATAAAGATTTCAACTTCACTTTTTGGAGTTTTGGGTATTTATTTAAATCTTCCAAGTATTAAATTTATCCAAAAACCATAGTAAACAGTCATGTAATGGCAGAAAAATCAAAGCTTTCTTCAAATCTGAAACAAATATATATATGAATGGCATCAAGAATCTTGAGATTTCTTGATTCTTGTCAAAATTTAGCTCATTTATATCAAATCCAATCACATTTGATAATAACAGGTCTTTTACAAGTACAAAACCCTTCATTTTCTTCAAGATTCTTGAAGTTATGTACTCAGCATTGTGATATTGAATATACTGCATTGGTATGTAGATGTATTCATTTCCCTGATACATTTACAGTTAATACTGTTATTAAAGCTTATGCTTGTAGTTCTAAGCCAGATAATGCTCTTGTTTTTTATTTCCAAAGCCTTAAAAATGGCTTCTTTCCTAATAGTTTTACTTTTCCACCACTTATGAGTGCTTGTGCTAAAATGGGTCGGGTCGGTTCGGGTCAGAAATGTCATGGACAAGTTGTGAAAAATGGGGTTGATGGAATTTTGCATGTGCAGAATTCTTTAGTGCATTTTTATAGTTGTTGTGGGGTTATTGGTCTAGCTAGGAAGGTGTTTGATGAAATGCCTCAGAGAGATGTTGTGTCTTGGAATAGCATTGTGAATGGATATGTAAAAATGGGTGAATTAGTTGTTGCGCGGGAGTTGTTTGATGCGATGCCGTATAGGAATTTAGTTGGGTGGAATGTCATGATGAATGGGTATTTGAATTCGAATAATCCCGGGAAGTGCTTAAAGTTGTTTCGAGAAATGGCACAGAGGGGATTGAATGGGAATGATGCAACGATAGTCATTGCGCTTACTGCTTGTGCTCGGTCAGCTCGAATGAAAGAAGGAAAATCTGTTCACGGGTGTGTTATTAAGGCATCTAAAGATTTGAATTTGATTACTAGTACGACTTTAATCCATATGTATAGTAGATGCGGAAGAGCAGAAATTGCTCGTTTAGTTTTTGATCGGGTATCGGTCAAGAACATTGTCTGCTGGAATGCAATGATTTTGGGGTATTGCATTCATGGAAACCCGAAAGATGGGCTTAATATGTATTCAGACTTGCTGAGTAGTAAATCAGAAGGTCCAGATGAAATCACATTTGTTGGTGTCTTATGCGCTTGTGCCCGTGAAGGACTGTTAGCAGAAGCAAGAACACACTTTAGTGACATGAGTGATGTGTTTGGTATAAAGCCCAGTTTTGCACATTATTGGTGCATGGCTAATATTTTGGCAAATGTTGGCCTAATGCAAGAAGCAATAGAAACACTGAAGAACATACCAGTGGAGAGCAATTTGCCACTGGAATCCTCATTGTGGTCTGAATTACTTGGCTCAGCCCGCTTTAGAGGGGATGTAGTTTTAGGAGAACAAATTGCGCATAAGTTGATTGATCAAGATCCCAAGAATTTTTGGCATTATTTATTGCTGGTCAACATTTATGCTGCAGCTGGTCAATGGGATGAAGTAACTCAGACAAAGGAGAGGATGAAGAAGAGAGGAATAGAAAGAACACCAGGTTGCAGTTTAAAAGACGTGAAGGAAATTGTTCACAACATGTCAGCGACATTAATTGCAGGTATCTTTTTGTTAGCTGGTGTCTTCTATTTACCTGTGGAATAGCCATTGCTTTTAAGAAAAAACCTAATTAGATGCATGACCCTATATATTCTCATATGATGTATGTTCGTAAAGTTTGTGTCCTACTTTCTGTGAATATATCGGCTGGGAACTAAAAATGATACTGAAAAAATAATTATATACTTTACGGGAAGATCATCATTGATAAACTTACTGTTTGGGTTACTTACTTCTTTATTTTGGTAAACTGAGTTTTATTCTTCATTTAAGTCGTTATCGTTTATTTAGGTGCAATATGTAGATATTAGTGGTTAATGGGTGTGTCTTTATTGCACAGGTATTCAAAACCTTGTTCTTTTTTTTTGATTAAGCACCGGGTGTCTGGGTCTCTTTGAGCCCCGACTAATCCCGGGGGTGCACAGGCCCTCGGCAAGGAGTTTCCCGCAAGTGCACCACGGGTAATTCAGGGTTTTACCCCAGTCCGATGGCCCTCAGAAATTGTTTGCACCCAGTGGGTTTCGAACTTGAGACCTTGAAAGGGAGCAAACCCCAAGGCTCAAGCCAATTACCACCAGGTATTCAAAACCTTGTTCTTTGTGGTACATATTCCAAAGTCGCCAGTGTTTCTAACTTTCTATGAATAGGCTCATATGTAAGTGGCTTCATATATGATGTGAAATTTCCATGCTATTAAGTTGTTATAGCTGTGAGTGCTAAAAGATTGATTTGAATTTATCTTTTACTCAATTGATTAGAGACGCCTTCTTCTCTATGCTCAATAAAATAGAAGAAATTGGTTGAAGGACAAGTAAGTGAAGAGCAACTTACTAGCAGTTTGAGTTGCTGTACTCAAGTAAGAGCAAATAGACTGTTTTGTGGTTAATTTAACGGAAAAGGGTCAGATTTACCCTTGCACTCTTCGTTTTTTATGCCGCTTCCGTCTCGACATGGGACGGCTGCGGGAGCGGGTGTAACAACCAGAATTCTCAACACAAATATATATAATCACTTATAGCCAAATTACAACGGCAACACTCAAACTACTGAATTATAATAGAAAATACTGAAATAACAAGTAACTAAGGATAGATATAAGAATGGGGATGAGAAGTTAGATTCTAAGAAAGGGGATGAGAGGAATAGACAGTTTCTTCATAATACGCATAACCGTATATCTCCCGCCATGCCCTATTTATCAACCTGGATCCCAAACATAGCCACTTAATTCAGTGTTGGGCTGCTCTACTAATACTAGCCCAGGCCCATTCATAACAATACCTCCGGCCCGAATAAGAACCTTGTCCTCAAGGTTCGAGAAGTAGAGCCTTACATCAGTAGCATCATTGTGTAAAGTTGGCAGCAGAACATATTCAAAGAACCGTCTCACATGCTTTGAATCCGTGATAGACCTTGCAGGACTCTGGTGTCCAAAGCATCCTTCAACAATAGACCAAAATGCAATGCCATAAAAGTGGTCTCATAGTTTGCTTCTGATAGAACCATAAGATCTATACTTGCTTCTTTAAAGAATTCTAAATCCATCATCTTGTGGATTCTGTCCGAGGTGAACATTCCCGGCAAAAATATTAGCATATCGGGAAATACTGAAAAGAAATCCTCAGTCCCATCCCACCACATATCAGAATTAAAGAGTTTTGACGAAAAAAGCATTTGCTGGAAATTGACAAACTTATTATATGGGCCCTTTTCCACTGCAACTTTTCCAACTGAAAAAGTATGTCCATTGGCTTCACCTAATCTTGATGCGATGATCCAGAGAGTAAGTTCTTTAGGAAACTTCTCGCTTGCCTTGTTAAATACCTTCTTATCATTCATAAACACGTATACCTGCCCAAGAACAAAATATTGTTCTTCACACAATGGATAATATTTCCCTGCCTTTTGAATCACAAGTCGATCATCTTGAACAAAGGCCAACTCAACTACAGCTTGCAAAAGCCCCAGGTAATCTAGAATATGCTCCATAGCTTTCCTAAACTCATAACCTTTGTTTGATTGATCGTCCCTTAGCTTTGCTAGAACACAAGTTGTTGTGTTACCAAACCGGAGTAACCAATCCTTGTTCACTCAGGTAGCTCTGAATTTCCAGTAAGTTATCGCCAATGTCCTTCATTGAGGACCTTTGTAGAGAGTTCCATTGTTGTCCTAAAAGCATCAGCAATTAGGTGCATATTGTGAGCACTAAAATCATGTTCTAAAGCCTGAGTAACGATATAAGACACTTCAATGTGTGAAACTGCCAATCCACGATATTCAAAATACGCAGAGGCAGCACTGAAGAGGGCTCGCCAAACTGTCTTGACGTTTGCCACTAAAACCTCATATGTAACATCAATAAATCCAGCTAAAACCAGTGTGTTTTCTGACATGTGCAAGCGAAAATAAGAAAGCCTTGAAACTGCAACTTCAGAATCATCACTAGCACTATTAAATACTTTCAGTAATATATCACTAAACTCCCAACCAATAAATTCATTTTCGTCAATGGTTTCACTGGTCTTGCAGAAGAGCAAATAAGAGAGTTAGGATGGAAAAAACAAAGTCCTAGGCTATCCATAAATTTAGGTCCCAATGCACAGACATCAAGTAAGATATGCCATTCATTTTCATGTGCCAAACTCACACACTGAAAAGAGAAAACAAACAGTCCCATGCTTGTTTCTTTCTTATTGTGGTTATTCCCTTCCTACTGATTATAAAAGAGATTAAAGATACGAGAAATAGTCACTGCTAATGCAAAATCAGATAGCAAAATGGAAGAATGCATACACCATTGCTGTCCGGGATCCTACACTTAGTCATTGAGTTAGAAGTCACATACTCTGGATGACCTTTTAGAGTTGAGGTCGTGGAATTTATCCGTGGAGCCGGGATAATGGGGTGTCCAAGACGACACAACTCAGTTTCACGCTCAGTTATAGTTTGATTGAAAAGACACTGGAGACCTGGAATCTGAGACTTGATAACAGACTCTAAATGTTTTGACAAAACTTTCCCAAGATGTTCTGAGTCTATCACGTGAGCAAGTTGCTGTAACTTGTAAGACTGGGCAAAAAGCCTCTGGAATCAACTTCCTTTCGGCATTTTTAGCTTCCTTGAATAGGCCGGTAGTGGTGGCAATCTCTGAGCCTGCAACTTGCACTTTCACATCACTTTGGGTCTCAGATTTCCCATCCTCAGGAGCAGATTTCATCAGTCTTAATGGCATCAACTTAGTTTCACATAGACAGGAACTAACGTCGAATACTTGGTCTTCGGCAATCGCTGAAATTTCCTGATCGTCGGTAACAACGGATGATTCCTCTACCAACTCCACTACCTCGACTGAATTTTCGTGTCCTACTTTATGGGTTTCCATGTCGTCAAGAATGTCAATGGCATTATTATCTCCATTAGAACCGTTGGCCGAAGAAGATACATGGATAGATTGCTCTGGTAACTTATCAAACAGCATGCTCTTTGCTGAAGTGCCATCTATTAGACCTTTGTTCTTCTCAGAAATTTCCGCAAGCCCAACCATAATTTTAGTGAGTGCATCCTTACGAATAATTGCAGTTCTTTGAGAAGATGTATCGGACATTTGGTGGGCAGAACCGTAACCCCAAGCAGAGACAAGAACGGTTATGAAATCGCAGAAGCAATTTCTCTGTGAAATGCTTCCTATCATAAAATCAGCGGCGGATTCGGCAAAAAAATACAGTGTATATATAGGGTAGATTTTCTGTGTTTATGTTCATATATTAACTTTTGAACACCCTAAACAAATGCAAAAGGTTAGCTCAAGTGGGTCAGGGTGTTCAAAATTGTCTCTAGTGTTCTAGGTTTGATTCCGATTGACAATATTATTTTTAATATTTAGCTTTTGTTGTTTTTTCGAACCCCCTGAGTGAAAATCCTGAATCCACCACTGCATAAAATTGGTCATTTCGATAGAGCCACCGGAACCACGCTAAAGCATCGCCATCCAAGTAAAATGATGCGAGAGACAACTTACAGGCATCAGCGATGGAGTAGAACTAGAACTGAAAGTACCTTTCATTGTGTAAGATCCATGCTTCTGGGTTACAACCACTGAAACGGGGTAGTTCTATTGCAACGACTTTGGGAGAGATCACCGGAATGTCAATAGATGATAGGCAAGAGTTAGTCATGGAATTCGAATCGATGAAAGCACCAATGTAACAACCAGAATTCTCGACACAGATATATATATAATCACTTATAGCCAAATTACAACGGCAACACTCAAACTACTGAATTATAATAGAAAATACTGATATAACAATTAGCTAAGGATAGAGATAAGAATGGGGATGAGTAGTTAGATTCTGAGAAAGGGGATGAGAGGAACAACCAGTTTCATCATAATACGCATAACTGTATTTCTCCTGCCATGCCCTATTTATCAACCTGGATCCCAAACATAGCCACTTAATTCGATGTTGGGCTGCTCTACTAATATTGGCCCAAGCCCATTCATAACAACGAGATACGTCTCGGATACGGTCAACCAACTTCAGATGCTTTGACCGGAATCCATGGACAAATTTGGGGGGAAATTGAGATTTTGATTTCTCAAAATGAAAGATAAAACAGATTTAAGACATAAGAAGTGGCATACCTTCAACATTATAGTCCTTTTGTCTTATATTCGTTGCTTCATGTTTCAGGCCAAACAGAGAGAAACCAAGAATTCAAGGGATCTTTTTCTTTATAACTCTATTTTTATTATCTTGAATTTTCTTAGCCGAATCCCTGCACCGGTATCCATATCCACGCCCGAATCTTAAAATTTATATTTTGCCGAGTCCGCCACTCGGATCTGTACCCATATCGGATACCCGCACCCGAGTCTGAGCAACTTAGGCTATACTTTTTCAATGTATTTGCCCTTGCCATCCAACTTTAGGTCATATTTGCCCCTGTACTCTAAAAAAGGGCCATATTTATCCCTACTCTGATAAATCCTCATGTCCCAGCTTAATTTTCCTATGTGGCGCCTACGTGGCTTTTTTTAAAAATCAAATCTACTCACATTGTGAAGCTATAATGATGTTAAAAATGGGTACCCATCTCAAAGTTCCAGATGAATTGCAAAAGCAGAACACAACAATAAAAATCAACTAATCTCACATGTAAAATCATCCAAACTATCACTCAAGTTGATCCATGAAGATGAAAACAAAGAGCTTTGTGCTCAACAGCTCAAGTGCTGCAGTGATTTTAAGCTGTTAACCATTTGTTTACTTTTAAAGATAAAGTTTGCTTGAGATTTAGGAGTATCATATTCTTTGCTCAGATGCTGCTGTATCTTTTTAGCTGCTAACTATTTGTGTACTCTTAAAGATGAAGTTTGCTTGGGAATTTAGAAGTGTCAATTCTTTTACTTAAAAGATGATAATTTATGTTTTTCTTATGATTCTTTAAAAAAGAATATAAAGCGTACCATGTGTTAAAACAATTTAGCTACATGCTTTTGCGCTAAATTTATGTAAAGCTTTCCACTTGTGCACCGGAAAATGCTAAGTTCAGCCTTTAACAAAAGGAGTTAAAGTTTTATCTCCATTGTGGATCATAAGTTCGTGCTCAAGGCTGACCTTGATGATTGCCTATAATCACAATCTGCCCGAAGTGGTCTCTGATTTCCTACATTTAAAAAAAAAAAAAACTGTCTCTGACATTGTTCTTACAAGCAGTCTATTGGCTGTCAATAAATGGAACACTGGGTCTTTTAAATAAACAGAACTGAGATTAGTTCATCATTATTGTGTTGTGTTCTGCTTTTGCAATTCATCTGCTTTCCGGTACCTACTTTGAATGTAAGATTAGCTTAGACCTTAAACAAATACCCACTTAATCGTTTATTGTTAAGTTACTCATTTAACGGAGTAGGATAAATATGACATTTTTTTAGAGTACAAGGGCAAATATGTTGAAAAAGTATAGCGAAGGGCAAATATAGCTTACTTGTGAGAGTACAAGGGCAAATCTGACCCTTTTCCGTTAATATAACTAGTAACACCTACTCTTATTTCAATTTTGAGTTTGAGTAGACTTGGGACAAGGACTTCCATATTACATATAGTCTGATATCATCATAGTTACCTTTCTCTCTGTCATTTTTTAAACTGGAGGTAATCAACAGAGCTAGGTATAAGCAGGCCTTTAACCATTTTAGCTTCAGAAATTTGACAAGCTAGCAAATGTTGTGTTGAATGGTACATCGAAGAACAAGTTATATAGTTCAGCCTTGCCTCCTTTTTTAATCACACTAATCCTGTAAAAGATTAATGCTCGACTATTTCTCTAAGTTAATTTACCCCACAATCAATCTTGGAAATTCTGTGCTAAACTTTAAATGGGTACTCCCTATCTTAGAATTCAAATTCTATGAGCATAACTAGATATCTTACTGCTATCTTCTTTGTTTGATATCCAGCTTCTTTTTGATACTTTGGGCGCTAATGAAGAACTTCGAAATGCGTGAGATGCAGCAGCTTCAATGGAAGCTTTTGAGAAAAGCTAAACATCATGGTAAAGACTAGATAAGTACCTGCATGCATATGTGTCAAAGTATTTGTACTTATCCGTATCCCCGAATGTTAAAATTTCGATCATGAAGGATCCGACCTCTAGATCCGCACCCGAGTTCGGTCAACTTAGATAAATTGTATACCTTTGAAACGATCAAAATTAAATTGTATACCTTTGAGATCTCAGGATCCTGCTTATTATTCTTTTCGTCTCAGGGAGGCTGACTTTCTTACACACTTAATGTATAGTGCTGTGTCCTTGTCCGAGAATGACTCAAAGTACATATATGCGGCGCTCATGGTATGCTTTACTGGTATACCCCAACTCCCTTTTTCATCTGTTGATGATGTTTTTCTGTTATTACAATTTTAAACTGCGCCAGACATATGGAGCTCAAGGTACTTCACTGGAAAACCCCAACTCCCTTTTTTATCTGTTGATAAATTTTTCCTGTTATAACAATATTCAGTTACAAAATGCTTTAATAAAACAATACTAAACTACAAAAATGCTTATATTCAACTAAAAGTTGTGATTTATGATCTCAAATTTTGACTTTTGTTTGAATTGTTAATGGATGTGCAATTCCTAATCTTGAACGTCCTCGTTACCGTATTTTACTTAGATAAAGATTTTTGATTCACAAATGATGCATGTGTGTTTTGTTATGACATGCAGATATGGAAGACGGAAATGATCGACCTCTGCACCCGCCTAAGGAACAAGAGTTGGTGTGTTTGGGTATAATACTAAATTGAGCATTATACACACATATATTTTTCCTCCCGCTGAATTGGGGAGTAGTTGGGCTTTTAAGTAGCTTTGTCTGAACGAGAGTCTAGATTTTTTCAATGAATCCTCACTCTGGTGCAGTTTTGCTTCCAAGCAGATTTCAGGTGGATATTTGAGCGGATCTTACTCGGGCCAGGATCCCTTGCGCTAGGTAATCTTATTGGTGTATGACGTGCTGCTCGACACTGAAACAGTAGTTGATGGGAGAAAGATAAAAAAGGGTCAAACAACATCGGGAGAAAGATAAAAAAGGGTCAAACAACATCTTGAGGACTTCTGATTTCAAAATGGATTTTGGAATAAGGAATGACTTGAAGATGGAAAAAATGAGGAGTCACATCCAACTTTGGCTCACTACAAGAAACATTAATACTTTACCGGAGGTAGTGGTATAAACTGATTGTGAATATGATATGAAGAAAGGGCAGAACCATTAAACTTAATACTTTACTGTTGATGCTGGAAGAACAAAACTTGCACCTAAACCAAGGACAGCGATATGGCTATTCTTGGTCCAGAGATGATAGCTGATGTTACTGGTGGATGGAAGCTTTTATAGTGGCAGTCACCTAGCTCTCTTTTTGACAGATGATAAATTATGTAACTAGTCATAATTTCTTCTATTAAGTCAGAAACGGGTCATTCATTTGTAGTCTTATACTGGGGTGCGTATAAATACATATCCCAATGTTTACATTGGTTTCAGTTTATGTGGTCACTGACATCTATATAAGTAATTCATGTACAAAATCTGTCATTGCATGGTGTGCTTACTCTTTATAAAAAAAATAATTAAACAGAGTTAAAACATGTGGTTTATAGATATCAATTCTTTATGGTGTAGCTTAAAAAACTCAAATGCAAGTAACAGCTAAATACAACTACCAGCTATATTCTCAATGTGTGAAAATTATGCTTAGCTTTTTATAGTGTAACTGTAACAGAACTAGTTTTCCTTCTAAATGTTAGGTTTTCCCTTAATGGTAACCTCCAGAGTGGATGTAGGACGGTTCAGTACTTCTCCAAGGACTAAAGTTCAGTTAAGCTACCACATTCAACTAATAGGAGAGGTCGAGCTCTGCATCATAAGACAACAGAAAAATAAAGGATAGAAACAGTGAGTGATGCATGGAAGTATCTTTAAGTATTTTACCAGCTAGGAACTGCTCTGTAAATCAAAGGTGTGTCAGATCTCCAGCAAAAAGGGTAAGAATGCATAAACTTTCCAGATTTGACAAGCCTTCCTTTATCCTGAACCAAACAAAAGTATCTTAAGCAGGGATGTTAACCATAACTAACTAAACGACCATAAATGTATAAAAATACAAACAAACAACAATTATTCCTCACTCAGATTAAGAACAAGCTACCTACAAAGTTTATGGTAAACCATATTTACTTTGATGGGTGTTTTCAGCCAATTAAATATTGTCAAAATCTCACCCCCCTGTTCGTAAGGTGTGTACATTCTAGTGTGACAAAAAAAAATGTTCTGGAGTCTCTTGCCTTCACTGCTTGAGTGATATCATTATCTGCATCCTTAATATATTTATCTCTGAAGTCGGTAATTCTATCAGTAAAGCGGCCGTTATCATCAACCGCCGCTTGCAGTAACAAAATATGCTACTTAGTTTGCAAAGGAAGAGCAAGAAATATGCTGCAATCCACAATGTACTTCTGTCGGCAAAAGAACCATGAAAATCTAGTTACTAAGTGGTTATGGAAAGGGGTAAGAGAGACCACCAAAAGGTCGAAGTAAAGAAGCACAATGAGCTCCTAATATTATCACAAGCCCCTGGGACGTTATTCCAGTACATTCTCCCAGGAAGAAAGGGTGATGCCAAGTCAGATATTGCATAGGAAAGTAAAAGTGATAAACTCATGCAGGTCCTGACACTTGTAGCCTGTAGGAGCGTACTAAACGGCCAAAAGCTAATAATAAAGCATATAAGTTCCAGAGCATATATACAGACAATGAAACGTGTTTTCTTTTACAGGCAGATAGGATTGATTGCAAAAATACTTTGAATTTCCATAAGTTTTCGAACCTTATTGATTATGCAGTTTTCAATACAAACACGATAATCGTCCTCACCAAAGGCAGGAGCACAATGAACAATACCAGTACCACTGTCAGAAGTCACATAATCATCCGCGACAACTCTGAATGCTGAGTCAGAAAATTCCTTGAAGTAATCAAATAGTGGAACATACCTGCATTGAGTATCCACATGTCAAGCTCTCTTGATAGGATATCTATATGTTAACCCTGAAAGTCAGTACTGGCGCTAAAAGTTAAGTTCACCACTGACCAAATTAATAGTGTTTCATGCGAAAGAAAAAAAAGGAAAAACCTTAACTGTAGTAAGGGATTTATCTCCATCCAACAAAATGGCCACATGTAATAGAAAACAGGACAATGTTGGTGCCCAAAATACAAGAGTACACACTGGGTCAAGATAAGAGGTCCAGGTAAAAGAGAATGTCCAGTATTTTCACCCCTATATGGTTCAAATCACATAAAGACCAGCACTTAGGTCCAAGAAGGCTAAAGAGAATCTTCGGATGCACTAGGATACACGCAACGCCTATAAGCCCTTCCACTACTGCTATCTTTTCTTCTTTCTTGCCTCTACCTTTCTAGCTTGGATTAAGTGAAATCTGCCATGCCCCAAAAACAATTATACTTAGCAGACCAACTAACCACCAATCAATCAATCACCATCCGACCCATCCAACAGCCATAATAGAGGGGGGTTTGTTGGGGGTCCCATGTGGAGGGGGTAAGCATATCATTGCCAAGCATGTCATTTTGCATCTTCTAAGAAACAGGTTACCACTACAATACTCACCAGCTTCCAAGCTTCCCCATTTTTTAGACTATTTCTTATATAATTTATATACATACATATATAGAGTTTCCGCCGAAGCTTGAGTGTGGCGTGGCTTCTTCACCCAATGATCAGTGATGCCTAGATAAAATGGGAAAAGTACGTATATATATACATATTAAGTTGAAATATTTACGAAACACGATGATAATTTTCTATTTACAAAACATAACATTACAAACGCTATGCAGAACATACTTTTTTTAATTTTTTTTTAATACTTTTTAAACTATTTTTTAAAATAAAAAAATCGCTAAAAAATTTATGTATGAAAGTAGTATGAAATGTGTATATCTCGCTCAAGGTTTAAAAAATTCACTCAAAATTTAGTGTATGAAAATGGTATGAAATTGTATGAAATGTGTATATCTCGTTCAATGCTTAAATAGTCCGCTCAAAATTTTGTGTATGAGCACGGTATGAAATTTGTATCTCACTCGAGGCTTAGAATTTCGCTGACATTTTCGTGCATAAAGTTCATGTTAGATTTCTATAAAATAATACAACTACAACAACATTATATACAACTTTGATACAATATTCAAAACTTAAAATAATCGCTCAAATTTTTGTGTATGAATGTATATATCTAGCTTAAGGCTTAAAGATTTCGCTCACAATTTTGTGTATGAAAACCATATTAAAAATTTCGCTCACGCATACACATTTCATACAACTTTCATACACAATAATTTTATTTTTTTAAAATATTTTTTTAAAAAATTATTTTCTGAAGAAAATAAAAAGATGAAAAATATATGAAAATCCATCATGTTTCGTAAAATATCATTATGTTTTGTAAATAAGAAAAACTGTTTATATATTTTGTAATAAAAAGTCTTAAGTAGATACCTATTTCATTTTTCCCTTTTACATTACTATATATTAGAAAAGCTTTGGTTTCGATCAGGGGTAAAAAGAAGAAGTAATTTTACCCTATTCTCATTAAATAAAATAGGCCATATAATCATCACTTTTTCTACCTCCTCTAAAACTTTATCCCCTTTCTTCGCCCGATGGCTTTTTATTTTTTCTTGCTTTCAAGAGCATCGCGTTTTCTTGCTGGTGTTCTAGCTGCAGGCAGGTATACATTGTTAATCTTTTGTAAACCCGAATTGGCTGTACCTCTCCTATTTTTATATAAATATATAGATTATAGTTTTTTGTTTAAAAAAAAAAAGGAAAAGAAAAAGAAATAATAACTAGTTTAAAAAATTGTCTCAAAACATTTTTCCTTTAGAAACTTGTTCCCCGATGTCACTCAAAAGTTCATCCGAGACACAAAGCATAGTCTCCTGATCATATTATCACCACTGGAAAATACGGGTTTGTAACTTAGATTTCCCTTTGTGCAAATCAGTAAGTTGTTTCATCCTTTTCTTCTTCTTTTGTTACGACTAACTGGAGCAAAAAAGAATTTTTGAAGTTGTATGGTTTTCCTTCACCAATTTGCTGAATCCACAAGTTTTCAATTTAAAATATCCTCTCGGGTAAGGTCCCCAGATCCCACATTATTTTTATTATTGTTTTTAGGGTAAATCATTATTATGATAGAATTCCTTATTAAGTGGGAAAAAAGGTTTTAGATTTACTAGTACTTTTGTTTTGTTTTCCTTTTAGTAATATATATTTTGGGTCTTTCTTAATTAACCGATCCTAATTTGGGTTGGTCTTGTATTTGTAAATCCTAATTTGAGTTGGTGTTGGATTTGCTTCTCATCTCATCAGCTATAAATACAAGAAGAAGACTAAGACTAGAGGGGAAAACTATTCCATGGAGGCTGCTAATTTTGAAGAGCACGGTGTCCATTGCAGGGGAAAACTAATAAGCTGCGAAATTCGACAAGTACCACAGCAATTGGGAACATGTGAACATGCTGATGATAATAATAATACTGGGAGGAGGTGTAATTACCCCACTTTATTCATTCAATTTCTCCTAACTACTCACATGGACGTTTGGTATTTAACACCTCAGCACCCTAGTGAACTCCTATATATGGATGAATCTCATGACACTGACACCAAATCGTTTCATCTCAAACTATCCCATTCTGAATACTTGTCCTACACCCCTTTCTACCGCATCATTAAACGAAATCTCAACAACTGGGGCGGTGCGACTTTTAGTACTTCTGTTAACATCGATAGTGTGATACGTGGGGTACGTGACTCTGCTCTGACCAAGCGTGGTACCCAAAACTTGGAGATGTCCGTTGGTTTAACTTTTAAAATCGAATGTATTCTGGATGGGAGGCGACAAGAATTGTCGTCGCGCTTGAATGTGGGGATGGTACCTGCTAGTAAGACATCAATAATGCAGTTGCCGGAGAGAATGGAGATTGATGAAGATCAATGTTTGAATGATGACTGTCCCATCTGTTATGCACAACTTGGGAAGGAGGGGGAAAGGATCGTGTGCATGCCTTGCTCACATATGTTTCATGGAGATTGCATTACAACCTGGTTAGACAGGAGCCATTATTGCCCTATTTGCCGCTATGACATGCCAACAACAACAACAAAAGTATAATCCCACAAGTGGGGTTATACCCTTGGCTCAAGAAAATCATTTTCCAGAAGCTGCTATGACATACCAACTGCTGAATTAGACTCCTAGCTTCATGTTTCCTTCTTTCTTTATTTATTTATCTATCTATTTTTATAATAGTTGATGTAATTGAGGAAGGTGGATTGAATATAGCACTTTTGGACAAGTTTAGAACTCCAAGATCACTCATTGATATTTATTTTGATTGTCTCTGACTTTTTGAAAATCTCATTAGTATTCTATGGTGGAAATCTCATTATCATCCATTGCTTCTATCGGAAAAAATGCAAAGTTCAAGTCATTCGACGAGTTTTTGTAAATACAATGCTGCCAAAAAAGAAGATATAATCCTTGGCAATGCGATCGATGATAAATATAGTGGTAATTATGTTTCACTAATCTAGAATATAATGGAAAACTTTTTATTCTCCACTTATCTTCCATCCCTTTATTCCAACTCGTCAAATTCACCTAACTAACAGATCATGCATTGTGTTGGCATGAGATGAATTTAGATTGAGTAACGTAGTCAATGCGGATCCATATAGCCGAACTCAACTTGTTCTGGACTTGGGCATAACTGTTGTTATTGTTGTTATGATTGTATTTCAAGATTATATATTGTTGGCTTTTAGGTCCCCTCCTATTTGAGATTTTAGCAAAGCTTCGAGCTGTAGAGAGAACTTGTATATGTAGTCTATTTGTATTGCAATTTTCTTGATTAACTTGCCAAGGAATGAAATTTCTATTCTTAGTTTTTACTTCAGGCTTCATCTGTATTCTATTTTTCGTTTCTTTCTTCCTGAAATTTATTATTCTTAGGTTTACTAATAGTTTGCATGTTGAAGCTAGTGTGACTTCATGAATATGTATGCTGTGTTGAAACTGACATCACGTTGGTGACGAACTCTCTCTTTCCTCTTTGATGATGAGAAGTTTCGATGATACAATATCAGCTTAATAGGTTCTCGGTGGAAGTGTTTTGAAATTTTAGAGATTTCTGTTTCAATAAAAGTTTCCTTATGCTATTACAACCTCTGTCCCAATTTATGTGATACACTCTCCTTTTTAGTCAGTCTAAAAAAAATAAATTGATACATTTCTATATTTAGAAATAATTTATCCTAAAACTTCTCCTTTTACCCTTAATGAAATGATTTACAGCTACACAAATATCTATGACTTGTTTTAGACCACAAGTATCAAAAGTCTTCCTTTCTTTTTAAAACTTGGTGCCTAGTGAAACTATATCACATAAATTGGGACGGAGGGAGTATGATTTTCCTTTGTAATTCGAATAGCTTTATGAGAGCTTATATGTGGATTGCTCCAATGTTATTTGGTGGAACCATACCTCTTACTCATGGTTTTCAAGTGCTTATGTATCCTATTGCATTTGGTACAGTTGATATTTTGAGGAATTACTCAGGAATGACACTAAAGCTTTTGAACTTTCTAAATCTCACATTTAGCCCATTTTATACCTGAAGATATGCGTTTGATATTTTGAGGAATTACTCAGGAATGACACTAAAGCTTTTGAACTGTCTAAATCTCACATTTAGCCCATTTTATACCTGAAGATATGCGTATTCAATTGTCTTCTCCTAGTTGTCACTCATCTTTTCATTTAGATTCTTTTGTAATGAAATGCAGATTGTGGAGGTGCTAAGTATGCAAGGGAGCAAGGCATCCCTGTTATTTTGTTTCCTAAAGCAAAGAATTCATCCGAGAGTTTATCGGAGGAGGATCTCGTGGGTGCTTTGAGGTTTGTCTTTTCTATCCATGTCTCTTCTATTGACTGGACTACTTGAGTGGTGAAGTAGTTTTTGCAAAATATAGTCTTCCCTAAAAGGTGCAATCTGTTCCTCTTCTTCTGTGTCTCTCCTCCTGGGATGACTAGCAGAAGAAAAATGGTACTTCCTATGTCGCAATTTATGTGACTCTTTCCTTTTTAGTCAGTCCCAAAAAGAATGACATCTTTCCATAATTAGTAACAAGTTAACTTAAAACTTCCCATTTTACCTCATTTTTTATAGCCACACAAATACCTGTAGCTTATTCTAGACCACTAAATTCAAAAGTTATCCTTTCATTCTTAAACTATGTGCCCAGTCAAATACCTTCACATATATTGGGACGGAAGGAGTATCTGAATAGAAGGAAATTTACCTTGTACTACTACTTTTTTGCTGAGCGTTGACATTTGAGATATCATGAGTACAAAAGATGTGTAGTTTAAGTTATGATCTTTGTCCTCAATCTGGTAATGCTTTTGATGTTCTTAAGCTGCACGTATGTCAAAAATTCTTGTCTTCCTCAGTTGCATTACCAGATTTATTTTTGTCACCTTCTTTTTGGTGGACCTGGTGAGAATAAGGTTAATAGACAAATGAGTGAAAGCTCAATATATACAACTCATCAAGACAAGGATGATGATGACGCTAATAACAAGATTGAGTTAGGTCCTCTATGTACCCTAAAAGAACAATTTGAAAAGGATAAGGTGTGTGCTTGTGCTTCCTTTTAACATGTCTCGAGTTCGAGTTAATTTAGTCGGGCACCAATGCGCGAGATAATGGTTGGAAATCAAGAAAGAAAATATTTTATGGTTTCTCTCCTTTTTGTTCTTTTGAAAAGATGAAAAAAATGCATATTTCTTCATTGTTAATGTTTTCTTTGTATGTGCTGTTTGTTTTGATTCATCCGTTTTTATTCGTTTTTAGCGTTTATTTTGTTGTTGTTGTTTGTTTTGATTTGATTTAATGTTGCTGGTTATAGAGTCACCTTTGTTAGAGGGTGCTTTACCTCAATGTGGAACTTTCGTGGTGTGAATCTGGATTTAGTCGGAACGCAATATAGGTACCGAACACTAGATGAGAAACCAAAAAAAAAATAAAAAATCATGATTCTTTTCCTTTTTTTTTTCTTGAAAAGATAAAAAGGGTTTGCATCTTTCTTCCTTCTTCAATGTTTCTTTGAATGTGTTGTTTGTTTGGATTCTTCCCTTTTTTTTTTTTTTTTTTTCTTGAAACGTTTTATAAAAATGCTAGGAGTATCTTTTTTCCTTATAAATGTTTATTCTGACTTGATTTGATGTTTGTTTTTAGGATGATGAGAGTTTGAGAAGGCGGAAGGAGCAGGTTCTAGATATTAACGCTGTTGGAGGTAATATTAATTGTTTTTGTTTCAAGATTTGCTCCTTTAGCTTTTTTGAATTTCTGATTTTGGTTTTTGAGGAAAGGGTAAAATAGGAAGCCTTGTTCAATGCCTGATTCCACGGGTCGCACCCGTGACCTATATGTCACACGGAGATAACTTTACTGTTGCAAGATTCCTCATCTTTTAGAGGAAAGAGTATTCTGCATATACGCCCGTTTGCTTCTCGAGATTCAAACTACATCAGCTTTGACCAATATTTTAAAATGTATTTTTTCACTATATTGATATGCGGAGAATTACGAGTTATAGTATTTTTCGTATAATTTTCGAATATCTAAATTTTAGTTTTAAAATATTGAATTAATTGAATTCAATTTAGCAATGAAGATTAATCAAATTTCCACCTTTGGGAATTTTTCATCATGTTCCTATAATAAGCTCATAAAATTTGAAATCTCTTTGCTGTTCTTGCCTCCAGTAATAATCCTCTTTTCTCCCTGCAATTACTGCTTTTAGTTTGCTGAATACATGCTAAATAATTATCTGCAAATTCTATGGTAATTTTCAGACTACATTTTGAAATGTTGTGTGGACTTTTGGATATCTGTAACATCACTCTTTGTTTCTGAAGAAACCAAAGCCCAAGTTTTCTTTCTCATGATATGTGTGCAAGTTCTTACTCAGCGTTTAATTTGAAATATAGAGTTCGCCAATAAATTGGACCATTCCTATATGAAGTTTCCAAATGCATCTTAAAAAAAGAAGACAAGGAAAAAGTATCTTGGATCCTCGTTCATTGGATTGATCAGTTGGTTCTTGCTTATGGTGGGATCTTAAATAGAAATTTGCTTCAGATTGAATAAACCACCTTATAGGTTCTGTTTTGCATCATCTGAGCTTTTCAATTGGACTGATCAGTTCGTAAACAGTTTGGTAGAATCTTCTCTAAGAACACCATTTTCCTTTCATTTCAACTATTTTCTTCTTGACTAACATCAGCGGTAAAGCATAGAAAAACTACTAATAGACCACCTGATATGAACTGATTATTCGTGTGATGTTAGTACAATTCTCGAGGTCATCATACCTAAGTCTAGTTATTTGTGTCATAAGTCATTTTATTTAAGTTATGATGAGTGAACAGCTTCTTCTGTGTTGCTTTCATTTTTAAGATAAGCTAAGGTGAGGAACTCCAAAATTTTCGAAATTCTTGAGGTCATCGTACCGAAGTCTAGTTATTTGTGTCGTAAGTCATTTTATTTAAGTTATGATGTGTGACCAGCTTCTTTTGTGTTGCTTTCATTTTTAAGATATGCTAAGGTGAGGAACTCCAAAATTTTCTTTATTCGAATTCCTGAATTAGGGGTCGTTTGGCTGCTAGTTAGAGTTATGCAGGTATTAGTGATGTAATGATCAGCTATGTAGGGTTTAGTTATTCTATCTTCTACCTTGCATAAAAAAAAAAGTGATTCCCTCATAATTTCTACATGTATTAGTTATGTGTGATTGTAAGCTGATAATCAAACACCGTACTTGGTGTACTGAATTTTATACATAGGAACTAAAAGGCTACCAAACATGGTACTAGTTATGCTGTATTTTTTTTTTTTGAATGACATGGGAACTCGCAGCCGCTACCCTTTGGGTGCGCACAGGGTAAATCCAGCTCCTGTGCAATAGCTCGCAAACCACACAGGAGAGATAACTCGCACTAGGCAAGTCTCGTGCGACGAGCTCGACCCAGAAGGCAAATCCCTTGCTGTCGTAGGCGGGATGCTGGTTTTAATACATGAATAATTCACTTTCTAACCAGCAACCAAACGACCTCTTGGTGTATTCAATTTTCCGTATCACAATATGGAACTTCTAACTAGGATTTTGTGGTTGTAGAATCTTGATGACCTTTTAAATACATTTTTAAAGCATTTCTGTTTCTGCGATGAAAACCAATGATTTGATATGAATGTTGACACTTTTCGTGA
This sequence comes from Lycium barbarum, assembly GCF_019175385.1. NCBI lineage: Eukaryota > Viridiplantae > Streptophyta > Magnoliopsida > Solanales > Solanaceae > Lycium > Lycium barbarum. The sequence continues at coordinate 705,388 of NC_083346.1, read as the reverse complement.
TTGATGTATAATGTAGAATCCCTGGATCCAGAAGTCAAGATTTTGAGCCTTATAATTAAGTCCCCCGGTAGATCTGCCATTGTTCTCCCTATCCCCAAGGATGGAAATCCCAAGAGCCCATGGTTTGTCCTGAAAGAAGGGAGCAAATACAGCCTAAAATTTACATTCCAAGTCAGCAATAACATAGCGACTTGTCTTAAATACATGAACACGGTTTGGAAAACCGGTATTAAAGGTACTATGCCGTTCCTTCACATTTCCACCTCTATATGAATATGTCATTTTGATGCTAATGTTTTCCCATTTCACGAACATTATTTCAGTGGACAGCACGAAACAGATGATAGGGGCGTTTAGTCCTCAATTGGAGCCCTTATACACACAAATGCCGGAACACACCACCCCTTCAGGCATTGTTGCTAGAGGATCTTACTCGGCAAGGACAAAGGTGATTTTTTTTCCTTTTTCTCTTTAATGGTCTTAACATATTCTTTATCTACCATTCAACAAAGTACTAACATCTTACAAATGGCAGAAACTGAATTATGACTGCTTCTAGTCTTATGCACCGCTTAGTTACGAGTGAATTTGCAATCTTATCAATGCATTGAATCTGCCGAGTCTTAGTAGGTGTTTGGCCATAGATTCCAAACATTTTCACTTTATTTGAATTTTGAAATTTATGAGTTGGAGTTGAAGATGACACTGTGTTTGGTTATACTTTTTGCAAAGGAGAGAAAAGAGCACTTTATTTGGAATTTATGAAGATGGAGTTGAAAACAGGTTTGGAGCACTTCTCCGAATTTGGAAATTTTATAACCACAACAACATTATCCAGTGGAATTTCACAATGTGAAGTCTGGGGAGGGTAAAGTGTGCGCAGACCTTACCCTAACCTTGGAAGGTAGGGAGGTTGTTTCCGAAAGACCCTCGGTTCAAGAGAAAGTGTCACGCCCCGAACCTGGGCCTGGACGTAACACGGCACCCGGTGCCTGACTGCATGTGACCGAGCGAATCAACTGGCTGGCTGAATCAACATGTGATACCAAAACATAACTAATTTATAAAATAAAACTAGCACATGCTGATTAACTAAAAGTCTCACTGAAATATCATGATGCGAAAATACTTAGACAATCTGAACATATCTGAAAGTAGCCAACATGACTAAACCAACCAACTGAACGACTGCCAACAAGGCTAACATAATAAATATCTGACTGTCTGAACTGTGTCTATGAAGCCTCTAAGAGTACTGAATAATAAAGCTGTCTATAAACTGAATTAACTAGATAGCTGACAACGCCCCGAAGGAATTTGGGGCTCACCAGTAGCTGATACGCGCACTCCTAAAGGGCTGAGTCGTCAACTTGTATATCGTTGCCTGCATCGCGAGATGCAGGCCCCTAAGCAATAAAAAGGGACATCAGCACATTTGAATTGTACTGGTATGTAAAGCAACTGAAGCAATAAAATACTGAAACTGAAACTGAAGCTGATAATTGTAACTGTAATAGCAAGGAAGTAGAGATATGAATACTCCCTGCTCTGTATCTGAATCATCTGTATTATCTGTGTTTGTATATGTGGGGCCTCGGCCCAATAATAAATGCACACTATGGCCTCGGCCTAGTAGTGCGTCAGTCAATGGCCTCGGCCATGTATACGTATACACAAGACTGTACTGTGCCCTCGGGCAAAATCACATATGTATAATTATGGTTAATTAATAAGGACTGAGACCATAACAACAATGAACAATGCTTAATTGAAATAGACATGCTGGACTGAATTGAAAACACTGACTGTTTCTGAGCATACTGAATTTCTAGACTGAGACTCATGTGGTAACAATACATAAGTCTATAAAGATCACGTGCTGAGTTCATGATATTCAAATTGATAACCATGAACGAATTTTGTAACTGCAACCCTAGAAGATAACAGTTCTACAACATATCATAAAACTAGGGCTAAACTGTATTCTGAGTCAAATTACTGACAAGTATGAAGAATGAGGCGTAGGGAGAATCATGAACATTCCCTAACGTAGATAGTTAGCCTCACATACCTTAATTCCAGCCTTTGAGCGTAATACAATGTTCGTCAACCCTTTCAACTTTGATCTATATCAATACAAGTCAAAGGGATTCTATATTAGCAATAATATTCATGCTTTGGTCATCTAAGCATTTTATCAAACACTTAGTGGGCATGAAGCTCCACAACCTTCATTAATGGTGTTTTCTTCACCCAATCCCCACTCTATTTCTTCTAGCTGATTCTACAATCTCAATTAGGTGTAATTAACATCATTCTTCATCACCCACATGAATACAACAATCCCAAGTCAACAATCCAAAACTCTAGCATAGTTCATATAATCCTCTTTATCAAACCCATTTACTATTCTCCCAAGAACTCATCAATTCACAACTATAAATGTTTAGAGAGTAGAAACATTACCTTTTTGAAGTCCAATCCTCTTGAATTCGGGTTCTAGGGTTTCCACATCCAACAATAATGTTCCAATCCTAACTCTATGGATTAGAAGAGTTTACTCAAGTTAGAAAGGGATTAGGGATTTAAATTCAACCTAGAATCATGATAAAAACTTACCTTGGAAGATCTTGAGGTTTGGGACTTGTTCTCTATGAGTTTAGAGAGAATTTTCGTGAATGGGGGCTGGGGAAATAAACCCCAAGTCCTAAATATAGCTTAAAACGCGTAAACCCGACTTTTGACCCGAAACTGACCCTGTTATGTGATGGTCGCGCGACGCACATGCAGCGCACGACCATACTCAGATCATTAGTCAGAGTAGGGGTTTTTGTGCGATCGGCGTGCGGCGCGGGGCCATCGCACGCGCCCTCACAAGCAGCAGGTGTCGGTTCTGCACAGCGTTCGGTAAAATAGGCATAACTCTTTGTACGAAGCTCCGTTCAAGACCCATAATATACCGTTGGAAACCTATTTCAAAGGTATACAACTTTAATCAAGGAAGTTTTCCCAAATTCCAAATTAATAGAGGGTTTATGGTCGTTGGAAGTAAGACCTTCTATAAACTCACTTGCAAACATGCCCCGTAGAGTGGCTTCCAACTTTTCTTTGCCCAAAGACATTTCTTATGACTTAATTGGTTTTCAAAACACTTCCTATAACCCTCATATTGGTTCCATTATATTACCATCTTATGAGTCAAACTTTCGCCCGAAGCTACGAGGTGTTACAGAAAGCATGACAAGAAGAGGTTAGATAAAGACAAGCATATCAAAGCAGTATGAAAATGAAAAAATAACAAAAGCGAGAAAGTCATGATAAAATAGTCTCGAAAGAAAAGAACGGTAGCTATCATAGATAAATAAGATAGTCGAAGTACAAGACCTAACAATTATAAGTAGAAATCAAAGAACAATAAATGATAGAGCAAAACTACGACTACTAGTGCGAAAGAATAAGCAAGACTACCTACTGGCCTTCAATCCTAATTTGAATCCTATGTTGTGCACAGGCATAGGCCATCTAGTTAAAATACTAAATGAAGCAAAATTATTAGATTGGTAGAGTTTTTGTACCCAATAGTTGCATTGAAGCAATCACTCTAGCTGGAATTTATATGTTTATGGACGATTTCAAATTTATATCCTTTTGGTCCTAGTAGATAAGACATAGCTAAAAAGTGCTTATTAGTTTGTTAGACTGTATGAGTATTCTGAAACGAGTGGAACATCTAAATAATAGCTATGATTTTCTCTTGATTAACTTTTTCGTTCACGCTTTAGTGAGAAAGTGAACGGAGTTTCTAAGCATACCAAATTAAGTCCTTTTTCTTGTTGTTTGCTTTGTCTGCAGTTTCTTGATGATGATAATAAGTGCTATCTGGAGATCAACTATACATTTGAAATCAAGAGAATGGCAGGAAAAATGAACGAAGACGCCATGACATGAATCGTTGCTTCCATACTAATTCTTGTTTCCATTCTTCGTAATTATCTAAGTCTTTTTTTCCTGCTAGTTTTATAGAAGAGAAAAAAGGAGGGAGAAAAGAGAAAACAACCTGCTACAATTGATTGTGTGATCAAAAGCTCTCTTTTGTGCCCTCCTCTCAATCAAGTTTCATATGCATAAGTGTGCTTTTTGAATGTTGTAAAACTGTGAAGTAATCTTTTCAGGAATCTAGAGATTTTCGTTCATCAAATTCCTTATTTTTTTCTTCCATTTTCTCAATTATGATATGTCTTCCTTTTACTTACCTTAAAACCAAAGTTTGTCAAGGTTAGGTTCTTTAGCTACTTTTCTCCCTTGACTTTAGTGACTTTGTTATATTCGTGTGACTTTCTCAACCACTTCTCCCACTTTCTTTTTCCCTGTAATAGAACTTGACATTTATGCATTGGCATGTTTTCTCATGATTTGAATGTTTCCCTCCAAGATCGGGCTCGAACCACACCATAGACAAAAGCCTCTAAGTGGAAAAAGGTAGAAGGATAGACTCATTATCCACCGAGCTTCAAATTGTGGGCCATTGGTCTCAGGAATTTCTTTTTATCAGAAAAATATTTGCTTTCAAGGCTTTGGTCTTAGTGGTAATGGTGCAACATGTGATGTGTAGGTTGTTTTAGCAAAATACTTAAGAATCGCAGAATAAAATAGTCAAAAAGAAAATTTTGAGGTTGATAGTTCAGTACCGACAACCAAACTGGAGACACTTCACATGTGTATTAATACAAGTTACGTTGCTCAGACTTTTAAAAAATATGGATGCACGTCTGCCCGATCATCCATATACAATATTAATTTTTGGAGAATCTGATATGAGCACGGCATTATTCTTTAAGAGTTCGTATAACATAGAATATGATCCATTTATCCCTCCTTCACACCACAACCAGTCTAAGCTAACTTTTGGGCACATCGACTATTTTACTTGATATATGCTCTTTTACATACAAATATTGAATAACTCCAAAGGCGGATCCAAGATTTGAAGTTTGGGATTTTCCACCCATCTCAAATTAAAAAATAAAAAGAGCCAAAAACAAAGGCCTACTATATATGGAGACCAAAGGGATTCGAACCCCAAACCAAGAAGAAAGAAAGCTTAAAGGGTCCTTTCTCTGCACTTACACCAACAACACACTTTGTTAATGAGTTCCCATATTGTGTTCTTATATATTTACTGAATTTTTCAATATAAATACCGGATCCGCACGAATGTATGGGGTGTTCCCAGGAACCCCCATACAATTATCTAGATTCGTCCCTGAATAACTCTGTTGATCGTCAAGGTTTTGGCAGACATCACTTCACATTTTTTATCTCTGCTGAAATTTAAACTATAATCTCCAAGATTTTCATCTACTTCGTTGACCGTTGGCCACACCCTTAAATGCATTTTATTCCCCTCTTGTGTTAACTTTTGTGTTTTGATCAAGATATTGTGTGTGATGTGCAAAGCTAGAACTCGGATTAATGGAATGAATCAAGATTAATTAACTCTAAGTTTATATATACTTAATTCTCGAGAATTTTGGGGGAGCTACACAAACAAATGCATTAAAAGGGAGAACAAAAAAATTAATTATGTGGGAAAAAATATAATGCGCAACTCTAACACGACCTAAGAGATAATGATGATAGTGACTAACACAACTGTTGAAGCAGGGAATCGAACTCGCGGCCCAAGCCTCATTTTGAACACCCCTCACCGTCGAGCTGCAGCTTACAATTGTTTCAAGGGTCTTCATCACTTAGGGGTCGTTTGGTAGAAGGTATAAGCTGGGATATCCCAGCAGTAATTTTTATACCATGTTTGGTAGACGGTATAAATTTATCCTGGGATAAATTTATACCTTGTACCAAATATGGTACAAAAATTAGTGCTGGGATATCCCAGCTTATACCTTCTTATCCCACTTATACTGGGATTATTTTATACCATCTTTTAGATGGTATAAAATAATCCCAATAGATGGGATAAATTAGTCCCGAGATTATAATCCCGGGATAATTTCGACTATCTACCAGATGACCCCATAGTGTATAACTACATATTACAGAATTTTACCTATATACCCAACGTAATTTTTCGGTGAAGGGTGTTCGGCTGAACACCCTTGTTATAGTGTAGCTCCGCCCCTAGTTGTAGCAATAATGCCTTTTTTGTCGAACAAGGCTGCAACATAGATGTTTTGTTGGTAGTGGAACCTTTAAATTCGTACGCACTTCATAACTCAAAAATTCAAAAATTAAAAATTCAAAAATTAAAAAGTCAGTCACAAGTCACAACCCAAATAAATGAAGAAAGAATCCTAGCAAAATCTATGACGAGTCTAATACTAATTGTTTGTAATACTTCCTCTGTTTCAATTTATGTGATACTTTTCGCTTGCCGAGATTCAAACTGCATGAACTTTGACCAACATTTTGAGATGTATTTTGTCACGCCCCGAACCATGGCCTGGACGTAACACGGCACTCGGTGCCTGACTGCATGTGACCGAGCGAACCACATGGCTTGCTGAACTATCATGAGGCATACATGAGCGGAATTATAATGTGAATGCATGATGAGCCTTTATAAAATATGGTAAGTCATAATACTTAATACAATACTTGTTTAAACATGAGTGAGCCAAAATGGCTATACGACTCCGAATGTCTGACATAACATAACTGACTTGTCTAGTCTATGAAACCTCTATCATGAGTCTGACTGGAAAACATGCTTACTGGGACAAGGCCCCCAGCATACCTTTAGATGCATAATTAATCATAAGATAAAAGTTGACTAAACCCCGAATGAGATGGGGCTCACCAATAAGCTGATACGAATGTTGTCCTACTGAGCAGATGTGTCGTCTTGTATATCAGTACCTGCATCGTGAAATGCAGGCCCCCGGGCAATAAAAATGGGACGTCAGCACATTGAATGTACTGGTATGTAAAACAACTGAATGAAATAACATGGGACATGAAATAGCATGATAAGAACTGAAACTGAAAAAAAACCTGGACATGAACATGAGCATGAGCATGAGTACATAAACATGAAATTGAAACTGAAACTGAGTACTGGAACTGAACATAATCATGAGTACTGTAAGCATGAGATAATCTGTAATAGTCTATAATACCGACATGAACCACCACGGGGAGAAACGTGGAATCTGATCTCTGCCCGATCAGCTTAGCCATCTCGTACCTTGCCGGGGTACGAGACATGAACATGACATGAATGGATCCAAAATCCCTCAATGGGGAAAATATGAAGGAATCGTCCTATTTGGGCGGAGCGATCCTTATCCTACGTTGGCATACGTAGTTTCAGGCTATCTGAGCCTTCTCGGTATTAATACAACTCCCGAACATGAAAATAATATGGTTGGCTAAGAAGCCCATGACTTTCGTGAATTAACTTGTACTTTTCTTGAAATCATGATTTCACGAAATAACTTGTAAACATGGTTTCATGAAATAGCTTGTAAACATGTTCTTGATTTATGAGTAATACAATAGTTCATAATCATATATTTGTAGTTGACTTGAAAACATGTTTATAACTTGCAAAATAACTCATGCAGTTTCATATGAACATAATGAGAACACATGAGGAAAAATTCATGATTCATGGATTAAGCTAGGATTCCTAATGTCCGTAATGGAAGGTTAGGAATACAATAATGAACATATATACGGGATTCATGTACATACATACATAATTACGGGCTACCAATATGTTGGGTTTAATGCCCTAGGATTTGAACTTCATAGATTTTACGAAACGGATCATGGGGAAGAACGTAGAGGTTCCCACATGTGGATGGAAGTTCTACATACCTTAACTTCCCGCTTTTGAGCGTATCACAATGTCCTTCAATCCCTTCAACTTCAATCTATAGCAATACAAGCCATAGGGATTCTATATTAGCAACAATATCCATGTTTTGTTCATCTAAGCATTTTATCAAACACTTAGTGGGCATGAAGCTCTATAACCCTCATTAATGGTGTTTTCTTCACCCAATCCCCATTCTATTACTCCTAGCTAATTCTACAATCTCAATTAGATGTAATTAACATCATTCTTCATCAACCATATGAATACAACAATCCCAAGTCAACAATCCAACAACTCTAGCATAGTTCATATAATTCTCTTCTTCAAACCCAATTATTATTCTCCCAAGAATTCATCAATTCACAACCATAAATGATTAGGGATTAGAAACATTACCTTTCAAGAGTAGTCACCACGAAATCAACACCCCCAAGTTCGATCCTTAGCTTAGAATGACGGCAACAACTTGTACTACACTTTATCCTTCACGAGCTTCGGGATTCGGGGCCTTAAACTTGGTTGATTTTCTACTTTATCTCTCTAATTTCCCTTTTCTCTCACTTCCTCTCTCTAAAATCTGAAGTTGTGGGAAAAAATGGGGCTTCTAGGGTTACATTTCCCTTATATACTAAGGGGAAATGGGTTGACCCAACTTGAAAATGGGTTGGGACCTTTCTGTCTTAAAACGTCCATATCTCCCTATCCCGATGTCTCCTGTGAACCCACAACCTATGGTTGGAAAGGTATTTCAATTATCTACAACTTTCGTTCTTTGAGTTTTCCCAAATTCCCAAGTTATGATAGGGTTATGGCCTCCCGAAGTCAGGTGACCCGAAACGTACATACGGACCAAGATACGGTCACTGTTACGGTCCCGTAACACGAGGTAAGGACCGTAACTTGGTACCGTACCTTGGTGAAAATTTCCAGTGAGGTTCTGGAAATTTTCGGGACGTTACGGTCCACTGTTACGGCTCGTAACACGTGTTACGGTCCGTAACGTCATCGTTACGCTGGCAGAATTTCCAGCGAACAGGCTTCAGTAAAATGGGCATAACTCTTTGCACAGATGTCCGTTTGACCCCCGTAAGATACCGTTGGAAAGCTATTTCAAAGGGATACAACTTTCATCAAGGAAGTTTTCTCAAATTCCCAACGGATTTACATGAAATTTGACTGGAAGGCAGACGTATCGAAAACTTAGCCGATTCTATAGGATTTCAAGTGCCTTACTATTAGCCATATTGAGACGATCATATCTCCTTGCTCCGATCTCTGATTGGCTTGGTCCTTATATTGTTAGAAAGGTATTTCTACGTACTACAACTTCAATGATAGTACCTTCCAAAATTCCAAACCGATCAAGGAGTTATTGCTGCCCGAACTAGGCCTATTAACCATTTTCGCAAAACGTTCAAACCTTCAATGTTTCCACTAGAACTCTAATAATATGAGCTTAAACTCAGTTCCAAGATGCGGGGTGTTACATATTTTTTCACCAAATTGATATGAGAAAAGTTGTAACATATAGTACTTTCATGTAGTTTTCAAATATATAAATTTTAATCATAAAATATTGAGTTAATCTAATACAATTTAGCTTCAAAATTTAATCAAATTGACTTTCGGAAAACGAAATGTATCACATAAATGAAGCGGAGGGAGTAATAAGCTCTGGTCCAACTACATAGTTGCTTCATGATTTATATGCGAGAAATCACCAACTACATAACTTTTTGCCTCATGGCACAGCAACACCCATACTATCGAAACAGTTCATCATTAGATATGTCCCCACGAGTGCCCTTTTTTTTTTTTTTTTTTTTTTTTTCGGTCCAACGGTACTATAATTCTTATTCCTGTCCCATCATTCTCTCTTTTGGTTTGCTGAAATTCATAACCTCCACACAATTCGAGTCCATAAAAAATTAAATTCTGTATCCGTCACTGACCGCTGATATATCCTTTTTTTTCATTTGTAGTTAATGGCCTACTTGACATTGACCGCGGTGGCGGCGGCCGCGCAGTCGGCCGTGTTTGCCAAGTTAGGGCAACCAGAGTTACAATGGATGAAGATATGCAATATGTATGGGAAATTTTGCAACCAGGTTGGAGAAGGAATTGCAAGTTCTTTAATTGTGAGCCTTAGCATGATAGTTCTATCTGGTATTTCAGCTTTCAGTCTCTTCCGTTTGTATGGAAATAATAAAGGAAAGGGCAATGCAATATAATGTAATGTAACTTTAGTGGATTTCCCGATTTATTTTTATTTTTATTTTTATTTTTTATCTTTTCTGTTGGCAGTTGAAAAATAAATCAAAGACCAAAGTTGGTGAAATTATAATGATTTCAGTTTTTTCTTGATCAAATTCAGATTAGTTTGTTTACTCTTTGATTTCAAAAAATTAACTATTGACTAATCTCAATTGATGGAAATAGAGACCATTGAAAGTTTAATTGGGACTTTGACAAAAACTGAAATTAGTGATGAATTTGTACCATTTTTGTTTTTGTCACATTCTTGGCTGCTTTAATTTTTGTCTATAATCGTCTCCATTACCCAATGGTTTGATTAATTTGGATTCGCGTTGTACTATTTATTGGTCATCCAATTAATCTGAATTACCCTATAATCGATTAGTTGACATTCGTAATGTACTATCTACTGGTCTGATTACCAAACTCATGTCGTCTTTTTACTAATTCGACTTATCAAAATTCGCGCCACGTAAGCGGTTTTAAAGAAATAAAATTTATAAGGTAGATATGAATTTTAGAAGGAAATGTAATTTCAGGAGATGGTTAATAATTCCGAGAAATATTCGAATCGCTTCAATTTTATCGAAGGTTTTCAAATAGACGCTTAGGTAGTGATTCTGTGATATTAAGTGTACTAGTATACATACCTTCGCGATGCGTGGATCGTTTCAAAGGGGAAAAAACACATTATAAGATGTGTGTATTAATGTAAAGAACCTAAAAGCACTTCTTATTACGAATTTACATTATAGGCCTTCCTCAATCAAGGTAGATTTCTGATAGAATTGCTGCATATGTTCATGTTTCCTGAATTATCGACGTACTGCCAAAAACTTAATCAAAATCTTCACCAAGACTAATTCCTAAATGCATACTACATATTACGAATTTACATAAAATAAAAGAGGATACATTGTCAAATTTGACGCTAAAAGCAAAAGATGATAAATGGACAAATTATGTAAGTTTATTTTCAAAAAACAATATGGGTGAGTGCACATACCTTCAAAGTCTTGTTTTCGTTTTAGGTTGCAATTAGCTCGCTAACTTGTCATATTAATCATACAGTCACTATTCATTGTGTATCTATGCGAAAGAAAATTAACTATCTATTATACGTAAACTTTCTCATGGATGATAGATGTGTATTCACCATTTGTATTGTTCAAGAATATTCCGAACCTTACATAAAGGTGGCCTTAGATTCATTAACTACTAATTCACAAATCATAGTTATCTATTGTCACATGTAACATAATAATCCAGTTGTTTAAATACTTAAACATTAGGGACAGACACAACGAACATTCATCACATGGAGCAACAATAATCATCAACATGACCAAGTAAACTCTTTACTTACTAAAGAGCAAGCTTCCTAAACTATTGAAGAAGACAATTTAAAAGCTATGCAGAAACAATTAGGGGATATGTCTCTTCCCTTACAATTGTACTTGAGAATTTTCCTGCGCCACAAACAACAAACAACAGAATATCATATTTTAAACATCTTTTGCACCAAACACAATTAATCATACGATCAACAACCATTTTCTGAAGATTGCTAATTGTTAGTCTGCTTCACTTTAAAAAAAAAACAACTCGAGCAATTTATGCTTAATTTCCTTCCTCAGGTTAGTAACTGTGCATCCTTTTGGTAAGTCATATTACTTGAAAGGTAATAAAAGTAAAAGTATGCAAAGGAAGAAAAATAACACATTAATGATTGCTTTGAACACACATTAATGATTGCTTTGAACGCACATCAAACATGCTTAGCGAAGTTGATAACTTCTTCAAACAAATCAACGTCGAAAGGATAAAAAGATAAAATTGACAGACTACTCATGTTTTATACTTTCTTTTGTTTTTTCTAGCTGAAATGCGTTAAATAAAGTATTGCTCTAAAATCATAAATGAAGAGATACTATCGATAAAAACTTTTGTTAAACCATATAAATTTAGTAATGTCAAATTGATAACTGCAATGAAAACTCTAGATGAGTTAGTTGTTGGTTAATAGTGAAATCAAAATTTTTATATTTTGTTTGAGCCATGTGAATACCACTAAGAATCTATAAATCATAGAGTAATAACTAAAATTGAACAACCAAGTAACTACTCCATCATCCATAAATCAAGAACGATTTATATACAATACCACTGCATGTATAAGCTAGTTTCCTTCCTAATTCATTGCACTAAACCTACAAAAAATAAAGTTGAAATCAAACTTAAAACATAAAGATATATATATATCTATCAAATATATATATATATATATATATATACACCATATATATATATATATATATATATATGGTGTATATATATATATATATATTAAGAATTACGATAACAATAAAAAATTAAAAATATATTTATCTTCAATATAGTCATAAAAATCTACAACACTCACTGAATGGGAAATTACTTCAAGAAACTCTTTGACTCTTCCAATGCAAATTTTTCTTTCAGGGACTGTTATTACTAAGTGCTCATAGTTTTTTCCCACTCACACTTTTTATCATTGTTCCAATGTTACACTTTTTATCTAGTCATTACTTGTGAAGCTGCGACCATTACTGATCTCAATCCAGATTCCACTACATATTCTCCTTCTGGTATTCTTTTACCTATGTAGCCTTATTTATTGGAGATAGAAAAATAGGCTAAATGAGTAATGGTCAGTTATGCAATAGTTAACAAATGATTGCCAGCTGTATGAGAGTGATTAGCTAAAGGAATTAGTTAGTTAGGTAGTGGTACAGCTGGGAAAGTTAGTGGAGTATGTATATATGTGACTCCACCATGAACTGAATAAGATAACTGGCATTCTGCACTTTCCAGTTCTATGGATCCACTTTCTTCCACCATTTTTCTCTCTAACTCAAACTTTTAACATGGTATCAAAGCCATCTCAAATCAGAGATGTGAATCTGAATTAGAGAAGAAATAGGATATAGTTTTTTAGTTTTTAAATTCAAACCTGCAAAATTTTGAAGTTTTTGAAGCTCCATTAATGGCGGCTGATCGAGTTGATCATAATCACCCTTTTTTTCTTCATCCTTCTGATACAGCTGGAACACCTATAATTCCAGTTCAGTTGATTGGATCGGAAAATTACTCTATGTGGAGTCGTTCTATGAAATTAGTAATTTGGAGAAAAAACAAATTAGGGTTTATCGATGGAACGTGCAAGAGAGAGGATCATCCAACGAACACAGCTCTTTGGGATAGATGCAATGCGGTGGTTTTAGCATGGATAATGGGTACAGTATCGAAAGAACTACGCAGTGGAATCGTGTATGCAGAGAATGCATCATCAGTGTGGGCAGAATTGAAGGAACAATTCGATAAGGTCAACGGATCCAGAGTTTATCAGTTACACAGAGGTATAGCAACAATGATGCAAGGTACAAACTCTGTTTCTGAATATTACTCGCATTTGAGGACATTTTGGCATGAATTCGATAGCTTAATTCCACTGCCTGTATGCAACTGTGAAAAGACAAAGGGATTTGTGCAACACCTACATATGCTAAGAATGATGCAATTTTTGATGGGACTAAATGAGTCATACGAACAAACTAGAGGGCAAATACTAATGATGCATCCAATTCCTTCACTTAATCAAGCTTATTCACTGATAATCGATAGAGAAAGTCAAAGGATAGTGTCAAACTCAATAGTTAATTCTGAACACAATGAAGTGACTGCCCTAATGGGGAATAAGGGAGGTCATTATCAAGGAAATGGTGTTGGTCAGGGGAGAGGTAACTCTCAAGGAGGTATTAACTACCAAGGTAGAACCAATTTCCAGGCAAATAACAACTATCAGAGAAGGGGAAATTTCCAGAATAAGAAGAAGAACTGGGATCAGATATGTGAGTTTTGTAAAATTCAAGGACATGTGATGGATGATTGTTACAAATTACACGGATATCCTCCTGACTTTAAATTCAGAAAGAAACCAGGATACAATGCTCATAATGCAGCAATGGAAGATGAAAGAAATCATCATCACTATGATCAAAGGAATGATGCAAATTCGACAAGGACCAACTATCAAGGTCGTGAAGTGGGAGAAAGTGGCAATGCCAAGGAGCATCAACAGTTTCCTCATGCCATGATGACACAGGATTCACACTACAAGCATGCACCACATTACTCTCCTGCACCAGTTTTCACACCTGCTCCACACTTCACACCTGATCAGTTTGGCCAGCTCATGCAGTCACTCAATAAGGAGACCACAGTAGATAAAGCAGCACACATGGCAGGTATGTCATGTTCCTTTATGGTTTCAAAGAAATCTAAGGATTGGATAGTAGACAGTGGTGCTACTAACCACATGACAGCAGACTCAGATTTATTAACTAATAAGGAACCCATAAAGCAGACAGACTCTCAAAAGGTTCACTTACCAAATGGACAGGTGACTCAGGTCACACATATAGGATCATGTCATTTCAGTAATGGAGGAACACTTAAAAATGTTTTGTATATCCCAGAATTCAAGTACAATCTCATGTCAGTCTCCAAGATTACTAGAGATTTGCATTGTTCAGTCTCCTTTTATCCTCACTTCTGCATTTTTCAGGACCTCTCCAGTGGGAGACTGAAGGGGATTGGTAGAGAATCAGGTGGACTTTATCTCTTTCCCTCTACAGCTTCCCTTAAAAGCTCATCCCATGAAGCATTCAGTTGTAATGTTAATAGTTCAACTGTTGAAGCAGACCTATGGCACAAGAGGATGGGGCATGCACCACCAAGTATTTTGAAGCACCTTCTAGGAATAAAGGATGAACACTGCAAGAACATTGCTGATAATTGCAGAATTTGTCCACTTGCTAGACAACCTAGATCCTCTTTTCAGTCTAGTGACAGTAGGACTTTGGCTGTTTTTCAACTTTTACATATGGATGTGTGGGGACCATTTCAGGTTCCTACTGTAGATGGTAATAGATTCTTTCTCAACATTGTTGATGATTTTTCCAGGATGACCTGGTTGTTTTTGTTGAAGGTTAAAAGTGATGTCATTGTTGTTTTGAGAAACTTTCTTGTCATGGTGAAAACTCAGTTTCATAAACTAGTTCAAGTTGTTAGAACTGACAATGGATGTGAATTTGTCAATGCTGCTTGTCTTAGTCTCTTTCAATCTCATGGCATTATCCACCAAAGAACTTGTGTCTACACACCTCAACAGAATGGTGTGGCTGAGAGAAAGCATAGGCATGTGCTTGAAATTGCTAGAGCCATTAGGTTTCAAGGTTCTATTCCTTTGCATTTTTGGGGTCATTGTATCTTAGGTGCAGTTTACTTGATTAACCGACTTCCTTCTTCTGTTTTGCATGGCCAAACTCCTTATGAGGTGTTCCATGGCAAAAAATGTTCTTTGGACCATATCAGAACCTTAGGTTGTTTATGTTTTGCCAAGAAATTACCACCTGCTAACAAGTTTGAACCTAGAGCCATTGAGGCTGTTCACATGGGGTACTCTTCTGTTACAAAAGGGTATGTTCTTTTTTATCTACACTCCAAATCCTTTTTTATCTCTAGAGATGTTATTTTCAGGGAACACATTTTCCCCTCCAGTGCATCTGCACCTGTTCCCAAGGTTTTTTCCCATCTACCTTCCCATTTCTCAGATATTGATTCTGATTTTCCTATCACCACTACCACTATTCCTACTCCTCCACCAGCTACTGCCCCTTCTCTAGAGCCTGTTGAGGACCCTCCACCTGCTCTTGTGGCTACACCTACTGCTCCCCTTAGAAGATCCACTAGAAATAGAAGGGGCCCTGCTTGGTTGTATGATTTTATCGCTACTTCAGTTGCTACAAACTGTTCTTACCCCATCACTGATTATGTGTCCTATGCCCATCTATCACCTTCCTATAAAGCATGTTTGCTATCTTCTTCCATTGTCAAAGAGCCCCTTTCCTTCAAAGAGGCTGCTCTTGATCCTAGATGGGTGGCAGCCATGCAAGATGAAATTACTGCCTTACAGGATAATGGGACTTGGGAACTAGTCCCTTTGCCTCCTGGTAAAGTTGCAATTGGCTGTAAGTGGGTCTTTAAAGTAAAATACCAATCCAATGGTGAGGTGGAAAGGTATAAGGCTCGTTTGGTGGCCAAGGGGTATAATCAGCAAGCAGGTCTTGACTATCATGAGACCTTTTCTCCTGTAGTCAAGATTGTCACCATCCGATCTGTCCTCTCTATTGCTGCTCAGTCTGGTTGGCACATCCACCAAATGGATGTTTACAATGCGTTTCTCCAAGGTGACTTACATGATGAGGTGTATATGACATTACCTGAGGGATTTTCAAGCCAGGGGGAGTCACCAGGATCAGTCTACAGGCTTATCAAATCCCTCTATGGCTTGAAGCAAGCAAGCAGGCAGTGGAATCTAAAACTGTCTGAAGCATTAATTCAGTCTGGATTCACACAGAGCAGTTATGACCATTCTTTATTCATTCAGAGAGTCAATACCAACATTGTGGTGATACTTGTTTATGTGGATGATATGTTAATAGCAGGTGATGACTTGACACTCATACAAGACACTAAAGACAAGCTGCAACAAGCTTTCAAGATCAAAGACTTAGGACCTTTAAAGTTCTTCTTAGGAATGGAATTCAGCAGGTCCAAGGAAGGGATTGTCATGAACCAAAGAAAGTATGCCATGGAGCTAATCAGTGATATGGGAATAAGTGGGGCAAAGCCGGCAAGTACTCCTCTAGATCTCAATCAGAAATTTACAACAAAGGAGTATGATGACATTAGTGGTGTATTTGGAGATGATGAACTTACTGACAAGGAGAGTTATCAGAAGCTCATAGGGAAACTCCTTTATTTAACTCTTACAAGGCCTGATATCTGCTACGGAGTCCAGACATTGAGCCAATTTATGCAAAGGCCCAAAAAATCCCACATGGAGGCAGGATTGAGGATAGTGAGATATATCAAAAATCAGCCTGGACTTGGCATTTTATTGAGCAGCAGGAAATCTGAACATCTGCAGGCTTATTGTGATGCAGATTGGGGGGCCTGTCCTAATACGAGAAAATCTGTTACAGGATTTTTGGTAAAACATGGAGATAGTCTGATATCTTGGAAATCCAAGAAACAGTCGACTGTATCTAGGAGTTCAGCTGAATCAGAATACAAAAGCATGGCTACGACTGTCTCAGAAATTGTGTGGATCACAGGGTTGTTTAAAGAACTTGGCCAGAAAATTGTACTGCCAGTTCATTTATTCTGTGATAGCAAGGCAGCACTACAAATTGCTGCAAATCCGGTATACCACGAGAGGACAAAACACATAGAAATCGATTGCCACTTCATTCGAGAAAAGATTCAAAGTGGTTTAATCAAAACACAGTTCTTGGGAACAAGAGAACAGCAGGCAGACATCATGACAAAGGGTTTGGGAAGGCCACAACATGAGATACTGTTATCCAAGCTAGGAGTGTTCAATATTTTCGCAACTGCTAGCTTGAGGGGGAGTATTGGAGATAGAAAAATAGGCTAAATGAGTAATGGTCAGTTATGCAATAGTTAACAAATGATTGCCAGCTGTATGAGAGTGATTAGCTAAAGGAATTAGTTAGTTAGGTAGTGGTACAGCTGGGAAAGTTAGTGGAGTATGTATATATGTGACTCCACCATGAACTGAATAAAATAACTGGCATTCTGCACTTTCCAGTTCTATGGATCCACTTTCTTCCACCATTTTTCTCTCTAACTCAAACTTTTAACATTATTTTTCTGTTGAGGAGGATTGTTTTCCTTCAAAAGCTGATTTTCTTTTGTGTGGGTATAATTCGATATTATTCAAATGGTATAGGAAAGGTAAAAAGAGACTGATAATCAATCAAAAATTAACAATATCGTAGTTCTTCTGTCATTACTCTTCTTTTTGCTTAAACCACGATGTTCAAAACTTAGTCTCAATTTGAATAACTTCATACACAATCTAATGAACTTTTGCTTTCCAAAAATCGTTCACATAGAGTTTAGTTAGCTAACTTACATAAAGTTATATATGTATCAAACCACCATTAATGAGAATAAAGAAAGCAAATACAAAAGAAGAGACAAAAACTGTATGGTTATCTATATATAATATAAAGCTAGGCATAGACAATCCAATGTGGCATCTCTCTATGGTCTTCATTGGTATTTTTCCTTTTTCTCCTTTTTTTGGCATTTATTGGAATTTTCTCCTCATTTTATGCAATTATTCAATTAATAATTAACTAAAACTTTTGGTTCTTCAAAAGGTTACCCACGTCTAATTGCATTTATCCATGCCAGAAGTAAATTTATGTCTTTCGCATGGGTAATTTGAAACTGCTCCAAAGTGCAATTAATTAGCCAAACCACGTACTTGCACGAACTAGCAGCAGAGAAGTTGTAGGAAACGCAATACTAGCAGAAGAGAAGTTGTAGGAAACGCAACAATTGATATTGAAATGGAACTAATGAGTAGGAAATATTTCATTTTCTAAGTCGCTATGCCTCTCTGCAGATTTTCCATCCAGAGTTTTCTCAAGACATGTGTGCTTCTATTAGTGTAATATTCTGCTCTTTCTTTTACGAGCATTGTTATGAGGTATTTCTTATATGTAATAACAGTAAAAATACAATCCCCCCTCTTCTTCTTTGAAGTGGTATCGTTTAAAGAGTTTTTCCTTTTGAATCTTTTTATCGCAATTTTTTGTTGTATCATGCTTGATTGATGTATAAATATTGATTTGGTGTCATTTAGTCAAATTGCAATGAGTATTTATAATATATGAATATTATGCATTCTAATTTTTCTTTCATCGGCAATTTGGCAAAGGCAATGTCTATTGCGCCAAGAAAGTTCTTCCATGTGCACGAGAATTAGAGGCATACTAATACACATGTCAAGACTGGAGAACGTAGTATATGATAGTACAGTTTTTTGATAAAAGGTACCACTACTAACCTTTTAGATTTTTCTATGTTAAAAAACAAATTTTATTGCTTAATTATATATAATTTTCTTGACTATAACAATAACATAAAATAAATATGGTGAGGTACTCATAAGTATTCTCGCATATGCTTACGGTCGCTTAAATTGTATTTTTTGTTATAACGGAGCAAATAAAAAATGGGATGGTGGACTGGAGCTGTCACTACTTAAATTTTAATTAAATTCTATAACGTTATAAGTTTGAAGTTTTTGACCAGACATAAGTTACTCCTTATTAATAATACAAGTGAAAGATTCTTTTTTTTTCATAATATTATAGCATAACAGAAGAAAAAAAACCAAGAATTCAAGTTTGTTTAGTTATTTAATTAGATACCTATTATGTGTCAGGAAAATGTTATCGTATAATATTTTTGTACAAAAAATAGAACAAAATGGAATCTCCCCGTTTTATCGTATTATGTTTTTCTCTTTCTCCTTTTCAAACTCTTTCTTTCTTTCTTTCTTTTCAGGCTCACTACCTCAATCTCTTTTCCATTTCTCTTAAAGAGTCACTTTTTTTTGATAAATACTTACTCATGCCACTGTGGATGATTTTATGAGATGGTTGATGAAAATATTAAGGTATAAACAATTCAAAAATGGAGATCGATAGGAATTTAAAGGAGAGATAAGTTTCGAAATTTTTGGACTACTAGCAAGAACGAGGGGGAACGAGGAAACAAAATAGAAAAAAGAAATAGACGAATTACCGGTCTAGAAAAACAAAAAAAAATGAAGTAGCAACAGGAGAGAGGTAGAAAAAGGAAATGAGAAGAAAATGATTGAGGGCTCGAGGGAAATTAGCGACTTATCTAAAATTGGAGCTTCTTTAATTAGAGGATGAATGAATAATTGATAGGGAGATTTAAAGAATGTGAATAAAAAATAATGATGCCAAAATTTTGAAGAATAAAATTAGAAAAAGAAATCGAATATCCATTTCTTTCCACTTATGTTTTATTATTCTATTCTATTAGAAGAAAATTAAAGAAAACAAAAGTTTTACTTTTACTTTTTAATCATAGAACAAAAAAATTATACGTGGGTCTCTTCTAATGCCTATTAGGATGAGAGAATCATCAATTAACCACATGAATATATATATTTGAAGTGTAAAACTTTCATAACATTTCTTAATTTTTGAAAAAAAAAAAAACAAATTAGCTACGTTCTAATTCTGTATTTTAAGAAATATGCATACTTATGACTTCATCCATATTCACAATAGATTTTTCTATGCATGCACATGAAAAAATTTACTATCTCTTTTATCTCGATGAAATTAAAAAAATAATTTATTTCTAAATTAATGAATATCTTATTACCGCGCGAAGCGCGGACAAGTTCACTAGTTGAGAATATAGCTCGCAAAGAAAGAAGAAAATCGTAACAAAGAAAGCGCTAGGAGAAAAGAAGAGAGAGAAAACCCTTCTCATTTTATCCTTTTATTTTTGTTTTTGGTAAAATTTAACGGCAAGATTTAAGGAACTTTTATAGCATTAACTAATTAAGAAACATAACAACTAAATAGTTACATTCCTTAATAGGAGAAACCTATAATTTTGGAAGAGAATCACGTTAAAATCCCAATCCTATAGTCCTGATTTTTCACCCATATGCACTAACCTATACCCGTGCCAATAATTTAGCATTAATGAGGCAATAATTATAATTTTCAATATTTTTGGTTGAAACATGGCAATAACAGTAAAGGAAATAATCTTAATTAATGAATCCATGAGATACCTGCATGTCCCTTTTTTTTCAAAACATAAAATATGTTAAAATTTTACAATTTTCCTTGTGTGTGAGAGAGATTTTGTTTCAAAACTAATATTCCATTAACATAGGGTAGTGCATATTAATTTGAACTTCCAAATCAACAATTGTACAATTAATTTACTTAAGGTTGACTCCTTTTATAGTCTTTTGCTCCATATTTATAGCAACTGTATTTCTTAACCAGGGCCGGCTGAAGCCTAATAGCCCGTTTGGCCAAGCTTATTTTCCCCCCAAAAGTACTTATTTTTTCAATAAGTACTTATTTGAAAAAAAGTAAGGTGTTTGGCCAAGCTTTTTGGAGAAAATAAGTGCTTCTGGGGAGTAGCAGAAACAGTTTTTTAGAAGCTAAAAAAATAGTTTTTGCCCAAAAACACTTTTTTGAAAAGTATTTTTGAAAAAAATACACATAGAAGCACTTTTTAAAAGTTTGGCCAAACACTAATTGTTGTTCAAAAGTACTTTTTAAATTAATTGGCCAAACACAAACTGCTTTTAGCCAAAAGTACTTTTTTGAAAAGTATTTTTTTAAAAAGTGCTTTTTAAAATAAGCTGATTTTAGAAGTTTGGCCAAACAGGCTATAAAGCCACTAAAGCAGTGGTTTTAGGCCCCAAATATATTAGGTCCCCAAAATACTTTGTATTATATATATGATTTTAAAAAATTATATATTTATTATTAGTGATATATAATTTTCTAGATCTATTTACTGTCAATTATTACATATATATATTTTCAAAGTTTATGCTACTTTTTAGAAATATGATTATGTAATTACAGTTAGAAGTTGGAGTCAATTAAATTTATAATTACTTCCTAATTTGTAATATGGTTTAATTCACTTCAACTTAAATCAATCTAGTTTATAATTTTGACTTTTTTCTATAACTCTTTGAGTGTCTTTTTAGATATTTTTCAAGCTCAAGCTAAGTAGATTATTAAACAATTAGAATAGAAAAGACATTATTAAGCCCTTAAATATTTTTTAGGCATAATAGTCGCTGACGGTTTTAATCAATTTTTATAGTTATAGTGATACAAAAATATTTATATGTAGAAGATGATACTATTATTGGCCTGAAGTCTTACTTCTATTTTTAAATGTTTCCATTGCTTATAAAATAATTTTGAAAAGTTTTTTGTAATAATCGCTTGAACTAAAAAAAAAAACTAAATCGATGAAATGATCGTAATACAGAGTATAAGACTCGTGATTCAGTTAATGTCTCATGAAAAATCACACGAATTGACTCAATCGTCAATTGAAAAAAAAAATACACTTTGAAAAAGCTATAAGAATAAATAACACATAAAATATATTAAAATAAATATAAGTCCTCCTTTTAAATTCTGGCTTTAGGCCACCGGCTCTCTTGAGCCGCCCTAGTTCTTAACCATTGTAATAATATTTTTTAGTTAAAAATAAAAAAATTATTTCCACAACTTGACTTACTATCAAGCTAGACTACACTCCTTTCAATAAAATATAGATATAAATATTGATTTGAAAAAAGGTGAAAAAGAGATTATATTTTTTATCACGTAGTTAATATGTCAAGTCAAATTTATGAGAATGTCATCTTTTATTATTTAAATTATTTATCTTTTAGTTAAAATTGAATCATAGCATTTCAAATATGTCACGATCTTCAAATTTTCCATATCTTTTTCTTAATTGACTTTCACCATTATCTTTTTCAATTTTCTTTCTATTTTGAGTTTTCTTTCAATTATGTCTTCTTAATTAATATGTCATCTCCATGATGTCACACACCCTTTTTTTGGGGCCCGCACGAATGAACGTACACGGGTCTTTATTATTAAAGGGGTTTTCCATTTGGAGTGACGGTTTTGAAAAAGGGTTATTTTATTTACAGAGTCGCCACTTGAAATTGAGTTTTGGTGTTCCAAGCCACCTTATGAATCCCTAATCAAAAGGAAATGACTCTTTTATTATTGGTCTGCGAAAACAGAAGACCGGGTAAGGAATTCTGTTGACCGGGGAGAAGGTGTTAGGCATTCCCCGAGTCCCGTGGTTCTAGCACGGTCGCTTTATCAACTTATACTTAGCTTAAATCATTTTTAGATATATTGCGTTACAAGCCTTGATTTGCTCGTACATTTATTGTTGATCTTTTATTGGTTTTAACTCGGATGCGTAACCGCATTCCGGATCTTTTAAGCGTCTCAAAATAAGATGCATAACTGCATTCTTACTCGAAACAAGATTAATTATTAAAACGAGTTTAGCCAAGGTGTGTAACCGCATCCTTGAGTTATTAAAAAAGGTCTCGAAATAAGATGTGTAACCACATTCTTAATCGAAACAAACGTCTTAAAACGTGCCTAAAGCTCGTCTAGCGTTAAAGGCAATTATTTGTCTCTAAAATCCGAGACGCTTTATTTTATCATTTCACTCTTTCAACAAAGGGTTTTGAAACATAGTCATGCAAAGACTTTAATTAACTAGAAACAATATTAAACACAATGAAAATCCAAGGAAAGAATAGACCTTCATTTTTAGCAAAAATAACGTCTTTATTGTATTGATTGAACCTTCTAAATAAGCAGCTACATCAACTCCGACCATCGGAACTTTGACGTGAAATGAAATCGTAGAGGAAACCTCGAACCGTGGACGACAACCTCAAACAACCCCTCAAACCAGAAAACTTAGAACTTGACCACAAATGGACTGTTTTGGATGAACTCGACTTTGACCTCTTCAAGGAAGCTATTTTGGAGTAAAGATGGTTCTGTGTGGTGGTATTCAGGGTGATTTTGGGCGGTGGCTGTTTGGACTGGTTTTCATGATGTTCCTTTTTTGAGTTATGCTTGGTGGTTTGATGGTGTTTTGGTTGACGACGTGGCGTCGGAGAAGAAAAAAAAACGAGGGAAATGACTTCTTAGTGTAGAGCTCACGTGGTTGTTGAAGGGTGTTTGTAGTGTGCGGCTGAGTCTATCTAAGTTTACAAGTGGTTTAATGGTGGGGATAAGGGTGACGATGAACAGGGGTTAGGGTGGTTTAACAGTGGGTGTTTTTGGTGGTTTATGTTGGGTCCATCCCATAATTTGAGGAAGGAAACATCTCCCTCATTTTAAGGAAGAAAACAAGGAAGAAAACATTTCCCTTGTTTTGAGGAAGAAAACATATTCCTTGTTTTAAGAAAGAAAACATCTTCCTTGTATTTGGCAAATTGTCAAGTGCTTGCTTAAGTCACAAATGACATCAATAGGTTCATTTCATCCCTATAAATAGGGAAGCCTTCTATCATTTGTAGCATAACCAAGAGCAAGAGAGAAAAACAGTAAGGAAAACACTTGAGTGAGATATAGGTATTAAGTTTAGGATTGGTTTTTTTGTAATAGTTGAGTGTGAAAGTTGCTCCTCCTATTGTAATTCTATTCCGGTTATGAATAGAAGACATTTCCAATCCTAACAAGTGGTATCAAGAGCTTGGTTAATCTTCCAGGCCAATCTTTAAAAAAAATTTGTCCCAAAATTGTGCTCAGAGTATACCATTAGAAAGATCTCGTTCCGAGGATTCCGAATATATATTTTTTGAAATTTTTCGACCACCGGAAGGCCTCCAAAAGTCCAGTCAAAGTTTCTCTGTCCACCATCGCCGCCACCGCTCCGCCACCTTCCGGCCACCAGCTCGCCGGAGAAGACGACCGGAGAAACCCGATCTGACCCAGTAACCCATCCAACCCGACCCGTTTTGTCCAGACCAACCCGTTTGACCAGAACCAGATCTGGTCAAAGTCCAATTGCCACATCATCCTTTTGTTGACTCTTTCAACCAGCCAGTGGTTAAACCGGCCCGGTTCGGTTTGAATTAGTGCAGCCCGGTTCACTCTGTTTTTTGTCCGGTTTTCAGATTAGTCAGACCGGTTCCCTAGGTTTTCGACCATTCCGGATTCAACCGTGAGTCCCGTTTTGCCTGACTCTGCTTCCATAGTCCAGTACAAGCAGATTAGGTGCACTTTATCATGGAGAAATCATCATCGGATACCATGATTCCGCTAACATCCTCAAATTATAACATGTGGAAATCCCGTATGGAGGACTTGTTAAATTTGAAGGATTTAGCCGAGCCGCTCGAAAATAAAGGTGCCAAACCCGACAAGAAGACAGACGAAGAATGGGCAAGAATGAATAGGAAAACGGTCGCACAAATTCGACAGTGGATTGACCATAGTGTATTCCATCATGTCGCGTAGGAAACGAGTGCTTACAAACTTTGGGAAAAGCTTGGGAGCAGTACAAGCAAAAACGGCTCGAAATAAAACATTGTTGATGAGGCGATTGGTAAATCACAAGCTACGTAGCGGTACCTCTGTCACAGAACACACAAGTCAGTTCCAAGATCTCGTGAACCAGCTAAGTGCAGCCGAATGGGTTCTCAAAGATGAAGAGCAAACAATATTGCTCCTAAGTTCTCTACCTGATAGCTGGGAGACTCTTGTCGTCACTCTCAGTAATTCCGCCCCCAATGGTAAGGTGACCATACAGATGGTCACGGACGCCTTAATAAACGAGGAATCTCGAAGAAAAGAAGCCGGGGTAGATCAATCATATGCCCTTGTTTCTGAAAATAGTGCACGTAACGGAGGTAGAAGCAGAGGTAGAGGAAGAGGCCGAGGCAAAGGTAGAGGTCGAGGTCAAAGTAGAGGAAGATCTCAAGTTTGAGGGAGATCACGAGAGCGGGGAAAGTCCGTCGATACCAACACTTGGTTCGAGGGCTATTGTAACTATTGTGGTAACTATGGCCACAAAAAGGTGGAGTGTCGAAAGCTTAAACGGGAGCAGCCTCAAACTAACCAGAGTTCGAGCAAGGAAGATGGTGAGACCATGGTCACCGTGTCACCAGACATTGCACTTGTTACATGCGGAGAGGAAGCATGCCTACACGTGGGCACAAATGATATTGAGTGGGTGATTGATACTAATGCATCATTTCATGCCACTTCACACCGGGATTTTTTCAGTACTTATAAATCTGGAGACTACGGGGTTTTGAAGATGGGCAACACCAGTTTCTCGAGCATTTTTAGCATTGGTGATGTGCACTTAAAAACCAGCAATGGAAGCTCACTTTTGTTAAAAGAGGTTCGGCATGTTCCGGATCTGAGATTGGATCAGATCTCAGGAGTAGCTCTGGATCAACAGGGGTATGGAAATCTGTTCAAGGATGGTACGTGGAAGCTGTCCAAAGGCTTTATGGTGATTGCTAGAGGACATATTTGTGGTACTCTTTACAAAACCTATGTAAAGTTGTATCGACCGAGTCTCAATGCAGTTGAAGAAGAGACATCGCCAAACTTGTTGCATAGACGATTGGGCCACATGAGTTTGAAGGGATTGACGACTCTTGCAAAGAAAGAAGCCATCTCAATAGATAAAGACGTAACTTTGGATCCCTGTGATCACTGTTTATTCGGGAAACAACATACTTCGTGACATTCATCGACGACGCATCACGGAAGGTTTGGGCTTATTGTCTCAAATCTAAGGATCAAATATTTGATCGTTTCAAGACATTCTATGCTATGGTAGAAAGGGAGACTGGAAAGAAGCTGAAATGCCTCCGATCCGACAATGGAGGCGAGTACAATTCCCGGGAGTTTTTGGCATATTGTGCTGAACATGGGATCAGACATGAGAAAACAGTGCCATGAACACCACAACATAACGGTGTAGCTGAAAGAATGAACCGCACTATTGTTGAGAAAGTCCGATGCATGCTCAGTATGGCTAAACTGCCAAAGCCATTCTGGGGCGAAGCTGTTCTGACAGCTTGTTATCTTATAAACAGGTCACCTTCAGTCCCATTGAACTTTGAAGTTCCAGAAAAGATATGGTCTGGGAAAGATATTTCATATTCTCACTTGAAAGTGTTCGAGTGCAAGGCATTTGTGCATGTATCCAAGGAGTTGAGGCAGAAGCTTGATCTCAGATCAACTCCGTGTATCTTTATCGGCTATGAAGATCAAGAGTTCGGATACAGGCTGTGGGATCCCGAAATGAAGAAAGTGATTCGAAGTAGAGATGTCGTGTTCTATGAAAACCAGTTTCATGAGTGTGCTCCAACAGTCAACAAGCAACGAAGTTATCATGCTCCAGATGATGTCCCTGAATCACCACTCATTCCTCTCAACAACGAGGAACTTCATGATAATGTCCATGATGAACAAGAAAACATTGATCCGGCAGATGTTGATGATGATCAAAACGAAGAAATTCTTGAGCAGGGGGAGCCTTCACCCCAAGACGCAGCTGGAAATAATCAAGTTCGACGTTCTGCACGAGGGTTAATCCCTCAAAGGTCATACTCGCCAACATAATGGATCCTTCTTACCAGCGAGGGGGAGCCAGAGAGCTTTCAAGAAGCTTAATCTCATCGTGAAAAATCCAATTGGCGACAGGCCATGGAGGAAGAAATGAATTCTTTACAAAAGAATCAAACATATGAGTTGGTGAAACTTCCTCCGGGAAAGAAGGCCTTGAAGAACAAATGGGTATTTTAGCTCAAGAAAGATGTTAGTGAAAATATCGTGAAGTACAAGGCAAGGCTCATAGTCAAAGGTTTCCAACAGAAGGAAGGAATCGACTTTGATGAGATTTTTTCGCCGGTTGTGAAGATGATGTCTATCCGAGTGGTTCTCGGATTGGTGGCAAGTATGGATCTTCAACTTGAGCAGATGGACGTGAAAACAACTTTTCTGCATGGTGATTTGGAGGAAGAAATATACATGGAGCAGCCCGATGGTTTCCGAATCCCAAAGAAAGAGCATCTCGTTTGCAAGTTAAGGAAGAGTCTCTACGGTCTCAAACAAGCCCCAAGGCAATGGCACAAAAAGTTCGACTCATTCATGCTGAAACATCAATACAAAAGAACAACTGCAGATCATTGTGTGTACTTGAATAAGTTCCCCGATGGAAAATTTATCATCCTTCTGCTCTATGTGGATGATATGATGATAGTAGGCCAGGATGCAACTATGATCAACAACTTGAAGAAAGATTTGTCTAAGTTCTTTGATATGAAAGACTTAGGCCCTGCACAACATATCTTGGGCATGAAAATCATTCGTGATCGAAAGGCAAAAAAGTTGTTCTTGTCACAAGAGGAATACGTTGAATGTGTGATCAAAAGGTTCAACATGAAAAATACCAAGCCTGTTGGTACTCCACTAGCAAATCACTTCAAGTTGAGCAAGGAAAGTTGTCCTTCTTCCGAAGAAGAAAAGAAGAAGATGAAAGCAGTGCCCTACTCTTCAGCAGTTGGAAGTTTGATGTATGCAATGGTGTGCACAAGGCCAGACATTGCTCATGCTGTCGGTGTTGTGAGCAGATACTTATCAAATCCAGGAAGAATACATTGGGAAGCTGTCAAGTGGATACTACGGTAACTGAGGGTACATCCAGACTATGTTTATTTTATGGGGGAGCTAAGCCGATTTTGGAAGGTTACACTGATGCTGACATGGCAGGAGATTATGATAGCAGGAAATCAACTTCGAGTTATATATTCACATTTGCAGGGGGAGCTGTGTCATGGAAATCCAAGTTACAAAAGTGTGTAGCACTATCAACCACAGAAGCTGAATACATTGCCGCAATTGAAGCTGGGAAGGAGCTTATGTGGCTGAAACGTTTCCTTCAAGAACTGGGTTTCCGACAAGAAGAATACACAGTTCATTGTGATAGTCAAAGCGCTATGGATCTTAGCAAAAACTCGAGGTACCACTCACGCACAAAACATATTGACGTTCGATATCACTGGCTCAGAGAAGCAGTCGAGCAACATGAACTGAAGCTCTCCAAGATCAACACAAACGACAATCCTACAGACATGCTGACCAAGGTGGTACCGAGAGACAAGTTCGAATTGTGCAAAGAACTTGTCGGCATACACTCAAACTAAAAGCCAGTGTACCCTCCTTCAGGTGTATGGGACTGGAGGGGGAGATTTGTTGGGTCCATCCCATAATTTGAGGAAGGAAACATCTTCCTCATTTTAAGGAAGAAAACAAGGAAGAAAACATTTCTCTTGTTTTGAGGAAGAAAACATATTCCTTGTTTTAAGGAAAAAAAACATCTTCCTTGTATTTGGAAAATTGTCAAGTGCTTGCTTGAGTCACAAATGACATCAATAGGTTCATTTCATCGCTATAAATAGGGAAGCCTTCTATCATTTGTAGCATAACCAAGAGCAAAAGAGAAAAACAGTAAGGAAAACACTTGAGTGAGATATAGGTATTAAGTTTAGGATTGGTTTTTGTAATAGTTGAGTGTGAGAGTTGCTCCTCCTATTGTAATTCTGTTCCTGTTATGAATAGAAGACTTTTCTAATCCTAACAGTTTAATGGGTTTAGGAGAAGATGATAGTTTACTGTAAAAAGAATAAAAAAACGAAGAAGATCAAGATTGTGATGGCTCCTTTTTTTTTTATTCAATCCCCCCCCCCCCCCCCCCCCCCCTTTCTCTCTCTCTATATTATCATTCCCTATATATGGATGTTGTGTATTCCTTAGGTATTAGTAGCTTGAAAAAAAAAAAGAAATCCGAGGGAAGAAAAAAATGGATTGTATGCTGATGTCCCCAAAACGTGAAAGTGCCGGTGTCCTTGTGTGTGTGCCCCTTTTCCTTTGTTTTTTTGGCGGGTCCCACGCCCAACAATAATACCCCCTGTCACGTTTTCCTCCCCATTTTTGTGATAAAATTTGTTATAACTTTTTTCATTTTGTGGTGAGGTGGTATATTTTTGTGGAAGAGTGGAGTGGTGAGCAAGAATTATTCTAGGTGAGGTGTCAAAATGGGAGTGGTATCATGTGTGAGTTGGTTAGGGAAAAAGACAAAAGTAATGAGATATTTCTTGAATTATCTAAAAGAAAACTTAAACTAAAATAAAATATTCTAACTAATTTAATGAAATAAAATATCACCCAAAATATTGAAACGAAATCAAAATGACAAGAAAATAATTCTCCCAACTAAATAACACTATTACAGTAGCTTAAAACTATTTATAAAACTCAAAAGTTGTGAGAACTTTAGAAACTAAGAAAACATATTTTTTGGGAAATTTTCTTTCTTTTGTTGCAAATTAAAACATAACTTATATTCTAAAAATAGCAAATATTTTTTGTTCTTTTTGATTTTCGCAAATAAGCCTATTAAATAAAAATAGAATACAATCGACACGTCAAAAATTAAAATTAAAAGAAATATTTAAACACTATAAAGTGAAACACCCGGGGAGGGTCAAAATTACGTGTCTACACATGATTCTAGCGAATATAGAAGAAAAGTTAATGAGTGAATCTATATTTAGTATAGATATATTATAGGAATATTTTCTAGATTATATGATTTTTTTATAATTTAGGATAAAATAATTAAGTTCAACATAAAAAGGTTATTATAATGTAGATTCTATAAAAAATTCAATTAATTAAGAAAAAGGCAAAAAAATGTTAGTATATGTTAATATGCATCTTTGGAAGAGAAAAGAACGCTTAAAGCAAGAACAATTAAATTTCAATGGCTTTTCAGTATTTTTTTTGCATGCTTTAATTTGAAAGAACATATACAAAAGTATCTTGTAATATCAAAAGTTTTAATTATATATGATATGATATGATGATGATGATATTATATATCATAATATTTTAAATAACTCTTAAAATATTCTAAACGTTTTCATCATTTTATCTTTTCTAGTTAGTTGGCTTGTGGGTTCATCATAAACATTATCATATTAGTTCAATGTCTATTAAGTGACTATATAACATTATTGACATAATCTTTAAAGAGAACAAGTATCACGATGGAGCAAAAAAATTTGAATGCAATAAGTGTGGCATGCCATTTGATACGCTAGCCTAACTTAATCTGAATTATCCTATAATCGATTAGTTGATATTCGTAATGTATTATCTACTGGTCCAATTACCGAACTCATGTCGTCTTTCTACTAATTCGACTTATCAAGATTTGCGCCACATAAATTGTTTTAAAGAAATAAAATTAAGATCTGAATTTTAGAAGGAAATATAATTTTATGAGATGATTAATAATTCCGAGAAATATTCGAATCGCTTCCATTTTATCGAAGGTTTACAAATAGACGCTTAGGTAGTGATTCTGTGATATTAATTGTATTTTTGAATAAAACGTTATTACTTGACACTGACCTATCATATAAGCTAAATTGGTTAGTAAAGTATGAAAGCAATCAATGCTTAACCAAATTAAATTAGAGTAAGATAGCATTGAATGTTTTTCCTCTTTTGCAATATTTGATTTCTCACAAAATACAACGCAAGAAAAAACAATCTTTCATTTTGACAGACAAGTCTTAGGTTTTCTCGGGTTCTTACAACTTTTGACTGCCTCAACGTGACACAACTGAAGCAAAACAAGAACACACAAAAAATGGTAAAAAAAATTCTTCTCATTTTTTTTAAAATTTCTTGGGGGTTTTTGTTTGATTTTCTTCTCCCATTTGTTGTAATTTCCTTTTACATCTCAATTCCAAATTAGTCGAATTCAGTTATATGAACCTTTCGTATCATCCAAAGGGGTTTCATCATGATCTGATCGTTGACTGTCAAACTACCACGATCATTCTATTTGTTTGGATTTTTAAAGTACTAAAATTTGTGTCTAATAGGAGCTTTAGACAAAAGTTTTTTGTTCCTTCTAATTCTTGCGGAAGTCCCAAAAAGGTAGGGATATCCGATACTTATACGGATGAAAGTGATAGATATCCGACAAAATAATTGAGTCGTGTGCAAGTTGGTCAGAAAAAAATCTATAAGAACCGTGGACTTTTACTTTTCTGAAAAAAAATCTATTCCCGTTGTTTGTACAATTCAATTATGATTACTTTTGCCACTACCTCAATTACTTTGCTTGTTCTTGTTAAATGTTAAATCTTTTTTACTTATTTAACCTATCCCTTAAAAAAAATTCAAAATCGGAGCTTTTGGGAACCCGACATCGTAAGTTGACCACATTTCTTTTTGTCATAGATGCATTTATGTTTCTATACAACATAGTGGAGGTGAAATTGTTTTTTTTGAAAAACACTAGAAAGGTAAAACATTACTTGGGAAACCTACTGAAATGTACCCTTTGACAATCTAGTTTACCAAACATGGCCGTGGTATACACTGCCTATACACTTTGGTTGTATAGGTAGTATATATGCATGTATATGTATGTATATTATATGTATAGGCATGTATATTATATGTATAGTATTATATGTATATGAATGTATAGTGTATATATATATATATTTAGTGATTGGTGATAATGATATATTTAGTGATTGGTGATAATGATATTTTCCCATCACGATTATAACATAACAATAACGACTTGTCCCGTAGAATTGATCAAATTGCGCCAAGCTCACGCGAACACCACGAGTACATAAATGATAATATGACTTGTCTTTTTTTTCTTCTTCAAAATTTGGCAGACTACATCAAAAAGAGTTGCAGAGAGGAAAGTGGCTAAGTTTGAGAAGAACATAACAAGGAGAGGATTGAATCCTCTAACAGGGAAGAACAAAATGGAACCAGCACACATTGTTCTTGCACTCTTTGCTGTTTTGGTCATTGGATCTTGTAAGCTTCTGTAATCTTTAATATTAAAAGTCATCTCTAGTTAAATTTCTTCACTCAGCTTTGTACGTTTCTATCGAATGCTTTTTTTTCTTGTTAGGTTGTCAACCAAATTTTAGAAACTCAAAAGTTGTATATACATAGATTCAGACATTTCTATAACAACTATCCTCTATATTAACATTTCATTATAACAACCAAGTTTCTTTTAAAACTGATTTTTCATATTATGTTATCTTACTGTATATGTTCAACCCACTATTGCAGCTAAAAATATATTTATACAAACGACATCGTTATAGAGAGTTTTGACTTAATATAAATAGTTAATGTGAAATATCCTATGTTGCTCGGACTCTTAAAAAATATCGATGGGTGCGTGTCGGACACTCCAAAAGTAGTGCATTTTTGGAGATTCCGACACGGGTGCGGCAACTTAGGAAATATCACTATATCTTCTATGACATTTGAGTTTGAACAATAGTACAAGTACATAGTACATACATTTTCATTTATGCATGTATCCAGGGCCGAAGCTAAAGGAGGCAAGAGGATTAATCGGATCTCCTTCGTTGAAAAATCGTACTATGTAGATAGAGCAAAAACAAAAAATTTTAGTTATATATGAATTGTTGAATCCCCTTGATATAAGAAAAGATTTTAGTGAGTGGTAAAAACCCGTTCAAAAATCCCCTTGTATATACATAGATTCAGACATTTCAATAACAACTATCCTATATATCGACATTTCAATATAACAACCAAGTTTCTTTAGAAACTGATTTTTCATGTTACGTTATATTATATGTTCTCTATTACACCAACTCGCTATAGCAGCCAACCAAAAATATATTCATACAAACGACGTCGTTGTAGAGAGTTTGGACTTAATATATATAGTTGGTGTAGGATATCACTATACCTTCTATGACATTTGAGTTTGAACTTTAGTACAGGTGCATAGTACATACATTTCCATTATGCATGTATCCAGGGCGGGAGCTAAAAGAGGCAAGGGGATTAATTGAATTTGCTTTGCTGAAAAATCGTACTATGTAGATAGAGCAAAAACAACATTTTTTTAGTTATATATGAATTGTTGAATCCCCTTGATATAAGAAAAGATTTTACGGAGTGGTAAAAACCCGTTCAAAAATCCCCATGTATATACATAGATTTAGACATTTCAGTATAATAAATCCTATATATTGACATTTCACTATAATAACCAAGTTTCTTTTGAAACTGTTTTTTCATGTTACGTTATATTATATGTTCTCTATTACATCAACTCGCTATAGCAGCCAACCAAAAATATATCCATACAAACGACGTCGTTGTAGAGAGTTTTGACTAAGTATATATATAGTTGGTGTAGGATATCACTATACCTTCTATGACATTTGAGTTTGAACTTAAGTACAAGTACATACATTTTCATTTATGGATATATCCAGGGCCAGAGCTAAAGGAGGCAAGGGGGTTAATTGAATCTCATTCGCTGAAAAATCGTACGATGCAAATAGAGCAAAAACAAGATAGTTCTTATTGAATGCCTTTGATATAAGAAAAGATTTTAGTGAGTGGTAAAAAACCGTTTAAAATTTTATTTAGGTCGTAGGTTCAAATATTAGGTATGACGTATGCTACTTAAGTATGTTCTTGAATCTTGTATGAATTTCTAGCTCCGTCGTCATTATAGTTCTCAAAGAATTTGCATGAACCTTTCACTTCCCATTAAATTTATCATTTCGATAAGTGTAAAAAGTGATCTTTTCTTTTTGGTACAGTATGAATTCTCCTAGTTTCTCAAATTGATAAATCCTTTGAATCTTTCCTTTTGGATGTGCAGTTGTTTTCCAGGTTGTGAAGATGGCAATTAATGGTGGGGTGCAATGAAGGTGGAAGCTTTTAATTTCTCCAGAAAAATGAAACTTTAAGTGCAGAAGCTTATCTTTTTAGAATTAATGGTTAAAGCTACATTTTCAAACAAACTATAAATAAGTTTGTGATAACATTCTCTCTTGCTTGGTTGTACTACCTTGTTATGTTAATTTCTTTTCCTTCTCTCTAATCTTTCTTAAGGGCCTATTTGGAAAGCCACCGGCTAATTGGAATTGGGCGTAATTGGATGTAATTATGCAGTTTGACTTATTTGTTTGACCAAATAATTATACACTTAGGTGGGAATTGAGTGTAATTGAGAGGGTGTAACTACACTCTCCAATTCTCAAGGGGGGGCCGAGAATTAGGTGTAATTACACCCTGTAATTACAGGGTTACTTCTTAGTTTCTTTCTTTTTTGTTTTATTTTAATTTCTTTTTTATTATTTTAAATTCTTCTTTATTTTTACTTTTTTATTATTTTTATTTTTTAAAATATATTTTTCTTTTATATTACATATCTTTCATTTTCTTTCTTCTCATTCCCAACTTTTACTTCTTGTGGTTCCATGTAATTGCTCGTATTTTTTTTATTTCTTTATTCATGTTGCATAACCATGTTATTATTCTAATTTTTGAAACTACACCTCTTAATATTAGAAAGAATGAGTCATTAACAAAATTGACAGATAATGAGTGACGTTATTAGAGTAGAATTTTGTTGTGTTTGAGATTATAAACTTATATTTTCCCTTTCTTTTGAATTATATTTACTTAAGTTACGTTGGAACTTACTTATGTAATGTTGGAATTTGATATAAGAGTATTATGTTAAACTTTTTCTTATGGATTTTAAATTTAGATTATATTTTGATTTTAATTTATTTCCTTTAGTATTATTGACTTGTTATTTCACATTACATGATGTTTATTTTTCACTTACAGTTGTTAACTTTCTTTTTGTCAAACATTTGAATAATGGTATGGCATTATATTTATGATTTTTTTCGTCAAACATCCATTCCATGATGTCTCACAAAAAAAAAGGTCTGCTTTTAAGTTTCATAATTAATTAGAATTAAAATATTATTAATTTGAAAAATACATATCAAGTAATTTTTTTAACAATATTAGTCACAAATATATGATTATTAATTAATGTATTTTCAAGAAACATGTGTTATTCAATAACTAATTTAATATCATTTATAAAGGCACATATTTTTAAATATTAATTTTAAATTTTATTTTTAAATTAAACTAACTGTGTAATTACACTTGTGCAACGCTTGTAATTACAGTGTAATTATATTTTGACAAACAAACAGGTCGTTGTAATTACAATACTGTGTAATTACTAGGCTGTGTAATTACTACCCTAGTAATAACACCAATTCCAATTACCAGGTGGCTTTCCAAACAGACCCTAAGTTTTCTATTTCCTTGTGATCAGTGGCGGATCCAAGATTCACTAAGAGGGTTCAAAAAATAAAGATGTAGTGTCTAAGATTTGAACTTAGAACCGCAAGCTAAATTTTGACCCCCTTATCCACTAAGCCAACCTCCAGTCTTGTGTTTAGGGAATTCAAAATTTATATATATACATTAAAAAAAAAAAAACTTATATATGCAGTATAATTTTTTGCCGAGGGGGTTCAGGTGAACACGCTCAACCCCCTTCTGGATCCGCCCCTGCTTGTGATTTCTGATTAAGTACATTGAATCTTCAATTACTGATATGTGCACTTTTGATTCCCTTTGATCGTAAATCACTAAACCTATATAAATTTTACGAATTCTTAAGTGTCAAACCATTCAGTTATCGATTCATTATGTTCAATTTGTACTGCTCCTCCATATTTGAGGGTAATATAGTTCTAAAAATAAGCTAAATATCATATATTTCTTATATAAAGGGATCAAAAATGCACATTTTAGTTAATTGAAGGTCACATGTGCTCAGTCAAATAATACAAGGACCAAACCCAAAATTCATTAATAACTTAAGGGCCAACGGTGCAAACAATAATTATGAAAAACAAAAGCCCACCCAAAGATATTTAACCATTTGAATTTGACAATCACAAATAATTTAAAAAGCGCGCGCACATACATATATAGAATACAGTCACATATCAAGTTTAAAATGTTAAGAAAAGATACTGATTACCATGGAAAATTTTGAAAGAGAAGTCATGTATCCATGGTAGATAGAAAAGGAAAAAACAAAAGGCTGAATTCAAAAGCAAAGGCAAATGCAGTTATCTCTAGGGCAGGGCATAAATATCGAAAATCGAAGAACCGAATTGAACTTCAAGAAACCGAAACCGAAAGAACCGAACCGAACTAGTTTGGTTTGGTATTTGGTATTCACCTTAAAAAAACCGAAACCAAAACCGAACCGAAATTTAAACTCAAATTTATACATTACTCAAAAAAATTAAAACAGTCCAGACACATTAAGTTTAAGCCCAAAAAAAAACACAATTGTAATAAACTCTTTTTTGCCTTTATATCCCTAATTTTCCACTTCAGTTGGGAAAATCAAATATCCTTAACAAATAAAGGTGACTAGGATGTGTCTTTAGGATTAATGTATGTCCTTTATGTGTTTTCTTAATTATTCTTACTATATGTATATAACACCTAGTAATCCTATATTATGGTTATGGTTTTCTGTTCTTGTGTATCCTGTTTGTTTGATTTTAATTTTAATTTGTTAGTTTTATGTTTTGTTACTTTTGAGAATATGAATTAGTGTAAATAGAATCGCTTCTAATATCATATCAAAAAAATCAAATTGAAAATATCGAAACCGAACCGAACTAAACTTCAAAAAACCAAAACCGAAAGAACCGAACCGAACTAGTTTGGTTCGGTGTTCGGTGTCCACCTTCAAAAAACCAAAACCGAAATAGCCAAACCGAACCAAAGAACCGAATGCTCACCCCTAGTTATCTCCTAGATTAGTGGCCATCAAATCTCTATCGAAAAAATCCTCTCTACTTCCTAAGGTAGGGGTAAAGTCTGCATACACTCTACCTTTGCAGACCTCACTTTGTGGGATTTAACTGGGTATGTTATTGTCGTTTGTAGTTATTTACACAAAGAAGCAATAGTTTTAGAGAAAAAATTTGCATGGTCCAAACAACTGCTTTCCAGTTTTTTGAAACCATAGATCATCTGGAGACAACGTGATCTAATAATAGTTAGAATATTTGAAAATACGACGGTCCATATCATCGAATAAATCTTTCCCAATTTAGGAGTACTTGTGTGATATCACTGATATGGCTATATTCTTAACCAGATTTAGTGAAATAGTCTTAAAAATGCATCCTTAGCTTGGTCTTTCTAGCCATTGTAGAAGGACCGCGTAAAACAAAAGTGCATCACATGATCTCATCATCTTATTATCAAATCATGCAGTTCATTGCAAGAGTTTGAAAAACATAACCATGACTAATCGGGTTCGATGGACTATTGGAAATAGGCCAGCATATCTTATAAGATACCAACAAAATATATGCTGAACAGGTACTTGGTCTATGACTAAGAGTGCAGAGCTGGCAGCTCAAGCAGATTGATTTACTGAAATATGTCGAGGAGAGAAGGGGACGGAAATTGACACGATGCATTCACCAAGAATCTTCAGGATTGAGGACAACTCAGTAGAACTTGCTGTGAACCTGCTTTTCGTATGTGCATTTTCTTTCATCAGATCTGCGAGCTACACGAGTTGCTTTGTTGCCTGTGTTGGAACATTGGCGGCAATCTGAGCTTTTAGACAACTTCCTTGCACAAGAATTGTAGCTGGCCTCATGATGCATGTGCATATTGTTTTTTACCAAATCTTTAGCATCAGGAGAATTGAAGTCCTCAAATTCCTAAAAGGTAACATGTTAGTTATTGAAACACGAGTCACCTTCTTTATATGAGCATAACACTATGTATCAAGAACATAGCTCAAAGCAATAGAAAAATTCAGGCTATCACTGATAACTTCCGAACTTTACAAATCTAATCCCTGAGCTTCAGAGAAAGCATCAAGTTCTTGCAAGCACATTTCATTCTCAATCCGCAAAGTATCTTGAAAATGGTTTTGCAGGTATTTCACGGGTCATGAGACACTCACCTTGGACTTTGTCTTGGCATAATAAGGTGTTAAGCAGGGGTTTACATCCTTGAGAAACATGTCATCTGGACTGCCGGGAATTGTATGATCCTCAGAGCTGAATTCCTAATAGAAACAAGAAAACAAATTACTCCCCAGAAGCGAATGCCTAACATGCACATTCATGTCAGATTTCTTTTGGAAGGATGATAACTTTGAGCAGAATAATTACATAAAAGGATATTATCTAAGCTATATCGGTAATTTTTTCACAACAAACTTCGTGTTGCATTTCAAAATTTTTGCACATTATTTAGATGTATATACCAGAGAATTAGCTGCTTCTTCTTGATCATATCCTGGAGGGCTATCAAGAGAATCATAGCTCCCTCTTAGAGCATATTTGTCTGCTTTGACCTGTGAAAATTATATTGTCAGACACTTCCTATAACAATCTAATGCTGGTCTTATGATAAAACCGAAGATATTTGCATTAATACATCCAAAGCATATGGAGACCAAACCAACGGACTTTTCAAAATCCCGGTAGCAACTGAATAGTTTAGCCTATCAGAAGGTAAATTACACGTTAAACCATATTTCTTCATGACATGAGAAACCAAAGAGCCAGCATCGGACTCCTTGTCTTTGTTTCACCTTACAAAGTGGACAAGCAAAAAACCTTCTTAAACAATATTTATTTCCATAGGCTATTTGGGTAATGAAATGATGCAAGATCCCAACATATAGCTTCCAAATAACCATTCATAAGAAAAGTAAGTGATAGTTTGAATTCAACAGGCAAAAGGGAAAATATTGAAAAAGTATATAACTGTCAAACCTCTCTTCTGGATATTTTTTTGGCTGCTATAGCAAGATGTTGTAATAGGGAACATATAATATAACATAATGTAAGGGTCAGTTCCAAATTAAACTAGGCTATTACAGTTAAATGTTGTTGTAAAGGATGACTATTATAGAGAGGTCTGACTGTATCAACTAGATCCATATAGTATTCTCCCATATTTTCATCTTGAGGAGCGAGCAGCAACCAAGAACGACACTGACTTTTTCATGTCATGGAGCCTTTTGTGGTTCATCAGTGAGGTAGAAAATCATATTCTTTTCTGTAATATCCTTATAGGACATCTTTAAGGTTCATGGAGCGTTCAACCAAGGAGATACTCTTTGGCAATAATGACTTATATTGTTACCTCAGCGAGATCTTCAGCTAGGCATTGGAGTTTCCCTGTAAGAGAAGTGACCTGCCTTTGAAGATTTGGTATAATCTGCTTTGCCTGTTTGAGTTCTGAACCCTGCTTTTCCAAAAGATCCTGAACTTGATAATTCATAACATCGGGGAACAGTATCGAACTTTTCAGTGACTTTATCTCTTCCCTTTGCTTTAAGCACAGATCCTTGAGCTTCTCAACCTGTCAGTATTATGAGCAAATCAGAAAATGAAGCAAAGAGATAACATATAAGCTCAAACTTCAATTCCTTCATGTAACCTCGGACGATTAACTTGATTCACGTTGAAAAATTGCAGGGAGGACAAAACGTATACAACTTTGGATTAGTCGCTTTTCTAGTCAAAGTCCAACACCAACCTCATAACATTGGAAATTCACAAAAAGAAGAAAATAACCACCATAAAAATTTAATCCACATTAAAGACTTGTATCAACCAAATCCACAACATACAAACACATTAGGTCAGAAATCAAGCATAAGTCCAACTCATTGAGACTCAACCACTATGCCATCAAAAATAATAACATCATCCCACATTTTGCAACCACATAATGCACCATCTTGACCAAGATAATTACATCATTCTTTTAGATTACAACAAATGCCATCTTGATCAGGAAATTTTTACGCAAATTTACACTATTCTTGAAAATTCACATATCAAAAGATAAACTCTTCGGCCGAAAATAGACAAAAAATTTACACCTTGACATAAACAACAACAACAACATACCCAGTATAATCCCACAAGTGGGGTCTGGGGAGGGTGGTGTGAACGCAGACCTTACCCCTACCTTGTGAAGGTAGAGGGGTACACCTTGGCATAAAATGTACCAAATAATTAAAAAGCCACAACTTTTGAACAAATTAAAGAAGAAGTTGTTGGTCAAACATTCCATTCAAAGTTAAGATGCATGGAGAAAGCTTCTCTTATGAAAATTTATGCTCCAGTAAAGAAAAAGGGTTAAAATTTCAAAACTATGTTAGAATGCAAGATTAAACTATATGATATACAAATATAGCACCTTTCTAATTTTTTTTTTTTTTTTGTTCAAGCATCAACTAAAGTAGTGTACGCGTATGTTCAAGTAGAAGCCAGGAATAACTCCAACTAAATCATAAACAACCAATGTGCCATCAAAAGTAAAATCATCCCACATTTTGCAACAATAAAAATGACATCTTGAACAAAATAATTGCAGCAGTTTTTAAGATTATAAACCTTCAATACCAAAGACCTCGATTACCACTTACACCTTCGCTGTTTTTTAAAAATCCACATACCAAAAACTAAAATCTTTGAACTGAAAAGCCAAAAAAATTGCAATCTTGCCCAAAAGTTTGCCCAAATAATTCAAAATGGCACAGATTTTAACCAAATCCCAAGCTGTTGATCGAACTATTTAAATCAAAGTTAGCCTCCAAACATTAAGCTGCACATTAAAAAAGCTACCCTTACAAAATTTTATGCTACAATAGCAAAGTTAGATCGAAAAGCAACAACAACAACAACAACAACAGCCCAGTGAAATCCCACATCTTGGGGTCTGGGGAGGGTATAATGTACGCAGACCTTACTCCTATCAAGGTAGGATGGCTGTTTCCGAGAGACCCTCGGCTCAATAGAAGCATAAAAAGGGGGTCAGATAAGGTTAAAAGATTTAAAACGATCATTAAAACTATATGATATACAAATAGAGTACCTCTCGGTTTTTCTCCTCAAGTATCAACTAAAGTAACATACGCATATATTGAATTAGAAACCAGGAATAACTCCAACTAATTCGTAAACAACCAATGTACCATCAAAAGTAAAATCATCTCACATTTTGCAACAATAAAAATGCCTATCTTGAACAAGATAATCACAGTATTTTTAAGATTATAAACCTCCTACACCAAAGACATCGATTACCACTTTCACTAAAATAACATTTCTTAAAAATGCAGTTATAATGCCAATTTACACCTCCAATGTTCTTTTAAAAATCCACATGCCAAAAACTAAAATGCCTTAAAGCTTGCATCTTGCCCTAAATTTTACCCAAATAATTCAAAAAGACACAGCTTTTAAGCAAATCCCAAGCTGTTCATCAAACAGTTTAAATCAAAGTTAGCCTCAAAAACTAAGATCCAAAAGCAACACTAAAACTATACATAATATACAAATTTATAGTACCTCTCGGTTTTTCTCCTCGAGCATCAACTTAAGCTCAATAATCTGATCTTCTTGCTCCTTATTCATACTTAACAGCTCCCTTTCACTTCTAAGTACCATTCCTAATGTCCTCGTATTCGCTTTAACCTCGGTTAACGCCTTTTTCGCGCTTCCTTCTTCTTTTTTCACACTACCAGAAGAACCTTTAAACAACTTCTTATGTAAAGAACTCAATCCACTACCCCTTTTCGCCGTTTTCTTTAAATCTTCAGCTATAAAATCCACTGGAATAACCAATTTCAAATCACCTTTTTTCTGTTTTGTCATTAATTTAGAAGAGTTGGATTTGTGTTCAACAAATTTCTTGACCATTGAGCTGAAATTGGATTGATGGGTAGTTTGAGTAACACCATTTGAACCATTCTTGATTTTGATTAGAGCACTGTTGTTGGTTTTTGGTGTTAAGTCTGTAGATGAAGAAGGGTCAGATTTAGTTGAAGATCTTGAAGAATCAAATGATGTTTTAGCATAGCGAGATGATGGTTTCATTGAAGACATTGTTGGTGTAAATTTTGGTTTTGGAGAGATTAATGTTTGAATTTTAGGACAGACAGAGTATTTTCTTGGTTTGTGTCACTGTGTG
The DNA here is from genome assembly GCF_019175385.1 of Lycium barbarum. Lineage (NCBI taxonomy): Eukaryota > Viridiplantae > Streptophyta > Magnoliopsida > Solanales > Solanaceae > Lycium > Lycium barbarum. The sequence continues at coordinate 662,797 of NC_083346.1, read as the reverse complement.
TGTGTGTAAGAAGACAGTTTGGCGCTGTCTGAATTCAAATTTTGGGGAGCGTTTACACTTGGGAGATTTTTGAAAATTAATTATGACATGATGCTTAATAATTGTACAATATTTTTTCTTTGGGATAATACACATGACCCCCTAAACGTTTGCTACATTTTCGTCTTACACCTCCAACTTTATGAGGGGTTTCAACTACCCCGTCGTTGTTCAAAATGTATATTTGACCGCCCACCCCTCCACCCCGCAACCTTACAATCAAAAGCTTCTATGAGACTGGGCTAGCGGGAAACACGCTTCACTCATAGAGTAACATGTGATAAAGGAAAAAAGGAGAAGAAATTCCAACCCCCGATCTAGAGCCTCTTTGGATGGGCTTAAAATAAGCAACTTATAAGTTCGAAATAACTTAAAAGCTAAAAAATATAAGTTGGATAGGCTAACTTTTTTTTTTTTTTGGCTTATAAGTTGCTTTCAGCTTATAAGCTGTTTTAGATAAGCTAAGTTAAACGGACCAAATTATTTTTTTAGATTTATTTTATGCACAAAATGACTTTAAGCTGGCCAGTCAAACACTCAAAAAAACTAAAAACAACTTATAAGTCAATCCAAACGGGCTCCTAGTCGTCTTCTTCTTCTCTGTCCCTTCGAGATTTGCTCATCTTTCCGAAACCTTGGCCCCATCATCATAATCATCTCCAAACTCCCCTACCCTCTTCCAAAACCATTTGCGACGTGTTGGATAACATAAATGCTCAACGCGAAATCCGAAAAATTGTAAAAATCCTATGTCCATATAGTTTTCTGGAATAATATTCAGGAAAAAAAGTAAAAATTATCCATGTATTATCAAGAAAATCACTAATATTATAAGTAACACCCCGATTCCTGAACTTATTCGATTAATTTCTGAATCATGATAGGAACTAATGAAAAAACCAATAAAGCAGTCATTTTTTCGAATATAGTGAATTGGGGTTGTTACCTAGCAATAATATCAAATGTTACTATCTTTATAAATGTTAATAATATGTTAATTAAAAAAAGCTCAATTGTAAGTAAGTAAGTAACACCACCCTGAAATAAAATGTCACCTGATCAACATCCATCTGCTCTCTATTATTATTTAGCTTTTGTGTTGCTTCTTCTTTATTATTGCTAATAGTAATTTGATTAAAAAGATTAGCCTTTTTGTATTTATAACGGATTTTTATTTCTCTTTGAAAATATTGGCTTCACTAAAAGCTAATAATAATTTTAGCTCATGGATTTCTGATTGGATTGGGCCGGTTCGGGTCCTATCCCATATGTGACTTGTCAACAAAGAATTCAACAGTGGACATCCGATTATTATTAAAAAAAATGAATTCAACAAATAAGTATACTTAAATACGAGAAAATTACTACTATTAAGAAGCACGGGTGGGGGCTCATTTTTGTCGTCCGTTGTGGCCCCCCAATGAAAAAAAATATATTTTGGGCCCCATATTAAACAGTCCATAAAAAAAAAATTATAAAAAAAAAAATTGTGGGTCCCATATATATTAAACAACAACTAATATTAAAAAAAAATTGTAGTCCCCATATTAAACACCAATCAGTATTAAAAAAAAAAACTGGAACCCACCACATTCAAACTCACGGGAAAAAAAAGTGGACCCCATATTAATAACATTAAGCAATATTACAAAAAAAAGTGAATCCCATATTAAAAAAACAAACAATGTTAAAAAAAAATATGGCCCCATATTAAACACCATGCGTATTCGTAGCAAACACTAATATAATAAAGTTTTAAATACGGAGTGTTGACACCCAATTTTGTCCCTCTTTTATTTTTATTTCATTTACTCGGGTTTCTAAATTTATTGACGAGCTAAATACTTTATTTTCACTATTTTTATATTTTGTTGCTACTACTATTAATATCGCTACTTTTATTTTTAACATTACGAGCATTACTTTATCACAAATCATTTTCGGGTTTGGAATCGTTAAATTAATTACTAGACAACATTTTGTAGAATCTTTATTTTTCTACATATTAATTACTAATTGTCCTTACATAGTATATATTGTACTAGTTATTAAATTAAAAGCCCAAAAATAACTAAATGAAGGAAGAATGACCACAATTTTCAGCCAGTTGATGGCCCAAATCAGTCCACTACCCATTCCAATCCGCGACCCACCATCAATTCAGACTATCAGCCCAACTCCAAACCCAACCCGGTCCGGCCCACCCCCTTATTTTAACCCTAATCCCTAACCCTTTTCTTTTTCTCTCTTCACCCCTCACCACCGTCTCATTCTCCTCTCTTTCTCTTCTCCATCCCTCACCGCCGCTCCCTCTCCCCTCTCTCTCCTCACGTTCTCCCCACCATGCCTCTGCCATTCTCTCTGTCTCCTCCATCTCATGTCCCCCATGCGTCTGTCACCTTTGTTCCCCACGCCGATAGTCTCTGCTCCACACTTCATCTTGTTCCCCACACCGTTCGTCTCTCTCTCATACGCTCATCTCCCTCCTCAAATTTCCCCATAAAAGGACTCGGCTACCTTCTCTGATCTCCACCGGATTTTGGGAGCAAAAACCTAACAAAAACAAGCAAGAACAGACCGGATAATCACACACACAAGTTTCGGTCTCCTCAAATTTCCCCAGAAATCCTTAGATTTTACTTGATTATCATTCCAACTTTAAGACTATCAAATATTCATTTCTGTCTTGGTGGACTTTGGCCACGACAGAAATCTTCGAATATATTCGAGTGAGGTTCGGTTCGTTCGTGTTCGAGCGTAGATTCGCGACTTCGACATCCCAGTTCATTGCACACAAAAGAGGTAAACTTCGATACATTCATTACTCATGGTCTTTAGTTTCTGTTTTATTTAAGATTTTTTTGTTTATTCTGCGATATGTTTAGTGATTGTGTAATTTCTTTGTCGTCGCATTATTTGTTTGACGTTTGGGAGCTGTTAGGATAGGATATTAATCGTTAATTGAATTTGAAAGATGCATGTTGTAGTTTAGATGTTTAGACTGAATTTCCAGCACTTAGAATCTATTTGAAGTCAAATATACATAGGATATACAGTGGGTTATCAAAGTAAGAAGAAGATATACATTCGATATACATCTGATATACATATCGTGGTGTGTATATCTTAGGTATATCGTGTATATGATTAAAACAGATCGACACTGGACCATCTTCATAATTGTCTTTCATCCGTAAGTTTAAGCTTTCTGTTTTGGTTAATGCTAATATGAAACAATGGCAATGAGTATTGATTATTTGTTCTTCCATGATTTAGAGTTTGCTACTGTATATGTTTATACCAATCAGGTCCTAAGGTAGTATTAAATCACTGAAAATTTAATTCAATCCCGTCTGTATGTTTAAATGCCCATCGAAGCATTAGTTTGGCATAGTGACCTGAGCATGAGGTTAAGGCATCAGTTTGCAGCTTGATTCTGTCAGTCTGGTAATGCATTGGATCTGTGTTAGCATACAGTATTCGTTTCCTACTCTTCATGGCATTACACTGTCACTCTTTCCTTTGATGTTGCCATTAAACCCCTTTGTATATTCCTCTACGTTCCGATGTGCATATATTCTCCTGTTTGTTAGTATGAAAATGAGAGTTTAAAGTTGTGGTCATTATTCTGTATGAACAGCATGTCTATGTTCGAATTAAGGTTGAGTGTGTTGTTCTGTTCAAGCATGGTCGATAACCAAGCATATGATTGTTGTGTTTAAAGACATGAGGCTAGGAATCTCTGTACTAGACCAATCACAGTTATGCAATAGAATATGCCAAAATATGAGTTTTGAAATAGGCCCTGTCCATTCTGAGTGTGAACATGCCTTCTAAAATGAGTAGTCTCTTCTGGTTTATCAATATAGTTTTACCTGGAGATGAGGTGTATAATTTCATGTTAAGTTGACTTTTTTAAGATATTCACTGCGATTGCAGTTACCAATTTTTTTCTTTAAAAAAAAGATATTCACTACGATTGCTATGCCAATGCTGTTTGCTTTAGTATATTGTGTAGTTTTCTTGTAATGTCCACTGCCTATCTGCTGGGCTGTCGTGTTGTTTGTTTGGTATATGTTGTTGTCCCTGTATGGTTCCTTTACATCTGGTCGCTATTTCAAGTTCCTTTTTCTCTCTGTTAATTTGAGTCAGCATGTCTGGTAAGAATATTGAGTGTCACTGTTTTCCAGTTAAAATTCCTCATGACTAGGTAGTATTTAATCTCTTTCATTTCGGGTATGCCATCAGAGGTATAGCAATCAGTGGCCTTACTTAAAGTTCTCATTGCTTTTATAATTCAATTCTGTGGAAAGCTCATTGGACTTATTCAATCAAGTCAGTAACTGCCTGAGTCTATTTTGAATTGGAAAACTCACCATTATATTGACCAAAGTGATTTGAATAATGAAGAGGTTATGTAAAATGAACAGCATTGGCACTAAACAGTTGAAATTGGAAGGTCCATTAGACTGAATATGTAGAACCTTACTCGTTCAATGATTGTATATGTTAAATGTATTTAGTGTGCAGACAATATATGTTTGTTATGCGTTGAAGATGTGTAAGACTTTTCTAAATTCTATAGTCAAATTATGCGTGCAAATTGCCTCCTGATATTCGTATTTGTTATTTGGAGTTGTGTTTTAGCCCGACTGTGTTGTGCTAATTGCCCGAATGAATATACTTAAATATATACAGTATATATATTTAGCTTACTGATCTGCTTTGAATCTATATTTTATATGTTTAGCCTTATTTATCGATTACATATTAATCCTTTTCTTTTCATTTTTTATGCATGACATCTCGCATACGAGTCCAAGCGACTCGTCATCTTCTCCCGCATTTTGACGTTGGGCCAAAGGCCCAACACAATTCCTCTCGAGTCGGCTTCATCCTCAGCCAAACAAGGAAATAAAAATCTGGCCGAAGCCCAATAGGCGTGACAGCAGCAGCAACACATATAAAAACTGTTACTGGGCCGAAGCCCAGCTGCAAACAGACCACAGCAGTCCGAATGGGCCAAGCCCATTTACATTATATCTACCCTTCCATTTTTATTGTTGTGTGCATTTAATGTGCATTGTATGACTAACATTTGTGCTTGTTAATTAAGATAAACCTTAGTGACATTAAGGGTTTTAGTTTAATAATGGGTAGTTAATACCACGAATTACATTCACTTCTATTTTTAAAACTATTCATAGTATCTATAACATTTATTTGAGTAATTGATTTTCAAATAGTATGCCCATATATTTTTGGGTTAAAGAAATCATTTTCCACTCTTATTATCTTATGAATTTCAAAACGTCATTAAGTAGGGATCCAATTATATTTTATAAACATTTTCAAGATTTACCTAACTATACATATTTTTAGCCAAAAATTGGTTAAATAAAGAGTGATAGAAATAGAAAGATAAGTCCAGGCATTTCCATACCATCATATTCATATAATATCATTTTACTTAAAGAATCACATTCGTCGCATTATCTTTTAAAAGACTATTTACTCATAGACAAATCATCCTATTTTCTACAAATCTTATTTTGAATAACATTACTATATTTTTCATTTAAGGCCTTAGCCATATCTTTAAGTCTCATTTAACATTTAGAATCTTCTTTTACGCAAATTATTATGTTTTCTACAAGTATTATTTTAAACAACACTATTATGCTTTCGTTTAAAACCTTTACAACATTTACAAGTCGTATTCAAAATAGCATTAGAAATACTCTTTTATACAAATTATTACTTTTCTACAGGTCCTATTTTAAATAGCATTCTTATATGTTTATCTATAACTTTAGTCACATTTACGAAGCTACGTTCTTTTCTATAATACTATGTTTACACTTAGCCTAACTAATTGTAAGTCCGGTCGGTTAACCATTGTTAATGGGTCTTAAAGGGTGCCTAATACCTTCCCTTTAGACTAATTGAACCCTTACCCAAAATCTTAAATTTCGCAGACCTTAAACAGAGCTAACTTTAGGAAATAACTTTGATAAACTTTAGGTGTCCTAATTCACCATAAATAATTAGGTGGCGACTCTCAACTTTAATTAACCCCGGAATTATCCGGATGTTATAAATTATTTTGACTCCGGTTAAAATAGGGTATAACACGGAGCACAAACTACAATGTTATATTAATCGTGTTTTGAACATAGTTTCCCATATTGACAAAATCAAGCAATATATATATAAAAAAAAAAAGTGAATCCCATATTAAAAAAATAAACAGTGTTAAAAAAAATGTGGGCCCCATATTAAACACCATGCGTATTCGTAGAAAACACTAATATAATAAAGGACGACGAAAAAGGAGCCCCAACCCGTGCTTCTTAATAGTAGTAAAAAAAAAGTGAATCCCATATTAAAAAAATAAACAGTGTCAAAAAAAAAAGTGCAGACTTTGTATTCTTAGCAAACACTAATATAATAAAGTTTTAGATACGGAGCACAAATTACAATGTTATATCAATCGTGTTCTGAACATAGCATATATATATATATATATATATATATATATATATATATATATATATTATATGTATAAAAATAGTGCAAACTAATAATGTCCAAGAGGGCGGGCCCCATACTAAACAACACCAGGCAATATAAAAAATAAAAAGAAAAAAGAAAAAACTATATAAAGCATGGGTTTAGACCCATGCTTCATCGTCTGTTGTCCCTTAAAAAAAAGGGTAGGCCCCATACTAAATACGCACGGGCATTGCCACATGCGTATCAACCCACTAGTGGGAGCAAATGAAATTATTGTACAGTAACACACTTAAAATACTCATGAAAAAACAAATGGACCCATATTAAAAAAAAAAAAAAAAACGTGCACCCCATATACTAAAAAATCAAACAATATTCATGTAATTCCCAAAGTATCCCCATCAAGTCAATAAGAGTGGATTCATTGCCACATGTTTATTAACCCATTAGTGAGAGCAAATGAAATTATTGCACAGCAAAAAATATGGACCTCATATTATTACTTTTCTTCAAAATATTTAATTGTTGTATTTGCTATTCCGCCATGTCATTTATTTTTTATGTTTACTAAAATAAATATACTTAAAATATATATATTTAAAAAATAAGATACAATTTAATTACTTTTTTATTTTTATTCTTACTCTAATAAATGTGAAAAAAGATTAATATCAAATGAAGATCAAATAATGAATAAGATAAATTAGTCAAATTATAATTCTAATTCACATTTCCTTAAAAAAACCATGCAAAAGACAACATGACAAGTAAAATGAGTTAAACCGAAAATATTTACTAAAAATTTAAAAATAGCATTTCTTCGTTTAAATAAAAAATTAATTTCTACTTTGTTTCATTTCAAACATGTAAAATTAATTTAATAATGTGAATTAGAATTATCCAAATCAAAATTTGATAAAAAAATAATAAGTATTTTACACTTTCAAATTAATCGAATTAAAATTGAAAATATCGACTGATGCTTAAATATTGCTATTATTTTATCTCAAAGAGAGGAAATTTTCATAGCAAACACGAATAAAATAAAATTTTAGATACGGAGCACAAACTACAATGTTATATTAATCGTATTTTGAACATAGTATATATATATATATATATATATATATATATATATATATATATATATATATATATATATATATATATATATATATATATATATAAATTATTATTTAAACACAACTACATATACATAGATACACTATAATCCGAAGTGTTGGGCCCGTGCGCAGCACGGGCATAAGCCATCTAGTGAAATATATAAAGCTTAGAGTTGGTATGAACATTGAACTTTTGTGCGGATTTCCCCTCAAACGCTCTGGTCTTTAATTTTTGTCCTTCATAATTGTGGTCATTTATTTTGCAAGGAATAATTTCTATAATATTTTTTCAAAAACTAATTTTTTGCCTCACGCGGCATAAATTATGCAGGAACTAATTTATATAGCATAGTTTTATATTAATTTTTTAAATTATATTGAGTGTTGGAAATTATGCCTTATCCGGCATAGTTTGTGTGGATGTTATGATACATATGTTAAAATTAAACGCTACTTATGCCCGCCGAAATCTAAAATTATGCTTTTTTCATATTATGTTGAGTGTTAACAGTTATGTCTTATCCGGCATAATATGTGGATTGTGTATGATACGTATGCCGAAGATAAACACTAATTATGCTGAACAATATTCTAATTATGTCACGTTAAAAATAATAAAGGATAAAAAATAAAATAAAAACTCAAATTTAAAGGCCAAAAACTAGAGACCACCCCAAAATAGGACATTTGTGCGAATGACCCATCCATAGCTAGAACTGAAACCAACAAGGACCGATTAAAGAAGAAAATAACTCAAAAACATTCAAATTTGGTTGGGCCAAATCTTGGGCTAACCATTTCTAGCCAGCTAAACAATAAAGGGAAAAGGACACTGTGTGTCTAATGGCCTAAAGTAATGCCACATTTGGTCAATATTTGAGCCTAATACCACCAGGAGTCCACTTGGCCCAAAATAATGCCAAAAAATGGCTGGCCGACCCAAAATAATGCAAAGTGCTGGCCGGCCTAACAGCGCAATGCTTTTTTTTTTTTTCCAAAAAAAAAAATGTCGCCACTAAAGGCATTTTTAATTGCCACTAAAAAACTTGATTTTATGTAGCAGGCCTTTTGTGGTGACTAAAAGTCTGACTTTTAAAAAAAAAAAAAAAAGTGTCTGGCCTGTTGGACCAGCCAACCTTTAGTGGCGAGTTTTTAAATTTTTTGTGGCGATTTTTAGTCGCCACAAAAGGCTTGCTACAGATTTTGGCTACCGGATGGGAACAGTTTATGGGCTAATTTTTGGGTTTGGGAATAGATGGGCTAGCGCGTGGGATCATTTATGGCCCAGCGGCCATTTGTGTCCTTTTCCCAACAATAAAATGTAAATCAACTCAGTACACATTACGCTAGCAGTAATCAATATTGGGTTGGACCCAACAAGGATCTTCATATTTCTATAAATGATGAATTGAATCTTGGGAATTTGTCACCATGTGGTAACTTATACACATAATTGGCATATATGACCAATATAAACGTTTTGGGTAAAAAATTTGGCACACAATGACCCATAAATCCTTGAGTAAAAATAGTTCTTTATACGGTACCTTCTCATTCTCTATCCAAGTTTCACTCTCTCCAATTTCTTCTTTTTATACCGTACTTTTTCATTATCGCTCTTAAAAGTTTTACTCTCTCCAATTTTCTTCTCCTAAAATCAATACATTAGAACTCTAGTAGAATCATGAATCTCTCAAAATAAATTCACTCGATTCAGTCGAAGAGAAAAATCTGATATGGGAACTATTCTTGAAAAAATTTCTAGAGTTTTCGCACGAATACCCCTATTTTGGGTGGTCTTTAATTTTGTTCTTCAACACTTTAAGTAACAAAAGTGACCGAAAATACACTGACATTGAAAAAAAAAAATATCAGATCTATGACCTAATTTCGCAAGGCATAAGTTCAACTATGCCTTTTCGGAAAAAAAGTTACATAGAACTTTATGGCTTATCCAACATAGTTCTGTAGAAATTAAGTTATAAGGCATAACTTATTCCACAAATCTATGCCGGATAAGGCATATGTTCCATGTAACATTGCCAGAATAGTCATAGGTTCATAGAAACTTATTTATTATTTTCGACTCTATTGGAGATCGAACTCATAATCTATGATTTTATAGACAAGCAAAAAGGATACTTTGGCCCACAAGTTTTCATTAAATGAGAAACAAAAGCAAAAATTAAAACCAGCGAATTGAGGGGCAAAAATTAAAGAGCAACACAAGATAGGGATAAAAGTGCAGAGTGCAATTCGCACAGATGCCTTATTTTGGGATTGTATTTAAACTTTTGGCCATTAAATTTAAATACTTAATTTTTGTTCTTCATCTAATATTCCGAGGTTCTAGGTTCGAACTCATGCTCAGGTAAAAATTAGAAAGAAATCGCAAGGCAGAGGTTTTGTAGCAAAAATAGGCCTATTCGGCAGAGGTTTGCCATAAGGCAAACTTTACCCAAAATTAGGCCTTAAGGCAAACCTATGCCTTAAAGGCAAACTTCTGCTGATATATGCCTAATTAATAGGCCTAATTTTGCCCGAATAGGTCTAATTTTTCTATAAAATCTTTGCCTTGTGAATTTTTTAAAATCTTTGCCTGAGCAGGAGTTCGAATCTGTAACCCATGGATTTTTAGGCGAAAGGCAAAAATTAAAAACCAGCGCCTTTGAAGGGCATTGTGCACAAAAAAATGAAGTGCAAATGGACTCATTTTGTACAGTAGTGGCCCATTCTATAAGTGACTCAGCCCGTGTGTTAAAAAGGATATATTTCTTCAATTTTTTTTACCTCATTTTCGCAAACACAATATACTGTCTCTTCTATTTCTCTTCTCTGAACTAGGGTTTTGATTTGAGGTTTCCAGTTGCTAACTACGTCTTCTTCTTGTCCTCCATGTGTCCTGTTTGACGAGTTTGACGAGTGTAGCGGTTGCATATTAAAGGATTATTTCACACAACCAGAAAAAGATGATTTTAGTATCCTCATAGGTTATTACAAATCTACTAAACTGTTGAGAGAAACAATCAATCGGCTGCATAAGGTGAAGAGTGAAAAGTATGTTAGTGATTGGATAATGGAACGCTCTGGGGTATATCAATGTAACGCTACAGGGAACCATATGCAACATTGAAGTCTAGTATTTTATCAAGAAAATCGCCAATTCTCTCTATATCTCATCCATCGAAGAGTCCTCCATCGAGATCATCGATACTATGACAACTGCCCGGTGGCAAATCGTAAAACTATCATCGAGACCAAAACTATCACCTGATTTATTCTCAATTGCTTCAAGTGCACCTTTGCCTTTGTTGACAAAAATACTATAAAAGTAACAATTCAGAAAAGATTAAAATAGATGACATAAGGAAGAGTTTTTGAAACAAATTAAGTTACATTATTTGTACAACATTTTATTTCTAGATATAATTATTCTAAGTTCTATGCGAACAACATAATTTAAGGAGTCGGGTTAGGCTCGGGTCGACCCCTTAGACAGGCATAGTTGAGACTCTAGTTCAATGTACTGAGGCCCAACTCGACCCCTTAAGGGTGAGCCTCATTAAGCAATACTTTTGTCACGACCCAAAATTCTACTAGGTCGCGAGGGCACCTACCCTAACCGTAGGAGTACCATACTACACTTGTTAAAATAATTCGTAAATGAAACTCAAAGGCGGAAGAAAATCAATATATAATCTCAATAGATTCGTACACTCTTTATATTAATTACAATATGAGGAAAAGATACAACTCTACCCAGAAACTGGTGACCTGGTGTCACTAGTACAAGGACTTTAAAAGTACAATATGAAGGGAAGAAAAATAACTACGCCGCCCCAGATGATAGTGACAACCTGACTTGATGGAGACCAAGGCTACTAAAAGGATATAGTCCACCTTACTCTCCCGTACCTTAAGCTGCAACCTGGAATGACCTGTATACACGCATCCACGTAAAAGATGCAGCAAATGTAGCATGAGTATACACAAAGCACCCAGTAAACATCATAGGACGATAACGACAGAAATCACGCAATAGGCATAAATACTAAGTTATCCTACCCCGGTGTCTAAGTCGGATTTTACCCTAGGTTCCTGCTTTGAGGAACCGCTTACTAGCTCAGTACGTTAATTTAGCTTATAGTCATTCTAATTCAAGGATTTTTCCAGAAAGGTTTCAATTATACCTAAGTCACAGTCCTTTCCCAATACCCAGACAGAACACATAAGTATTAGCAAGAAGCGCATATAATAGTTCGTCACAATCTTTCTATCTACAATTAAGCGATTCCCAGTCCTTAACTCTAAGTAATTGTTCCCGTGTACTATTCGTTCGTTTAGGTCGAGTATACTCAGTCACATAATCAAGTCAAGCCCAGCAGACGTCTAGTTCTCACCGTATCACTTATGCAGTTAGGGTTTCACTACAAGTCATGAGTACAAACACCCTAGCAAGCCACTCAACAGTCAAGTCCTTTAGGGACATAGTAAGGTCAATCATATATTTGTATCACGAGTCCAAGTCAATATGAGTATGAATGCAATGCAGTATGATATGAATAATGCAGTGGCCACAATACCTGGTACACACACGCTGCTTCAGTAGCTGTTCATATGACCCGTGGGGGACTCATGAGGTCCATATACCTATCCGCTCCGGAATGACTCACCGGATCATGGATACCGGCTTTTCATAATCATCATCATCTCTTTCCATAACTAGTGTCATATCCTCCGGTCCGACTCCTCAAGCCGAACTCAATACCTCAGTTATCAATGCTATGCATATGAATAATATGAATGAATGAATGGATGTATGGATATGAACACGCCATGCTCTCAATATAAATATCACATGTATAGAAGGATCATGTCAACCATAATCCAATGACGGTGTAAGGGATGAATATGCCACTCAATACGGGTAGTCAATCAAGCCAAGTCCAGTTTAATCAACATGTTATTAGTCATATCCAGTCGTTTAGACAATGTTCATAATAAGGGACTACGTCACAAACAATCTGTACATTAATTTCGTCATAACCCTAGGCCCACACCACAGAGATAACACAATTAGAAGGGTTAATGCAATGGCAACAAACCCAACTTCTTTGTTTAATACTAGTAGTAATGTTTCTTTTCAGATAGAAACATTAATGATCTTCGCACTCTAATGCAGTAAAGGTTACAATTGAGCATGATAAGATTTCACGCACTGATGGATATGCATGGATTGTACAAAAATTGAAGAATATAAGGTACCTTTTTTACTAAACTATATTCCATATGAGTTATATTAATATACATAGATATAGATTTAAACCCTAATATCTTTAAAGGGTAAAAGGTGTTGCGGTTGAAGAAGTTGCTCCCGCTAAGGAAGGGGTTTAAGTTGATGCTAAGGAAGGGGTTGCCAGTGATATTTTTGGTCCTGCAGATAGTTTCGATGATTTCCCATCTGGCAGCATCGATGACATTCCTAGTGTAGGAAATGTAGAGAGCAATACTAATTTTCGAGATAAATCACAAGATTTCAATGTTGTAGAGGCATCTAATGATCCAGCCCTGGAGCGTTCCATTAAGTTTGAGAATATCACTAAAGGGCGTAGATGGTGAGAAATTGGTTCAATGGTAAGAGATTTGTTGAAGTTGATGGTAAGAAAGTTGCTGGTGAGGAATTTGTTGAAGTTGATGGTAAGAAAATTGCTGTTGAGAAAGTTGATGGTGAGAAATTGGTTCAAGTTGTTGGTGAGAAAGTTGTTGTTGAGAAAGTTGATGTTGAGAAATTGGTTCAAGTTGTTGGTAAGAAAATTGCTGGTAAGAATTTGGTTGACGTTGCTGAAGTTGCTGGTAAGAAATTGATTGATGTTGCTGGTAAGAACGATGCTGTTAAGAAAGTTTCTGGTAAGAATTCTGATAAAAAGGATGTTGTTGACCTTGACAATCTCTTGGATCTCGAAGGCCTTGATTTACCAAGTGATGGTTTTGGTGAAAATTTTTGTAATCTTCCGTTGGGCAGTTACCATACCATTGATGATATCGATCTCAATGAGGAAATTGGGGATTTTCTTGATAAAAATGTTCCACATTAGTGTTTTAAAAGGGGAGGGGGCGTAAGGCGGGGCGTTTTACATTTGCCTCGGCGAGGCGTAAAACCCAAGGCACAGGCCGTAAGCCTCATGGGTATTTATTTTTAGTATTTCATAAAATATTATAATTACAATAAATATTTTTTAATTAGGTAAAATTACATAAAAATAAAAGGAAACTGTAAGTAAATGATATATAGTAACATTAGTATTTATATTAGTGAGGATTAATTCAAGTCAATAAGATATTAGCTATGTGTTATAAAGACATTACCTAGGATGTCATTATAAAAACTTTATTTAATAATATGAAGATTTGAGTAGTTTAGTTCAAAGCTTTAAAATATTGCTCTTAAAACGTAGATAGTGTTTTTTATTTGTTTTGTTATATATATTTTGTACTTCTTTTTACAATCTTCAATATTATCTAAGAGAAACTTAAACCATAAAATTCATCGGTAAAAATGTTCGGGGCTTCAAAAGTTTGAGGGTGTAAACCAAAGCTTTGCTAGCCTCACCCTAAGCTACCCTTGCTTACAACTTGTAATTATATATAACATAATTTTATAAATATAAATAAGTTAATGAAATAAAAGCTATTATGGAATACAAATCAACTCTAACATCTTAACTTTCAAACAATGAAAAAATCACAATTTCTTAAAACAATATTGCTATCATACTATTCATTTTATATCAATAAATTTTATTAGTATTATAATTAAAATGTAATTCCTTCATGAATAAAATTAAATTTACTTTCAAATAGCGAAATAATAACATATGATAATTTTGATAAATAGGACAAAAGATCAATGACAAGTGAAAATGTACAGTTCGGCTGTGTATTTTTAAAAGAAATATTAAGTGATATTCACCCTTACGATGTTCTCAAATAGTAAATATGCAATACTACGACTTGTTAATTGAGTTACACTCAATCTTCTTATTTCTATAGATAAAAAACTATTAAGTACCATTTATTTGTTATAGAATTATGATGGTCAACGATTTTAATTAAAGAATTTAACATATAATTTGTGTAAGAACGGTTGGGCGAGCCCCGAGCGTTGGGTGTTAGGCGCGTTTAGGACGTACAGTCGCGCGCTTAAGGCGTAAGCCTCACAGGAACTAAGCCCCGCACGTGAGCCCCGAGGCGTTTTGTTAGTGCTTCGCTCCGAGGCGAGTCCTGAAATTGCCTTTTAAAACACTGTTGCATATGTTTCCCCGGAGCAATCTGTTCATGTTCCCAAAAGTCGTAGATCACAGAGAAGGGGAGATGATGATGAAGAATAAACAAAAACAAAAACGTTTGAATCTTAGTAAATACGATGCGACTAGAAATGGAGAAGTGAATGCTATGCTGGAGAAGGAAGTACCGTAGGCTTTGGGAGTAATACGCATTCGTTGAGTTAGTTGGAATGGGCCTATTAAATAAGTCCTTTAGTATTACGATTTAGCCCACCTAGTCTTTATATTTTCAGTTGTGTTATTACACATTAGTCCCTCTATTTATTTCAAGTTGTTGCAATCTAGTCCCTGCCAAATTGTTAGGAATTATTGGACAGGTGGAAGAATATAGTACAAGTGTCAGGTAGTGGCACCATTACATATAGTTGTAATCGTCCTTCTTATCAGTATCAATATATCAATATTATCCAATTTTGGATTGTTAGTTTTTCCTTTAAATTTTCTCCTTTTTCATAGTTAAAGGTAGCAGCTGCATCATATACAGAATTGAGAAAATTGATGGAGGCGATTGAAAAAATCTCAACGAAGGTAACAAACATCTCTATGAGACAAAATAAGGTGACTGGGGAGTTTATTCCAAGTCACCTATCGATGCGATTGGCAAAGCAAAATCATATGACAGTGTTAATAGCTTCAACTAGATCCAATAAATTCAATAAGAAGTGATGAACTATCAAGTGTTGTTGGACAAATTTGAAAAAGACGAGAGGAAAATACTTCAAGTTACTATAGACGGGCAATCTATTCTTTTTAATTCATACATTTGTAAAAGAAAGATTGAGGTTAATAACTCAACTTTCTTCTTAGTTTTTTATATTTTTGCATTATTTAAGTATCCTTATTTATAATATCATCATAGAGTACATTACAAACTCTGTGATGATCATAGAATACTTAATTCTCTCTAGCTCTTATTTTCTCCATGTTTGTTCATGAGGAGAGATTTGTTACCTCATTAGGACTAGTAAGGTAAGGCCTAGCCCCTTGCTTGTACTTATCCCAATTGAGGACCTTTTTTATTTAAAAAAATAAAAATAAAAAAGAAAATCGAGATAAGATTATCAACGAGCTGAAGGAATCAATAGAAGTCTGCTAATACTGAAACTGTTTACCCCGGATTCGGATAATCAATTAAATTTGTGGATGGGTATAGGATATGTGCTTGGATCTTGATATATGTTTGATAGTGAAAAATAAGCGTGTGAGTATTTAGTAATAAAACGGCTAATAACGATAATTTGCTCGATTTGCTATGGACATGAACATTTAGAAGCTATGTTCAATACTTAATGGAAGAAGCACAATATAAATGGAAACAAATGGCCTTGGCCGGATCAGATATTGAGGGAGAGAGATTGTGTATATGAGCTATTTTATTATAAATGTTCTTGGAAAGTAAAGGAGCCAACCCTTACAAAGGAGGGGGATGTGCTCTATTTATAGTGATGCCTCTATGGGCCTCTTCCCATACAAATGATTAGAATAATAATAAAAAGGACAGCTCTGAGCAGATTTGGTGGGATTAGGTTGGCCGTACGATCTGACGCACGCATGGTTGGTGGTTGACCATGACAGGACGCTATCGACGCGTGGCAACCGCGTAACGGATCTCCCGGATCAACAGTCATGACCAAAACGGACCAACAACCAGGATCTCCCAGACTAACGGCCACGATTTCCCGGACTAATGGCCACGATTTCCCGGACTAACGACCACGATCAAACGGACTAACGGGGAGTGGATAACTTCCGAAACCGGTGGCCCTGTCAGCTCGTCGTTACCTTCTTATTTCTTCGTTTTGAATGTTTGCCATTATTTTTGTCATGATCGTTGGTCCGTTTTAGGACAGATCGACTCATAGTCGTTAATTCACCGTGCCCGTGGGACTTATCCGATGCTTCATAAGTTCAGATGTCTCCGAATTACGATAGGCATTTTCTTTAGGGTCGGTATTTTTTCAACCTTGGCAAAGTTTTTGATGTAGCAGTCCCCGTTTTGGGGGAATTTGGCGAGCTTTGGCTTGGGTCATTGTGACCTTGTCGCCTTTGTCGAATTTCGGGCACAATCCTCGATATAGAGTATGTGAGTGGGGCAGTGCTGGAATATGGCGGTTACCATCGGGGCGAAGTCCTTTTAATAGAAAGACACCCAAGATTTTGTTATACCAGCTTTTGATAACTTTGCGTTTGCAAAACGTTTGTACATATGAGAATTTTAATTCCTTCTGCCTTTGTTGTAGCAAATATACAACGGGACACGATTCGTTACGATCGTTTGGTCCTTACATCGAAGGCTATGGCCGGTGACCGGGCCTTAGTTTTGCCGTAGCAAATGCTAAATGGGACACGATTCATTATGATCGTTTGGTCCTTACATCGAAGGCTATGGCCGGTGACCGGGCCTTAGTTTTGCCGTAGCAAATGCTAAATGGGACACGATTCATTATGATCGTTTGGTCCTGACACCGAAATCTAATGCAGAAGGTCCGGTCTTGATTTTGCCGTAGCAAATATTGAGGGGACACAATTCATTTTGATTGTTTGGTCCTTACACCGAAACCTAATGCAGAAGGTCCGGTCTTGATTTGTTGAGCTCCTCCGTTTTCCACTAACCGGGGTAAACCTCGATGTGGGTATAAGTCCCCTAGTGTTTATCCGAGCTGCAAGATCAGGCGAGCGCTATCAAGTCCCCACTCGTAGGCCGTGACCCCGAGTTCCCGACCATTTGTCCTTATTTTTGTTAAGTAGAACGTTGTATTTGTTGCCTCATTAAAAACCTTGTCGAAAAACCCATTTTGAGACAAAATCGTACTAAGGAAAAGAGTGCAACACGCGTTTCAGACCTAGATCCTAACTTTATCCGGTACTTGACTTCCTGCAAAAAGAAAAAGGTAACATGAGGTGTCCATACCTTAGCAGTAATATCCCTTCAAATGAGCCACGTTCCGGTTGTTGCACAATCGCTGCCCGTCCACGGATTCCAGTTGATACGATCCTTTGCCCGTTACCTCGGTTATCTTGTACGGTCTTTCTCAGTTCGGACCCAGTTTTCCTCCGTTGGGATTCTTGGTGCTCAAGGTATCTTTTCGAAGCACCAAGTCCCCAACTTAGAAATGTCAAAAATTGGCTCTCCGATTGTAGTACCTTTCCATTCTCTACTTCTGGGTTGCAATACGGACCAACGCGTTTTCGCGAAGTTCATCAGTGAGATCGAGTTTCACAGCCGTGGCCTCCTCGTTTGACTCCTCGGTGGTATACCTGAACCGGGGACTCGGCCGTTTATCACCCCCACCCGGAGAAATGACTGGGGCCATCCCTTGATTTTTCCGACCTGAAGCTTGGTTTTCGAGAGTATGGCCGATACCTTTCCCTCGATGGTCCGGCCTCCGGTTCGTAACTCTTTCGTGATCTCTCCGAGCTTTTGTTCATTTTTACGGGCCCCGGGGGAAGCTCGAGTTGGTCATCCTCTATCCGAATTTTTGACTCGTATCGGTTATGGACATCCGCCCAGGTCACAGCCTCGTATTCCAGTAAGCTTTCCTTTAATTTGAACGAAGCCGTCGAGCTCTGAACATTGAGCCCCTTTGTGAAAGCTTGTGCGGCCCATTCCTCCGGAACCGGGGGGAGCTCCATTCGTTCCCTTTGGAACCGGTTGACAAATTCACGCAATAGCTCCTCGTCTCTTTGGGCTACACGGAAAATATCCGCCTTTCGAGCCTGCACCTTTTTGGCTCCGGCGTGTGCTTTTATGAAGGCATCGGCGAGCATTTCGAAAGAAGTGATTGAATGCTCGGGCAGATGATCGTACCAAATCAATGCTCCTTTTGACAGAGTTTCCCCGAACTTTTTCAGCAACACGGATTCGATTTCATCATCTTCCATATCATTGCCTTTTATAGCACAGGCGTATGAGGTCACGTGTTCGTGAGGGTCCGTTGTGCCGTCATATTTTTGGATATCCGGCATTTTGAACCTCTTCGGGATCAATTTCGGAGCTGCACTCGGAGGAAAAGGCCTTTGGATGTACCTCTTTGAATCCGGCCCTTTCAAGATAGGCGGAGCCCCCGGGATTTGATCCACCCGAGAGTTGTATGTCTCCACCCTTTTTCGGTCGAGTCCACCTGCTTTGCCAACGTTTCGAGCATTCTCAGAACCTCGGTGGATGGACCAGCTCCGGAGCCATTGCTTTCAACCATCCGTGCCTCATCTCTTCTGGGTTCAGCAACACTCTTCGTCTTTTCCGGGGTCGTTTTATCTCCTTCGTTCTGCAGCTGGGCTATTGCGATTCCCTGTTCGGCAATCACCGCTCTCTGTTCCTGCAACATTTCAAAAATTAAACGCAAGTCAATATTATCATTCGGGGTATCCGGTTCTTTCCGGACTTGTGTCCCGGACAAAGTAATTGAATTGTTAGTATTTAAAGGGTCAGTGGGGTTTGGCAATCCTCGTGGCCCGCTGCCTTCATTTTCGGCCACGATCTCGTTGTTGTTGACGTGACCAGATTGCCCACTGTTAGCCATTTGGTCTGTTTTTTCAGAGACGGACAGCAGATGTTTCTGATTTTGATGGGTAAGATAGAGATCAAGATCAAAGACCACTATTATCCTGGCCCCACGGTGGGCGCCAAACTGTTTACCGCGGATTCAGATAATCAATTAAATTTGTGGATGGGTATAGGATATGTGCTTGGATCTTGATATATGTTTGATAGTGAAAAATAAACGTGTGAGTATTTAGTAATAAAACGGCTAATAACGATAATTTGCTCGATTTGCTATGGACATGAACATTTAGAAGCTATGTTCAATACTTAATGGAAGAAGCACAATATAAATGGAAACAAATGGCCTTGGCCGGATCAGATATTGAGGGAGAGAGATTGTGTATATGAGCTATTTTATTATAAATGTTCTTGGAAAGTAAATGAGTCAATCCGTACAAAGGAGGGGGATGTGCTCTATTTATAGTGATGCCTCTATTGGCCTCTTCCCACACAAATGATTAGAATAATAATAAAAAGGACAGCTCTGAGCAGATTTGGTGGGATTAGGTTGACCGTACGATCTGACGCACGCATGGTTGGTGGTTGACCATGGCAGGACGCTATCGACGCGTGGCAACCGCGTAACGGATCTCCCGGATCAACGGTCATGACCAAAACGGACCAACGGCCAGGATCTCCCAGACTAACGGCCACGATTTCCCGGACTAACGGCCACGATTTCCCGGACTAACGGCCACGATCAAACGGACTAACGGCTATGATCAAATGGACCAGCGGCCACGATCAATTCGGACCAACGGCTATGATCAAACGGACCAGCGGCCACGATCAATTCGGACCAACGGCCCCGGTCAAACGGACCAACGGCCACGATCAATTCGTACCAACGGTCACGAATGCTCGGGTCACCGGGCTTGGTCGTTCCAATGACGAAGAAGGCAGATCAGTCGGTCCCCTCACTCCACCGGTTTGCCTCGCATCCGGTGTTTACCGTATACAGAAACATTAATCACCATAAAATGGGGTTGTCATATTTTATAATGAATAGATGTTACTACATGTCCTTTGATAGATTATTCACCATATTTATTTTGAGCCATTGACCCAATATACTCGGAAGTGGAAGTAGTCCTAATGTAAACTTGTGTTTGCGTTAATCTCCTAATTCACGGATATAAAGATGTGCTACTTGACGAATCGTTTAGATTTATAATGTTAAAAGTGTTTGACATATTTGGAAGGTAGAAATATGCTATATGTTTTAGTGTAAATATGTGTGAATCTAATCTATATATAATACAAAGCTAGGCATAGACAAGGTGATGTGGCACCTCTCTGTGGCCTAGAATGCTATTTATTTGTTTTTCTCCTTTTTTTGACATTTTTCTCTCATTCCTCTACATAATCTATTAATTAAATGGATTAACAAAAGTCTCATCAAGTAAATATCCATTTGCAATAAAGGCCACGTAGTAGCAATTGAAATATGTGAAATAAAGCCTAAATAGCCTCAATTAGTATAATGCAAATCTTTCATATTCCTAATTGAAAACCACTAAGATCTGTTACTGCATATTTTGTTTAATGGAACTTATTCCACATCATTATCTATCTTCTAACGTAAAAGTTGATAAACATATTTATATGGAGAGGTTAATGGCTGTTGGGTCCATCCCCTTATTTTAGGGAAGAAAACACTTCCCTTGTTTTGAGGAAGAAAACACTTCCCTTGTTTTGAGGAAGAAAACATCTTCCTTGTCTTTGGCAAATTGTCAAGTGCTTGCTTGAGTCACTAATGACATCAATAGGTTCATCTCATCCCTATAAATAGGGAAGTCTTCTATCATTTGAATACACACCAAAATTGAAGAAGACAACACATCCCAAAGAGAGAAAAATCTAAGAGAAATACTCTTAGTGAAAGGTCTAAGTAAGAGAAGGTTTTTTGAGAGAATTTTTAGTAAAAAAATTCTTGAGTGAAATTGGGATTGGGGTTGTGAGGTTGAGTGTTGTAAACACTTGTAATATTTCTTCTTTAATAAGATCTGCATCAGCAACGTGGACGTAGCTCTCACATTGAGGGTGAACCACTATAAATCTGTGTGTGCTATTTATTCTTCGCTTACATCACGATATAAGTAGGTTCTGTCTAAGGAGGTTGGTATTTAAGTGATCCAGCTGTGACCCTCCAATCTTTCCTGAGAACCTGCTTACAAAGGTCGGATTTGGGATTCAAATTCGAACAACTGGTATCAGAGCAATAGGTTGTGTTGTGATTTAGAAACGATGGGAGGCGAAGATGGTACGACGCACGACATCGGTAAATTCGATGGTACAGATTTTGCGTTCTGGAGAATGCAAATTGAAGATTATTTATATGGCAGAAAGCTTCATGAACCTCTGAGTCCGAAACCAGAGGAGATGAAGCAAGCAGATTGGGATCTCCTCGACAGACAAGTTCTGGGAGTCATTCGGCTGACGCTGTCGAAGAACGTTGCTCACAACGTGGCAAAGGAGAAGACCACCGCAGATATGATGAAGGTATTGTCTGACATGTATGACAAACCTTCGGCAAATAATAAGGTATTTCTCATGAAGAAACTATTTCATCTAAAGATGATGGAAAATGCTCATGTTGCTGCACACGTAAATGAATTCAATACCATTGTAAATCAATTGTCATCGGTAAAAATTGATTTCGATGATGAAGTGCAAGCTCTAATCTTGTTGGCATCCCTACCAAATAGCTGGGAGCCAATGAGAGTAGCGGTTAGTAATTCTGTCGGCAGTGACAAATTAAAGTTTAACGATGTTAGGGATCATATCCTTGCTGAGGAGGTGCGCAGGACAGATTCTGGAGAGGCATCGACGAGTTCTGCTTTTAATGTTGAAAACAGAAGCAGAAATTATGACAGAAACTACAACTGAAATAGGGGCAGATCGAAGTCAAGGAATGGCAGGGGTCAATCCAGACCCGGACGAACACTTGAGTGTTGGAACTGTGGAAAACCAGGTCACCTCAAGAAGAACTGCAGGGCGCCAAAGAAGGAGAACAACAAGGGGGGATGGAATCAACGCTGCTACGGAAGACATTGGCGATGCGTTGTTGCTATCAGTTGACAGCCCGATAGACTCTTGGGTGCTTGACTCAGGAGCGTCCTTTCATACCACCCACATCATGATATAATGACAAACTACGTGGCTGGGAATCTCGGCAAAGTTTATTTAGCCGATGGAGAGCCGCTAGACGTTGTTGGCACGGGAGACATTAATTTGAAGATGTCAAATGGATCCTCGTGGAAGATTACAAAAGTTAGACATGTTCCAAAGCTGATGCGAAACCTGATCTCAGTAGGTCAGCTTGATGATGAGGGATATGATCTCAACTTTGGTAATGGGTCTTGGAAGGTGGCGAAAGGTGCTATGGTAGTTGGCCGAGGAAAGAAGATTGAAACTCTCTACATGACGACTAGCTGTCGTGATACTGTTGCTGTGGTTGACAACACAAAGAAGACAGATTTGTGGCATTGTCGGCTGGGGCATATCAGCCAGAAGGGGATGCAGCTATTGGTGACAAATGGCTTAATTCCGGAGCTGAAGACGGTGGACCTTCATACGTGTGAGAGCTGCATTCTCGGAAAACAAAAGCGAGTAAGCTTCTCAAATGCAGGCAGGGAGTTGAAGGTCGAGAAGCTGGAATTGGTGCACACAGACGTGTGGGGACCTACCACTGTCCCCTCTCTTGGAGGATCACACTACTACGTGACCTTCATTGATGATTCAACCAGGAAGGTATGGGTTTATTTTATGAAAAATAAATCCGATGTGTTTAGTGTATTCAAAAGATGGAAAGCCATGGTCGAGAATGAAACAAACCTCAAGTTGAAGTGTTTGAGGTCCGACAACGGCGGAGAATACACCGATGGTGATTTCAAACGGTACTGTGCTGATAATGGGATCAAGATGATAAAGACTATTCCTGGAACGCCGCAACAAAATGAATAGCCGAAAGAATGAACCGAACATTGAACGAGCGTGCTCGGAGTATGAGAATACACTCTGGACTGCCCAAGACATTCTGGGCAGATGCAGTCAATACTGCGACCTTCTTAATTAACCGAGGACCGTCAGTTCCCTTGAATTTCAGAATTCCAGAAGAAGTCTGGAGTGGCAAGAAGGTAAATCTTTCATTTCTGAAAGTGTTCGGCTGCTTATCATATGTTCATAATGATGATACAGCTAGAAGCAAGCTTGATCCAAAATCAAAGAAGTGTTACTTTATTGGCTATGGTGATACCGAGCGTGGTTACCAATTTTGGGATGAACAAAATCGGAAGATCATCCGAAGCAGGAATGTTGTCTTCAACGAAGAGGTACTGTACAAAGACAAGTTGCAAAAAAATTCAGAATGTCAGGACAAGGAAGCAGAAATAGTCGATTTGAGGGACTTCCCGATACCTGAGCCGCAGCCAGGTACAGCCGAGGCAGAGGAACAAACAATCCGAGAAGGTGCTGATGAAAGTGCTGATTCTGAAACAAATAAACAGACGCCAATCACAGAACTGCGTAGATCATCCAAGATCAGGAAGCCGATTTACAGGTACTCTCCATCCCTCAACTACATTCTACTCACTGATAGAGGGGAGCCGGAATGTTATGAAGAAGCAATGCAAGTCGATGAATCGACTAAGTGGGAGCTGGCAATGAAGGATGAGATGGATTCACTATCCGCAAATCATACATGGGATTTAGCTGAGTTGCCAAAGGATAAGAGGGCATTGCAAAACAAATGGGTTTATCGGATAAAGGAAGAACCCAATGGAAGCAAGCGTTATAAAGCAAGGCTGGTTGCAAAGGGATTTCAACAGAAAGAAGACATCTAACTCTCACAAGAAGAACGTGTGAGGAAAGTTATCAAAAGGTTCAACATGCATGATGCCAAGCCAGTCAGCACTCCCTTGGCTGGACACTTTCGGTTGTCAAAGGATCAGTCGTCGACAACCGAGGATGAGAAGAAGCAGATGGACAAGATACCTTATGCATCTGCAATCGGTAGTCTTATGTATGCAATGATATGTACAAGGCCAGACATTGCACATGCAGTGGGAGTTGTCAGCCGATTTATGAGCAATCCGGGAAAGCAACACTGAGAGGCTGTGAAGTGGATATTCATATATCTGAAAGGCAGCTCGAGTTCAGCTCTGTATTTCCGAAAATCAGAAACAGGATTGCAAGGGTATGTTGATGCTGACAACGGTGGTGATGTTGATAGCAGAAAGAGCACATCCGGGTATGTTTACACCTTCGGAGGTACTGCAATCTCTTGGGTTTCCAAGTTGCAAAAGATATTAGCTTTCTCTAGTTGTGAGGCTGAGTACGTTGCTGTGACGGAGGCCACAAAGGAAATGATGTGACTACAATATTTTCTGCGGGAATTGGATCAAGACCATGAGGGAAGTGGGCTATATTGTGATAGCCAAAGCGCCATTCATTTGGCAAAGAACCCGGTCTACCATGCTCGAACGAAGCATATACAACTCCGCTACCATTTCATTAGATCAGCTTTGGAAGATGGAGCGTTAGTGCTTGAGAAGATCGCAGGGAGTCAGAATCCAGCAGACATGCTGACAAAGGCAGTGACGATAGACAAACTGAAGCTATGTTCAGCTTCAGTTGGCCTGCACGAAGTATGAAACTAGGAAAAAGCTGCTGCATCGATCAAAGTGTGAAGACTAATTAAAATTAGCCTTCAAGTGGGAGATTTGTTGGGTCCATCCTCTTATTTTAGGGAAGAAAACACTTCCCTTGTTTTGAGGAAGAAAACACTTCCCTTGTTTTGAGGAAGAAAACATCTTCCTTGTCTTTGGCAAATTGTCAAGTGCTTGCTTGAGTCACTAATGACATCAATAGGTTCATCTCATCCCTATAAATAGGGAAGTCTTCTATCATTTGAATACACACCAAAATTGAAGAAGACAACACATCCCAAAGAGAGAAAAATCTAAGAGAAATACTCTTAGTGAAAGGTCTAAGTAAGAGAAGGTTTTTTGAGAGAATTTTTAGTAAAAAAATTCTTGAGTGAAATTGGAATTGGGGTTGTGAGGTTGAGTGTTGTAAACACTTGTAATATTTCTTCTTTAATAAGATCTGCAGCAGCAACGTGGACGTAGCTCTCACATTGAGGGTGAACCACTATAAATCTGTGTGTGCTATTTATTCTTCGCTTACATCACGACGTAAGTAGATTCTGTCTAAGGAGGTTGGTATTAAAGTGGTCCAGCTGTGACCCTCCAATCTTTCCTGGGAACCTGCTTACAAAGGTCGGATTTGGGATTCAAATCCTAACAATGGCCGGAGGTTCATGTTCATGGATTGTTTGACTAAAAAACAAGTTCATCCAATCCAATTTTCGATATTTATGGATTGGTTTTAACAGGAGAGTATACATGCCTAGGGTCAAGCCACTGCAAAAACAATTTTGTGCTCATGCTCTTTTTAATCATTAAATTTGACACGAGAGGTTTGTAGCTTTTATTCCTTAGATTAGCATTTTATTTTTTATTTTTTGGTAACCTTTAATTTCACATGCATGTCTACTTACATTTTCAAAAGACATATTAATGCAGTTCTAACTTGGATGTGGGGAAGTGTTGAGTCAGTTTGTAATATTTGGAGGTGTTAAACTGAATCATTTGTTCGTGAAACGGAATGACTTCTCAAAGATTATCTTTTTCAAGTTCTGTAAATACAAGGACTCTATTGAAGTAAAGGTGATGTGGCATGCTTCTAAAGCCAGAAAATCTATTTTTTCTTTTATCTCCTTTTGTGTCATTTTTCCTTTCTTTTTCTTCCACTTTGTATATTTACTTGCCTATTAAAATTTTGAGTATTAAAAACTTTACACCAGTTACAAAATTGAAAATAATCACCATAACTATTATATATACCAATAAAGACTTACTAATTTTCTGGAAAATAATTAAGAATTAGTAACTGAAAGCGTAAGATAAGGCTTATAATTGGCACATCAGAATCTTTGTTGCTACTATTAATTTGCTTCTACATTAGTTACAAATTATAGTCATTATACCTATAAATTACCATGCAGAAATATTCTGTTCCTTTACTGTTCTCTCTTCTCATATTCACTTCTCACAAACTTAAAATTTTGAAAAACTTTTTCAGTTTACACGTGCAGCCTCGAAGTTTCTATCATCGTAAGCCTCATATGTCGACATTCTTACATGCAATATATCCTTATATGATACTAAAAGTTGTGTTGAATATATGTTATTTGAAAATTATGTCTCTTGCAGCTTGTGTTATAGATTAAAAAAAAAAAAAAAAACGAGGACAGGCAGCGATTGGGAGATAGGATTTAAGAGGTACAGGAAAGACTAGCAGTCTATGAAAATGGTCGTGTAGTATATCCTTGCGATCGCGAGTTGCGGCTATTGTACCAAGCTATTGGCTATTGACTAATCGTCTTACTGTTCATCGTCTACTAGAAAAGAAGTTACTGTAATTGATTACTTTTACTATGAAACGCACTTTCTTGCTAAATTTAAACATAGAAGGAGTTATTGTCAGTCTCCTACTCATACACATCAAACATGCATCTATAAATATTATAAAGCTAGGCATAGACAAAGTGATGTGATACCTCTCTATGGTCTAGAATTGCTTTTATCTTTTTTTCTCAATTTTTTTTATTTTTCTCTCATATTTTAATTCATTTTATTGTAATAATAAATTAGAATCATTACTACCGAAAGTCACTCATCCCTTACAATTTACTCTCATTAGTTTCCCAATCGTGTGCTCTTTTATAACTGCAAGATGGAATTTGGAAAGACCACTAACTATTTTAATTCTCTAATTAAACTAATAAATTAGTTCATATTAATAGCTATATATATGTTGTTTCCGCTACTTTGTCCTTCATGTGCTATGATTATGATTCATCAATTTTGCACTACTATAAAGCATATGTGATTAAATAGTTAGTGCTATTTTGGTCTGATCTCCGCACAAAATTTTGTCATTTTAATGGTGCCAAGAAGATATATCTTGGGAACTATTTCCTTCCTCATTGTTGAGTTATTATGTTTATGACTCGGTTAGAATGTGGTGGTGTCAGGTTTCTTATACATCGTTACTCTTTTATTTTGTCATGTTAGATGTTTCTATTTGCTAACTAAAATGCATAAGGTACCGCTATCATTACAAGTTAATTTCTTCACTTTCGAAAAACTATTCTTACGCTTTATACATCTTCCTTTCTTCATCTTCACTTTCCCACCATTCTGGTACATCCTTAAGAATACTGCTTCCGTCTCAATTTATGTGATACATTTTGAATTTTGAGAGTCAGAGAAATTTTTCTACCGCAATTTTTTCATATGTTTTTAAAAATATTTTAAATTATCAATTATGATGACATATAGTACTTTTTATGTAGTTTTCAAATATGTAAATTTTATTTTAAAAAACTTAAAGATTTCATGTCTAAATTTACCGTCAAAATTTAAAAATTGGCTCTCAGATTGAAATTTACATACTTGAAATTACTTATAAAAAGTATTATAAGTCATCATAATTGATAATTTAAAATAATTTAATAACACATGAAAAAATCGCTATAGAAAATTTTTGATTCTCAAAATCCAAAATATATCACATAAATTGAAACAAAAGCAATATTCTTAATGACGTAACAAAATGGTGGGAAAATGAAGATGAAGAAAGGAAGAAGTATAACGCAAAAGAAAAGTTTTTCTGAAGTGAAGAAATTAACATGTAATGGTTGGGCATAGACAAGATGTTTTCTAATCCTCCTTGAATCTTTCTTTGTAGATAAAGTTAAATACTCTTCATTTGTAAACAATGATTAACTATATATTACATAAGTGAAGCCTTCAATATACTCTAGAAAAAAACAAGTTCATGAATTAACTCAAATCTATGTTGTTTATAAATTTCCGGTCTCAGAAAAGCGGGATAATATTTAAGTTTGTAAGTGGTCTACTGATTTTTTATTTTTTTGTAAATTCACTGACATCTCTCACAATCGCGCGTGGGTAAATTTACTAGTTAGATATAAAATAGAGGTAATTTGGCTACATGAAAATGTTATAAGATGGTATTGTTATGTATTCCCAGATACAGGCTATGCAAATAGAAACCAGGAAGGCAAGCATTGGTGTCATAGCCATGGCTAGTTGAAAGGGCAAAAATGTCACCTTTTGATGATGACAAGGGCAAAAAACAGGCCAACTATTGACGGAGGGAAAAAGTGCCCCTCGACAGAGTACATGGACAATTGTGGCCTTTTTCTGTAATTTAAATTACAAGCGACAAAGTCAAAAGATACAATTCCAGCCATTAGATGAACCAACTAATTTACAAACAAAACAATCAAGATAATGGTAAAAATGTAAGAGCCTTTTGTCAATATGGAAAATAAAATTTACAGTTTGGTGTTGTTTACAACAATCGATTCAAATGTAAAATACTTATCTGCATTTTCAGAAGTAATAGAGTAAGTATACCAAGAAAAAACGAGTCGATTAAATTCTAAGAACATTTTGCTCATCTTCTAAAATAAAAAAGTGGTATTAATAGTTTTTTTAAGAAAAGGAGACTGAAAAATGGGTGAGACAACATTTTTGGAGAGTACAAGCACCATAGCAAACACATACTCAAAGGAAACTTTTATAAAGCTACAACTTTTATAAATATCCGATAAGAGAGAGAGTACAATACAAGAGCATACCAACTTCTGGGCCAATATACAACAATAACAATATACCCAATGTAATCCCATAAAGACGCAACAAAGGACATCAGGCAAGCTTCAGACCCTCAACCTCAAGAGTTAGGACACATGCTCAAACCAGTGCACCACTCAAACTCTTTTCTAGGCCAACTAAAACACATATACTAAAAAGACGTACTTGCCTATAGTCCCCGAGTTCTATAAGTTGCCTTTTCCATGTTTTGTTGTCAAAGACCTGTATATTTACAAAGGCAAATTGGGCAACGTTGAGAGTTACTTTGTTATACCCCGTAATTTTATACGTCGAGTTATTCGCAAGAGAATCGACTCAAGTTAAAGACGGGATCATTTTCGGGCACGAAACAGAAATCTTTAATTTCCGGTCTCTATTAGAAAATGAATTGCTTATGAATTTTACTTAGTGTAAAAATATTAATGGAAAGTTGGGATTAATTTACCATGATTAGATTATTAAGTGGGGATTAGTGATTAATTAATCTAATTATCAAAAAGTGGGCCCTACGACACGTGGCGAGATTTGGTTGGACTTGAATAAAGATGGACACATGTCATGAAAAATTGACACATGTCCACTTTGTAAAGATAAAATATATAAGCATAAGTGGAAGACTAAGTCATCACTTATACCACAAATTAGTCTTGCAAATTAGGTCTTAGAGAGAGGGGCTCTCAAGCCTAGAGAGAGAGAGAAGATCGCGGGTATTGTTCCGGCCACTGTTCACGGCGGGGCTACTATTCACGGGCGGCGTACTGTTCACGTCGCACTATTCACGGCGGCGCTACTGTTCACGCGCCACTGTTCACGGCCAGCCCATTTTTGCCCCCTTCTACACAATTAATTGGAGAGATTTGAAGATTAAGAGGAGGAAAAAGATGGAGCTCATGGTAGCCATGGCTTTCTTGAAGACATTTCATGGTGAAAAATTAGAGCTTGTCTCTAAGGTAAGATTTAATTCTTTTCTACATGTTTTGGAGGTAGTTTAGACTTGTATAGCTTGGTAGATGTGTGTTGAATACAAACGGGTTATGTATGTTGATGTTGAATTATAAATTGAGCCGTGTAAGGGGGGGGGGGGGGGTGTTTTGAGTAAGAATGATGAATTGATTTTAGTAGCATTATGGAGGAATTAAATGGTTAAATTTAAAGTTGTGTTGTTTTATGGACATGTTGTTATCCTTGCTGAATTGAAAGGATTAAGGGTATGATTATGCTCATATGATTATTGTTGTTGTTATCATGGATTATGTGATGAGAATGAAGGAATTTAATGGTTAGAGTTGGAGTTAAATTTGTTGTGGGTTGTTATAAGGATTATAATGATAATAATGTGGTTTACTTGCATATGGATAGATGATGTAGTTGTGGTGTAGCTGCTGCAGTATTTCATTAAATTTGCTGAAAAGATTGCATGAAATACGGTATAAGAAGTGAAAAGGGGGCTGCTCTACGCTAGGGGGCTGTTTTCGGCCATAGATGGAAAAATTGTGGATTGTTGGAAATATTATGTGAATTGTTTAGAATGTTCTTGGATGTTGTTAGTATGGGTTTGGGTTAGTATTTGAATGTATAAGTGTTGATGTTGGCTTTGAGGTAAACCGTTGAATTGAATATTTGGAAAGTTGTCGTATGGTGTAAAAAAGAGCTATTAATGTTATTTTGCCTTTCGAATTGATTATCGATGTTGCTAGGTTGGTTATTGTGGTTGTTGTTGCTGATTTTGAGCGAGTTAAATTCTCGGGTTAGCCTATTTACAGGGGAAGTGCTGCCGAATTTTCTGTAGAATTTAGAATTAGTTGGAATAAATTACTTAAGTACCTATGGCTAATGTTTGATATTCGTTGGCGTATTCATAGGCCTTGGGGAGCCCGAGGCGTAGGTTGGGATTAATTTTAGTTGGGCAAACTTGGAGCGCGTACGAGGTATGTAAAGCGCAACCCTTCTTTCTTTTGGCATGCCTTAGTTTTCAATAGGCTAGATTATAAACCTTGAGGAAACTTCTAAGATTCGAAATCCGAGCATGTTATGAGCCTTATAAATATTCCTTGGCACTCTTATGTATGATTTGATGAAATATGAACCATTATGTCTTTGAAATAATCGCTTTCCGAACTTTGCATAAAAAGGTTTCACTTTAAAGAATTTCGTAATTTGTGAACGCCATATCTTTCACCGAAAGGCTCGGATTGCTTCAATATTTTTGTAGAAGTTTATATGGCATATAATGAGTATATTTTTCATAGGCGGGCTCGATTCGGGTCAATGCCCGTCCGTGGGTCCCGCGACTTTTCTTTATGTAATTCGGACGACTTTTGAAAGAATTTGGTATGATTATCATTTCGAATTTCAAGTATGGTCATTTACTTATATTTGAGTCTATGATAATGATTTTATGCATATGGTTACTCATGACTCTGCTCGTGCGTTTTGTTATATCTTTCACCGGTTCCCGGGCCGGTTCTGTTATCGTGCGCACTTTGATATACTCCGAAGTTATGCTGTGTTTATGGTTCTCCGAGCTACTCGCAAATGAGGGTCGGGTTCCACATATATTTGGTGTTATGTTGTGTATGGCGTTATGTTGTGATGTGATATGTGACGGGGATACGGAGATTTGAAACTTTCTGGTGTTATGCTGTGTTATGGCGCCATCGACGGGTGGGCGACCATATTCTTCTGTACCTTATGCATGACTTATATTTTGAAAGTAAACATTTTGATATGTTGGATTGGTACTTATGTTTGGTACTTCCATTTCGTTTATGTCTCAGATTTGCTTTCTGTATATTCTACTTTGCATACTCAGTACATATTTCGTACTGACCCCCTTTCTTCGGGGGGGCTGCGTTTCATGCCCGCAGGTACAGACGCACAGTTTGGTGATCTACCCATTTAGGACACCCTCTTCTGCTGTTTGGAGTGCTCTTCTCATTTCAGAGCACACATTTTGGTATATATTCGTTCGCTATGTATATATGTATTTGTTCAGGGGCACGGCGGGGCCCTGTCCCGCCATATGATTCGGTTTGTCTGTTTAGAGGTCTGTAGACGTATTTGTGGGTGTGTGTGCCTACTTCTGTACGGATGTGTTTGCATGACTCTATTCGTTATGGCAGCCTCATCGGCGTGCATTTTGTATATGTTGTGGCAGCCTTGTCGGCGTGCATTTGTATATGCGTTTTGGGCCGTTGTGCCATTTGACAGCCTTGTCGGCTTTTGACATATTTGATAGCCTTGCCGGCTTTTTGACATCTATACATATATATCCGCATACGGTTGCGTTGAGATGTGTTTGAACAGTTTGATATAGTTTGAGACGGCATATAGTAATTATGGTCATATATGCTATTTGTGTATGATCAAATATGGATAGGTATGTCAGGGTGCCCAAGTAGGGCGCCAGTCACGGCCTACGGGGTTGGGTCGTGACATACTTATAAGTCAAAATATTTACCCACAATGCCAAAAGCATTTTCACCATTATCAAAAAAGTTGCCGACTCCTAGACGCCAACATTGTCACCTCTAGAATTGTCCGAAATCAGTTCTTCCTACCTTCAAGAAAATCATTACACCTCCTACCTTCAAGAAAATCATTACACCATCGCTTTTTCAGTTTAAGCACATCAGTATCTTGCTTCTCCGCTGAGTGTTTAGAAGTCCCGCCATTTTTTGTCTTCAGGTGCCACAAGCTTGGGAGCTATCTGATTTTTGCGGTTCCCGGATTCTTTGATACTGCACTTGGATACGTCAGGTAAACTCGAGCTTATGAACGACTTTATGTCTTTCTTTCCCTCAACTTCAATCCATTTGTTATCTATCCAATCTCTTGAAATCTTCACGTTCTTCCTTTGAATCTCCAACAATCTGTTCTCACCTATTATTAGGAAAAAACACCTTTGGTCATCAGGCCATGACCGACATTGGACATTCAAAATTCCAGATAAATATTAGCCAGAAGAAAACTTTTGCCACTGCTGAGTTAGAAGGCAAATTTATGACAGTGTTGAGCTAAGACATTTGATATCACGTAATAACTTTTTTGTGTTTCGAGTGCTCTTTAGGACTGTCATTATTTATTTAGTTTAGTGTGTTTGGGGTGGGGAGGGGGGGGGGGGGGGGGGGGGGGGGTTGAGTTTGCAAGTGTTGACAGCATGAATCTTACCAGGGAAGTAAACCTGAAGATGACTGCTTTGACGGACATTAAAACCAGCAACAACACCTTCCCACCACCCGTCAGACCACCAAGCATCAACTGCAGCTCCTACTTCAAAAGAATGGTCAGAAGAACCCTCAGGAGGCCGAGGCCGAACCGTGAGGCGTCCTGTGTATCTCATGCCCAATTTATCAGACGCTGCAACTTTGGAGGAAGAAAACCCTTCTTATAAATCAAGCAAAGGTGATGAGGAAACAGGGTAAAGGGAGAACGGACAAGTCACTATATATTATTGCCATCTTTTGAGAACATAAGTTTAAGTAGATCGTAAAATACAGTCAAACTCTCTATAACAACATCGTTATCCCGATACTTTTTGGCCTGCTCTTGTGAAATGTTCTCTATAAAATAGATCATAAGATGAAAGATTGGTTCCACAAAAAGCATGGTTGTCATAGTAAAATGTTATTATAGAGGATATTTGTTATAAAGAGGTCTAACTGTAGATTCAAATTTCTACTTTTATATATGTTCTCCAAGGTCCAGTTAGAAATATTATTGATAAACTTTAAGTTATAGTCGCAGTTATTGAGGTACCTCGAGCTTCTTAGGATCATCACAATCCAGGATGTCGTTGTGTTGAATTTTCAGACGTTTTTGTGATACCTGTAAGACCTTACACCTGAACCAGCAGCCTCTCATGCCACTATCCTGGCTAAGAACATCTAAGTTGTCACCAACTTCAAAAGACTGCTTACATTGAGGCTCAACAAGCTGAATTCCAACCGGTCCTCTGCTTGGCAATTTTATTTTTAACTTAAGGCAAGTTGGTTCGGCTTTATCTGACTCTCCAGTTTCGGATCCTTCCTGGCACTTCTACTCCTACTAGGCCCTTGCCTTGAAGGATCTTCACAGGTTATATCTCTTACTTCATGCAACTTATGACCCTTTGACTTTTGTTGACTGCGTAACATGGTAAATGTCGTTTGATTTCAGTTCCCATCCAGTTTACCCAGAGAGAATGGCATGACCTTGTTGTTTCTGAATTCCCTAAAGCACATATAGACACCAGAGGACAAACTTTTCGGGACAAGAGAGATATATTTCTCGTTATCTCTAGGAGTCAAAACTGTAGCAGGATCATCGATACACTCGGCATGGATCACCTGAACATGAGACGTGATAAATACCTCTCGAGGGTGTCCATTGAGTTGAGGAATTACACACTAGACTTCCTGAAAATATTGAAACCACTGCATTCTAACTTTTTTCTGTCCCTTCTTGTTCTCATAGAAATCTTCCAAGTGACCTAGGTAGTGACTTTCTTCTTTGGCCATGACCGTAGCAAAGGAATTAACCTGCAGAAAACTAAGAGATTACAGGTAGAAGGAAAAGAACTATGAGGTCAAGGAACTGATTTAATGCTATAAATTGCTTACAGTTATTGTAGTTCCATTTCGGCAAAAGGAAGGATAATGCTTAAGTTTGTTGGAGCAGGTCCAAGCAGTGCCTGACCACGAAATATTTGATTTCTTTGTTTTCAATTTGCTAGGAAGCTCGCCCTGGAATAGATATTTTCTGCTTCAGTAACTGTCACTAAAAAAGTTAAAACAAATTTCACAAAATAGATCAACCTATCTGAAGCACTTCTCCTTTCAAAGTTGAACCTCATCAGCTATGTGGATCCCCTTAATAGTAAACCAGCCGTTAAAGCACTTCTCCTTTCACTTGTTTGTGTATCTACATGATAAAGGAAGTCAAATTTACTAAAACCTAAAGTAGATTCAAGTTCACATAAACATAATTTATTACTGAAGTTAAGAAATCATAGCTGAATATGGCAACAATATTATGGCAGCATTTGACCAAAGATGAGTATAAATGATCCCGAGCAATAATTAGAGGACTTAATTCAACAAAGTTTCCTGGCCTATATTTCCTTCAAGAAAATCTACTCTAAAATTGACTAGTATTAAATTGGGATCGTGCTTAAAGGTATATGAATATCAAAGCACAACACATACATATACGCCAATGCCAATTAAAAGCAAAGAATACAGAGGAAGTTGAAATTTTTTTTTAAAAAAATTAATAAGATCACCAAACACGCATGATATTAAGGATTAAATATAGAAGGAAGATGCAAACTGCAGGCAACACATTCAACACTTGCAACACCAGACATAAAATAAAATAAAAGAGAAAAGGTTTACTGTTCAAGTGAAATTCTAAAATGGCGTAAAAATCAAAGGGCAGAATCGCACTGATCAATTAGCTCTATTAAAGATTCTACCCTATTTAAAAATGCAACAAATCACTGCTATCGAGAAATTGAAAGGAGAATAGCATCATGAATATACATTCTTCATCGATTAGAACAAGTACAAATAAAAAAAAAAGTACTAGAACTGTAAGCCCCCTTTGCCTTTTCTGTCAAAGAGTTGAAATTGATACAAAATTGATTGTATCAGGGAAAAGAAAAGATACACATTCTTAGACTTTATCAGGGAAGCAAAAAATGGCATAGATGTTGAAGGATAACGAAACTTTTACCTCGATCTCTTCTCTGCGGAACACAAAGATGGACTTGGGTCAGATACACCATTGAGACTCCTAAGCAATAGTTGTATTTATATTGTGTCTACCACAAGTGCAATCAAATTCGTGGAAGTGAGATTTTGGTTTTACACAGTGACACCCTTTCTGGTACTCAATTCTTTTTACCAGGTAAAGATTTGGCTAATATAATAATTCACATCTCTTCATTTGGCAAGTGAATGCTTACTTAAGGTAGAAACAGTAGCCGGAAGATAGATATTCATCCAAAAATTAAAAAGGCAATATTGGCCCCTAAACTAATTAAGAGATAACAATTCCCCCTTTAGCTATTCTTTCGAATATTGACCCGTCCAACAACAAAAACAACATACCCAATGTAATCTCACAAGTAGGATCTTGGGAGGGTAGTGTGTTCCCAGACCTTATAACCTTAGGAGGTAGAGAGGTTGTTTCTGAAGGACCCTTAGCTCAAGAAAAAGCATATCAAAGCAGTATAAAAAGAAATAACGGAGGTGAAGAAGCCACTGCAAAATACTAAATATAGCATGCCAAAGCATTCAGAAAAACGAAACAGTAACTACAATAAAAAATACTATAATTGAAACCTAATCTATAAATCTTCCTAAGACGTGGTTTTCTCTACTGTGTCTCATCTATCAAAAAGTTTTAACATATCCAGCCACAAAACATTGAAGATACCATAGCTCTTAAGCCCATTTCACTACTCAAAAGATAAACTAATAAGAATACATGAAACTAATAAAATCTAAGCGATCTGATCGATAAATAACTTTCTATTTAATCTGTAAGTGCTATTTAAGTCTAAGAATACCTTGTTATTATTTCTTCTAGTTGTTCTGAGTCAATATGTTTACACTGGTATTAAACAGAACCACGTAATCTGCTCATGGAAAGCAATTATTAATGAAACTCCAATTGACGCAACAAACATCTAGCATAAGCAAAAAGCATAAACAAAGATACTACATTATAGTCCATTCACGTATTCTAATCCACAATAAATAGATATTTAGGGATGAACTACTTTAGCATATCAACATCCAACTTTCCAACTACGATAAACACCGGAAAGCTGGCTGCTCAAGCAGCTTGATTTTCTCAAGAGCACACTGAAAAGGAGAGAAGGGAATGAGAATTGCTACTATGCATTCACCAAGAATATTGTGACTCCTCTGCCAAAGTATATAAATCCCTTGTACTTCTTGGAAGCAAATATACCCGGTAGCTGCGAAAGTGCATCTAAAAGTACCATACTTAGAAAAGGATATTGGACATTACAAATATATGTTTTAAGCAATTGATGCTTGGTAATGATTTGTTGGCTTTGTGTTTGATCTTTGTCTTGCTGGGATAGATTTGTTTTAAGGTTCCTGGGAATTCCTATGACTGGACCAGCAAGCACTGTTAGGAAACAAAGTTGGATAATTATGAAAGGTTCTAACCTGTTAAATCAGATTAGTAAACAGCTGAAGATTAAGCAGTTCATTAGTTGGTGTAGCAATTACCATGTCCGATTGGACAAGCAACAATAGGTAAAAGAGAGTTTTTGAATCACTTCTTAGCAAAGAATGGCTCCCGTGCTCTCCAGGGAACATAAAATAAGGGCATGATACATAAATAGGCCCTCAAACTTGGTCTCATTTTTTAAGTATGCCTCCAACTTTAGGTGTGCACAAGTAGGCACCTCAACTTGTCTCCACTTTGGCAATTGAACACTTTAACTTACAAAATGATCATCTAGACACCTCCAAAAATATGTACCACGTCAATGCCATGTCAGCGCCACGTCAGCATTTGTGTTTATGTGTTAGACTTTTTACAAGTTGAGGTGCCTACTTGTGCACACACAGAGTTGGAGAGCATACTTAAAAGATGAGGCCAAGTTTGAGGGCCTATTTATGTATTATGCGTAAAATAAGCAAGCTCACAACTTTGATAATTACATTCGGAACCAAAATTTAGCAGCAATAGATAAATTTATCAGAATAAATAAGAGGTTACACGGTCTTCGAAAAACGTAAAAAGAAAAAAAAGTGTCGCGATCATACATAAGCAAATATTAAGTAAGTAATTTAGGAGAGATCAAACTCTCTGTATAAGCAATTTCTTGCCTAAAGGTAACACATTCTGGCCTTGGTCCTCTAGATGTGCTTAATACAGCACCAAAACATCCGTAACGTCTGCAGCGTAGTAGCACTTCACCATCCGTAAACAAATATTTCGGTCTGCCAGAACTAAAAAGATCAGTATCTTCTATTGTAAGCAATTGAGTGCAAGTTTCCTTGACACCATAGTCTTTCATTACCCACAACTTAAAAGTGGCTGCCATGTCCGGATGCCGATTATTATGTGTAGAATAAAAACAAAGCATTCCTCTCAATACTGAAACGCCATAGTCACCGAACGATCTGCTGGGTCTATTGCAAACATGCTCCGGCAACAGTATCTCTCCGTACACCTCATTCAATATACTTAATGAAACCACAAAATAATTAGATGGAACATCCATACCAAGCCAATGAAATGCTCCATGTACAAATGCCAAAGAATCCATACCACAATCATATGGCCCCGTACAAGGTCAGTGCCAAAAGGATATTTATCATTTATTCTCCAGGAACCACTTTTTAGCGCGAGAATTTCACTGGATAATTTGTCATGATCACTTTCACTCAGGTTAACAGCAAGGATCTTATAGTCATCACTAGTTGCGTCATATCCCGTTCCAAATACAGAATACTCCAATGGAGATTCTGGATGGGGAAGTTCTACTGATTCTCTTGTGGAGGGGTTCCACAGCAAAAAGTGTATATCACGTCTATCAATAACTACAAGAAAAACGAATCCATCACAACCATACAATACTTTGCAACTCACTGATTTGCAGGTTGAAAGCCAACCGAGTTTTTATTCATCCTCAACCGCTTGAACCGACGATATAGAAGAACAATAGATGTTAAATACATGATCTTTATCAAAGCCCTTTTGGATAAGAAGAAGTTTTGGGGAATTTTGGTCATTCTTGGCATGATTGAGATGCTTCTTCTTAAAGTAAGGATCGGAGATCAATATTCCCCAAAATTTTGAAATACATTTAAATCAGAGAAGAGACCGCACAGGTAACTTGTTGAGGATGTCCATAATTATTTCCTCTTGGAAGTAAATTCCCATGGCCTAGATAGAACAGAAAACGCGATCAGACGGTCTTTTTTTTTTATCCTTAAATACTAAAATATTCAAATATTAAAGTACGGCTTTAATCCGATGTTGATTGCTGAGTTCATGTTCAGCAGGAGTAGAGCAAGAGTATCCAGCTAGAAGTGTTTCATGTGTTCAAGGTACCCTATCTGTTTTGACATCCTTTTATATATCCGCTCAATAACTCCATTTGTCAAATGCTTTCTGTCTGACCCTTGAAAGATTTGCAGCTATGTGCTGCAAACCGCAACAAGCCTCCGGATATTGTGAGCATCCTTGATGCTAACAGAAGCAAACTTCTTTGCCTCTTTGCCAATTTTAAGATTGACAATGGTACAAAACACAATAAAAAAGAACACACCATGTCAAATGAAAGCACGCTTCATCGTTGTTGTCCTTACTCGTCTTTTCTTGTGTGCAGAGGATGAGCAGTTTGAGGCCAACAGAGCGCAAGTTGTCAAAGAAATTGCAGCTCTTGAACCTAAGGACCACAAATAAATCGCAGCCCTCGGTCCTGAGGAACGCTGTTGAACTCGACACTAGTTATTTTCTGAGTTGTTGAGCTATGTTGTATCTTTAATACAAAAATGGTGTTTCTACTGAGCAATATTTTTATTGAATCTTCACCTGCTTTTGTCAGTGCCATTTCTTCCCCTTCAGTTCTGGTATTTCACATTGCTGAATGTAAAGTGTGTCATTTGAACAATGCTCTCATAGATTTGAGCAGTTTTAAAGAACTTTCTTCATTTTGCTAGTGTAGATTTACCGTAGGTCTATCGGAAATAACCTTTCTGCCTTCTCAACGGTAGGGGTAATATCTGCGTACACTCTACCCTCCTCCTCAAACCCCACTTATGGAATTACACTGGGTTTAGTATTGTTGTACTTTGTATATTACAATTAAGTTAAAAGGTGTAATTGAATGAAAGTACATATGCAAGCGTTATGTCAGAGTTATAATTTTCCTATTTTTTTTTTCCGTTCTCCCTTTTGAGAGTAGATGGACACAAGACATGTACATATATCTATCTATATTATTACTAGCTTCTACGACACGTTAATAATGACACGTAGATGTCCAAAAAATTATGTATACGAAGAAGCAGCAAATTTAATATTTTAAATTTGGGTCCTAAAAAAGTACAATTGCCATGTCATCAAATAGGGTGATGTATTTCCGGCTCAAATGACCGTGACAGCTACTTAGGCAAAGT
Organism: Lycium barbarum; assembly: GCF_019175385.1. NCBI lineage: Eukaryota > Viridiplantae > Streptophyta > Magnoliopsida > Solanales > Solanaceae > Lycium > Lycium barbarum. The sequence goes on along the minus strand of NC_083346.1, from coordinate 622,327 downwards.
TAGACGATAATGCAACAGTAACAAGCTCTAATCATCCAATTTTGAATTAATTCATTCGGAGTATCTATTTATTATGTAATTGACGACTCTTTTATAGAGTGATATGAAATGATAGACAAAGCTACTGAGAAAAAAGATGATTTGTTGGGATTAGGAGGAATAAAAATTAAGATTTTGCAAAAGAATTAGCATGAAATAAAAAGATTGATCTTCAGCGAATCGTTTCCTATTCTTTGGAATGAATTAATCTGTAAAAATGTGAGAAGATAAAAAGCAAGCTGACAGCTTTGGCAAATACGTTTTGAAACTTAAAAACTGGCGAGCAACAGATAAACTTATATAAGAATACGAGGTTGTACATCATAACTTAAAAGAGAAAGGAAAAGTGTCTCAATCATACATAAGAAACTAATAAATAAGTGATTTTGGAGAGATCAAGCTTTCTGTAAAAGCGATTCCATCAAAAAGGCCACTTTGAGGCCATGATACAAATGGTCACTAGACATCCTAAATGCAGTCTCATGTGATTGAAGATGACCGAACCAGAATAGGACTTCACCATCTGCAAACCTATATTTCGATACGAAATGACAGATCAAGGGATCATGTATAGTAAACAATACATTCCAAGATTCCTTGTTACCATAGTCTTTCAATACCCATAGCTTGAAACCCTCCTTTACCTGCCAAGCAGAAGTAGAATAAATACAAAGCATTCCTTCAAATACTGAAAGGCCAAAAGTGACGTCGTGCGTCAAGCACAATACTTGCTCTGGCAACGGTATTTCTCCGTACACTTCATTTGAAATACTAAATGAAACCAGAGAATATCTTCTTGGAACCGCAGTATAATCCCCAATAACAACGATCCAATGAAATGCCTCATGTACGAATGCCAAAGAACGCGTACCCATCAACACATTGGTAATGTCAAGAGGATGTTTATCAGTAATTCTCCAGCGGCCACCTTTCAACGCTAGAATTTCAAAACCATTTTCCTCAGTGTGAATTTTAATGATCTTATAGTCACCACTAGTTGAGTCATAACCCAATCCCAAACAAGAACCTCCTACCAGTGGAATTTCTGGATCCGGAAGTACTATTGATTCCATAGCAAAAGTATTGGGCGTTTAACATTGACCTGGATAATAACCAAGCCATCACAACAACAATGGATTACGTATCGCCCTGTTTTAGAGATTGGAGGGCAATCAAGTTTTTGTACATCCTCAACCCGTTGAAGCGGCGATAAAGGACAAAAAAACATGGAAAATAAATCATCCTTTCGGTAAAAATGGCTAATAAGAAGTTTTGGGGAATTTTGGTCATTCTTGGCATGATTGAGATGCTGCTTCTTAAAGTAAGGGTCGGAGATCAACGTTCCCCAAAATTTTGAAACACATTTGAATCGAAGAAGAGACCGCACAGGTAACCTGTTAAGGATGTCCATTGTTTACCCCGGATTCGGTAACCAATTGAATTTGTATGTGGATATAGGATATGTGCTTTGGCCTCAATATGGGTTACAAAGAGTTGATAAGAGCACCTCTTAATACACGAATAAGGAGGATAGACTCCGGCCGACTACGCATATAACGAGTTGATTGGAGAGTTTCAACATGAACGATCAAATTTGCAATAAACAAGATCAATAAAGGATTGACTAGAACTGGATCAATAGATATATTGTGTTACAGAATATTCTTCAAAGTAAAAGATGAACCAACCCCCTTAAGGGAGGAGGGAGCACTCTATTTATACTAATGAGCCCATGGGCCTCCCCCAATGTGGGTTTAATAAAATAGTAATAAAAGGGACAGCCCCTGCACGGGTTTGGTGGGATTTGACTGACGGCGCCGTCTGACACACGCACAGTTGGCGGCTGACCATGATGTGACACCACTGACGCGTCCTGCAACGGTCGCACCGGACCAACGGGCTCACGGATACCGGACCAACGGTAATGAGACACCGGGGAGAGATCCCGAACCCTCGGTGGCTTAGAGACCGGGTCAGATGGCGCTTCTACTCGGCCCTGATTAAAGTGCTCATCCGGAAGTGTGATGTCCCCGTACGAACTCTCGCCCTTTTCTTTCTCCGATCCATAGTAATCCCGGATTGGCCCGTATCCGGCTTTTCTACCGTATACAGATAGCCCCACGCTTCCCGGACCAACGATCTATCGGAGTGACGGGAAGTGAATGAGTCATGCACCCGACCGCCCGGGCGACCTATCCCTACCCCCTTATTTTGGCGGGAATGGGAGCGCCACGTGTCCCACTCCTGGTGGTCCGTTCCTGTCAACCGCCTTTTGCACGTCGTTTCGTGTCACTTCGCATTAATGACGTGACACGTGGAGATCATCGATTGGTCGTCCTCGATAACCGTTCCCTCCCTTATGTCTATATAAAGCCCCTCATTTCCTCATTTTTTCACTTTTTCGATATGTTCTTCCCTTTCCTCTTCCTTCTGTGTTCCAGATCCGTCCTTTCTATTACAAACTTGTTGCCAAATCTTCTCTCATCTATACGAAAAAGAGGGGGAATTAACTTGGTCATCATTCTTGTCAACTGCTCTTTGCTTCCTCAAATTGTCACTTCCCTCGTTTCCTTTGCGTCATTTCCCAAAATCCTTTTCCCTCCATTCCTTCAACATGTCCGAAACCACCTCTACCGAAGTCCCTTCAGTGTCATCTCCGAGGACCGAGGCTGCGTCCCCAACTCAACAAAAGATTATCCCCGAAACTACGGCCTCGGATATTATACCGGCCAAATTTAACTTTAATAAAGACCTGGAGGCGAAGAAGCCCTCCGTCGTCTCGGATCGGGGATACGACGTGAGGCGGTATCCCTCCTCCATATCCGAGGATAAACTCGACACAGTCCGGGCAGACTGTGGGTGGGACACACGCCCGGTAAGGGTTTTTGCACCCGGTCCAGATGAATCCATCACCGACTATCGGGAGGGGTTCTTGTACGTATACACCTACCCCTTTACCCTTAAGCTCGACCCCCCAGTTGATCCGGTCATACTGGATATGTGCCGGACCTACGGCGTGACCCTGGCACAGATCGGCCCAATTGTTTGGAGGGTCGTTGCTTGCCTCCGGTTGCTGGCCAACAGAGCTGAGAAAGAGTTCTCATTGGGCCACCTTATACGCCTGTATTCCCCAAGAATATTCCGGGGTGGCATCATAAAACTAGCCAAGCGCAGCCGGAACCCGTTCTTCTCGAAGATGGACGAAGACCGGGATAGGGGATGGTTAGAACGCTACGTCCGGGTAAAAACCGAAGACATAATCCCGGTCGCCCATCTATCTTTTCCGGAGAAATGGAACGACAAACGTAAGTCCGATCCTTTGGGCAATCGTCCTCACCTGTTCAGTTGCTTATGGTATCTTTTTCTCACCGTCCTTTCCTTATCTTTGCAGCAAATAGGTTTGTTCCCCCCGTTATTCGGGATCTGAGCGAGTGGGTCACGACGCTCCTTAACCAGCTTCCCTATGAAGACCGGACTTGGGCCCACTTGTCACGCGGTCGATGAGTCGCTCAAAATCATGGTAACATTTGACTTTCCTTTGATCTTGCTGCATCTTTAGCCATCCGAGGCCGTCAGTTTTCTTAACCCGCCTACGTCTTTATCGTTCAGGTTTGCCGAAGGGCTCGGTGGCATCTAGATCGGAGTTGGTGGCCGCTTCCCCTGCACCGGCGTCCGCGTTCGATACGGCTGGTTCCTCCCGTGTCCTTGCCGAAGCCACCAAAAGGAAACGGCCCTCCGAAAAGGGTCAGCCGTCCAAACGAAAGAAAGTAAGAAGCATTGCCCGGACCCCGAGAGAGGAAACGGAGCCCGACATCATAGTTCGGAGGGTCGACCTGACACCGTCAACGGCACCAATACCCGAGGAGACTGCCTCCGAGCCGCCCTTGCCTTCTATCAACGAAGGTATCTTGATTCCCGTTCTTCCTCCGGGTGCGGAAGAAATCCTTTCCCCAGCTCCTCTTCGGTCGGTTGACTTTGTGGTCATTTCAGGTGAAACTTCCCCGGAAGATACTCCCCCGCAGAAGAGGAATGGGGCCGGGTAAATGGCTGGCACTGCAGCCGATAAAAGGACTGTTCCGGTCCCGGAGACCGAAGCATCCGTTCAGGCTCGTCCGTCGCCCGGCCACGGGCCTGTTTCTGCTCCGGAGCCCCCGGTTTTTGCCAGGAACATCGAGTCTACGCCAAGTTCGTCTACCCCTGGCCCGAGGGTTGATGACTTTGAAGATATGTTTTCAACTACTCCTCCTGCTACCGGTGACGCTGCGGGTTTCGGTCATCTTCCAATTCCTCGGGCCACGAGGCCAGCCAACCGACAGTCAGAATCTGGCTCTAGAGGCAACCTGGTGACCGTCTTTCCGGCCCCGAGCGCGGAACCACGAAGGACCAGATCGGCCGTGATCACCGTCCCCGAGGATTGCGGCTTTCTATCTCGTCCGGTGGGAGTAGCAAGTTATTTGCGTCCTCTTGTCTCCGACTCGGACAAGCGTAAAATGACCGGGGTCACCTGGCAGTGCCTTATGAACGAAGGCATGCACGCGGGCAACCGGGTAAGACTCTCGGCCATCTTTGTACATCAGTAGACTCCATGCTTTCTAACTCTTTATGCTTGCTTCTTTTGTAGAGCGTAGTACTGGTGAACGAGGCCTTTATTCGTGCCCAACACGAGATGGATGATCTTCGAGGCCAACTGGATGCCCAAGGCCGAGAAACGGAGAAGTATAAGCATCTCCTTCGAGAGAAGGAGGAGGAGTTGGGTCGGGCCGCCGTCCTCGCCAACCTTCGTCCCGAGCTTGATGAGGCCAAGGACGAAAATCATCGTCTGAAAAGCGAGTTGGCCGCCATGACCGATTATAACCGAAGTCTTGAGGTTGAGAAGATTTGCCTTAGCCAAGACAAAGCTCAATTTTCGTCGAGGCTGGACGAGCTGGAGGCCACCGTGTCCCAACTCCGGGGGGAACTTGATTTGGTGAAGGCCGATGCAGCGAGCTTAGCCGAGAGGAACCGGCTACTGGAATCTGATACCGCTCTATATAAAGAACGCATGAACGTTTTCGAAGAGAAAGCCGAGGAGCGGTCTCGGATAAATGAGGGCTTAAAAGCCAAGCTGGAGGAGGCGGCGAGTGCCAACGATGTACTTAAGGCCGAGCTAGAAGCTGCTGTCCATATGAGGACTATTGCTGTGGCCGGCCGGGCCGAGCTGGAGACTAAGTTGGCTAAAATTGAGGCCGATTTGGAAGAAGCCTGGAAAAGCGTGGAAGCGGCCGAGGCTCATACTGCCATTGTCGCCGAGTATGAGAAGTGGAGGTCTCGGCGACTCACCCTCGAAGATGCCGATCGCGGATTCTCCGATCTTCCGGCCTTGATAAACCAGGCCAAAGAGATGGAGGAGGAGGCAAACCATGCCCTTGAGTCCGACACGGATGATTCCGAACGAACCGAGTCCGATCATTCTGCCTCCAGCCATGCCGAGTAGCATAGGATTTTCACTTGGCTTTTTTTTTTTTTTTTTTTTTTTTTTTTTTTTTTTTGCCTTTGCCGGCCTTTTTGATGTAAATGTACTCTTTATAAAAGTATCCTTTGCATACATGCAAGTTGCACTTCTCTTGTGTCTTCGTTTGAGTGCTTATTTTTATTTTTCCTCGAATTATTGGTCCGTTTTCGGACAAGATGATCCGTAGTCAATGGTTAACTCTACACGTGGGACTCATCGAACGTTCTCGTAGCCGGTTTGGCCTTGTCTAATTTCGGCCATAGTGTCCGGTGCAGGGCGTATAAATTGAACACTGCCGAAATACGGTCATTGTAATGTTTTCTGTATTGCAAGTGTTTGTACATATGAGAATTTTCATTTCCTGTATATTTTCATTTCTTGTATCTTTGTCGTAGCAAACACTAAATGGGACACGATTCATTATGATCATTTGGTCCTTACATCGAAGGAGGTGGCCAGTGGCCGGCCTCTGTTTTTGCCGTGGCAAATGCTGAATGGGACACGATTCATTATGATCGTTTGGTCCTTACATCGAAGGAGGTGGCCAGTGGCCGGCCTTTGTTTTTGCCGTGGCAAATGATGAGCTTCTTTCTTTATTTCTCTTTATCGTTTCATGCTCCGATGTGGGTACTGTGCCCCCTTAACACTTATCCGAGCTTCGGGGTCGGGTGAGTGTTACTAAGCCCCCACTCGGAAGATGCAACCTCGGGGGCTGTCCCTTTATCCTCGTCGCGTAGCACGTTGTACTTGTTGCCTCGTTAAAAACCTCGTCGGAAAACCCATTTTGGGACACAACCACACTAAGGAAAAGAGTGCAACACGTGCTTTCAGTCCTAAATTCTATTTTTGTGTCGCTCTCGATTTCCTGTAAAAAAGGTAGCACGGTTAACAAAAGGTATATATGAGAGGATCGTACCTTAGCAGTAGTATCTTTTTAGGTGGGCTATGTTCCAGTTGTTGCGCAGGCATTGCCCATCCATGGACTCCAGCTGGTATGATCCTTTGCCCGTTATACCGGTCACTTTGTACGGTCCTTCCCAGTTCGGTCCTAGCTTTCCCTCGTTTGGGTTCTTTGTATGCAAAGTAACTTTTCGAAGTACCAAGTCCCCAACTCGAAAATGCCGAAAGTTGGCTCTCCGATTGTAGTATCTTTCCGTTCTCTGCTTTTGGGCCGCAATTCGGACCAATGTCCTTTCACGCATCTCATCGGCGAGGTCGAGTCTTACGGCCATGGCCTCCCCGTTTAATTCCTCGGTTGCGTACCCGAACCGGAGAGTCGGCTCGCCAACTTCGACGGGGATAAGGGCTTCGGCCCCGTATACCAATGAGAAGGGGGTCTCGCCCGTGCTAGAGTTGGCCGTGGTTCGGTATGCCCATAGCACCTCGGGTAATACTTCTCTCCAATGGTGCTTCGATGCTTCTAGCCTTTTCCTCAGGTTTTGGATTATTGTTTTGTTTGTGGATTCCGCTTGCCCGTTTGCACATGGGTGATACGGGGTCGACACAATCTTCTTGATCTTCAACCCTTCGAGAAAGCTGTTGACCTTGCTACCCACGAACTGAGGACCGTTATCACAAGTTATTTCGGCCGGGATGCCAAAACGGCAGACGATGTGATCCCAAATGAAGTCGATAACCTCCTTTTCTCTGATTTTTTCGAAGGCCTGTGCTTCGACCCACTTAGAAAAATAGTCAGTCATAAATAAGATAAAACGTGCCTTACCTGGTGCCCGGGGTAACGGACCCACGATGTCCATTCCCCACTTCATGAACGGCCATGGTGAGACCACCGAATGCAGCAACTCCCCGGGCCGGTGAACCATCGGGGCATGTCTCTGACACCCATCACACTTTCGGACAAAACTTTTCGCGTCCTCATCTATACGATTCCAGTAGTACCCGACTCTGATAAGCTTTCGGACCAAAGTTTCCGCCCCAGAGTGATTGCCGCAGGTTCCTTCATGTACTTCTCTCATCACATACTAGGTTTCCCCAGGGCCCAAACATTTAGCCAAGGGTCCGTAGAAAGATCGCCGGTATAATTGGCCGTTCACTAAGAAAAAACGGGCCGCTTTCGTTCGTAACGAACGTGACTCCTTCGGGTCTCTTGGGAGCTTATCATCACGCAAGTAGTCAATGTATTTGTTGCGCCAATCCCAAGTCAAACCTGTTGAATATATTTCGGCGTGCCCGCTTTCCATGGCCGTTTTTTATAGTAACACCGTTGATCCAGGATTGATTTCGGCCCCGTCTACCGCGGATCCCAAATTTGCCAATGCATCGGTCTCGCAGTTCTGTTCTCTTGGTATATGCTGCATGGTCTATTTTTTAAATCGGTGAAGTACCACTTGAGTTTTTTCGAGATACCTCTGCATCCGTTCGTCCTTGACTTCAAACGTGCCATTCACCTGGTTTGCGACCAAAAGCGAGTCGCACTTTGCCTCGATAGTTTCTGCCCCCATGCTCCGGGCCAATTCCAAACCTGCGATCATAGCCTCATACTCGGCTTCATTGTTAGTTAATCTGGTAGTTTTGATTGACTGTCGGATGACTTCACCGGCCGGGGCCCTAAGGACAATACCAAGCCCGGAACCTCTAAGGTTCGAGGCCCCGTCCGTATACAGAGACCAAATGCCCGTGGCCTTTCCCGAGGTCAGTAGGAATTCTCTTTCGACCTCGGGAACCATGGCGGGGGCGAAGTATGCTACGAAATCGGCCAAGATTTGGGATTTGATGGCCGTTTGGGGTCTGTATTCGAGGTCGTAACCGCTAACCTCTACAGCCCACTTCGTTAGCCTACCCGACAACTCCGGTTTATGCATGATATTTTTCAAAGGATAAGTAGTTACTACACATATGGGATGGCTTTAAAAATAAGGTTTAAGCTTTCTGGAGGCGCTCACTAGTGCTAATGCCAGTTTTTCCAAATGGGGGTAACGGGTCTCCGCGTCCCCCAATGTTCTACTTACATAATAGATAGGGAATTGCGTACCTGATCCTTCTCGGACCAAAACGCCGCTTACCGCCACTTTGGAGACAGCTAGATACAGAAATAGTGTCTCGCCTGCCTTCGGTGTGTGCAGTAGAGGGGGGCTAGATAAGTATTTCTTCAGATCCTGTAGAGCTTCTTGGCATTCGGGTGTCCAGGCAAAATCGTTCTTCTTTCTGAGCAAGGAGAAGAACCGGTGACTCCTGTCCGAGGATCTCGATATGAAGCGACTCAGTGCTGCGATCCTCCCGGTGAGTTTCTGAACACCCTTTATGTTGTTCACCACTTCAATATCTTCGATGGCTTTGATCTTATCCGGGTTGATTTCGATCCCCCGGTTTGACACCATGAAACCCAGGAATCTGCCAGATCTTACTCTGAATGCACACTTCTCCGGGTTGAGCTTCATGTTGTATTTGCGAAGCACATCGAAGGTTTCCTGCAAATGCTTTAAATGGTCCTCTGTTTCCAGGGACTTAACAACCATATCGTCAACGTAAACTTCCATTGTTTTCCCTATTTGTTCTGCGAACATTCCATTAACTAGGCGTTGATAGGTTGCACCGGCATTTTTTAATCCGAAAGGCATGACATTATAACAGTAGGTCCCGTACCGGGTGATGAAGGACGTTTTCTCTTGGTCCTCCGGGTACATCCGGATCTGGTTGTACCCGGAGTAAGCGTCGAGAAAACTCAACATCTCGTGACCGGCCGTTGCATCGATCATCCTATCGATGTGAGGCAACGGAAACGAGTCCTTCGGACATGCCTTGTTTAAATCTTTGAAATCAACACACATTCGAAATTTGTTACCTTTTTGGGCACTACCACAACGTTAGCCAGCCACTCCGGGTACTTCACTTCCCGTATGGAGCCTATTTCCAAAAGTTTTGTTACCTCGTCCTTCAGGAATGCGTGCTTAGCCTCCGCCATGGTTCTTCTTTTCTGCTTCACCGGAGCAAACTTCCCGTCCAGGATGAGCTTGTGAGTTGCTATGTCCGGCGATATACCTGTCATATCTATATGCGACCATGCAAAGCAATCGGCATTAGCACGGAGGAATTCAATTAATTGACGCCTGAGCTCCGGGGTGAGCCCCGTGCCCAGGTATACCTTTCTATCCGGGAGATATTCGAACAGGATGACCTGCCCCAGCTCTTCCACTGTTGACTGGCTTGCATCTGAATCATCTGGCATGACAAACGACCTGGGTACCTCGTAATCTTCCTCCGCATGCACCGGATTAAACCCGACGCTCTTTGATTGCTATTTGGGAACTCCCCCCCCCCCCCCCCTATCGCACATTTCTCTTCCGGCCCCTTGGGCCGATGTGTCACTTCCTCTACTGCGAACATTTCCCTTGCAGCGGGCTGCTCGCCTCGGATGGTTTTCACTCCTTCCGGCGTGGGGAACTTTAACAGCTGGTGTAGTGTTGAAGGTACTGCCCTCATGTTATGTATCCAAGGTCTGCCCAATAGTGCATTATATTTCATGTCCCCCTCGATCACGTAGAACACCGTTTGCTGAATGGTGTCACCCACGTTTACAGGAAGGGAGATTTCCCCTTTTGTTGTTTCGCTTGCCATATTAAATCCGCTTAATACCCGGGCCACGGGCACGATCTGATTGAGCAGCCCCAGCTGTTCGACCACCCTCCATCGGATGATGTTGGCCGAGCTACCTGGGTCAACCAAAATTCGTTTGACCTTAGTTTTAAAGACCAGCATAGAAATTACCAATGCATCATTATGGGGTTGGATGATGCCCTCCGCGTCTTCGTCATCAAAGAAGATAGATCCCTTGGTCGAACGTTCTCGGGTGCGCTTTTCTCGAACAATAGAGATCTTTGTCCGTTTCATTACCGGCCCTCGAGGGACATCAGTGCCCCCTACTATCATGTTGATCGTATGTTGGGGTTCAACAGGCTTGGACCTTTGATAGGACTCTCTTTCCTTATAGTGATTTTTGGCCCTTTCGCTCAGCAAATCTCGGAGGTGACCGTCTTTCAACAGCCGGGCTACCTCCTCTCTCAATTGGCGGCAATCTTCAGTTCGATGACCGTGGGCCCTGTGATATTCGCACACTACGCTCGGATCTCGCTGACCCGGGTCCGTCCTCAATGGTTTAGGCCATCTTACATCGGGTACACGTCCAATGGCTGAGACTAGTCCCGAAGTACTAACGTTGAAGTTGTACTCCGAAATTTTTGGAGGTACTTTATTGCTGGCGGAACTTCCGGCATCACTCCTGAAAGAGAGTCCCCGACTGTTAGACGGGCGTTCAACCCGCTTGCTGCCCCGTCCCGAGAAATGGCTCGGATTCTCTGTTGCTTTTTCCGACCTGAGATTTTGCTTCTCCGTATAGGGATATGGCCGGAACCTCTCTTTCGATGATTCGGACTTGATTTCATACCCCTTCCTCGGTGCCTCGAAACCTCTATTTACTTTGGACCTCACCGGAGAGAGTTCGAATTGGTCATCCTCCACCCGAATTTTCGACTCATACCTGTTGTGGACGTCGGCCCAGGTTACGGCCTCGTATTCTAACAAACTTTCTTTCAATTTGGCCGAGGCCACCGAACTTAGCATGTTGAGTCCTTTCGTGAAGGCCTGCGCGGCCCATTCTTCTGGCACCGGAGGGAGCTCCATCCGTTCCCTCTGGAACCGGGTGACGAATTCCCGTAGTAGCTCATCGTCCCTTTGGGTTATCCGGAAGATATCAGCCTTACGGGCTTGCACCTTTATCGCACCGGCATGTGCCTTTACGAACGCATCGGCGAGCATTTCGAAAGAAGTGATCGAATGCTCGGGTAGGTGGTCATACCATGTCAACGCTCCCTTCGACAGAGTTTCCCCAAATTTCTTTAACAACACAGACTCGATCTCATCCTCTTCCATATCATTGCCGTTTATGGCACAAGTATACGAGGTCACGTGCTCGTGTGGGTCCGTGGTGCCGTCATATTTCTGTATGTCGGGCATTTTGAACCTCTTCGGGATCAGTTTCGGGGCCGCACTTGGCGGAAAAGGCCTTTGGATGTACCTCTTCGAATTCGGTCCCTTCAGTAGAGGTGGAGCCCCCGGTATCTGGTCCACCCGAGAATTGTACGTCTCGACCCTCTTCTCGGTCGAATCCACCCGTTTCGCCAAGGTCTCGAGCATCTTTAGGACCTCAGTTGAGGAGCCGGCTCCGGAGCCATCGCTCTCGACCATTCGCTCTTCGTTTCTTCCGGTTTCAACCGTACCCTTTGACTTTACCGGCCCTGCTTCACCCTTTCCGCTCTGCAGCTGAGCAATCGCGAGCCCTTGCTCGGCGATTGCCGCCTTTTGTTCCTGCAGCATTTCGAAGATTAAACGCAAGTTAATGCCGTCGTTTGGCGCGTCCGGCTCTCTCCGGACCCGATCCCGGGATAAAGTAACGGAATGGTGAGTGTTTAGAGGATCGGTTGCCGGTGGAATGGCATTCTCTTGATCTACGGTGTTTTGCCGGTTGAGTCCTTCCCTCGAATCAACGGGGTTCGGCAGTGCCCGCAGTCCGCTCCCTTCATTTTCCGCCACTATCTCAGTATTGTTGACGTGACCGGATTGTTCGACGTCTGCCATTTGGATCGTTTTCACAGAGACGGAGAGGGAGTTTTTGGTTTTGATGAATACGGTGGAAGTTAAGACCAAAGACCACTATTATCCTAGCCCCACGGTGGGCGCCAAACTGTTTACCCCGGATTCGGTAACCAATTGAATTTGTATATGGATATAGGATATGTGCTTTGGCCTCAATATGGGTTACAAAGAGTTGATAAGAGCACCTCTTAATACACGAATAAGGAGCATAGACTCCGACCGACTACGCATATAACGAGTTGATTGGAGAGTTTCAACATGAACGATCAAATTTGCAATAAACAAGATCAATAAAGGATTGACTAGAACTGGATCAATAGATATATTGTGTTACAGAATATTCTTCAAAGTAAAAGATGAACCAACCCCCTTAAGGGAGGAGGGAGCACTCTGTTTATACTAATGAGCCCATGGGCCTCCCCCAATGTGGGTTTAATAAAATAGTAATAAAAGGGACAGCCCCTGCACGGGTTTGGTGGGATTTGACTGACGGCGCCGTCTGACACACGCACAGTTGGCGGCTGACCATGATGTGACACCACTGACGCGTCTTGCAACGGTCGCACCGGACCAACGGGCTCACGGATACCGGACCAACGGTAATGAGACACCGGGGAGAGATCCCGAACCCTCGGTGGCTTAGAGACCGGGTCAGATGGCGCTTCTACTCGGCCCTGATTAAAGTGCTCATCCGGAAGTGTGATGTCCCCGTACGAACTCTCGCCCTTTTCTTTCTCCGATCCATAGTTATCCCGGATTGGCCCGTATCCGGCTTTTCTACCGTATACATCCATAAGTATTCCTCTTGAAAGTGAATTCCCGTGTCCTAGATAGAAAAAGTTAATGTGATCAGACGATTTTTTAAAAGTATTCAAATGTTAAACAAATTCCATCAAGAGCTTAGAAAAGATAAACCGGGAAATTTCATGATTGCTTCAATCTACTATTTACTAAGAAATGTAATAAAGCAGAAAATTTGAAGTGGATGAAAACAAAATTGCTTGGCCATTGGCAGTGGCACCATGAAAGCAACAGGTGAGTGAAGTATTTACAGAATTTCCAACATGTTTGATACTTTGGCTATAGTTGTGGTGTCTAGTTTGAGAAAATAGGCATAAACTTGTGTGTGAATAGAAGGCATAAATTGGTCGTCTGACGCAAAAGTTAGATGACACCGGTAATGATTTGTCGGCTGTGGTGTTTGGTCTTTGTCTCACATGTGCTCGAGTGACTGGACCAGCGAGCACTGTTAGGAAAAAATTACACCATTATTTCCATTTTTTCTATTTACCACCAACCAAACACCGCACCAGGATGTTCAGCTAAGTTTTCCCACTGGGGTCTAAAACAATTAAACACCGGAATACACTTCTTAGCCATACAAACACACGTAGAATCTAAATCGAAGCAACAACAATTAGACTCAATTGTTGTAAGTAACATGCTGAACTCAACCATTCCAGTAATTTCTGAATCATGATAGGAACTAGTGAACAGACAATAAAGCAGTCATTTTTTTTGTGAATATAGTGAATTGGGGTTGTTAATGTTAGCTAGTAATAATATCTTTCATTGAAATATGTTATCTTTATTAATGTTATGACTAGAATGCAGGTGCAACCAGCAATTAAGAAAACTCAAATGTAACTAAGTAATAGACCAGCACCCTGAAATCAAGAACTCACCTGATCAACATCCATCTGCTCTGCTGTATAATTATTTGACGGCTCGGCCTCCGCCTCCATAACGCCCTTCCCTGAAATTGGTTGGTTGGGTGGTTAGCCACAAAGCATACACACAAACAAGAAAGATTAGAAAGAAAGAATTACCTTTTTTATATGATTTCTTCTTCTTCTGTTGGCATCTGTAAAGATTCATTTTTGATGATTTTGGAGATGCTTTCTAGGGTTTCTCTCTTATATAGTCTCCTCCATTGATTTCCGTTTAGGGGACGAGTTCCAAACCAGTTTGCACAAACTGTTCCATGTTATTTTGCTTTTTTTTTTTCCTTCTGTCACCCTCACACTAAGGGGTCGTTTGGTCGGAAACAAGTTATTCCAGGATAAGTTATGCCACCCTTCCACAGCTATACAATAACACTACAATCACGCCTGTTATACCCCATTTTAACCGGGTTAAAGTAGAAGTACGACATATTGGTGATTCCTATTTTTTGTTTATGTTAAGGAGTCGCCACCTAATTATTTACGGTGAATTAGGACACCTAAAGTTTATTAAAGTTATTTTTAAAGTTAACTCCGTTTTAAGTCTACGAAACTTAAGATTCTAGGTAAGGGTTCAATTAGTCTAAAGGGAAGGTATTAGACACCCTTTAAGATCCATTAACAATGGTTAACCGACCGAACTTACGATTAGTTAGGATAAGTATAAATATAGTATTATAGAAAAATAACGTAACTTTGTGAATATGGCTAAAATTATAGATAGACATGTAAGAAAAATAGAACTTCTAGAAAATAATAATTTGTATAAAAAATACTTCTAATGCTATTTTAAAATACGACTTATAAATGTTGTTAAGGTTTTAAACGAAAGTATAATAGTGTTGTTTAAAATAATACTTATAGACGAGATTCAATAAACATGAGCTTTAGATAAAAAGTTATATTGTAATGTAGAAAAATCTATACTTGTTTTTATAAATAGGACGCAAAAAGAAGTGAGTGTTCTTTCTCTTTTATTAGCTTTATTTAACTAAAATATGCATAATTCTTGAAAATGTATTCATAAAATATACTTGAATTTATATTTACATATATCGGAAAATATATTGCATTACAATGTGAGTTCTAGAAAATTGTTTGTAACGTGAACTATAGAGCGAGAACGGACATAGAACATACATTTTAATTTTTTCTTGAAATATTATAAAGACATGCTCTTGAAAATCAATAACAAGAAAACAAGTGAATCTTATGGGATTGATTGGTTTTTCCTTAAATTAATTACCCATTATTAAACTAAGCCCCACTATTTTGTTAAAATTCATCTAAGTTAGGAAAATAAAATAAGATAAGATGTTAGTCATACAAAGCAAATAAAATACACAACAATAAAAATAAAGAGAGTAAAAGAGTAAATGGGTTTGGCCCATTTATTAAGGCCAACTGCTGCGAACTGTTCATGCTATTGGGCTTCGGCCCAGATTTTTTATGTATTGCTGCAGACAGGGGCTGGACACGAGAGGAGTCATGTTCGGCTTTTAGCCCAACGCCAAATGCGGAAGGAGATGACGAGTCGCTTGGACTCGGATGCGAGATGTCATGCATAAAAAATGAAAAGAAAAGGATTAGTATATAATCGACGAATAAGACTAAACACGTAAAATATACCCTCAAAACAGTGTAGCAAACACCAACAGCAATCTCGTCTCAAAATTTGCACTAAAACAAAGAATCAGTCTAGCTGATTATAGCAAACACTTGCTGCAAACTTGCAGCAGCCAACTTAATCCAAAAGCAACACTAATCTAAAGGCAGTGTTTTCGACCTCGAAATGCAATAATAACGCAGCTTAGAATGAAACTGAAATTTAACTCAAGTTGTGGCAGGAATTCAATTCAAAAAGGGCAGTAGCTCACGGCCCAGAAGTAAAAAAAAAAAAAAGCGTGGCTGAATATCACAACAATTCGTGATTGTATTTAAAGCAGCAACGACTAAAGTGTAATACTTCATCGCTTGCTCATGCATACTAAATCAGCCCAATATATATACCAAGTATCGCTTGTTATACAGAAGATATGCACTGGTATACTTATACAAGGTATGCATATGTCTTTGCTTTCACAGCGTATTATTTAGAGGAACTACTGATTTTTTTTTATTTTTTTTAACAGCAACCATAATCTCTTGTTCAGACCATCCAATGTCATTATCCTATCTTGAACTGACCAGAAAACACATCTAACAAATAGAAAGTAAATGACACGCCCAGGTGACTCAAGGAACAAAGGAAACTAGTCTTAAAACTACAAGATTTGGAAATGTCTATGTCTTGATTATTTCAAACCAACTGCCTAAACTTTTATGCAAAGTAGCCTCAACTTAGCAAACTAAATTAATACGTGAACATGCTCAACTGAACCAGACAAACTCAATACAGGGGACAAGCCGGATATGCAGTGGTTTGGTTAACTAAATTGGACTATCATTTAAGTACACCTAAATGAGCTAATTTCCATGTTTGACTAGTTCAACCTAACGTGAACATGTTTACGAAAACCGACATATAAGTAGCTTGAACTAGAAAGGAATCAAGTAGACTAAACATGCACAGTTAACATGCTGAGTTTTATGTTAAAATATACAGATTAAACTAATACAAGTAAGATGTATCATATAGACAACCCCAACAAACCTTATCGCAAAACAATCCATGAACATAACAGTTGAAGCTAAATCAAGTTCGTCATTGTTTTGAATAAGCAAATAGTCATATGATGAGGCAGGGGATATTCGTCCTTTTTAAACAGTCGTAGGTAATGCGAGATGTGTTAAGGGATACTGTGAACCACATAGAGGGGATAAACAAACTGAAACTCGACTGAACATAATGACTGTGCTAATCAGGACATGATTACCATGCCAAACAAGTAATGAGATTGATCCATATTAATTTTGAACCTATTTAAACATACTAAAACAGCAGATGCACAAGTTTAGACCAAGTTGTAAATGGTAAAGTGGTCAAAATGCCATACAGAACATGCTCAAACAAACACATATATAAACTAAACAACTATGGTCAGTACAATGCACCACAGACCATTACATATTTCAAATGAGTTTACTAGCACATAAAACTTCGATGTTCAGTCCCAAGTGAGTTATCGAAGAGTCAAAACCAGTATAAAGCGGTTCAAACGACACTTAAGAACAAACCAGATAACAACCTATCATGTATGAACTATCATAAACTAAGCACAAACGAGCTATTACCTAGATCCTAATATCATGGTTATATGAAAATGACTCTGAACTGAACTTCGACATAATATTTGGCCATAAAAGACTGACTAAACAAAACAAAGAACCCAACAAACCTAAACCTGATGAAACAAAATTCTAAACCATGGCTTTCAACAATCTAAATAAGCATCACTTCTATATATTTCAGGAACTAAAAAAAATGCAATAGTCTCGGTTATTACCTTTTGTTGGTACAGTGAACTGGGCGACGAAGTCTCGAATCTACTCTCTCGTATGAGCGACTTCGAAACTAGCGTTGGGTGAGTCGAACCCCTTGGTCGCGGTTAAAGTTTGCCGGAAAAGGGAAAATCGAGTTTTAAGATTGATTGTATCCCTTAAAACACTGAATCATTCCCTCAAAACACTCAATAAAATCCTCTAAAAATACTGAAAAATCCCCCCTTCGGCTGAATTTCAAGAAAATGTTTTTAAACCCAATTGATGAAAACTGTCCGTTTTCTCGGAAATTTGAGGTGATTAAAACTTATGTTTTGTGGGGAGATTTTTTGTTTCCAGATCTTCCATCTTTTTCGATCTCTCCCCCTTTTTTTCTTTCAAGATTCAATTCCCCCAGATTTATAGGGTTTCGTTTGATTAAGAAAAGAGAGAGAGAAGCGTATGAGAGAGGCGTGGGGGACAGGTGAGTGTGGAGGTGGCAGAGAACGTGGGGGACAGGTGAGTGTGGAGGTGGCAGAGAACGTGGGGGACAGGGGTGAGTGGGAGAGAGCGTGAGAGGAGGGAGAAAAGGGAAGGGGAGCGGCGGCTGTGAGAAGAGGGAGAGAGAGAGAATGTAGGGTAAAGAGAGAAAGAGGGAGGCTGGTTGAAGGGATTAGGTTTTAGGGAAATAAAAATTGGGCCGGGTAATTTAGGATATGGGCTGGACCGAGTAGAACAAATGGGCTGGTCGTGTGGTGGACTGATTTGGCTCAAATGTTGGTCCGAAAATATGGGTTCTTCTTTCTTTATTTTAATTATTTTTTAGGCTTCTAATTTAACAACTAGTACAATATATACCTTTTAAAGACAATTAATAATTAATATGTAGAAAAACAAAGATTTCACAAAGTGTTGTCTTGTAATTAATTTAACGATTCCAAACCCGAAAATGAAACGATGACCAACATTTAAAATTTGTGATAAAGTAATGCTCGTAATGTTGAAAATAAAAGTAGCGAAAATAATAGTAGTGAAAATAAAGTATTTAGCTCGTCAGTAAATTTAGACGCCCGAGTGAATAAAATTAAATAAAGGAGGGACAAAATTGGGTGTCAACAACGCCTACCGCGATTTTATTCCAACCAAACGTCGGATAAACTCATCTCAAATATAACACCGGGACGATTTATCCCTATCCCGTGACTATTCATCTCTATCACAAGTCGGTAACTCCTATTGATACCTAGAGCCTGTTTGGATAGGCTTAAAATAAGCAGCTTATAAGCTGGAAACAACTTATAAGCAAAAAAAAAAAAAAAACTGTGGTAGGCTAACTTATTTTTTTAAGCTGTTTTAGATAAGCTAAGCCAAACGGACCCAATTATTTTTTTAAGCTTATTTTATGCACAGAATGACTTTAAGCTAGCTAGTCAAATACTCAAAAAAGCTAAAAACAGCTTATAAGTAACTTATAAGCCAATCCAAACGGGCTCCTAGCCTAGTTTAATGAAGAGATTGCTTATTTTCCTTGTGACCAAAGAACATTAATGTTTTTTTTTCATATCTATTTTCTATTTTTTGTTTGATTAGGGGATGATTTACTATAAAACACTTAACCTGAATTCGGATTTTTGTTTAGTTGGATCGGGTTTTCACCCTTTAAACATGTAGACCATGGTGAAAAAATGTGATCGTAGGATCGTGGGTTTTATTTAGTTGGGTTGGGTTTAAATAATAGAGCGAGTTTCAAAAATGAAATCGGGTTATTTTGGGGATTTGAGAATTTAGGTTAAGACAGGGGTATATTTTGAAAATTTTAATGATGCGAGGTGTATTTTTGACCCAAAATTAGTTCGGATGATATTTTTAGCTCTTTTCCCAAAGTAAAGGAATATTTTTTACCCTTTTCCCGTAAAAGAAACCTTGGCTTCCAAATTTTCTTATGGGACACAACTTTCAATGCTTCCAGTTGAACTAAAAAATGGGAAAATGATAGTAATATTCAATTCTGGATCCAATTACCAGACTTGGTCCTCAGAGATGAAGGCACATAAAGCGAGGCGATGTCACCCGACATCGCTTGACCGGAAATATTATTTATTTATATATATATAAATAATCTGGCGAACCAAAACATATACGAGTTATATATAAATAAAATGACACTGCTCGTTAAAAGTGCTTCCATCCGCGCGCTGGTTTAGGCCTTGAGTTTTACTATCGAGGTCGAGTGTTCGAATTTGGTCAACCCTAATGATTTTTTCCTTAAAAAAATTTAGCACTGTTTAAAAAATTTACTGAAGTCAGGTCTTAATCATTTAACGCCTACCCAAAAATAAAGTTTCTAAACCAAGTAAACCAACATCCATCAAATTCATATTGCTGCCAAAAATAAGTTATTGCCTTTGATGAGCTTATGAGTGGTCGTTTTGTGACTTGTAAAAAAAAAAAAAAATAGTAATATTTTCAATGAGTGTATTATAGATACGTTTCAAAAATAGAAACTAATCGATGAGAGTTGTAATTTTATACTTGAATTGTGTTTTTCTAAATCATGATGTCATTATAGTGATTTATAAGTTATTATCTTTGCTGAGCTTCTGAGTAGTTATTTTGTGACTCGTAAAAAAAAAGTATTTAGTAATATTTGTAATGAGTTTATTACAGATACGTTTTAAAAAATAGAAGCTCATCGAGGAGAGTTTTTTTAAAACCTTAATTGTATTTTTCTAAATTACGTTGTCGTTATAGTGACTTATTCATTTGTTCACTTCAGAAGTAGTTCAAGGGGGAGACTAGTGAAGCCTTCGCTTTAGGCCCCTAAAAATTTGAGGCTCTAATTTTTTTGTTAATTAAGTGTCCATTTCATGATTTGAGCTTCGCTTAAACAATATTGTAGTTTATAGAAATATAAAAAAGTAAACAATAAAAAGAAAAACTGTCTACTTTTATTGTAAAAATATTTTAGAATTTTGCATTAGACTACTCATATCTTCATATTAGTAAATAAATTTTATACAACAATATCCTATAGATTGTATTGCTAACGCATGACTAACATCTTACTAACTTGAATTAATACTTACTAATATAAATAATAGCAATAATATTATTAAGTGAAATTAAAGACTTTATGCTATTAAGGATATACACTATAAACAAAAGTATGAAAAAACGTATAGGCCTCTTATTAAAAGTACCTTGTTTTTTAATTAATTTTTTAAAAAATATCGACACTGCTTGCAAAAACTTCTGCGTACGCCACTGTTGATCCTTGTTTAACTTATCAGTATTGAGCTAGTTCGAATGTAGTAGTAAAATTTGAACGACCGCTTTCTTTGATGATGTTTATTTTGGAGAAGTTAATTTCACTCATGATGTAAGGATATATTGATGGTGAGAGGAGTTTCAATTCATTTGGTCTCGTACATTAATAAATATATTTAAAAATAAAGATATATTATTTATATTCCTATTTTCCCCCATGGAAACTTTAAAAAAGGGTGGTTTTATTGTTTTGCAAAAAAGAATAAAGAGATTAGGGTTTAAATCATTAAAAAAAAATAGAAAATTGCAAAATAGAGTACACATTACGATCACACTCCAAATTCCCAAATACTTTTCGGAGTTGATTGAACTTTATATTCGTAGTAGAAAATCACTTATCAAAACTTGATCACTTTTAAAACCCTCCTATTTTCACCGAACAAGAGCAATGGCGTGTTATCCCTGTACGGTTGTGTTATTTCGAGACGATTGTAATGGATGCGTACTCGGATATTTATTTTCTGAGAGAAACGTTAATGATCTTCGCACTCTGGTGCATGAGGAGGATTCAATAAAGGTTACTGCTGCGCTTGATAAGGAGTGAAATCTACCAAGCAAGGGAAAAGGAATTCTTATTGATTAAGGCAGAGACTGTTGTTTGATTGTGTTAAGGCTTTGATTAATGTTTAACTAGTATGGAACCTACACAACAATGTCCAGGCTATAACTCGACCGTATCCATAGAAAGATGGCCTCTCAATCTCTTTAGAAATAAACAATTGCAGTGCATTATGACCTTATAACAATCTAGTAATGAAAGGGAAGTTTACTTTTAATAGTTGCCTTTCGTGGTCTTCCAAATTGGATGGAAAACAAAACTTTATATTAATTATGATCTCACTTCCAGAAAGTAACATAAATCAGTAGTTTCAAGCAAGAAACAGATATATGTTAGAGAAACATAATCACTCAATGGAGCTAGTACCTGTAAATAATTCAAATTTAGATTCTGTTGCACTATTTCCCCCATCCTATGGCTATTCTACAACTTTTATATTTCTTGTACTATCAACGTCATAATTCATGTACATGTCAATTTATATTCTAATCTGCCCCCATTCAAACTATCCATGTGAAACACAAATGGAGCTAGTACCTGTAAATGGTATGACGCTTGGGGCATGCAGCATCTCCTGCTATGAATGCATTTTTATGCTGCTGCATTAGTCGATGTAATTTTCTGGTTTAGGATTTTTGTGTCATTCGTAGTCTCATTAGTAGAAGTTTGGTTTCAACTATCAACATGTGAATGATATGTCCCCACTGCTCCTTGACATGGTGCATGTAAGACTGAAGTGAATAGCCATTTCAACCTTAATATTTCTTTTACTACCAATAAGAATTAGTAGTTTCTGGTCTTATTTAGTTAGCTTCCATGAACTTTGATACAAGTGTAAATTGCATTAGTGAATATTGTTTTATGTCTTTACCTGCTTGGCCTATTCACTAGTTAGAGTAGCACTCTTCTGATTTTTACTTTACTGAGTTCATATAGAGTGGTAGAATACAATGGGTGGTTGTAATCAAGGGGGATGATGATGATGTACTAACAAAAAAGAAAAAGAAGAAAAGGGAAATTTTGAAGAACAAATGCATTGTTCCTGCTTTTAGAAAATTGTAACTTGACAAGCTATGAATCTCAAAATCTGTTAATCCATGAAAGACATCTCAAAATCAGAAAGGAACACATATGAAAATTCAGCACAGCCACATCTACTAAATATATAGACAATTTATGAAAGTAAATGCATAAAATCATCAATAAAGTAAGCAAGTGGGGGGGTGATATTGTGAACAATCCTGAAGAGTAACAGAATGGTTGATCTCTTGTGCTTACAGTAAGTTTCATATTAAGGTTGTGTTATTTATGTGTGATCGGTATGAGGCTGAAGAAGACATTAATCGCCTTACTTAAGTAGCGTACCGTCTTGGTAAGGTAATTAGTTACTTGCAAAAAAAAATTATTCGAATATTGAGAAATTTGTTGATGATAGGATTGTTTCGGAAGCAGCTTTGGGGCGGCACCTTTGGAGAAGTGTACAAAAGGTATGTCTGTGTCTCTTACTGCTTGAGGCTATTGATTTCCTTGAGAAACGACTCTGTCCTGAAAGCTCGGATCCGAGATAGTACTTACCATTTACCAGAGCTCGAATCTGAGATAGTACTTCCCATCTTACTAAAGCTCGAATCCTAGATACTTACCATCTTACCATAACTTTTGGCGGTAACTGAAGACTTTACTAATTATTGAAATCTTTCATGTTGTCTCCAAAAGATAACATTTGTTTGAAAATCAATTGTCCCTTGGGGCTTCGGCAACATCCAATAAAAATCTTGCAATTGGTTCGACTAAGAGAAAAGTATCTTTCTTTGATGCTAATGTTTTAAATGAACCTGTTAAGTGTTACGTCCCGTATTTTTATACATTGGGACAATCCAGATTAACTATGATAATTTAAGGCCTAGACTATTCCGGGATTTGAAGTCGGGATTTTTGACCATTTGATTTTATTCGGAGACATAAGTTGTATATAAAATTGTGGGCATTGAACACTTAGGAAAAATTGGGACCACAATTCATAAAATTGAAATTAAAAATCTTGCCCAAAAATGGCCTTGTAGCCGTGTGGTCCACAAAAAGGTCCCACACATTGTGTGGCCAATTTTAATTGGTCCAACACATTGTGTGGGCCAAAGGTAATAGAGATATTTTGGGGGCTTAAAAGATGACCCTTAAGTCATCTTTTCTCATTTCCACTTCAACACTAGAGAGAGAAAAATCAAGACCTTGGAGAGAAATACTCCCTCCAACCTCACGGCTTGGACCATGGAAATTCAAGTCCAAGTTTTGCCTCTCCAAAATTAATTCTTGGGTACAAACCCACTATTTTGAGGTCCCTAAGTAGCGTGGAGGTGTCGTTGGAGCGATCAAGTCCTTCATTCAAGAGATTTCAAACCCTAACCCATTTGTGGAATTGAAGGAGAAAGGTAAGTTTGCTCTTGTTTTATGTGTTGTGAACATTTTATTCATGTTATGGTATGTTAATATGGATGGAAATTATGAAATATAGTATGTTGTAAGTGGGGTTGTGTGATGGGTGTTCTAGCCGTGTACATGGGTGTGGAAAATGGAATTGATGAATTAATTCTTATTTCATGTTGATTGTTGTAGAGTGAAGAAATAAATTAGAACCATCTATATGTACATAGGTGGGTGTGGCCGTATATATGGTCCCAAATGTTTGGCAAAGAATGAATTAATATCGCTTAGCGTCGTAATGGTTATTGTGGTGACTTTTATGTTGGAAATGAGAGTTTAATGTCCCAAAATTGATATGGTAAATGTGCGGACTGATTTGGAGATTTTGGTGCACTTAATGTAATCTTTATATATGAGAACCATTAACATATGTATATGTGTAGTGTGGACGAATGTGAGTCATATAATATGCCGAAGATCGCATTATTATCGCTTAAGCGCTTTAGTGTCGTCGTTACGAATTCTAGTATGGAATTGAGCATTTAATGACTTAAGACTGATGTTGAGATTATGCGGGCTGTTTTGAGGCTCACTGTGCGTTGATGTAATTTGTATATTTTATGAAAGTCATATTGTTATATTGTGGATTGTGACGCAAAACATGACTTGAAAATGAGGAAAAATGAAAAGAGGGCTGCTCGGCTAAAGGGGACTGTTTTCGGCCAACAGTGGAAAAATTTTCGGATCGTTGGAAATATTATGTGAATTGTTTAGAATGTTCTTGAATGTTGTTAGTATGGGTTTGGGTTAATAATCGAATGTATGAGCGATAATGTGGCTTGAATGTAAGTCGTCGAAACGAATATTTGGAAAGTTGTTGAAAGATGTAAAAGAAAGCTATTAATGTTGTTTTGCCTTTCGAATTGGTTATCGATGTTACTAGGTTGGTTATTGTGGTTGTTGTTGTTGATTTGAGCGAGATAAATTCTCGGGATGGCCTATTTACAGGGGAAGTGCTGCCGAATTTTCTGTAGAATTTAATGATTAGTTTGGAATGAATGGCTTAAGTGCCCATAGCTAATGTTTGGTATTCGTTGGCGTAATTGTAGACCTTGGGGAGCCCGAGGCGTAGATTGGGATTTACTTAGATTGGCTATCTTGGAGTGCATTCGAGGTATGTAAGGCAACTTCCTTTCTTTTTGGCATGTCTTAGTTTTTCATAGGCTAAATTAGAGCCTTAAGGAAATTCCAAATCCGACATCCGAGCATGTTATGATCCGTATATGTTCTTTGGCATTCTTATGCATGATTTGATGAAATATGAAACTTTATGTATTCGAAATAATCGTTCTCCGAACTTTGCACCAAAAGGGTTTCACTTTAAAGAATTCGTAAATTTTGAATGTCATATCTTTCGTATAAATGCTCGGATTGCTCCAATATTTTTATAAGAGTTTGCATTATGTATAATGAGTATGTTTTCCATAAGCGGGCCCGACTTGGGTAAATTCCCGTCCGTGGGTCCCACGACTTCCCTTTATGTAATTCGGGAACTTTTGAAAGACTAGTATAACTATTATTTCGATTTTCAAATATGACCATTTTGCTTATGTTTGAATTTATGAAAATGATTTTATGCATATGACTACTCACGACTCTATTCGTGCATTCTGTTATTCCTTTCGCCGAGTCCCGGGCCGGTTCTGTTATCGTGCGCGTTTTGATACACTCCGGAGTTATGTTGTGTTTATGGTTCACCGAGCTACTCGCAAAAGAGGGTCGGGTTCTACTTATATTTGGTGTTATGTTGTGTATGGCGTTATGCGGTGATGTGATATGTGACGGGGATACAGAGATTTGAAACTTTCTGGTGTTATGCTGTGTTATGGCGCCATCGACGGGCGGGCGACCATATTCTTCTGTACCCTATGCATGACTTACATGTTTGAAACTAAACATTTTGATATGATTGGATTTGCACTTATGTTCGGCACTTTTGTTTCTTTTATGTCTCAGGTTTGTTTTCTGTATATTCTGCTTTGCATACTCAGTACATATCTCGTACTGACCCCCCTTTCTTCGGGGGGGCTGCGTTTCATGCCCGCAGGTACAGATGCGCAGTTTGGTGATCCACCAGTTTAGGACATCCTCCTTTGCTGTTCGGAGTGCTCTTCTCACTTCAGAGCATATGTTTTGGTATACAGTTTCGTTCGTTGTGTATGTATTTGTTCAGGGGTACGGCGGGGCCCTGTCCCGCCATATGATTCGGTTGGTCTATTTAGAGGTCTGTAAACGTATTTGTGGGTATGTGTGCCTACTTCTGTTCCGATGTGTTTGTATGATTCTATTCGTTATGGCAGCCTTGTCGGCGTGCATTTGTATATGTGTTTTGGGCCGTTGTGCCATTTGACAGCCTTGTCGGCTGTTGACATATTTGACAGCCTTGTCGGCTTTTTGGAGATATTTGATAGCCTTGCCGGCTTTTCGATATATGTATATGCTTATGTTTGTGTCAGATACAGTTTGAGACGACATATAGCAGTTATAGCCATATATGCTATTTGTATGTGATTCGATATGGATAGGTACGTTTGGGTGCCCAACTAGGGTGTCAGTCGCGGCCCACGGGGCTGGGTCGTGACATTAAGAGGGCGAAAGCAAAATGGGCGAGGGGAAAATCAGATGGAAGAAGAGATGGAATATATTTTATTGCAAAAGGAGACGTTTGTATTTATAGTAGTTAAATCAAACCTTGTCCTGGTTCTAGGGGTGTTTCTGTTAGTAACCTGTATTCAAAAATATACTTAAACAGAAACAAAAGCAAATTTCAGAAACGAAAATCAGAAGAACAGTATCTGAAAATATGTGTAAGAATTAAATCGAGCCCACTGAATGCACAGTGTGTCCTTAAGGAAATTATTCCCCTCAATGTACCCGAGGTTATGGAATATATCCTCCCAGGATAGAACGATTTACTCACCGTAGTAGCGGTACTGCAAACTTTGGTGACAGCGAACCACTCGAAGGCCGTAAAATCACACAAAATTTTTATGAAGTGCAAAAGAAGAAGATAGAAGAATTCAGAATTTTTCATTAGGAAAATCTGAAGGGATGACTAGATATTTATAACCAACAACAGGTGTCTGTTAACGAAATAGGTGTGTCTTTTCGACAAAAAAAAAATCCGAAAAAGGCAAAGGAAATAAAACTTTCATTTCCCATTCACACCAAATACCTAACAATCCCCCACATGAATGGGGAATGGCTCTATGATATAAAAATGCACGGACAAGTGTGTGATTTACAAATAAAGATTAATTGCATCTGGATAAGTAGGTTTCCCTTTGAACTTTCCGTAGTGAACATATGTCGGATATACTCGGTCAATCGGTAGATTTGATATCTTTGAACCGTCGAGCTTTGGTGTATACCTAGACAACCATATGTCACACAATTAACCCTTAACCGTCTATGGTTCTCACGGTTGTGTTCGTTTTAGCCATGAACACCGCCTGGTTTCATGAGTGCGTAGAGCATGGGCCTTTACCTAACATACTCCTTGAAGCGGCTTACACTTCACACTCACATAGGTGATTTCTAAACATGTGGTCCTATAGCCACATTATCTGGTCATACACTGCCAGATTTAGATAATCATTAAAAATCTTAATGCTTTATTAACTCATTAACAAGCCATAAAGTTTTATCCTTATTTCTTAACATTGTCTTCATCCGAGAATGGGTTGAGTTGTTTGACAATGTTGAACCGTCAGTCATAACTTTGTTTGATCTCCTTGAACCTAGCTCTTGGGATCTCCAGTCTGCTAGGTAGAGTTACCGCCATGATGACTTGTCCTCGGCCTTAACCCCATTCCCATTGATGATCTACTAACTCCTTCTCTAGATAAGCCTTTTGTAAGCGGATCCGCTACGTTATCTCTTGACTTTACATAGTCAATCGTGATAACGCCACTAGAGAGGAGTTGTCTAACGGTATTGTGTCTTCGTCGTATGTGACGAGATTTTCCGTTATACATTACGCTCCCTGCCCTACCTATTGTTGCTTGACTGTCACAATGTATGCATATAGGAGCCAAAGGTTTGGGCCAGAATGGAATATCTTCTAAGAAATTCCGGAGCCATTCAGCTTCTTCACCGGCCTTGTCTAAAGCTATGAATTCAGATTCCATAGTGGAACGGGCGATGCAAGTCTGTTTGGATGATTTCCAAGACACTGCCCCACTCCCAATTGTGAAAACATACCCACTTGTGGATTTAACTTCAGACGATCTAGTGATCCAATTTGCATCACTATATCCCTCAATCACTTCGGGATATTTATTATAATGCAAAGCATAGTCTTGAGTATGTTTCAGATACCCCAAAACTCGTTTCATTGCCATCCAATGTGTGTAATTGGGATTACTTGTAAACCGACTCAGTTTGCTAATAGCACATGCTATATCTGGTCGTGTACAATTCATGATATACATTAGACTTCCCAACACTTTCGCATAGTCCCCTTGTGATTTACTTTCACCTTCATTCTTTTGAAGTGCGTAACTCACATCAATTGGAGTTCTGGCAATCTTGAAATCCAAGTACTTGAACTTGTTAAGTACTTTCTCTATGTAGTGAGACTGTGATAATGCTATACCTTGTGGAGTTCTATGAATTCTAACTCCTAAGATTACATCAGCAACTCCTAAGTCTTTCATGTCAAATTTGCTAGCCAGCATGCGCTTTGTAGCATTTATATCTGCCATTTCTTTGCTCATTATCAGCATGTCATCAACATACAAACAAACAATGACTTCGTGACCTGGAGTGTTTTTAATGTAAACACATTTATCACACTCATTGATTTTAAAGCCATTTGCCAACATGGTTTGGTCGAATTTAGCATGCCATTGTTTGGGTGCTTGTTTAAGTCCATAAAGCGACTTTACAAGTTTGCACACTTTCTTTTCTTTATCAGGAACCACAAACCCTCGGGTTGTTCCATGTAAATTTCTTCCTCCAATTCACCATTTAAGAAAGCTGTTTTAACATCCATTTGGTGAATTTCAAGACCATACACGACTGCCAATGCTTCTAATACCCGTATGGATATAATCCTTGTTACTAGCAAGTATGTGTCAAAATACTCAAGGCCATCTTTTTGTCTATAACATTTCACAACAAATTTTGCCTTGCATTTGTCAATAGTGCCATCAACTTTCATTTTCCTTTCAAAATTCATTTGGAACTCAAAGGTTTGTCCCTAGGAGCAAGATCAACCAATTCACATGTATGGTTGTTCAATATGAATTCAATTTTCACTATTGACTGCCTCTTTCCAATATTAAGCTTCAAAAGAAATCATAGCTTCTTTGAAAAGTTTGAGGCTCATTTTCCAACAAAAATATCAGAAAATATAGTCCAAAGAATATAGACATCCTTTGACGTTTACTATTCCTTGGATTTTCCTGTTATGTGTACTTTCCTTTGTTTCTTTCCAAGATCGTTTAGATCTTTCACTAGACGTCGCACATTCCTTTTTATACGGATAAATAGTTTCAACATTATATGATTCAATTACCGTATTAACATGAATGTCAGATTTTCTTATTTGTACACCAAAATTGATATGCTTTACAATTTGTGGCATATCCAATCAAAACACAATCAACGGGTTTAAGTCCTATTTTTACCCTTTGGGGTTTAGGAACTTTCACTTTGGCCAAACAACCCCCACACTTTGAAATATTTCAAATGAGGCTTTCTTCCTGTCCACTTTTCATATGGAATAGATTGTGTTTTACTATGGGGCACTCGATTGAGTATTCGACTAGCTGTAAGGATAGCTTCCCCTCACAAGTTCTGAGGCAAACCAGAATTTGTTTATAAGGCATTTACCATCTATGTTAAATTGTTCCTTCACAATGCAACATCATCATTAAACACGTATGGACTTAGTTCCCGTGAATCAGTCTCGTACGTACTAGTCACCCATTAGTAAAAGGAGAACTAAAGAAACTAGCTCCTGCTCCTTGCATCATAACCACTTTATCAACACTTAAATTATCAGTAAGAAATTGATGGCCTGAATCTCTTTGAGACTGTTAGGGACACAGGAAACGTGACTGATGAAGAAGGCTTTGCCATGAACATAGATAACATGGACATATTTAATGTCCAGCAATTAATATGTTCCTCTTCATATAAATTCTTAGCCACTGAATTTTGCAATCAGAAGGACAATCACAAGGAGTTATAGAAAAAAAATGTGTCCGTTCACACTTTAAACCTCCAATTAGAATTTTCCTTTAATTTTCATCTCTATCAGTCAGTCGTACCATAGAATGCAATGAACATCCTTACGATCATAAGTTTTTTTTTCCACTTAACCAGAGAATAAAGCGGTGAAGTTTTTATATCTTCAAACCGAATGCAGAAACTTATATATACTCGATGAAGTTTTTATATCTTCAAATCGAGTAAACAAATGAGTAGAAAGTTACGAAAACTTTCATCTCAAAGCTAGAGTAGGAAATCTGAAGATTTTAATTTCCAAAAAAGTAACTTTTTATTCCTGGAAAAAGATATCTTTTTATCTCAGGAAATAGTACTTTTATTTCTGGAAAAATACTTTTTTTTTCCTTCAAAACAATGAGAACCAATGAAGATTTTATTTCTTCAAACCAACACAATTTACTAACTTCAGCAAAGTTTTGATATTCTTTAAACCGAATTTACTAACTCGATAAAATTTTTATATTCTTTAAACCGAGTAGTAACTTGGAGTAAAAAATCACATAGATTTTAATCTCCAAACAGTGGAGTAGAAAACCACAAAGGTTTTAGTCTCCAAAAATAGTATTATTTTTTTTTTCCCCCAAAAGAGTGATTTTCTTTTCTAAGTAGACTATAAAGAAAAACACTTCATCGTTGGTTCCATACTTCCTGAAAATTATAACTGATGATCTCAATGAATGAAATTTCAAGTTAAGTTGATGAGATAAATTTTCAGCACCTTGCCATGTATTACTAATGTTTCTGCCATAGAATATACTTTGAGATCATCAAATAATAAATATCTACCCTAACATGTATAAAACATGAATTTAATAAATCATAAGGGAAGGAGATTAAATGACAAGGGAGTGAAGAAAATATAACTCAATTTTAATGTCATTCCAATCTCTCCCAACAATAACCATAACAAACAAATTACGCCCGAAAAGTTGCATCGGTTAATTCATTTGATGACAACTCTTCATATTCAGTTAAACATTTGGAGCATATTAATGGAAGAACATCACATTCACTTAAGATCAAATCTTGAGGCATTGCTCCTCATCTGTCACATCAACCATCCTTTCATTTTTTTTTTTAGTCCAAAGCAGGACACAGAAAAATAATATCATTAAATAAAAGACACATGTGAATATCCAGACACTAAATCAGTCTCCCAACAGACATTTTTTCGAATTTGAAACAAAAACTTTCTTCGTGTCTGTTTCAGCACCAACTAATTTCTTTCCATTCGGTGCCAAATTTCTTTTCCAAATGTTATTAGAGCATCAACGTCTCAAGTCTTTCAAATGAGAAAGCTCAAATGACTTCCTGGTGAATCGCTATTTTTTGTCCCTTCCTACATTACTATTTTGAAATCATAAAAAGGGAAAGCATCAATATTATAGATGCTTATCCGTATACTGAAGGGATATTTCAGATGTTGGTATTGTCCTATTTCATAGACAAAAATTTCCTCTTTCTTGTTTAGTTTCCAATAAACAGAAGAGCGATGAACACAGACTGTAAAAATTGTAATTTCCTTAAGATTGTTAGTAACCTGTATTCAAAAATATACTTAAACAGAAACAAAAGCAAATTTCAGAAACGAAAATCAGAAGAACAGTATCTGAAAATATGTGTAGGAATTAAATCGAGCCCACTGAATGCACAGTGTGTCCTTAAGGAAATTATTCCCCTCAATGTACCTGAGGTTATGGAATATATCCTCCCAGGATAGAACGATTTACTCACCGTAGTAGCGGTACTGCAAACTTTGGTGACAGCGAACCACTCGAAGGTCGTAAAATCACACAGAATTTTTATGAAGTGCAAAAGAAGAAGATAGAAGAATTCAGAATTTTTCATTAGGAAAATCTGAAGGGATGACTAGATATTTATAACCAACAACAGGTGTCTGTTAACGAAATAGGTGTGTCTTTTCGACAAAAAAAAAAAAATCCGAAAAAGGCAAAGGAAATAAAACTTTCATTTCCCATTCACACCAAATACCTAACAGTTTCTTCCTATACTTGGGGTTCTATTACCCTCAAAACTTATCCTCTTTTGTAAAGGAATCTTGGATGCAATTAATTCTTTTTGGACTTTATCAAATTTCATGTGTAAGTCTTCCGGCAAAATTATAGGTTGGAGGTGAGTATTTTTTATATCAAACCTTTTTTACTTCCTAGCTTATCTTTTACCACATGTTTCTCCTATGAGAAATCTTCATCAATTTACTACAAGGCATATTAGGATTAAGATAACTACTACCTAAAGAAGTCGTAGATATAATAATTGGAAAGATATTTAGGGATATGATAGAAGATATAAGAGATTGGGCTCTAGAAAGATTGAAAATAAGAGCTTAATCCAGGGAAGAAAAAATATGAATTAAATTCCAGCATATTTACCATTATTAATGACATCACCTGTTTATGGATATTTACTGAACTTTGAATTGCTTCCTTCTATCCTCTTACTGTCTGTAATAGACCGAGAAATGAAACTTGACCGCCTAGGAGAACTTATTTTGAAAATATGATTTTCCTTGTTGGACAACATCTACGATTCTTGCTTAAATTTCATATTTTTCTAAGGGTTGTAAACATATCAAGAATACTTGTAGTACGTAGAAATTTAAGATATTTGTTGGTTTACTGCATACATAGGCCTATCTTTCCTTATATTTTTTCGCTGAAGTTACGGTTTTTTGTTGTTTAACACCCCGATTTACAAACTTTGCACTGATTTTCTTTTTTGTTGAAATTTTCTGAAACAGGGAAGTCGTGCAAATGAAGCCTATTGCAGAATTCAATTTTTTTGTTGACAGAACATTAGTTGGACGGTTGTAAAAAGTTTACAAAGAGAAATAGTGGTTATGAGAACTGACAAAATTTATCACTTACTACTAAGTTTACGCCCCTTATGACTTGGGAAGACCTTACCACTTACTACTAAGTTTATGTTTTGGATATAATAATACTATAGTGACTGTATTTTGGGCTCTTATGATTTTCTTGTTTGCTTCCTGATAATTAATACTACATGGACGATGAATCTTGAGCTCTTATGTTTTTTCTTTTGAACTTTAATGTTTGAAATTTCTGTAGAATGAATGGGTATAACCAGTGGCGGATCCAGGATTTTCATTCAGAGTGTTCGGAAAAGAAAAAAAGCTAAATATACACTGTAATCTTTTGCCGAGGGTGTTCAAAATTTAATATATGCACATAAACACATAAAATTTACCCCATATATACACTGTATTTTTTTGCCGAGGGTGTTCGGGTGAACACCCTGGCCCCCAAGTAAATCCTCCCCTGGGTATAACATTGTTAACCCAACATCAAACAAGTAGTCTATCATCAAAGTATATATGTCCGCCTTACTTGCCATTGTTGTATTACGGTCTGCTTATACTGAAACATTACTCACCATAAAATGGGGTTGTCATATTTTATAATGAATAGATGTTACTATATGTCCTTGATAGATTATTCACTATCTTTCTTTTGAGCCACAGACCCAATATACTCCAAAGGGGAAGTAGTCCTAATGTAAACTTGTGTTTGCGTTAATCTCCTAATTCACGGATATGAAGATGGGCTACTTGACGAATCGTTTAGATTTATAATGTTAAAGTGTTTGACATATTTGGAAAGGTAGAAATATGTTATGTTTTAGTATAGATATGTGTGAATCTAATTAGATATAAAACAGAGCTAATTTGACTACATGAACATGTTATAAGATGGTATTGTTATGTTCCCAGATACAGGTTATGCAAATAGAAACCAGGAAGGCAAGCATTGGCGTGGTAACCATGGCTAGTTAAAATGGAAAAAATGGCAAATATTAACGGAGGGCAAAAGTGCTCCTCGGCAGAATGTACAGGGACAATTTTGGCCCTTTTCTGTAATTCGAGTTGCAAGCGACAAAGTCAAAAGATACAATTGCAGCCCTAAGATGAACCAACTAATTTACAAACAAAACAACCTAAGATAGTGGTAAAAATGTAAGAGCCTTTTGCCAATATGGGAAGAGTAAAATATATAGTTTGGTATTTGTTTATAACAATCGATTAAAATGTCAAATACTTATCTGCAATTTTCACAAGAAAATGAGTAAGTTTTTCAAGAAAAACGAGCAGGTTAAATTGTAAGAACATTTTGCTCATCTTCTAAACAAAAAAAGTGGTAATAGTTTTTAAGAAAAGGGAGTCTGAAAAACAAGTGGGGCAGCATTTTTGAAGAGTCCGAACAACGTAGCAAACACATACTCATAGGAAACTTCATAAAGCTACACTCTTATAAATATCCAATAAGAAAGTCTACAATACAAGAGCATACCAACTTCTGTAAGTATAGTCCTTAAGTTCTGTAAGTTGCCTTTTCCATGTTTTGTTGTCAAAGACCTATATATTGAAAAAGGCAAATCGGGCATCGTTGAGAGTTACTTACAAGTAAAAATATTTACCCACAGTACCAAAAGCATGTCACCATTATCACAAAAACTGAAGCCTCCTGGACGCCAGCAATGTCACTTGTAGAATTGTCTAAAATCAGTTCTTCTTACCTTCAAGAAAATCATTACACCATCACTTTATTCAGTTTAAGCACATTGGGATCTCGCTTCTTCATCGAGTGTTGATAAGTTGACGCCATTTTTTTGTCTTCAGATGCCACAAGCTTGGGAGCCATCTGACTTCCGCGGTTCCTAGATTCTTTGATACTGCACTTGGATACCTCAAGTAAACTCGAGCTTAGAATGACTTTACGTCTTTCTTTCCCGTAACTTCAACCCATTTGTAATCTGTCCAATCTCGTGAAATCCTCACGTTCTTCCTCTGAAGCTATGGATAGATGACAAATGGGTTGAAGTTAAGGGAAAGAAAGACATAAAGTCATTCATGAGCTCGACTTTACCTGAGGTATCCAAGTGCAGTATCATAGAATCCAGGAACCTCGGAAGTCAGATGGCTCCCAACCTTGTGGCACCTAAAGACAAAAAATGGCGTCAACTTCTCAACACTCCATGAAGAAGCAAGATGCCAATGTGCTTAAACTAAATAAAGTGATGGTGTAATGATTTTCTTGAAGGTAAGAACTAATTTCAGACAATTCTACAAGTGACATTGCTGGCATCTAGGAGACTTCAGTTTTTGTGATAATTCTACTTTTGTATATGTTCTCCAAGGTCCAATTACAAATATTACTGCATATAAACTTGAAGTTATAGTCGCAGCGATTAAGGTCCTCCAGCTTTGCAGGACCATCACAGTCCAGGATGTCATCGTATTGAATTTTCAGACATTTTTGTAATACCTGTAAGACCTTACACCTGAACCAGCAGCCTCTCATGCCACTATCCTTGCTAAAAACCTCTAAGTTATCACCAAATTCAAAAGACCGCTTACATTGAGGCTCAACAATCTGAATTCCAACCGGTACTCTGCTTGGCAATTTTGTTTTTAACTTCGGGCAAGTTGGTTCAGCTTTTTCTATCTGACTCTCCAGTTTCGGATACTCCCTGTCACTTCTACACCGACTAGGCCCTTGCCCTGAAGGATCTTCACGGGTTATATCTTTTACTTCATGCAACTTTAGACCCTTTGACTTAAATATTGTTTCATTGTAGTAACCATCCAATTCATGACTTTGTTGTTTCTGAACTCCCTAAAGCACATATAGACACCAGCGGACAAACTTTTCAGGACAAGAGAGATATATTTCTCGTAATCTCTAGGAGTCAAATTACTGGTATGTTGTTGTTGTAATCTCTAGGAGTCAAAACTGTAGCAGGACCATCGATACACTCAACATGGATCACCTGAACATGAGGCGTGATAAATACTTCTCTAGGGTGTACCTCGAGCTGAGGAATTACACAGTGGACTTCCTGAAAATGTTGAAGCCACTGCACTTTAACTTTTTTCTGTCCCTTCTTGTTCCCATAGAAATCTTCCAAGTAACCTAGGCAGTGACTTTCTTCTTTGGCCATGACTATAGCAAAGGAATTAACCTGCAGAAAACTAAGAGATTACAGGAGGAAGGAAAAGAAATATGAGGTCAAGGAATTGATATAATGCTATAAAGTGCTTACAGTTATTGTAGTTCCATTTCGGCAAAAAGAAGGGTAATGCTTAAGTTTGTTGGGCAATTTGCTAGGAAGCTCACCCTGGAATATATATTTTCCCCTTCAGTAACTGTAACTAAAGAAGTTGGAAACAAATTTCACAAAATAGATCAACATATTTGAACCTCATCAGCTATGTGAATCCCCTTATTAGGTAAACCAGCCATTAAAGCACTTCTCCTTTCACTTGTCGGGGTATCTACAAGACAAGGGAAGTCAAATTTACTAAAACGTAAAGAAGATTAAAGTTGAGATAAAAATAATTATAACTGAAGTTAAGAATTCATAGATTAAATATGGCAACAATATTATGACAACATTTAACCAAATATCAAACCAAAGGCAAGTATAAATGATCCCGAGCAATAACTAGAGGACTTAATTCAACAATTTGATGAGAATGAAAATTCCTATGGTGTCTAGATGTTACTGTTGCAGTATTCCTCAATAGGAGACAATGCAACATTTGTTTTTAACAGGAAATTTTGCCTCAGAAGTATGGAGAGTGTTCAGAAATGCTGTGGGTATTCATATGAACATGGTGCAGATTCATCAGGTGATTAGAAATTGGTGGAAGATAGATTGTGCAGAGAAATTCAAGCCTATATTACATGCAGTCCCAGCTATGATCACTTGGAAATTATGGAAGAGGAGGAATATCATGAAACATTGGGGAAGAGTAAGCTTTAAAAGGGTTGTGCATGAAGTTAATAATAACCTTTATTACCTTGCTAAAGTGAGATATCCATGGCTTAAGAATATTCCATTCTTATGGCCTGAATTGATTTCATTCTTAGAAGGGTACAAGCCTTTACTGGTTACTAAAGTTGTTCAGTGGAAATTACCCTTTGAGAGATGGTATAAGTAATACGTATGGGGCATCTAAAGGGAATCCAGGCCCTAGTTATGGTTTTTGTGTGAGGGATTGGAATGGAGATCTAGTGTTTGCACAATGTCAGGAAATGGGCCAAAACACCAACGTGGTAGCAGAAGCAAGAGCAGTATTGGAGGGATTAAAGTACTGTGCGGGAAATGATCTACAACCTTTAATATTGGAAACTGACTCTTTGATGATGAAGAACATAATAGATGGAGGATGGAAGACCCCATGGTGCATTAACATAATGGTGGATAGAATAAGAAGGATGATGGGCAACTTTAATCCAACATGTATACAGGGAGGGCAACACAGTAGCTGATTTTTTAACTAATCTAGCTTTTGTTTTTGTAGGTACAACAAGTTTTGGTAAATTTTTCTGCACTACCTAGTGCAGGAAGGAAGCTTCTTAGCTTAGATAAGCATCGAGTCCCTAATTTAATAGTCAGAAATGCCAAGAACACTGGGTACAATGAAATGGATTGAATTTGTAGCTCAAAAACTGATAAGACCTCGAATGGTGGTATTAGTTTCGGCTCATTCCATTGAAGAATTAGCAGTAATTGGGAAACAAAGGAAACACCATTGTCATAGATCCATAACACAGTGAAGGCATCAAAAAGGATCTCTTTAAACTTGAAGTTGAGTTTGGTCAATTAAATTAATATCGTCTCTTTGATGATATGAATTTAGATAAGATTCACCCTAATTATCCAGAAGACTAAAAGTTTTATAGACGATTTGCAGGCATCATACAGGTTGGACTCAGACAAGGTCATAGATTCCCACAACAATGCAGCTCAGTAATCAACATATCAAGATATTGCAGCTAGGTTCAGTACCAAGAGTTCAAAACAGTCTACACACAGACTAGGTGCAAATCAAGCTCAATAAACATAGATTTTCACATCATCGGGATTTTCAGACTATTTTGAAGCAATTGAAAGAAACTTTACCTGGTAGGACTAGATCTGGATTCTTAGAGACTCTACTCCATGGCGATGGTTTGCATGGCATTTGGTGAGAGATTAAGATGCGAAAAAGTGAAACCTGAGCAGGGAATCTTGCATCTGTCCTTGGGTGAAGGCCGCTTCTGGCGTCAACCATCGCTACATCGGTGACTCAGACCGTTGATGGCTTTCCTAAAAAGCTCTGATGGTGTATATGTTTATTTGTTGTTTTTTTTCTTTTTTCGTCGGCTTTAGCTGGCCTCTGTTGTTTTGTTTATAAAAAGTAAAAGATGGAAATTAGACAAACCATTAAGTCACCAAAGAAATTGGCAAAGAATATCAAAAGCAGATAATTAAGAAATCCACAAAGAATATCAAAACCAGATAATAATAATAATCATACAAAAAATAAACAAAACCACAAGATTAACACAAAATACTGAACAAAACAATACGAATAGCAACTTACGTGAAAGAGAGAGAAAGGGAAGAAGAACAAAAGAGGAGTGAGAAGAGAATGGAAAAGCCGAGCGATTGCTCTCAGATGGCAAAAACGGAACCAAAAGAATTGGCAAAAGCTAAAGCCACGTGTTATTTACCATTTGACACGTACTATCTGAAAGTCTACACGGCAGAGCAAGAATAGAGTGGTTGGAAAACATTTAAGAATAGATTCGGGGTAAATTACATAGATATCCTTCGTCGTCCATCAAGTCCCACTTATTATATAGTTAAAAAATACACCTACTAAGGCAACTTAGTGGTATTAAAAAAGGAAAAAAAGAAAACAAAGTTCAGCCACCTGGCCTACATTTCCTTCAGGATTGGTAAGAGGCGCTTCCTTCGGGAGGACAAAGGGCCTGAGGTCACGGGTTCGAAGCTCTGCAGGGCGCAGCGAACTGGTGTGATTTCACTGCCACAATAATGCAGTGTACATGAGCAAGTCATGGAGGGCAACCCGCAGCATGCATGGGTTACACCTGCGGATCCTCAAACACAAGTCGCCTTTTTTGTGAGGATCCGCCTGGATGACCCAGGACCGGGTTTCCCTCCATGACATGCATGCTTGACATACTGGGGCATTGTGTGAAAGGGTGCTTAGCCAGTTCGATATACGCTGCAGCGGCTGGTATCGAACCCGCGACCTTGCAGTCACTTTTGTTTCCACGAAGGGAACGCCTCTTACCAATTGAGCTGCAGCTCAACTGGTGAGAGTCGTCTCCTTTGGGAGAACAAAAGGCTTGAGGTCACGGGTTCGAAGCTCTGCAGGGCGCAGCGAACTGGTGTGATTTCCTGTCCATACAATACCTGAGTATGTCAAGCATGCATG
This sequence comes from Lycium barbarum, assembly GCF_019175385.1. Taxonomy (NCBI): domain Eukaryota; kingdom Viridiplantae; phylum Streptophyta; class Magnoliopsida; order Solanales; family Solanaceae; genus Lycium; species Lycium barbarum. The sequence continues at coordinate 583,166 of NC_083346.1, read as the reverse complement.
TCATGGAGGGGGCCCGCAAGGGGTCTACTCACCGGTCCTGGGCGACCCAGGCGGTGGGGTCCTTACAGGTTAATACTATATGGACAATGAATCTTGAGCTCTTATGTTTTTCTTTTGAACTTTAATGTTTGAAATTTCTATAGAATGAATGGGTATAACCAGTGGCGGATCCAGGATTTTTTCATTCAGGGTGTTCAGAAAAAAAAGCTAAATATACACTGTAATTTTTTGCCGAGGATGTTCAAAAGTTAATATGTGCACATAAACACATAAAATTTACCCTATATATACACTGTAATTTTTTGCCTAGGGTGTTCGGGTAACACCCTGGCCCCCAAGTAGATCCTCCCCTGGGTATAACATTGTTACCCAATATCAAACAAGTTGTCTATCATCAAAGTATATATGTCCGCCTTACTTGCCATTTTTGTATTATGGTCTGCTTATACTTGTCACGCCCCGAACCATGGCCTGGACGTAACACGGCACTCGGTGCCTGACTACATGTGACCGAGCGAACCACATGACTTGCTGAATCATCATAATGTATAACATAAGCGGAATATAACGTGAATGCATGATGAGCCTTTGTAAAACGTAATAATTCATAATACTTAATAAAGTACTTGTTTAAAACATGAGTGAGCCAAAATGGCTATACGACTCCAAATGTCTGGCATAACATAACTGACTGGTCTAGTCTATGAAACCTCTATCATGAGTCTGACTGGAAAACATAATTACTGGGACAAGGCCCCCAGCATACCTTTACATGCAAAACTAAACAGAGAAATACAATGTTTAAACCCCGAATGAGATGGGGCTCACCGATAAGCTGGTACGAGTAAATCCTAATGATCAGAAGCGTCGTCCTGTAACTCTGTACCTGCATCGTGAAATACAGGCCCCCGGGCAATAAAAGGGGACGTCAGCACATTGAATGTACTGGTATGTAAAGCAACCGGAAGAAACAACATGGGACATGGAATAACATGGTAAGAACTGAAACTGAAAACTTGGACATGAACATGAGCATGAGCATGAGTACAAAATCATGAAATTTAAAACTGAAACTGAGTACTGGAAGCATGAGATAGTCTGTAGTAATCTGTAATACCGACATAAACCACCACGGGGAGGAGCGTGGAGTCTGATCTCTGCCCGATCAGCTAAGCCATCTCGTACCTTGCCGGGGCACGAGACATGAACATAACATGAATGGATCCAAATCCCTCAATGGGGAACATATAAAGGAATCGTCCTACTGGGCGGAGCGATTATTATCCTACGTTGGCATACGTAGTTTCAGGCTATCTGAGCCTTCTCGGTAATATTACGACTCCCGAACATGAAAATAATATAGTTGGCTAAGAAGCCCATGACTTTCGTGAATTAACTTGTACTTGTCTTGAAATCATGATTTCACGAAAGGACTTGTAAACATATTTTCATGAAATAACTTGTAAACTTGATCATGAGAAATACCATAATGCATAATCATACGTTTGTAGCTGACTTGAAAACATGCTTGTAATTTGTAAAATAACATTTTACAATTTCATATAAACATCATGAGAACACATGAGGAAGAATTCATGATTCATGGATTAAGCTAGGATTCCTAATGTCCGAAATGGAGGTTTAGGAACACAATAACGAACATATATACGGAATTCATGTACATACATACATACATAATTACGGGCTACCAATACATTGGGTTTAATGCCCTAGGAGTTGAACTTCATAGAATTTACTAAACGGATCATGGGGAAGAACATAGAAGTTACCACATGTGGATGGAAGTTCTACATACCTTAACTTCCCGTTTTTGGGCGTATCACAATGTCCTTCAATCCCTTCAACTTCAATCTATAATAATACAAGTCATAGGGATTCTATATTAGCAACAATATCCATGTTTTGTTCATCTAAGCATTTTATCAAACACTTAGTGGGCATGAAGCTCTATAACCCTCATAAATGGTGTTTTCTTCACCAAATCCCCATTCTTTTACTTCTAGCTAATACTACAATCTCAATTAGATGTAATTAACCTCATTCTTCATCATCCATATGAATACAACAATCTCATTTCAACAATCCAACAATTCTAGCATAGTTCATATAATTCTCTTCCACAAACCCAATTATTATTCTCCCAAGAATTCATCAATTCACAACTATAAATGATTAGGGAGTAGAAACATTACCTTTTTGGGTAGTCACCACGAAATCAACACCCCCAAGTCCGAGTTTTAGCTTAAAATGACGGAAACAACTTGTACTACACTTTATCCTTCACGAGCTTCGGGATTTGGGGCCTTAAACTTGGTTGATTTTCTACTTTCTCTCTCTATATCACCTCTCTCTCACTTCCTCTCTCTAAAAATCTGAAATTTGAGGGAAATGGAGGCTGCTAGGGTTTTCATTTCCCTTAAATACTAAGTGGGAAATGGGTTGACCCAACTTGAAAACGGGTTGGGACCTATCTGTCTTAAAACGTCCATATCTCCCTATCCCGACGTCGCCTGTGAACCCACAACCTATGGTTGGAAAGGTATTTCAATTATCTACAACTTTCATTCTTTGCGGTTTCCCAAATTCTCAACTTAAGATAGGGTTATGGCCTCCCGAAGTCAGGTGACCCGAAACGTACATACGGACCAAGATACGGTCACTGTTACTGTCCCGTAACACAAGGGACGGACCGTAACTTGGTACCGTAACTTGGTGAAAATTTCCAGTGAGGTTCTGGAAATTTTCGATGCGTTACGGTCCACTGTTACGGCCCGTAACACGTGTTACGGTCCGTAACGTCACGTTACGCTGGCAGAATTTCCAGCGAATAGTCTTCAGTAAAATGGGCATAACTCTTTGCACGGATGTCCGTTTGACCCCCATAATATACCGTTGGAAAGATATTTCAAAGGGCTACAACTTTCATCAAGGAAGTTTTCCCAAATTCCAAATTAATAATGGGGCTATGGTCGTTGGAAGTAAGACCTTCTATAAACTCACTTGCAAACATGCCCCGTAGAGTGGTTTTCAACTTTGCTTTGCCCAAAGACTCTTCTCATGTATTGATTGGGTTTCAAACATCATTTATACACTACTCAAATTGGGTTTATTATACCCCCATCTTATGATACAAATCTTAGCCCGAAGCTACGAGGTGTTACAATACTGAAACAGTACTCACCATAAAATGGGGTTGTCATATTTTATAATGAATAGATGTTACTATATGTCCTTGATAGATTTTTCACCATCTTTATTTTGAGCCATAGACCCAATATACTCCAAAGTGGAAGTAGTCCTAATGTAAACTTGTGTTTGCGTTAATCTCCTAATTCACGGATATGAAGATGGGCTACTTGAAGAATCGTTTAGATTTATAATGTTAAAGTGTTTGACATTATTTGACATATTTGGAAAGGTTGAAATATGCTATGTTTTAGTGTAGATATGTGTGAATCTAATTAGATATAAAACAGAGCTAATTTGACTACATGAACATGTTATAAGATGGTATTGTTATGTTCCCAGATACAGGTTATGCAAACAGAAACCAGGAAGGCAAGCATTGGCGTGGTAACCATGGCTAGTTAAAATGGAAAAAATGCCACCATTTGATAACCGCAAGGGCAAATATTAACGAAGGGCAAAATTGCTCCTCGGCAGAATGTACAGGGACAATTTTGGCCCTTTTCTGTAATTCGAGTTGCAAGCGACAAAGTCAAAAGATACAATTGCAGCCCTAAGATGAACCAACTAATTTACAAACAAAACAATCTAAGATAGTGGTAAAAACGTAAGAGCCTTTTGCCAATATGGGAAGAGTAAAATATATAGTTTGGTATTTGTTTATAACAATCGATTAAAATGTCAAATACTTATCTGCAATTTTCACAAGAAAATGAGTAAGTTTTTCAAGAAAAATTAGCAGGTTAAATTGTAAGAACATTTTGCTCATCTTCTAAACAAAAAAAGTGGTAATAGTTTTTAAGAAAAGGGAGTCTGAAAAACAAGTGGGCAACATTTTTGAAGAGTCCGAGCAACATAGCAAACACATACCCATAGGAAACTTCATAAAGCTACACTCTTATAAATATCCAATAAGAAAGTCTACAATACAAGAGCATACCAACTTTTGGGCCAATATGCAAAACACATACTAAACAGAAGAGTACTTGCCTATAGTCCTTAAGTTCTGTAAGTTGCCTTTTCCATGTTTTGTTGTCAAAGACCTATATATTGAAAAAGGCAAATCGGGCATCGTTGAGAGTTACTTACAAGTCAAAATATTTACCCACAGTACCAAAAGCATGTCACCATTATCACAAAAACTGAAGACTCCTGGACGCCAGCAATGTCACTTGTAGAATTGTCTAAAATCAGTTCTTCTTACCTTCAAGAAAATCATTACACCATCACTTTATTCAGTTTAAGCACATTGGTCTCTTGCTTCTTCATCGAGTGTTGAGAAGTTGACGCCATTTTTTTGTCTTCAGATGCCACAAGCTTGGGAGCCATCTGACTTCCGTGGTTCCTAGATTCTTTGATACTGCACTTGGATACCTCAGGTAAACTCGAGCTTAGAACGACTTTACGTCTTTCTTTCCCGTAACTTCAACCCATTTGTAATCTATCCAATCTCGTGAAATCCTCACGTTCTTCCTCTGAAGCTATGGATAGATGACAAATGGGTTGAAGTTAAGGGAAAGAAAGACGTAAAGTCATTCATAAGCTCGACTTTACCTGAGGTATCCAAGTGCAGTATCAAAGAATCCAGGAACCTCGGAAGTCAGATGGCTCCCAAGCTTGTGGCACCTGAAGACAAAAAATGGCGTCAACTTCTCAACACTCCATGAAGAAGCAAGATGCCAATGTGCTTAAACTAAATAAAGTGATGGTGTAATGATTTTCTTGAAGGTAAGAAGAACTGATTTCAGACAATTCTACAAGTGACATTGCTGGCATCTAGGAGACTTCAATTTTTGTGATAATTCTACTTTTGTATATGTTCTCCAAGGTCCAATTACAAATACTACTGCATATAAACTTGAAGTTATAGTCGCAGCGATTAAGGTCCTCCAGCTTTGCAGGACCATCACAGTCCAGGATGTCATCGTATTGAATTTTCAGACATTTTTGTAATACCTGTAAGACCTTACACCTGAACCAGCAGCCTCTCATGCCGCTATCCTGGCTAAGAACCTCTAAGTTATCACCAAATTCAAAAGACCGCTTACATTGAGGCTCAACAAGCTGAATTCCAACCGGTACTCTGCTTGGCAATTTTGTTTTTAACTTCGGGCAAGTTGGTTCAGCTTTTTCTATCTGACTCTCCAGTTTCGGATACTCCCTGTCACTTCTACCCCGACTAGGCCCTTGCCCTGAAGGATCTTCACGGGTTATATCTTTTACTTCATGCAACTTAAGACCCTTTGACTTAAATATTGTTTCATTGTAGTAACCATCCAATTCATGACTTTGTTGTTTCGGAATTCCCTAAAGCACATATAGACACCAGCGGACAAACTTTTCAGGACAAGAGAGATATATTTCTCGTAATCTCTAGGAGTCAAAATACTGGTATGTCGTTGTTGTAATCTCTAGGAGTCAAAACTGTAGCAGGACCATCGATACACTCAACATGGATCGCCTGAACATGAGGCGTGATAAATACTTCTCTAGGGTGTACCTCGAGCTGAGGAATTACACAGTGGACTTCCTGAAAATGTTGAAACCACTGCACTTTAACTTTTTCTGTCCCTTCTTGTTCCCATAGAAATCTTCCAAGTAACCTAGGCAGTGACTTTCTTCTTTGGCCATGACTATAGCAAAGGAATTAACCTGCAGAAAACTAAGAGATTACAGGAGGAAGGAAAAGAAATATGAGGTCAAGGAATTGATATAATGCTATAAAGTGCTTACAGTTATTGTAGTTCCATTTCGGCAAAAAGAAGGGTATTGCTTAAGTTTGTTGGGCAATTTGCTAGGAAGCTCGCCCTGGAATATATATTTTCCCCTTCAGTAACTGTAACTAAAGAAGCTGGAAACAAATTTCACAAAATAGATCAACATATTTGAACCTCATCAGCTATGTGAATCCCCTTATTAGGTAAACCAGCCATTAAAGCACTTCTCCTTTCACTTGTCGGGGTATCTACAAGACAAGGGAAGTCAAATTTACTAAAACGTAAAGAAGATTAAAGTTGAGATAAAAATAATTATAACTGAAGTTAAGAATTCATAGATTAAATATGGCAACAATATTATGACAACATTTAACCAAATATCAAACCAAAGGCAAGTATAAATGATCCCGAGCAATAACTAGAGGACTTAATTCAACAATTTGATGAGAATGAAAATTCCTATGGTGTCTAGATGTTACTGCTGCAGTATTCCTCAACAGGAGACAATGCAACATTTGTTTTTAACAGGAAATTTTTCCTCAGAAGTGTGGAGAGTGTTCAGAAATGCTGTGGGTATTCAGATGAACATGGTGCAGATTCATCAGGCGATTAGAAATTGGTGGAAGATAGATTGTGCAGAGAAATTCAAGCCTATATTACATGCAGTCCCAGCTATGATCACTTGGAAATTATGGAAGAGGAGGAATATCATGAAACATTGGGGAAGAGTAAGCTTTAAAAGGGTTGTGCATGAAGTTAATAATAACCTTTATTACCTTGCTAAAGTGAGATATCCATGGCTTAAGAATATTCCATTCTTATGGCCTGAATTGATTTCATTCTTAGAAGGGTACAAGCCTTTACTGGTTACTAAAGTTGTTCAGTGGAAATTACCCTTTGAGAGATGGTATAAGTAATACGTATGGGGCATCTAAAGGGAATCCAGGCCCTAGTTATGGTTTTTGTGTGAGGGATTGGAATGGAGATCTAGTGTTTGCACAATGTCAGGAAATGGGCCAAAACACCAACGTGGTAGCAGAAGCAAGAGCAGTATTGGAGGGATTAAAGTACTGTGCGGGAAATGATCTACAACCTTTAATATTGGAAACTGACTCTTTGATGATGAAGAACATAATAGATGGAGGATGGAAGACCCCATGGTGCATTAACATAATGGTGGATAGAATAAGAAGGATGATGGGCAACTTTAATCCAACGTGTATACAGGGAGGGCAACACAGTAGCTGATTTTTTAACTAATCTAGCTTTTGTTTTTGTAGGTACAACAAGTTTTGGTAAATTTTTCTGCACTACCTAGTGCAGGAAGGAAGCTTCTTAGCTTAGATAAGCATCGAGTCCCTAATTTAATAGTCAGAAATGCCAAGAACACTGGGTACAATGAAATGGATTGAATTTGTAGCTCAAAAACTGATAAGACCTCGAATGGTGGTATTAGTTTCGACTCATTCCATTGAAGAATTAGCAGTAATTGGGAAACAAAGGAAACACCATTGTCATAGATCCATAACACAGTGAAGGCATCAAAAAGGATCTCTTTAAACTTGAAGTTGAGTTTGGTCAATTAAATTAATATCGTCTCTTTGATGATATGAATTTAGATAAGATTCACCATAATTATCCAGAAGACTAAAAGTTTTATAGACGATTTGCAGGCATCATACAGGTTGGACTCAGACAAGGTCATAGATTCCCACAACAATGCAGCTCAGTAATCAACATATCAAGATATTGCAGCTAGGTTCAGTACCAAGAGTTCAAAACAGTCTACACACAGACTAGGTGCAAATCGAGCTCAATAAACATAGATTTTCACATCATCGGGATTTTCAGACTATTTTGAAGCAATTGAAAGAAACTTTACCTGGTAGGACTAGATCTGGATTCTTAGAGACTCTACTCCATGGCGATGGTTTGCATGGCATTTGGTGAGAGATTAAGATGCGAAAAAGTGAAACCTGAGCAGGGAATCTTGCATCTGTCCTTGGGTGAAGGCCGCTTCTGGCGTCAACCGTCGCTACATCGGTGACTCAGACCGTTGATGGCTTTCCTAAAAAGCTCTGATGGTGTATATGTTTATTTGTTGTTTTTTTTCTTTTTTCGTCGGCTTTAGCTGGCCTCTGTTGTTTTGTTTATAAAAAGTAAAAGATGGAAATTAGACAAACCATTAAGTCACCAAAGAAATTGGCAAAGAATATCAAAAGCAGATAATTAAGAAATCCACAAAGAATATCAAAACCAGATAATAATAATAATCATACAAAAAATAAACAAAACCACAAGATTAACACAAAATACTGAACAAAACAATACGAATAGCAACTTACGTGAAAGAGAGAGAAAGGGAAGAAGAACAAAAGAGGAGTGAGAAGAGAATGGAAAAGCCGAGCGATTGCTCTCAGATGGCAAAAACGGAACCAAAAGAATTGGCAAAAGCTAAAGCCACGTGTTATTTACCATTTGACACGTACTATCTGAAAGTCTACACGGCAGAGCAAGAATAGAGTGGTTGGAAAACATTTAAGAATAGATTCGGGGTAAATTACATAGATATCCTTCGTCGTCCATCAAGTCCCACTTATTATATAGTTAAAAAATACACCTACTAAGGCAACTTAGTGGTATTAAAAAAGGAAAAAAAGAAAACAAAGTTCAGCCACCTGGCCTACATTTCCTTCAGGATTATCTACTCTAAAATTGGCTAGTATTTAATTGGGATCGAGCTTAAAGGTACATGAATATCAAAAGCACAACACATAACATATACACCAATGCCAATCAAAAGCAAAGCATACAGAGGAAGTTGAAAATGAAAAACTAATAAGATCACCAAACGCGCACGATATTAAGGATCACATATAGAAAGAAGATGCAAAGTGGAGACAACACATTCAACACAATAGATCTTTGCAACACCAGACATAAAATATAAAAATAAAAGAGAAAAGGTTTACTGTTCAAGTGAAATTCTAAAATGGCGTAATAAACAAAAGGCAGACTCGTACTGATCAACTAGGTCTATCAAAGATTCTACCCTATTTAAAAATGCAACAGATCACGGCTATCGAGAAAAAGAAAGAAGAATAGAATCATCACCACACATTCTTTATCGATTATCTCACCTATCGATTAGAACAAGTACTGATAAACAAAAGTCCCAGAACTGTAAATCCCCTTTCCCTTTTCTGTCAACGAGTTAAAATTGATTGTATTAGTAAAAAAAGATATACATTCTTACACTTTATCAGGGAAGGAACCAAATGGCATAGATGTTGAAGGATAACAAAACTTATACCTCGATCTCTTCTCTGTGGACCACAAATACTATTAAAATCGACAATAGAGAAACGATGGAGTCAGGTCAGATACACTATTGAGACTCCTTAGATAATAAGCAATGATGGTATTTATACTGTGTCCACCACAAGTACAATCAAACACGTGGATGTGGGCATTTTGGTTTTACACAGTCACACCCTTTCTAATACTTCACGTCTCTCCACTTGGAAAATGAATGCTTGCTTAAGGTAGAAATAGTGGGCGGAAGATAGGTTTTCTTCCAAAAATAAAAAGGCAATGTTGGCCCCTAAACTAATTCGGACGTAACAATTCCCCCTTTAGCTATTCTTTCAAACATTGTCCAGTGCAACAACAAAAACAACATACCCAGTGTAATCCCACAAGTGGGGCCTGGGGAGGGTAGCGTGTACGTAGACCTTACCCCTACCTTGGAGGTAGAGAGGTTGTTTTTGAAAGACCCTCGGCTCAAGAAAAAGCATATCAGAGCAGTATGGAAAAAGAAATAACAGTAGTGAAGAAGCCATGGCAAAATACTAAAGATAGCATGAAAAACATTCAGAAAAAAAAAATCTTTAAAATAGTAAGAGCCCTTCTGGTATCTACCCAACATTAAGTACTGATGGAGAATTCCCCCCTCCAGGTTGGTAAAGCTCATTGCACTGGCAAGTCCGCACAAATGAATTCGCAATAAAACCATGTTTTGTGGGCTTACGCCTTTCTTTTATGCTTCTTCTTGGAGAAGAGCAAGGAATGACCTGGTTGGATCAGCTATATGAATCCATATATCAATTCCACTCTAAAGAGACTTGAATTCAATGTTCAAAGGATTCATCAGGACTGATTGGTTTAAACTGGTCCTCCACCTAATACAACCCTCTTTGGCTCCTCTTTTGTCTGGGTTTGGGACTGGCGATGTATTGCAAAACTCACATATGCGGAGATTCTATACAATTTTTTAACAATTAAATATTAGCAAACAAATGAGCAATCCGAATTTTACGCCTTCACTAACCTAAGCGATTTGTTCGACAAATAACTTTCTATTTGATCACTACGTGCTATTGAAATAAAAAAGTACCTTACTAATGTTTCTTCTTGTTGTTCTGAGTCAATATGTTTACATAGGATTAAAATAAACCACGTAATCTGCACATGGAAAACAATTATTAGTGAGACTCCAATTGACCCAACAGGCAACAAACATATAGCATAAGCAAAAAGCATAAACAAAGATACTACATTATAGTCCATCCACATTTTGTAGTCCACAATAAATAGATATTTAAGGATGAAAAACTTTAGCATGTCAACATCCAACAGTCCAACTCCGATAAACACTGGAAAGCTGGCAGCTCAAGCAGCTTGATTTTCTCAAGAACGCATTGAGAAGGAGAGAAGAGAATGATTGAAACAATTGATGCTTGGTAATGATTTGTTGGCTTTGTGTTTGGTCTTTGTCTCACTGAAGCAGATATGCTCTAAGGTTCCAGGGAATTCCGGTGACTGGAACAGCGAACACTGTTAGGAAAACTTACGGACATAGCATGCATTGTACTCATTTTTTTCTATTTACCACCAAACATTGCACCTGCATGTTCAGCTAAGTTTTTCTCACTGGGGGTCTAAAACTAACAATTTAAGTCAAACCACGGGAATAAACCTCTTAGCCATAGCAAAGACTCAGTTTAGTGTTGCTGATATACAGAAGCTTGGACATACAGCAAGATTAAATAAGAGATTGTATACGAGAATGACATACGAGATGAAATATTGAAAACAAAGTTGGATAATTGTAAGAGACTCTAGACTACCAATTTTAAATTAACCAGATCAGATTATTAATGACCAATACAGCTAGGAATCGCTCCACTGATCTCCAGCTGCAGAATAAACAGTGCATTAGTTGTAGCAATTACTATGTACAATTTGACAAGTAGCAATAGGTAAAAAGAGGGAGCTTCAATCACTTCTTAGCAAAGAATCACTTCTCAGGGAACATAAAATAAGTAAGCTCACAGCTTTGATAAATACATTGGGAACCAATATTTAGCAGCAATAGATAAATTTATCAGAGTTCAAGAAAAGTAAAAAGGGAAATAGTGTCACGATCATACATAAGCAAATATTAAGTAATTTAGGAGAGATCAAGCTCTCTGTATAAGCGATTCCTTGCTTAACGGTAACATATTCTGGCCATGGTCCTCTAGATGTGCTTAATACAGAACCAAAACATCCGTAACGTTTGCAGCGTAGTAAATGAAACATCCGTAGCAAGCAAATGAAATGATCCATGTACAAATGCCAAAGAATCCATACCACAATCAATATGACCCCGTACACAGTCAGTGCCAAAAGGATATTTATCATTTATTCTCCGAGAACCACATTTTAGCGCGAGAATTTCAATTTATACTTTGTCAGGATCGCTTTCATTCAGGTTAACCGTAAGGATCTTATGGTCATCACTAGTTGCGTCATATCCCATTCCAAATACATAATACCCCAATCGAGATTCTGGACGGGGAAGTTCTATCGATTCTCTTGTGGAGGAGTTCCACAGCAAAAAGTGTATATCACGTCTATCAGTAACTACAAGAAGAACCAATCCATTACAACCACACAATACTTTGCAACTCACTGGATTGCAGGTTGAAGCAGGGGCGGATCTAGGGTCCGCCGAGGCTGTTCACCCGAACACCTCGGTAAAAAATTACACCATATATAAGGTAATCTTTATTTTTGTACATATATAGACTTTGAAAACCCTGAACACAAGAGAAGATGTTTTAGTGGTTTAGAGGGTTCAAAATTCACCTTAAGGTTCCAAGTTCAAATCCCAGCACTACATTTTCATTTTTCGAACCCCTCACTGAAAATCCTGGATTCGCCACTGGGTTGAAGGCCAATCAAGTTTTTGTTTATCCTCAACCGCTTGAACCTACGATAAAGTAGAACAATAGAGGTTAAATACATCATCATTATCAAGGCACTTTTGGATAATAAGAAGTTTTGGGAATTTTGGTCATTCTTGCCATGATTGAGATGCTTCATTTTAAAGTACGGCTTGGAGCTCAATGTTCCCCAAAATTTTGAAACAAATTTGAATCGAAGAAGAGGCGCCATAGGTAACCTGTTGAGGATGTCCATAAGTATTTCCTCTTAAAAGTGAATTCCCACTGGCCTAGATAGGACAACCAGAGTGCTTTAGTAGCCATAATATCTTCCTTGAAAAATGTTACTCTCCGCGTTCCAATTTAAGTGTCTTAGTTCAACTGAATACAAAGTTTAACAATAGAAATAGAACGAGACTTTTGAATCTCGTGATTCTAAATAAAAATTATGTGTAATATACTAACATGTCTTCTAAACTAGACATATGGGATGTTTAAATGTTATGATTTAAACTTGACATATAAGATATTTGAAATGTTAACTTATTAAATACAGAAAGAGAAACTCTTTTCAGGACTGACCAAAAAGAAAAGCAAGACTCTTAAATTTGGGACGGATGGAGTACCTTTAGGAGTCGTTTGGTTGGGAAATAAGTTATCCCAGGATTAGTAATCTTGGAATTAGTTATTCCATCCTTCCATAGGATAAAATAACACTATAATTCCAGAATAACTAATCTTGGGATTAGTTATACCGTAATTTTATCCCAACCAAACATGAAATAATCTCATCTCAAATTTAATCTCAGGACTATTTGACAACAACTGAACTCAAATTTGAATGTTAAGTGTGCTGAGTAAGTGCGTGGTTTGGAATGTGATATGGGCCGGTTCATTCTTTTTCTAACTTTCAACAAGAAAATTGCTTGTTCAAAAAATGTGGGAAAGAAAATAAAAAAATCGATGCTTAATTATTATTAAAGCAGAATGAGAAAATTGAGGAAATCAGAATAACAGAGAATATAATTTGATTCTTGAAAGAATAATTGTGTTGTGTTGCATAAATTTTTGACAACGAAGGAATAAAAATAAGGGAAAGGGGATTATATGCCTTTATTTATTACTCCCTTCGGATAAAACAGAGAGTCTCATTTATTTGCACTTAATGGAGGTCTGAATCTGAATGATTTAACAATTTATTTGGTCTGAATAGATTTTAATCATTAAGATTTTGAACAAAGTCTGAATATCATTATGAGGTACTTTTTTTATAAATAAGTTTTACCACCGACTCTACCCCAACACCTCCACTCACCGGCAACACCACCTGTGAGGACCCACAGCTGGGCGCTAACCATACTGTGAACCCCTGGGTACAGCTGGGCGCTAACCATACTGACCCCATGAACATGCGTACATACATACATACATGACATGCATACTCAGGTATTGTATGGGCAGGTGCCAACAGACAATTCGATATACGCTGCAGCGGCTGGTATCGAACCCGTGACCTCCCCCCTTTTGTTCTCCCAATTGATCATATAACACTTAATAGGGGCAAATATAAAAAAATAAGGTTAATTCTTTCTTGATTTGATAAGAGGACATTTTTTTTTACCCAAAAAAAAAACTAAGTGGAATTTTTTTTTTATCCGGAGGGAGTAACTCCAGACCCCACATTGTGGGAATTTACTGGGTATGTAGGGAGTAACTGGATGTGTCGTGTTCGTGCTATGGTGGGTTCGGAGAAGCAGAGGTAAGTCGAGGAAGTATTGGTTGGTCTATCAGACACAACTTCTCTACCTTCACCAAGATAGGTGTAAGGTTTGCGTACACCCCGTCCTTCAGAACCCACCTGTAGAATTACACTGAATATGTTGTTATTGTTGTTTTGTGCCGTGTCCGTGTTTCACATGAGTGTATAATATTCTTCTGGGCAGTTGAACAAACACATAAAATATTATATGACATCTTTGATTACATAATTTTAAGTTATTTTCCCATAGGATGCATGTAGTGTAACAAAAAATATTCACGCAATGTCTCATGTAAAGTTACATTTCCTTCATATCATCTCTTAATATCGATCATGAACACTCTAATTTATAAACCCAGAAGAATTTTAATCCATCTGATGGACACAATGGTATATGGAATTGTTTGGAACATTGAAACTCTTGACTCTTTCCAAAATTATTTTTGTAAACTTATCGGGCTAAGAATGTCTAAAGAAGCACAGATTTACATAACCTTCCATGCATAACATAATAAAATCGAGCATCTCATAACCAAAAGTATGTAGTTACAATAACACCAAGAAAAAAATCCAAAAAAGAAAGATCAGATCCATCATCATATTTCTTGAGCAACGAACATATGTTTTAGCTACAAGACGTATGATGTGCCAAAACAAATAGTCAAAAAATTAGAGTTTTAGTAGTAGTGCCCATCGTCTTGATGTACATTTTGTAATAGTTCACAAAAAATAATGCAAGACAATACAGAAAAATGTCTGATAAGTGGAAAAAACTATCTTTTAAAATTTGAATTACAAGCATCAAAGTCAAAAGATACAATTGCAGCTCTATGATAGACCAACTATTTTACAAACACAACAATCGAGATAGCGGTAAAAATGTAAGAGCTTTTTGCCAATATGGGAAGGGTAAAATATACAGTTTAGTATATTGTAAGAACATTTTGTTCATCTTCTAAAATAAAAATAAAAAGTGGTAATAGTTTTTTTCAAGAGTAAGAAGTCTGAGAAAAGGGTGGGGCAACATTTTTTAAGAGTCCGAGCAACATAGCAAACACATACTCAGAGGAAACTTCATAAAGCTACAACTTTTATAACTATCAGATAAGAAAGATTGGGCAATACAAGAGCATGCCACCTTCCAGGCCAATTTGTAAAATACATATACTAACCAGAAGACTGCTTGCATATAGTTCTATAAGTTGCCTTTTCCAGGTTTTGTTGTACAAGACCTATATATTTACATAGGCAAATGGGGCACCATTGAGAATTACTTACAAGTCAAAATATTTACCCACAGTGCCAAAAGCATTTCACCATTGTCAAAAAAACTGACGACTCCTAGACGCCAGTATTATCAGTTGAAGAATTGTCTGACATCAGCTCTTCTTACCTTGAAGAAAATCAGTACACCATCGCTTTTTCAGATTAAGCACATCGGTATCTTCCTTGTTCATCGAGTTTTTTGAAGTCGATGCCATGTTTATGTCTTTCTTTCCCTCAACTTCCATCCATTTGTCATCTATCCAATCTCTTGAAATCCTCACGTTCTTCCTTTCAATTTCCAACAATCTGTTCTCACCTATTATTGGGAAAACAACATCTTTGGTCATCAGGCCATGACCGACATTGAACATTCAAAATTCCAGACACAAATTAGCCAGAAGAAAACTTTTGCCACTGCCGAGTTAGAAAGCCAATTTATGACAATGCTGAGCTTAGACATGATATCAAGTAATAACTTTTTAGTGTTTTGGGTGGTCTTTAGGACTGTTATTATTTGGTGAGAGGGGGGGGGGGGGGGGGGGGGTTGAGAGGTTGCGAGTGTTGACAGCATGAATCTTACCAGGGAAGTAAACCTGAAGATGACCGCTTCGACGGTCATTAAAACCAGCAACAACACCTTCCCACCACCCGTCCGACCACCAAGCATCAACTGCAGCTCCTACTTCAAAAGAATGGTCAGGAGAACCCTCCGGAGGCCGGGGCCGAACCGTGCGGCGTCCTATGCATCTCATGCCCAATTTATCAGAGGCTGCAACTTTGGAGGAAGGAACCCATTCCTATAAATCAAGCAAAGGTGATGAGGAAACAGGGTAAAGGGAGAACGGACAAGTCACTATATATTATTGCCATCTTCTAAGAACATAAACTTAAGTAGATCGTAAAATACAGTCAAACCTCTCTATAACAACATCGTTTATCCCAATACTTTTTGGCTGCTATTGTGAATTGTTATTATAGAGAACATATAATACATCATAAGATGAAAGATTGATTCCACAGAAAGCATGGCTGTCATAGCGAAATGCTGTTATAGAGGATGGTTGTTATAGAGAGGTCTGACTGTAGATTCAAATTTCTACTTTTATATATGTTCTCCAAGGTCCAGTTAGAAATTACTGATAAACTTTAAGTTATAGTCGCAGTTATTAAGGTACCTCGAGCTTATTAGGACCATCACAGTCCAGTATGTCATCGTACTGAATTTTCAGACGTTTTTGTGATACCTGTATGACCTTACACCTGAACCAGCAGCCTCTCATGCCACTATCCTGGCTAAGAACCTCTAACTTGTCACCAACTTCAAAAGACCGCTTACATTGAGGCTCAACAAGCTGAATTCCAACCGGTACTCTGCTTGGCAATTTTATTTTTAATTTTGGGCAAGTTGGTTCGGCTTTTTTTATCTGCCTCTCCAGTTTTGGATCCTCCCTGGCACTTCTACTCCTACTAGGCCCTTGCCTTGAAGGAACTTCACGATTTAAATCTTTTACTTCATGAAACTTATGACCCTTTGACTTTTGTCGACTGCATAACATGGTAAATATCGTTTGATTATAGTACCCATCCAGTTTACTCAGAGAGAATGGAATGACCTTGTTGTTTCTGAATTCCCTAAAGCACATATAGAGACCAGAAGACAAATTTTCTGGGATAAGAGAGATATATTTCTCGTAATCTCTAGGAGTCAAAACAGTAGCAGGACCATCGATACACTCAGCATAGATCACCTGAACATGAGACGTGCTAAACACTTCTCTAGGGTGCCCCTCAAGCTGAGGAATTGCACACTGGACTTCCTGAAAATGTTGAAACCACTGTACTTTAACTTTTTTCTGTCCCTTCTTGTTCTCATAGAAATCTTCCAAGTAACCTAGGTAGTGACTTTCTCCTTCGCCCATGACCATAGCAAAGGAATTAACCTGCAGAAAACTAAGAGATTACAGGTAGAAGGAAAAGAAATATGAGGTCAAGGAACTGATTTAATGCTATAAAGTGCTTACAGTTATTGTAGTTCCATTTCGGCAAAAAGAAGGATAATGCTTAAGTTTGCCAGAGCAGGTCCAAGCAGTACCTGACCATGAAATATCTGATTTCTCTGTTTTCGATTTGCTAGGAAGCTCGCCCTGGAATAGATATTTTCCCCTTCAGTAACAGTAACTAAAAAAGTTGAAACAAATTTCACAAATAGATCAACATATTACCTTATTAGGTAAACCAGCCATTGAAGCACTTCTCCTTTCACTTGTCGAGGGATCTACAAGATAAGGGAAGTCAAATTTACTAAAGAATAAAGAGTCAAGAAGCTTTAATTCTTCATGAGCATATAACCATCAATAAAAATAAAGAATTCATAGCTGAAATATGGCAACAATATTCTGACAACATTCACCAAGTATATCAAACCAAAGGCAAGTATAAATGATCCCGAGCTATAATTAGAGGACTTAATTCAACAAAGTTCAGCCGCCTGGCCTACATTTCCTAAAAGTATCTACTCTAAAATCGGCTAGTATTTAATTGGGATTGTGCTTAAAGGTAGATGAATATCAAAGCACAGCACAAAACATATACACCAACGGCAATTAAAAGCAAAGCATAGAGAGGAAGTTGAAAAATGCATCAGCATTAATAAGATTACCAAACATGCAAGATATTACAGATCACAATAGATGCATAAGCAGAAAATGGAAAAGGGATGAAAAATATTTAAAAAAAGATGCAAACTGCATACAGCACATTCAATGCAACAGATCTTTGCTACATCAAGACATAAAACAAAAATAAAAGAGAAAAGGTTAACTGTTCAAGTGAAATTTCTAAAATGGCGTAAAAAACAAAGGGCAGACTCGTACTGATCAACTAGGTCCATTAAAAATTCTACCCTATTTGGAAATGAAACAGATCGCAGCCAGACAGCAGCAAGATCACAATCAGACATTTTGTGACCTCCATTTTTTTTTTTTTTTTTGAGAAGGATGACCTTACTATTTGTTGAATCTTATATAAAACATCCCCATTGCATATCTCAGTAACTTTAGAGCAAGGATGCCATCTACTTTTACGCGAAACACACACAAAAGATTTACTAGTGCTATCGACAAAAAGAAACGAGAATAGCATCATCACAAGACATTCTTCATCGATTATTTTACCTATCAATTAGAACAAGTACTTATTAAACAAAAGGCCGAGAACTGAAAAGCCCCTTTCCCTTTTCTGTCAAAGAGTTAAGATTGATTGTATCACGAAAAAGAAAGATATACATTCTTAGATTTTATCAGGGGAAAAAAAGACGGTATAGATGTTGCGGATAACGAAACTTTTACCTCGATCTCTTCTCTGAGGAACACCAATGGTACTAAAATCGACAATAGAGAAAAGACGGACTCAGGTCAGATATACCATTGAGAATCCTAATAAACTAAGTAATGGATGTATTTATATGTGTCTACCACAAGTGCAGTCAAACACGTGGAAGGGGGCATTTGATACTACACAGTCACACCTTTTCTTGTACTCAATTCTTTTTACCAGGTAAAGATTTAGCTAATCTAATACTTCAAATCTATCCATTGGGTAAATGAATTCTTACTTAAGGTAGAAACAGTGGTCGGAAGATAGCTATTGGTCCAAATAATAAAAGGCAATGTTGGCCCCTAAACTAATTAAGAGTAACAATATCCCCCCTTTAGCTATTCGTTCAAACCTTTTCCCGTCGAAGTCTCCGCCCCCTCCCCACGCCCCCTCCCCACACCCCCACCCCCCACCCACCAAGTTGGTAAAACTCACTGGCAAGTCAGCCCAGATGAATCTACGAAAACACCATGTTTTGTGGGCTTAGGCCCTTATTTTATGCTTCTTCTTGAAGAAGAGCAAGGAAATGACCTGGTTGTTGGATCAGCTATATGAATTCTATAGATCCATTCCACTCTATACAAACGTGAATTCAAAGTTCAAGGGATTATCAGGGCTGATTGTTTTAAACTGGTCCTCCACCTACTACAACCCCCTTCCACTCCTCTTTTATCCAGGTTTGCGACTGGTGACGTATTGCAAAACTCACATACGCAGAATTTCTACGCAAAATTTTAACAGTTTAAATACTCCCTCCCCTTCCAATTTATGTGAAGGTGTTTGACTGCGCACGGAATTTAAGAATGAAAGGAAGACTTTTGAAACTTATGGTCTAAAACAAGCCATAGATTTTTGTGTGGCTATAAATCATTTCGTTAAGGATAAAATTGAAAGTTAAAAGCTAAATTATTACTAAATATAGAAAGGTGTCATTCTTTTTGGGACTGACTAAAAAGGAAAGAGCGCCACATAGATTGGGACTGAGGGAGTAATTCATAACATTGCGAATTAAAAGTACTATCTTTTTCCTATAGGATTCTCCTTTAACGTTCCTACCATAGCTTTCGATTTATACCATCTCGATACCTAGAGATAATTAGCTTCTTAATCTCGATAACATATCAATTTTGCGTTGCATGAAGTACGAGTGTGGTGGATCTTCTGAACTTAGCTCACTTAAAACTTCTTTAAATTATTCAAGATAGAAAATATGTCGACTAACTAAAAGCGAATTTCTTTCATGATGTTAATGACATCACAAGAAAAGGAGTTTCTTAGTGAGGTGTCAATTTTACGGTGATTAAAATATGATTCATAACTTAAGATATAAGGAAGCACAAATTCAATGTGTGCTACTATTGTATGAATAATAACATAACCAATAGGGTCTATCAGAAACAGCCTCTCTACCCCGCAAAGGTAGAGGTGAGGTCTGCATACATCCCCCCTCCCCAGACACCACTTGTGGGATTATACTGGGTATGTTGTTGTTCTTGTAATAACATAACCAACAGCACGATAAGAATTGCGCTCCACCATGCATTTTGATTTATTAAATGATATGTTTATATTTTTTACATTACATGTACAAAAAAAAAAATCATGAGAATCACTTGATGGGGGACCTCCCATATGAAAATTAATGCCATTACAGTCACAACTCAAGCCAAAGTTGAAGAAAAACGAGAAATGATGCAACTCTCTTCTGCCCTTGTATACTTCAGAATAAGAGTACATTGGGTTCTTGGTCCCTCTGTTGTGTAAGGATTCCAAATTTTCCAAAAGTTAAGATTTTTCTTCGCACTCTATGTTCAAAGATTTGGGTATTGGATCAATAAGCAAGTGCTTCTCGTCCAACTAATTATTACATGTTTCAATTTCAAAATGTATATTCGGTTTAAGCAATCTTCCTCTCTTTCCACATATATGTTGATAATCACCCAAATCAACGAAGAACGGAGGCGTAAGTTGATTCTTCCAAAGAACCGGAAGCGAAGTGTTATGCCGGACGGGGGGGACGGAAAAGAAACGACTTTGAGGAAAAAAATTGGGGTTCCACATGCTCAAGGAGATGCGCCGACCTCGGGATGCTTTACTCCTAATCGCACAAGGTTCCGAGACAACGCTTAACAAAGGTCTCAGTTAAGAACAGAGATGATATACGTTTTACACGGCGCACGATTCCATGGATAGTTTCATTCGAGATCGTGATGAAGGACATAGCTTACGATCATCGGCTTTGATCATGCCACTAGACATTTGATTAGGACATTGCACAATGATCCAAACAATTCGAGGAACATGTCTAAACTCGATCTTCATAAATTTGCCACATAACTTCTTTATACAGTGCATATATGGAAATATCTTGACATTTTTAGTAATCCATTCTCCACCATGATAACATAAATATAGCATCTTAACTTCTCTTACTAGATGCCAAGATCCTTAGCAACCTAGTAATAACCTATTTCCACTTATGAAATCACTGTCCCAAACAACTCCAGGGTCATTTCTTGTTAATACTTCAGAGCTAATGTAACCACTAAATACTTGATGTTTTTGGTAAATAATAAGAAAATCCAAAAAAAAAAATGTGAGATCTAATATGAAGCATCTTATATAACTACACCCAAGGGTGTGCTTGAAGATCAACGAAGTGGGTTGAGAACCGTGAGCTCTCAAGTTCAAATCCCAGGGGCAAAAATACTATGTAATTTCTTCATATCTGTCCAAGTCTTGGTAGACAGAGTTACCCGGTACTTGGGCTGGTTGGAAGTAGCAGGTACGTCGTGGAATTAGTCTAGGTGCGCGAGTTGACCCAAACACCACGATTATAATAATTAAAAAGTATCTTAATTACAACTATTACCGGGGACATGGCTTTGTAGTAAAACTAGATCACTTACTTTTAGTAAAATAGTGCTAAACAATAAGGTAGTACTTTACATGTTTGGAACAGGCATAAAGATGATGATTAGTGATTAAGCATTTGGTTGTTGGGAATTTAATCATTTTAAAGTTCTTCTAGAATTTAAAGTTGGCAAGTTATAAGCATAACGAGCTTCATTTTCTGTGAGGACCCATAGTATGGATGAGACCAGGCGACTGTGAGTAGACCCCAGGATGACCCTGGACAGTCCCCCCCCCCCCCCCCCCCCCCCCCCCCCCCCATGACATGCATGCTTGACATACTCAGGTATTGTAGCAAGGATACACGTGTCCGCACGATAAACCATCTTCACGCTGCAGCTCAATTGGTAAGAGACGATTCCCTGAGGGGAATGTAAAGGGCTTGGAGGTCGCGTGTTCGATACCCGTAGCGCTGCAGCGTGATAATGGTTTATCGTGCGGACACGTGTATCCTTGCTACAATACCTGAGTATGTCAAGCATGCATGTCATGGGGGGGACTGTCCAGGGTCATCCTGGGGTCTACTCACAGTCGCCTGGTCTCATCCATACTGTGGGGTCCTCACAAAAAAGGCGTCTTTTTTGCGAGGATCCACAGTATGGATGAGACCAGGCGACTGTGGGTTGCCCCCCATGACATGCATGCTTGGCATACTTGGATATTGTATGTGAAAGGGTGCTTAGCCAGTTCGCACACGCTGCAGGGCTTCGAACCCGCGACCTTGCAATCACTTTTACACTCCCCTGAGGGAATCGCCTCTTACCAGTTGAGCTGCATGTTACACCTTGGAAATTTCCCCGTTAGCGTACCACGAATAGACCCACGAAGGGTATGACGTATACGACATGTTGACGAGTAAGAAGTAATATTTAATTATTCTAAATGAGATTTCAAAGACATTGGAGGTAGGAGACAAAAGTTGTTAAGGAAAGCAAGGTATATGTTGTATGTCGGGCAAGAATTACAAGTATCGAATTAATGATGGCTTAATGACATTTTGGAGAAGAGTTATAATGTCCCTTATGTATTCATGCCTCACGTTTCACGTTCAAGTTCATGTATTCACTATTCATGTCTCATGTTTAGGCACCGACGTTTTCATGAAACTATGTCATGTCAGTTTCCATGCCCCATGTCATGTTATGTCTCATGTTTCACGCTCATGTCATGTATCCAGCGCTCATGTTTCATGTCTCATGCTTCAGTATCCATGTTTCCATGTAATCACACATTCAGTTCTCATGATCCATGATCATGCTCCCACGTAACCATGTCAAGCTCTTATGTTTTATGTCATCTTTCATTCATGTTCATGTATTCAAGCCATGTCCAGCCATATCCTTAACCATGACTTATCATTCGAGGACGAATGATCTCAAGGGGGAGATATTGTAACACCCCATACCTTTAACGAAAGTTTTGACCACGATCCTAGACTTAGAAAATCAAATAAAGAATGTGGGAATTGAAATTTTCCTCTTCAGTTGTGATATGGTGGTTTACACCCATGAACAGTGGTCGTATTCCAATTTACGCCCATGAACAGTGATTGTAAACTGAAACCAAGAATTTCTGAACATTCTGAAATTTGACATTTTGAGGTCATATGGTTAAATACGGACCGTATATCACTTTACGGCCCGTATTTCAAAACGTATTTGAAATTTGGGAAAACTTCCTTGATGAAAGTTGTAGATCTTTGAAATACCTTTCCAACGGTATATTATGGGGGTCAAACGGACATCTGTGCAAAGAGTTATGGCCATTTTACTGAAGAGACGCAGTGCAGTCCGTATTGCAAAATACGACCCGTAAACTGAAAATACAACCAGCACTGTTCATAACGTAAACTACAATTTCACAGGGCAGTATATATTCATCTATATCAGTTCAAGTCATTATTTTTCATTCCTTCAAACCCTAGAACGACCTCCTACTCTCCTCCAACATCAAGAACACCAAGGTAAGTCCATTCTAATTATTCCAACTTAATTCTAACATATATCCTTGTAATCTAAACAAGAAATCATCATTCCTAATCTAGGGTTTTCAAGAAAACCCATCTCAAGATTCAAGAATCAAGATTTAGGAAATCTTCTCCAAAATTCAAGTCTTTAATTCAAGTTTTGGAGCAATTAAGGTATGTAGAACTTCCATCCACATGAGGGAATCTCTATGTTCTTCCCCATGCTTCGTTTCCTTGATATTCATGAAGTTCAAATCCTAGGGCATTAAACCCAACATATTGGTAGCCCGTATTTAAGTATTTATGCACATGAATTTTGTATCTATATTTGTTGTTGTATTCCTAATCTTCCATTACGGTTATTAGGAACCCTAGCTTAATCCATGAATCATGAATTCTTCCTCATGTGTTCTCATCATGTTCATATGAAACTTTATGATTTTATTTTGCAAGTTACAAGCATGTTTTCAAGTTAATTACAAATATATGATTATGAACTATTGTATTACTCATAAATCAAGAACATGTTTACAAGCTATTTCATGAAACCATGTTTACAAGTTATTTCGTGAAATCGTGATTACAAGACAAGTACAAGTTAATTCACGAAACCATGTTACAAGTTATTTCGTGGAATCATGATTACAAGTTAATTCACGAAAATCATGGGCTTCTTAGTCAATTATATTATGTTCATGTTTTTGGGAGTTGCACGAATTACCGAGAAGGCTCAGATAGCCTGAAACTATGTAGCCACCATAGGACAAGGATCGCTCCGCCCAGTTAGGACGATACCTTAATTTTACACTGAATGGATCCATCAGGCATGTTACCACCTTATACCCTAGCAAGGTATAGGGGCTCTGCTGGTCCGGCGAGGTACCAGACTCCACGTATCCACGTGGTGATATCATGTGTCGGTTTATGAAGTGCTCTCCCTACTTATCATGTTTTACTTATGTTATATATATACGTATGTACACATGCTCATGTTCATGTCCAGGTTTTCAGTTTCAGTTCTTATCATGTTATTCCATGTCCCATGTTATTTCTTTCGGTTACTTTACATACCAGTACATTCAATGTGCTGACGTCCCCTTTTATTGCCCGGGGGCCTGCATTTCACGATGCAGGTACGGATTTACAGGACGACGCTTCTGCTCAATAGGATTTGCACGTACCAGCTTATTGGTGAGCCCCATCTCATTCGGGGTTTAGACATTGTATTTCTTTATTTCGTTTTGCATCTAAAGGTATGCTGGGGGCCTTGTCCCAGTAAGTATGTTTTCCAGTCAGACTCATGATAGAGGTTTCATAGACTAGACAAGTCAGTTATGTCATGTCAGACATTTGGAGTCGTATAGCCAATTTGGCTCACTCATGTTTAAACAAGTATTCTATTAACTATTATGACTTACCATGTTTTATAAAGGCTCATCATGCATTCACGTTATATTCCGCTTATGTTATGTATCATGATGATTCAGCAGGCCATGTGGTTCGCTCGGTCACATGCAGTCAGGCACCGAGTGCCGTGTTACGTCCAGGCCATGGTTCGGGGCGTGACATTTTCTTACTCTTAATTAGGAAGTATTAGGAAAAATATTCCTTTTTTATGACGTTGGTGTCCACGCCACATGTGCGCACCTCGATTATTCACATGGTACTTGCCACTTCCTACCAAGACAGGTACGGGGTAACTCTGTCCATTGAGACTTAGGCATACAAAAGAAATCACCTAGTGATTTTTGTCTCCGTTGGTAGAACGTGACACATCATGATTCTCCTTCTGCCACTAGGCCACACCCTGGGGGCCAGAAATAAATTCTTGTCGTACTTAGTTTTCCGAAGTACGATTCAAGAATACTCCCCCGGATCAATATTAGCAAATATGTTAGCTAATAATGCTAAGTAATATGAATAGTTGGATCGATGAGGAAAGAAACAAAGCTTTTGATAGTTCTGGGGAGTGTTTGATAGAGTCGTAGAGCCAATATTTGTCATGGCAAAGTTGGACCAGTATTCTTAAGAGGTTGGTTTCCCAAAATTCTCACTAGCTCTGTCATCTAAATAATTGGACAGAGCAAAGTACGATCTTGGTGGAGATTCGGATAAGTTCTGATGAATAAAGGAAGAATCGGTAGAAACTCGCAGCTGAAAAAGTTGTTTGTGATCGCTGTGTACATGACCCGTTATTTGATTCATTGCAAGATCACATGGACTTTCAATTAAAACGCATTAAACATTGTGAAAGGCCAACATTTGCTACATCAGGCATAATCCAGGACATCCCGAAGACCAGACCTTGTAAGGCCAACTTCAAGATGCTAATAGTACCTAGTGATCTTCCACTGGGCCTAGAAGGATGTTAAGGTTTAGAATCAAAGAAGTAATTGCTTGACAATAGGGAATATATTTATTATTTATTCATAGCAAAAGTTGAGCAAACCAATGGGCTAGAGCTTCTTCTATATAATAGGGAATAAATTAAATAAAAAGAAAATTGAATAGCAGTCCACCTGTCTTAGATAGTAAGAAGTATTGCCTGAAAAAGACTAACAAATATCAATTGACCGGATAATTTAAATCTAACATGATGAATCTCTTTCACCCCTTATCTCCTTATGTTCGTCGAATCTTACAATTCATTGCTACCACAAGGCCACATTCTTGGGTGCTAATCTCGTCATTTTTATTACTGATGATAGCAAGGAAATCCGTAATCTGTATGACTATTTGTTTATTGCCTGGTGAAGACAGTACAGAAGAGTCTCTCAACAAGGGAAGCACAAAAATTTAGATGCACAAGTAAATTGAATATCCCCTAGAAAACTGAAGTCAGGAACAAAAATCCCATAATAAAAATGGAACAGGAAATAATTTTTCACTGTCTCCCTCTCCAAAAACCCACGGGAGGGAGGCTTCTTCATGGAAACAATAATCGCGACATAATTAAGTCTCTTTCCTGTCAAAGCATAAGATATTGTCATGTACAAATTAATTTGCAAAGCACTGTAGCGAACCAATAGTTCACGAAAAGTGAGACTGATATTAACCCATCAAAGTGATAATCTACACTTCTTCCGGAAATGCTAATTACTGAATATCTCATGTAACTGAAATCTTAGACTGCTACATGATTTATACATACTTGAATTAGCTGATGATCGGTGACGCTTTGAGATCAAAAACGTCAGCCATTCCACTACGTCTCGTTTTGCCTGCCACTTTGTTTCAGAATTTATGGTACTTGTCTGCCCGAAAGCATCCAAATAATCCTCTGAGACAACATACCTCATGTGCCTTATACTTCTTTCAGTACCCACCACAGCAAGGATCTTCTCCCCCGAGAAATCCTTCAAGTAGTAGTGCACAATGCGATGGCCTTTCTCCTGAGAAATAAAGTGCTCCTCCCACGAAATAAATACATGATTCTCTGCGGCCATCCTGATGCCACAGAGAAACAGTTTGGATTAATCGAAAACATAAACAATCATTTTGGGCTAAAGATTCAAGAACAAACAACATTCTGAACCCAGTTCTTTCAACACGGAGCATAAATCTATGTGCAAAAATTGACTAAAATTGCAACAAAAGTATGTCTAAACCCATAATTTTAACAATATAATGAGTTTGAAACCATAAAATTAAAATCTTGGATCCGCCTCTGCCTTAGTTCTTTCACAATCTAGGACCCGGTCGAAAAGTAGCAAAGCATTACCACCTATTAAAACAAACACGAACAAGCAAAAATGAATGTAGCTAAAACCGCAAACACAAAGAACAGATTTTTCCAACGATTAGCAACTGATGACCATATAATCAATGAAAAACAGCATCAAATCACAAACCCAAGTGAAACACATACAGATTTTAGCTTAGTTCAAAAGATTAACAAACCTTAACTCCAGAAAACTCGAGGTTTTTGCAGCTACAAAGACCAGACTTTTTTTTCCAAAAATAACCAAGCAAGGACCAAATTCACAATGAAAAACAACAATGAAGCTCAAACCCATGTGAAAAACGAAATGCGTTTTGCTGATTTTCAAAGATTAACCATGTCCAAGAACAAAAGCATACTACATTGAACCAGCATTGACCAGACATTAAGTGATCACACTTACGGCAAAACATGTTATTATTGGCAGCCATCCTGATGCCACAGAGAAACAGTTTGGATTAATCGAAAACAACTAATAGTATTCAGTTTTTTTTTTTTTTTTAAATAAAGTTGATTTCTCATATGGTCACTCGACTAATAGTTATTATCTCAGAAAGTTTATTTCTGTGTTAAAGGAAATTGATATCAAGAAGAAATGTCACTTCTTGAGATAATCAATCCTCATCTAGAAATATAAACAATCATTTCGGGCTAAAGATTCAAGAGCAAACATAATCCTCCTAAGGTCTGTCACAGTTTCGGACCCAGTCAAAAAGTGGCAAAGCATTACCCAAGTGAAAACACACATAAAGTTTTGCTTAATTCAAAATTAACTAACCTTAATTGTAAAACTCTCAACACTACTCAGCTACAAAGACCAGATTATTATTTTTTCAAAAATAACCAAGCAAGGACCAAATACACAATGAAAAACAACAAAGAAGCTCAACCCCACGTGAAAAAGCGAAATGGGTATTTCTAATTTCTAAAAATTAACCATGTCAAAGAACATAAACATACAACATAGAACCAGCATTGACTAGATATCAAGTGATCACACTTACAAACAAATATACCTTAGGATTGGAAAAGGAAACAAGCAACAAAAAAAGAACCCCAAAAAGAAATGAATGTAGCTACAACCATCAAACACAAAGAAACAGATTTTTTCAATGATTAGCACCTGATGACCATATAAAGGCGGAGCCAGGAATTTCACTAAGGGGGTTCAAAATATGAAAAAGTAAACACACGAAGAAGCTAAAAGGGGTTCAATGTCTACTATATATATACATAAATAATAATTTTAATCAAATATAAATAGTGTAATTTTCTGCCGAAGGGGGTTCAGAACCCCCTTGGCCCTTCCCCCTCCGCCCCATAAACAATGGAGAAACAGCATGAAAGCACAAATCCAAGTGAAACTGACAGATTATAGCTTAGTTCAAAAGATTAACTAACCTTAATTCAAGAAAACTCAAGTTTTTTTGCTAAAAAGAACAGATTTTTTTTTTTCAAGAATCACCAACCAATGACCAAATTCAGAATAAAAAACAAAATGGGGTTTGTTGATATTCAAAGATAAACCATATACAAGAACATAAACATACAAAAATGAACCAGCATTGACAAGAAATCAAGTGATCACACTTACAAACAAATATACCTTAGGGTTGGAAAATGAAACAAGCAACTAAAATGAAGCCGAAAAAGAAGGCAGAAATCAAGAAAGAAAAGCTAAGCACGTAACTCAAATGTAACTGACCTTAAAATAGCAAAAAGTTGACAAAGTTTGAGGGGAAAAAAGCCAAAGAGAAAGGTGATAAATGCTGATGAGTTATGTTTTTTTGGTCTCTACAAGAGGTGTTGGTTAGGAAAAGAGTAAAAGAAGAAGAAGAAGAGAAGAAAAAAAGACAAATTCCATTGTTGCCAACACAAGCAAAAGGTTGAAAAATGGTTTGGTTTGTTTGAACTTGTTAGTGGTGCTGTGACATGTGGGGGGAGCAAAGAAGAAGAGGGAGAAACAAAAATGAAGTTTTTGAGTTTTTTTGGAATTAAGGTTTGTGGGGCTTTTCTTTTTTTGTTTCCTCCTACATATTTTTGAAATAAAAATAATTGGAAATATTTAGTTTTTTTTTTTTTTAAGATTCTAACAATAAACTTTTAGATTACTTACTAATTAAGTTTAAATTGAGTAATATGGTTAGTAAGGATATATATGGTCAAACTCTAATTTATTTGGGACTGAGGCAAAATTATTATACCAATTAAGTGAAATTATTGCAGATTACAGTAGTTGTAGGGTGTGTTTGATACGACGGAAAATGTTTTTCAAAAAAAAAAATCTCGAAAAATAGGGGATTTTCCTACATTTTCTTGTGTTTGGTACGCAAGTTGAAATGTCATTTTAAGAGCATTTGCATATACTCAAAGGAAAATACTATGAAGTTTTTAAATTCAGAGTGCAAATTTTGATGATGTAGGAGTACAGGTGGGGAGGTTGGGTAGGAGGTGGGGGGAGGGAGGATGTTATGCAAGAAAAAAAAAAGAAAAAAAAACTTTAAAAACTTTTTAAAAGAAATAAATTAAGTTGGGGGGGGGGGGGGGGGGGGGGGGAGGGCTTGGTGGTATATAAAAAACCAAAGAAAATTAAAAAAAAAAAAATTGGAAGGGTGGGGGTGAGGGCATGGGTTGCGTGGTGATGGTAGTGGGGGGATGGGTAAGAAAAATTTTTCATACAAGAGAAAATAGGAAAACATTTTTCATCATACCAAACACACTCATAATGAAAGTTGTTTAGCCATAGATTTTGAAAATTTGTCTTCAAATATCTGTTTGGCCATGTAATTTAATTAGATTTTTAAAATTTGTCAATTTTAAAAATTTATCTTCAAAATATTTTCAACTTCAGTAGTTATAATGAAAGTTATTTAGCTAGCGTTTAGCCATAGAGTTTGAAAAATTATCTTAAAATATTTTCAAGTTTTTGTGAGAAATTTCACTTTCACTTACAAATTTTTAAAAATTTATCGAGTAAAATGCATATTCAAACACAACTTCAAACACTCAAATTTTCAAATTTCAACTTCAAAATTTATAGCCAAAGAGGAGCTTAAGAGAATCGTCATCAAATAAAAAATTTAAGTTTTTAGAAATTATAGTGCAGCTTTTTTTTTTTTTTTGGGGGGGGGGGGGGGGGGGGGGTCTTTCTAGAGTAAGGAGTACTATTAATGGTTGAAGTAAAAATTTTAAGAAAATTTCTTGTTTGTATCCTGAGATTTCATTAATTGACTATAGCTCAAAAGGTAAATGATCACGGGTAATTAACCACATATAGTACATTCTTAATTAAACTCAAGGGTTAACTAAACTGAACATCCTTGTAATATGAAAATCAAACACTTACACTCCTATACTAGGAAAATCCTACACTTATAAACCTCCTCTTTTGTCCAGTTGTCCTAGAATTCTTGTATGTAAATTTCCATTAGCAGCTTCATATCTCGATGTTAACTAATTTGGATGGGAATTTATAAAAGGAATTTTTCCCTTTCCTTTATTTGACAAAAAGAGAATGATATATACGAAGGGGAGTGGTCAAAGAGAGGGAAATAGTGTGTTTCCCCCCATCTCATTCTTTGTATTGTTTTCTTTCTTTCCCTAATTGCCTAGTTGCTAGCATTGGCTAAGATGAATAAAGTTGGATGAGACTACTTTACTCTTAATTAGGGTAAAATTATATGATTATCTTTCAACCTTATAATTGAAAAATATCCAATATTGTTCTAGAGTTTCAAACTATTTAGTAAATTTTAAGACGATGACTATTTTCCAAAGACATGACAGAAAAAGTGGCCAATTGATGCTATTTTTACCTTAATTAGAAGTTTTAAATTGGAGTCATGATGCTTTTCTATTTAATGAGAGCCCAATACATCGGAAAATTAGAATCAATCAGGTCAGTAAACAGCGCATACTGAATGGTTGCACAACTTGTTTGATGGTTGTTACATATTGTTTTCATAAAGTATTGTATTATATTGTATTGTATTGTATTGTTTTGATAAATAAACATTTGGATAGATTATATTGTTTTTCATTATTACATAATGTCACTCATCAATAATTTGAATGATAAATCTACAATATTATAAAGAATACTTGGGTATAAGGAAAGTAATTATAAAAAATAGTAGGGTAATGATAAAATAAGATTATTAGATAATAAACAAAGTCAAACTGAGAAGAAAAAATAAGGTGACGACGCTATCACATTAAATCAGTCATTACATAAAATGAGACTTTTTGTCGTTATATAACGATGATTTATTACAATACATTAAAATTTAAATAAATATTATATTTAAAGTAATAATACAATACAAATATTATATTTAAAGTAACAATACAATACGCAACAACCGTCCAATCAAAACTAAAAAAGATACACAATGCAACTAGGCTTTTGGTAAACTGTCTCATACTTCTGCTTCTGCATTTTGACAATATGGGCTTGGGTTGACACACAAAAATACATTTTTTTGTGTGGAATGTCCTTCAAAGGCACTGATATTTAATTTTTGCCCTTCGCTAAAAATTCCTCGGTTCAGGGTTGGAACCCCCGCTCAATAAAAAATTATAAAAAAAAATCATAAGGTAAAGTTGGTTTCAACTTATGCCTTAAGGCAAAAAAATAAAATAAAATTACTTAGCTGAAATTTTGCAAACCCCTGCCTTAAGACCTAAGTTTTGCCCCAATAGACCTAATTTTGGGTAAAAGTTAGGCCTTAAGGCAGAGGTTTGCCCTAAGTCCTAACTTTCACCCAAAAATTAGGCCTCAAGACAAACCTTTGTCTTAAGGTCTAACTTTTAGCCGAAAGGCTTATATTTGCTATAACCTCTGCCTTGTGTTTTTTTTTTTTTTTTTTTTTGATTGAGCTTGGTCCTCGGGATATTAAGCGAAGGATAAAAATTAAAGACCACTCATTTGAGGGACGAAAATTAAAGAGCAGTGTCTTTAAAGGCCAATCGTGCAAATGATCCACAAAAATATATAAGTGGGCCTTGAATTCAATCTGTTTGGTTGAGAAAAGGCCCATTCATAAGATAAGAGAAAGAAGATAAGGTATAAATAACTACACTCAAACAAACTAAAATCACAACCTTTCATTGCTCTATCTCTCAAAAAAATGAGACTTCAACTCCATTTTCGTCACTCTAATCTTCCATTACTCATTCAACAAATCAAGAACAATTCACCTATTAAACCACCAAAATTACCATATGGTAAAAAAGAAATTTACAATCTAGCTGCACCAAAAAGAAACATAGCCAAACCAATAACTCTACAAACTTTGCCCAAGTCCAAGAATATTTCAAGAAATGAGACAAGCTCAAAACTTGTGGTATTGGGAGCTGTATCTGTTGGGGTAATGTTTTTTTTAATGGGCTTTGATGATAAAAATAAAGCATTGGCTTTAGGTCCTGAAGGTCCATTAATGGAAGAGTTTTGGGATAACATGAGGAGATATGCTATTTATGCATTGACAGTTAGTACTGGTGTTCTTTGGGCTGTTTTTGAGCCTATTTATGAGCTTTTAAAGAACCCCATTTCTGCTATTTTAATCTTGGTTATTATGGGTGGCAGTGTTTACATTGTTTCTCAAGTGGTATCAGCTATGGTTGGTATTACTGATTTTAGTTATGATTATAACTATTAGATTTAAGTTTTGTTTGTATTCGGAGTTTCCCTGGGGTTGGTAAGGCGCAATGAGGCTACCCTAGCCCATTGAGTGCTCTGCCTCGGGCCATCAACATCATGCGCTCTATTGAAATAGCTTTAGCGGAAAACCAGCTATATCCCATCTTGGTTGGCCTTTCACCCATAGCCTCACGTCATATGTATAAAGAGGGATTTTCCTTGTATGTTTATGCTTAATTTCAGTAAGTGATGCTATATATATTGCCTTCAACTTAATAGTGTTGTGTTCTGTTTTGGTGTACTTTCTTGATAGTTCATTGTTATATAGTCATATTTGTGAGTGTGAATTTTGCCTTTCCAGTATGATTTCAGTTTGTAATGCTTACCTATTTGCTAAAATTAGCTTTTTCAATCATGATTTAGAGGAAACAACTTTGATTTTGTTTTACAATTCTATTTTGCGATGTAGCTAGACGAACGGCATGATTAGTGAGAATTCACATAGTCGATCACAATTTGCTTGGATTGGGGCACAGTTGTAGCGGTTGAGGAAATTCTAAACAAAGCAGATATGTTCATTCATATGAATTATGATCACACTTGATCCATGAATAACTTGATTCTGGATATGACTTTGCTTTCAAACCCCATGGACCTTCTAAATTCAAGCATTACCTACCCAAAATAGGGATGATCAAGGTATACATTTAGAATAGTAGCTGGTTCCACGGCCCGAACCCATGACCAATAGGTCATGCGGAGACAGCTTTACCATCGGTCCAAGGCGTCCTTTCAATGGGCATTCAACTCTAAACCCGAATATTGGTTAAGTACAACTATACTGAGAATTTGAAACAAGCATTATTTGCATTGATGCCATTAAATTACAAAGATACTAATACCATACACAAGTTAAGACCACTAATTCTTGGACTTTCAGACTGATCTTAGCGCAAGAAAAGTTCCAAAAGAAGTACTAGATTTTTACAAACCATCTGATTTAGCAGGAAACAGAAGAAACAGAAAGAGGATATTTGAAGGTATTGGCATATTGAAAAGTGAGGGATTGCCCTGGATTGAGAGGCTCTCCGTCGTTGACAAGGCAATCATTATAGTTAAGTCTCCTGAAAACTCGGGGATTTATGAGCCTTGCTGAACTGAACCAACCACAGCTCAAGTGAATGTTGGAAACACCGGAGAAACACGCGTTCTCGATTATGACAGTGTACGTGGGAATGCCGTTTGGCTGTGGCGGTGTGTCACCTTGGGTTACTATAATTCTGTCTTTTGAACATGATGCTGGCCCTATTCTGTTCTCTGAGCCGTCACCTCCATCATTGCCACCATTACCACCAGTACCATCATCGCCACCATTACCACCAGCACCATCATAGCCACCATTGCCACCAGTACCATCATCGCCACCAGTACCACCAGTACCATCATCACCACCAGTACCATCACCACCACCAACATCACCATCATCGCCAAAACCAATATCTATTTAATACTCCAAAACAAGAAGAAGTAGTCAAGCAACTAGCTACTTCAAAGTGCTCAGCAATACAAGTTTTAAAAGTCAAATTGAACTACCTAAAGGTATAGGAAAACCTTTACTACTTTTTTCAGCAAAGAATTGATCTTTCTAACGAAGTTTACTAAATTTTACCTTTTAAACATTTTATGCAACAGACAATGTGTGAATTGTTTGCCTAAGTAACACGGGTTGTCAGATGGCATACTCAGCTTATTATGGTAACTTTTGTTGTATAAAAACATAAGTTGAGTAAATAACATGATTGGCATAAGTTGAGTAAATAACATGATTGGCAAAGGATATTAAATCATAGTAGAAAGTATTTACCATGTCTCATTTTGAATAATCAACTTTACATGGTTTCTTGTGATTTAGATACACAATATATTTATTCATTCATAAATTTCCTTACTTTTCTTGACGTAGATAATATAGTGCGCGTGAAAAGTGGTTAGTTAAACACCTTTCGTTCAAAAATTATATTGTGTATATATAGAAAATTTACCAGGTAGTTGTAGTAACTTCCTAGCAGGAGTGACAGTGTATTTTTGCCTGGGAATTAGGGCTCTTTCTTGAATAGCACCACCTTCTTGAGCTAGTTCCAATGCATGATTAATGTGTATAACTGTACAATTCAAAGATAAACAACACTTGCTTCAAGATTCTCATGGACTTGAACATTCAAGATAGATATTAGAATTTGAATAGAACTCCAAAAGATTTAACCCAAAAAGAAAAGAAAAAACAAAGATCCTACTAGAAGATAGTGTAATATATACATGCATGAAAGTAGATTAAATGTAGTAACCAAAGTTTATATTTTCCAGCTTCACTTTTTCTTTGCTGCCAATTTTTTCAAAAAAAGATATGTTATGTACGCCGTCTGTATAACAAAAAAAATTATACTATCAAGTCAAACGGTAAAACAAAGGATATACCCAGGTAAACCTCTTTAGACTATGAAATGTGTAATCTTGAATGAGACATGTTAACCGCTATAACAAAAATAGATAAAGGTAACTTGATGTGTGAAAATTTCTCTAGGGATAATATATATAGCTTAAACTCAGAAAAATGAAAAGAAGAGAGAAGGTACGTAATTAAGTACCAGAGAATGAAACGAGCAACAAAACCACATAGACCATGAAAAGGCTCTTCATTGATTCAATAGTTCCGCTCTTGTGTGTCCTTCAAAGTAGTGGAACTGCAAAATAAGGAAAAAAAAAATATATGAACCATGCATGACACACAAAATTGAATGAAAACTTAGTTAATATGGAATTTTTTGAACTAGGAAGATAGAGAAAAAAAGTAGTACTCCTAGCTGAGAATGAACAAGAAGCAAACTTATAGAGTTTGTGTACTTTTTAATTAGTAGTAGTAGTAGCAGCAGCAGAAGCAAAACTTAGGCTGAGGGTACTAAATGTAGGAGGAGTAGGAGAAATTTATAGTAACCAAAGTTGATAAAATATTATTTTATAATATTGCTATGTCTAGTGGATTTATGGGCTTGTTCTAACACGTAGTTGTCATTCAAAGGGTTATATATATGGGATCAGATAATTATAGCTGCCTCCATTTTCCAGTAACTAGCTGTGACTATAATGACCACCTTTCATTTCACTGCCTGCTCCCTATATATAATTTGTCTAGGACCTAATAAATTGCCTTCAATTGACTACTAGGCTTGAAAGTCCTCTCTTGAAATGTGCTATAATTATTCATATTGAAGATGTGTATTTAATACTAGTAGTAGTTCCTGCGCCAGTCAAGTTCTTTTTAGTGTCAAGATCATTAGATAAAGAAAGCTCAGCATGCTCGGATTCTCTAAAAATATTTTCGCGTTGGATTCTCTCAAAATATACTAAGATCCGATACGTACCGGTCTGCATTTTTGAAGAATTCAATCCTCCCAAAATGCATTACCTTTTGAGGATTTAACATCCACCTGTCGGCATTTTTGAAGAGTCGGATCCTCCCAAAATGCACTACTTTTAGAGGATCTGATACATACGGATCGGACACGCATCAGTTGGATCCTCTCAAAATGCACCATTTCTAGAGGATCTGGCACAGATCTGTCGGCATTTCTTGAAGAGTCGAATCCTCCTAAAATGCACTACTTTTAGAGGATTCGACGCGCACTCATTGACGGGATCCTCCCAAAATATATATTTTTAGTGGATTGGACACGCATTCATCGACTTTTTTGAAAAGTGGGAACAACGTTACAATAATGCACCGAAGTCTCACATTTGCTCATCTAAAAAATTAGTGGGGTTTTGTTATTTACAGCTTCGAGTGTCATTGTCTTTTCCTTCTTATCCATGATGCATAGCTAGAGTGAAATATATAAATATGACTGCACTTCTTTAAGGGTACGTAGTGAATGCCAATTTGCACTTTGATAAGATAAGAAATGAATTAACCTTAGGTTGACAGCCATATCGGATTTCATTCATTAGTGATGGGAAAGCCAACTAGTGAAGTATGGTATGCATCAGCCAAATCTAATTGCTCTCATTTTTCTCGATACCTTAATTCAAAGTTTGCTTATCCGATTAAATGTATTTAGTTAAGTTTATAAGTTAGTCAAATTAGCTTATAATTACATTTTAGCTTATTTATGCATTTGACGGATATATTAAAAGTGCTTATAAGCTAAGTCCTTATATGTTCAAAATCAGTTATAAGTTAGTCACCCTCATTTTATGACTTTTCAACTTGTAAGCACTTTTGATTTGATAAATTTTATATTTTTTCGCCACTAATATTTTTTATAATTTACAAGATATTAGTCTTAGAACAAACTCATAATTATCTCTCTATTCTATTTCCCTCATTCGTTTTGTATGCAAAAATACTTGTAATTTTTTTTTTCTCGTAAAGAGTTGTAAGGACATTTCAATTACTTTTAAGAGTTAAAGTGTTTATCAGAGGCGGAGCCAAGATTCGAAGTTTGTTGGTTCGGAATTGTAATTCGTTTAAGTTACTGGGTTCTAAATTAACAATTTATACATATTCAATGAATTTTCAAGACAAATACAGGATTTAGAACAAAGTTACTGGGTTCGACCGAATCCCCAAATACTATGCTAGCTCCGCCCCTGCTTATCAGTTACTCCCTCCGTTTTATAATAAGTATTATTTTTATCTTTTTGTTTTGTTTCAATGTTTCACAAAATCAAGACCACGTTGTTTTTTCCTTCAGCGTTAAATAAATGAAGTTATATCTATACCAAGAAATCATAAAAGAGCTACTTTTTTCTTTTCAAGGCATCTAATAATTAAGGGTAAGTAAGTAAAAACGCATCTTGCTTTCTAGTAGTGTGTAATTTTCTTAAGGGATGTGTCAAGCTAAGAACACCACTTACATTAATGGAGGGAACAATTGTCTACTATCAATTTCAACACTTATTATGAAATCAATTTTCTCCCTTCATTTTATTTTACTTGGCCCCTATATTAAAAACATATTGACATTTTAGTTCTTCACTTTAGCAAATCAAAAGAGTTCTATTACTTTTTTCCCATATTGCCCTTAACATTAAATAACTATATAAAGTATTAGTAGTCAGGTTTAGAATTTCAAAACATCATTAATAAGGTTAATTTAGTAAAATACACTCCTAATAAAAAAAATTAAGAGGTGTGCCAAATTAACATGGACCTGTAAAATGAAACGGAGGGAGTAAACACAAATTCAAACGGGCTCTTAATATAATTTCGTGTTTTGTACGTCCATTAATTTAGAAAGCACTTAGGGAGAAAGCTAGGTGGATTGTTTCTCACACGTTGTGAAAATTAATTTATTAACCCTGCCACTAAAAGTACCAGTTGGAGTCCCAAAAAGGGAGTAGCTATTTAGTCACATCGAGTTATGAACCCTGCGGCTGATAAGTTGATATTTACAACTATACTTAATTGTAATTAATAGCACTTCAATTCAATTACTTCTTGAAAACATTCCTGGACTTTGTCATTAAATACCCTGTGAAGTGGACAGTTAGACATTTATAATACCTCTAATATATAAACTTTTGTTTTAGCACCCAAGGATGCAGTCTAATACTCAATATAAAATGAGAGGAGAATTATAAGGTCTTACGTTCAAATTAAATCTAGTAATGAAACAAAATAGTAGGTGATTTCTTTTGATCTATTCAAATTTTGGTAGACATTGTTATCTGTTACTTGTGCTGGTGCCTGCATATATAGAATAGAAGGATTTGCTTAATCATAGTACTCATGAAACTCTGAATTTGCAACTAATTAAAGACATGAATGAAAATCCATAAGCACAGTGTATACGTACAACATTGCACATATAATGGAGTGATGTAAAGACACAAGCACACAAAGAACTCATAAAAGTTTTTAGAATCTGAATTACGAAGAAAAAAAAAGTGAACATATCATAAGGCAAAGGCAAAAAGTATTTGAGATAGAAATAACCAGATTGCTCATGATTATCATAACGAAACAACGCTTACTTGCGATCTGATATAGCACAAGGCGAGGCAGCACAAAGTAAGTAGCAATAAGTAGCAGCACAGTATAATATGCGAAATGGAACAAATTTGTCATCTTAGGCTCGAACATGCCCTTGTCAAGATAAATTTGAACCTTTAGCATAGATCAAGGACAAATTTAACCCTTCCCCTAATTTTGAGTTCTCCATTTTTTTTCCTCCATCTCTCTCCCCGTCACTACCCATACCACCAATCACCCTTTCTTCCTTCTTCCTCCCTATCTCCACCCCCCCCCCCCACCCACCCAAAGGCCCCCACCGCACCCCACTATTGTCACCATCACCTCCGTCACCATTTTCATTATTTCTCTTTCTCTGTCCTCATCACCTCAACGCCACCTCCATCACCGGGACGGAATGAGCTAAACGACTTGAATATGCAACATAGAGTGTCATTTTTAATATAAGTGTATAGCTGCATAGGGGTCAAATGAGGGAGAAAGGGTGACTGACGGTAGAGGTAGTGGCGGAGAGCGATAAAGGATGATAAACAAAATAAAAAATAAAAAATAAAAACTCAAAATTAGGAAAAATGGTCAAGTTTGCTCCTAAAATAGAGAAATGTTTAAATTTATCATCCACTTAAGAAAATTAATCCTTAATTGCAAGACACGTGGCATCACCTGGTGCTAAGCTTCCGCCTTTTGAGAATAAGGGCAAATTCGGCCAATTTTAGGAACGACAAGGGTATATTTAACTACATATTAACAGAGAGCAAATATATCCATTTCGCATAGTTCAAGAGCATTTTGATCCTTTGCCCTTGTATATATATAATACTATGAATAAAAATTTTGCGGACTAATACTGTAAAATTATCTTAGTTCGTCTGGTGTAAGGTCTAATCTATTTAGTCGTAAACCATTAACTTAAGCTAATCTACCGTTAGATAGCTATATGTGTATCTTCATGATAATTAAAGCGTCGTCAAATAAAATTACCGAGAGATTTTTAATGTTTAGCAATATAGGTTGTCCGTCGTTAATTTTTTCCAGTGATTAACGTGAATGGAAAAATGATCCTCTTGGAGTAAGAAAGTATTAAGTTACTGAGTAGGAAATAACAGGCAAAATGCACATATACTCAATTTTGATGCTGCCATTTAACTTGTTGCCAGTTTTTATATATAGGTGTATTGACTTCGGGACAACTTCAGATATATAGTGTCTGAAGTTAGTCTTAACAAAGTCTACAGTGAAGTTTTATATGGATGAGGTTCAGTCTTTTTTGCTTGAACTTCATTTATATATACATGAACTTAGAATAAAATTGCCTGAAGTTAGGCAAAATGACTGAAGTCCACCATTTTTGCCTGATTTCTGACAAAAATGACTCAGTGATATGTGATTTCAGACTTCTCAAATTTAATTTTGTCAAGTCTAACTTCAGACACCGCATTTTTCAAGTGAGTATATGTTCAAAAAAATTAAAAACTCAGATACAAATTAAATGGCAATATCGAAACAGCTGCATGTGAATTTTCTATGGAAATAACGAAGTATTGAATGAGGCTTGTAAGAAAAGCCCAGAAGGCAGAGATTGAACACCATTTGGCAAACCTGAACTGAACTTGGGCTTAATAAATGTAAATGTGGTCACTTTTGAGTAAAGTCTGAGACACACACTTCAGCCAATGTGTATATGTAGGGCCTGGACCATCTTAAGAGGCTCTTATATCATTTTGAAGTGCGTGTAATCTGTGTACACTTTAAACAGCCCAAGGCCCAAGGTCAAATATGTCTCTTAGATTTAGCTTTGATGTATTTGAGCAAAAAAAAAAACTTGTACTACTTTTTGTAAAAACTTGTACCATTAGCCTTTTGTTAAAGAGTTCACTACTGTAAACTGCTACCGTGTTAATCATATTTTCTTTCCATGCATGAAAGCTTCTCCAAGTTTATTATAATTTTCCTCTATCCATTCTAATACCTATTGGCTATTACTTTATGGGATATATAGTTAAACCGCAATTACGATACTTTCGGCAACACATCTTCTATATATTACTTCCTCTGTCCATTTTTACTTGTCATGTATTGACTTTACACGCCTATTAAGAAGCTAAAAATAAAATGACAGTTTTATTACATCACCCTTTGAATATGATAATTGCAATGTTTTGGGAAATGCATTGAGAGTGATTATAGTAAATAATAACAGTAAATTGAGAATTAAGTGTTTAATTTTGCCTTGATTTTTTAAACTGAACAAATAAAAGCAGACATCTATTTTTAGTATAGAAGACAGATAAAAATAGACGGAGGAAGTAGATCAAAGAAGGTTTTATAACATGGCTATCGTATATTTTTGCCTTAGAAATCGATGCACTATTAACGTCCCTCACCACACCATTTTCATAAAATGGATCCCACCACCTTCGTTCATTCAAAGGGCAAAAAATTGATGGAGCTTATTATGATAGACTAAATGTTGGTGGTGCAGGAGGATTAATTCATAATTCGAATTGAAACTGGAAATAGGATTTTTCCAAACTCGCACTCCGTATGAACTGATAGCCTTATTTCAAGGGCTATAGCTGGCATTCACAACACATTTCTTTTCATTGATTGTGGAAATGCATTTTCAAGTATTTAATCACCTTCACAAAATATTTGCTTCTTAAGACAATGAAATTTATTGATATTTGCTTCTTAAGACAATGAAAATTCCTTTCTTGCAACACATTTACAGAAAGGCCAAAAACAAAAACAAAAAAACGAGTCCTCTCATAGAAGTGCCCATCAACATTAAAATGCAAAGATAACTAGTTTTTTTCCCATATGATAGACATATATATATATATATATATATATATATATATATATATATATATATATATATATATATATATATATAATAGATGCTAATATTAAACACTAGAATATATAAAGTCATTACAAACAGTGGCTCTTTGAAGCATTGCAAATTGATATCCAAACCTTCCTAGTAGTTGAGGTACGTTTTTCGATTTATTTAATTGCAATTTCACAAAAAGGAGGAAGAGACAGTACATAAGATAGTAATTTTTTCAAAATGCAAATTGATATTCAAAGTTGATCAGGCCATAAAAATGCACCTATTGCAAACTTTCTTTTCTCCTCCATAGTCCCATTAAAATTCAAGAATCCATATTGCTTGAGAAGAATATCCAACCTCCATTCTTCCATCTTCTCATAATCTACCTTCTTGTACCTTGGATAATGAAGTGGCATCTGAAAATTGTTCATCTTTTTCTGCTGATCAATTTTATGTATTTTTTCTTGACTTGAATTGTTCCCATGTCCTAAAACTATAGTGCATGCAGATTGAAAAAATTGGCTCAAAGCCATTTTCCCCCTACTACTAAGAAAATTTGCTGAAAATTTTGAGCATATGATAGAATGATCATGATTGAGATTATATATAGACGCATGTATCATTAATTTAAGAAATAAATTCCGGGATATATAATATATTATTTGAGGACAAATAGAATCCCGTACGACACTCAAAGTTAATAAAAAAAAGGTTTAGGCAACATATGTCGTCTTTGTAAAAATATCAGGTCACTCAAAGAATATCTACAAGTAAGTCTACAAAAAAAAGTTGATTTGTGATCTTGAAAAAGGAAAAATACATGTTATAACATGTAAAAGTGTCATGATAATATAAAATTTTCTTAAATTGACGGCGTATATAACTTAAAACTCATTTAAAAATGGGTATGCTATGCTATTTGGAATTACTACTATTGTTACCTGGCACATGAATGATTAATGATATTGGTAATGTAAGGACATTTCTTCTTATAGAAAATTGTTAGCAGTCACTTTCTAATGAAGAAATGACCATAATATCCATTTTATTTAATGGCGTGATGTTTGAAACAGATTCAATGATTGTTTTCCCCAGTTGAGTGCTTAAATAACAAGTTAGAGTAAAAGAATATTGATTAACATAAATGATAAGATACTTGTTGATTGTTTAATTTCATTTTCAAAGGTTTTAGTTCAATAATGACTTAGAATAAATAGTTACTTTCTTTGATCAATAATTGAGTGAAGATAATTAACTTGCCAGCTACGCTAGTTACACAGCTCAAATGCTAATAGAATACGAAAATGCTTCAACAAATGAAATTGGATCCTTTATCTACTTAACTTATAGCTGTAATCTATAATGGTGGTTATGGGTATCAAATCCGCGAGATTGAGCTAAATTTGAGCGGGTCAAAATGGTTTATGGTAATAGATGATAGATAATTAACTCGCCCGAGGTTACTTGGGCTAAAATAAAGGGGAAACTACATAAATGACAAAGTTCTGGGCTTAACTCAAGGCACATAGCAAATGTTTCAATATTTACATTTAGTAGCAACTACCCAGCTGCCAAACGGTTGTATACATTTTTTTCACTGTATTCATTTTTTATTTTCGTTGTATTCATGAATACAACAAATATTTTTTTTCCTGTTTTTTCACTGTATTCATGAAAATGACTCTCTGTATTCATAAATTGGCTTGTTGTATTCATAAATACAGCGAGTAAAAAATGAATACATAAAAACATATATACACCAAAAATTAACAAACACCATATTTTTCGGTATGTATACAACAAACACAGGCGTATACAACATAGATATACCAAAAAAATTAACAAAAACAGGCGAAAAACACTGTATACAACATATGTACACCAAAAAAATAACGAATACACTCAAATATTGAAGACAAAAAATAAAATTTATTGTATTCATTTGTATACAGGCGTAAATTCACTCTATTCATTTGTATACAAAAAGATTTCTTCGAAAAACGCAAAAAAATATTGTATACAGTGTATGTATACACAGATCTGAAAAAAGAACTTCCGAAAAATATGTATACACCGTATGTATGTATACACAGATCTGGAAAAAAACTTCCGATCAAAAATTCCGATCAGATCTGTGTACACCTTCTTGTCCTTCACCTTCTTTTCTCCGTCATCATCACCGTCACCTTTAGATCTAAAAAATTCTGGTCAGATCTGAAAAATTCAACGAGTTTCTAGGTACCACCACACCACACCACACCGCCTGTCACCAACAGCAACAACGACGCCGCCGATCACCAACAACAATAACACTGCCACACCACACAACAACACACCTAACCGCCGTCACCAAAACAGCAACATACTACATCCGTCACCAAACCACTGCCATCACCACCACCAACAACACCGTCGTTACTTGCCGGAGAAAAATGAAAAGGAAGACGAACTAGACGTGTGTGTGTGTGTGTGTGTGTGAGAGAGAGAGAGAGAGAGAGAGAGAGAGAGAGAGAGAGAGAGAGGCAGTGACGGTGGTGAAGGGCCACGACATTTCCTCGGAGCTCCGGCGGTCGGTGGCGGCCGGCGGCGGAGCAGTGGGGAGAAGAGGTGGGAGAGAGATGGGAGGGTTGGGTTGGAAGTGAATAGTGTGATGGGTATTCTATTTTGTGTGTGTGTGTGTATATATATATATATAGTTACTAAATGTCATTAATACACAAATGTTTGCTATGAGAAGTAATTAAGCTAAACTATAGCTACTAAATGTCAATACCTACTATATATTTGTTATGTCATGTAGTTATCCCTAAAATAAATTGGGTCAAAATGGGCTAAATAATGAGTCGTAACCCAATCCGTCAAATTTTTACGAAATTTTAATTTTTTTTGTTTATCTTATAATTCGCTTACAAAAAAATTAAAAATATGTTGAGAAGATTTCTCAATCAAGTTGGATTATATATTAGCCCAACCTTTAAATGGGCTGAATTGAGTGGGTTAAAATGAGTCATGTTAATATAAATTGGTCATTAACGTCCAAAAATATACGAGTTAAGCGAATTATGTTTTCATGGACAAACACCCTTAATTGTAGCAAACACGATGTTATAATAAGTAATTGATATGCATTATATAAAAGAAATAATGATTTCCTCATCCATACAAAATGTTGTTCTTTCACTTTTTAAAGCTTGTTTTCATTTTTGAAAATCGAAACTGTCCAGCACTTGCTATTTGTTAAAGGAACATACAAGCGCATCAAAAAATTTGTGTGTGTTTTTGACAATAAATCGGGAGAGTAAAAATAGATCTCTTGAATATGAATTTTTCAGTTGTAAAAATTTATATGAATCTTTG
Organism: Lycium barbarum; assembly: GCF_019175385.1. Classification (NCBI taxonomy): domain Eukaryota; kingdom Viridiplantae; phylum Streptophyta; class Magnoliopsida; order Solanales; family Solanaceae; genus Lycium; species Lycium barbarum. Next base: position 538,171 of record NC_083346.1, on the reverse strand, counting down.
TTGGCTTGAAATGAATTTAAATAGAGAAATATAATAACGTGAATACATATAACTTACTTTAACTTATTTGAGATTCAGGTGTTGTTATTCTATAAACTTATTTGAGATTGAGGATTAGTTATTGTATAAAACTAAGGGATCTTTACAGAAATGGCCAATTGGATGCATTGTTCTTTTTGTAACCGTGTACATAAATTATATACAAATCACACACAATTATAAATATATTATATATAAATTTTACATATACTATATATTCGATGGCCGACTATTTAGATTAGTTCTTCGAAACAACAAACTAATGAACCTATCTTTGCAAATTAATGAACCGCTCTTTGAACCGAAAGTAAATTACAATTTATAGACTATTCAAGGAGAAAAGTGTGCCTGTTTGTAAAAGGATTCAGCGTATGGGCTTCGAAGGTTTAAGCTTTGGGCTGATACTATATGGGCTTTTAGGGAGGGGATGCTTGGGCTCGGGCCAGAGCTAGTCCTAGGATTGGGAAAAATAATCCAACATTTTCCTTAAATAAAAAAAAATAAAAAGGAATTTACCCGATTTAATTTTTGATCTCATTAGAAAAAGTTGTGGTATTTGCTTAGCGTACCATTTTGCTACAGTTACTGTTTTTTTTTTTTTGACCCGCTTTGTGTTTGCTTTCTCCCGAGTCAAGGGTCTATCAGAGACAGTCTCTCTATTTTTCAAGATAGAGGTAAGGTCTGCGTAAACTCTACCCTACCCAGGCCCCACTTGTGGGATAATACTAGGTATGTTGTTGTATTTGAAAAAGTTGTGCAAATATATACTTACGCCATAATTTCTCCTCCGTTTTTTTTTTTTTTTTTTACATAAGCAGTAGAAAATTGAAGATTCATTGCTTATCTATGATTATTATTGGATTAGTTTTGATTAAACACCATTTTTTAATTTTATTGAGTTTGTTTATAGAAGAAAACAAAGCGAGTTAACTGACTTTTGAAGGTTTGAGTTTAATCTAACAATTAAAATTGCTGGGACTGACATTACAAAGCTGAATATCAAAATTGGAGTCACATGGAGTTGATTTGGTCAATTTTGGAGCAAAATGTTACCGCATTTATGAATCCGACTTACAAGGCTGATAAATTGTTTATAACGTTGACTTACAAATTGCATTTATGAAACACGACTTACAAATCACATTTATCAACTAAAATGTGTAAAATGTAAATCGTATTTACCAACCAAGACTTATAAGACAGTTTTATAACCTCGACTTATAAATCACATTTATCAACCTCCGACTTACAATTTTATCAACCGCGATTAACCGTTATCAATTGCAACTTACAACTCATTTATCAGCCTCGACTAAAATCGCAATCTAAGGTAAAAAAAAAAAAAAAAAAACCTTGTATTTACCATCCACTTGACGCACAATTAGGTCAAACTAAAAATTAAGATAAATAAAAAGGATTTAAGTTACTATAGCTACTTGTGGGAATGCTATCCTTTTTTGGGGTTTGGTGTAGAGAATTCAGACATTAAACACACACATACACATCAACACCTACTACAGATTTAAAATGCTGCACTTATTGTTGTGTTAGTCTAAACTCTATTGAATGGAATTTTGTCAGGCAAACGATGTACTTATATTGGGGAAAAGATGTGACGTTTTAATTATTGCATATATTCAACCAGGTTAATTATCAACAGAAGCACCATTATAATTTCAGATACTTCTGGTCAGATTTCACTTCGTAACACTGACCTCCCTTGATTTACGATATTCTGCTTACCTTCCTTATTTTGATTACTTTGTAATAAATAATAATTCTTATAATCTACTTTAATATTATTAATACAAAAATATATAATTGAACATGGGGCTCAGTTGGTTGAGCATGGGGCTTTCATAATGGAAGTCTCAAGTTCGAAACCCCCTGCCTACGACAACAGGGGATTTGCCTTCTGGGTCAAGCTCATCGCACCGGGCTTGCCTAGTGCGAGTTACCTCTCCTGTGTGGTTTGCGAGCTATTGTACAGGAGCTGGGTTTACCCTATGCGCACCCGAAGGGTAGCGGCTGCGGGTTCCCATGTCATAAAAAAATAAATATATAATTGAACTAATTTACCCGTCAAACTTGAGAGCCAATATGCTGAAGGGGTTCTAGAGTAATGGTAAATTAGTCCAATTATATATTTTTATATTAATAATAAATAGGTTATAAGAATTATTACAAAGTAATCAAAATAAAGGAGGTATGCGTAATATCGTGACTCACCAGAGAGATTCGTGTTACGAAACGAAGTTTGAGAAGAGGTCTTTGAAATTATAAGTTACTTTAATGATAGAGAACACATAACATTTTAAACAAACAACAAAATCATTAGTGTCCAAGACAATTCTGAACATTTTTGGAATTATAGGGCTCAATAATGAGCACTATATCCGATTTTTGTAGGAGGGAAAAAACTAAAAAAAATCGATAAGAAAAAAATCATTTAGCTTGAATTTGGTGTAATTTATATGCTCTGTGAATGAAATTATAATTAATTGAAGCATATAAACCTAATATTCCCCGTATAGGCAGCCCGGTGCATATGAACTGTTTTGTTGGCTAACAGAGTTATTTAGGAATTATAGTCCAGAGTTTATAATCCTGAATTTATTATCACGAATCTCATGCGGGATAAATAATTCCCAAATTTTTGGTACAAAATGTCTATCGATATTAGCTAACTAGTACACATAACTAAATACAGGATAAATAAAATTTGAAATTTTATATCTGGATTAATATTCTTATCTTGATAACCAAACGATCCCTAAGTTAATTACAACTATATATATACCAATTGTGTTTGATAGAAAAAGCAAGGAATAATGAAGCAATTTATTAGCAAGTAAAGATAACAACCACTATCTTATCACAATTCACCTACTCAACATATTTATCCAAACATTTTCTTAATAAAAAAGATCCTTCACTTTCATAAACATAAATCTTGGTTTCCATTAAGCCAAATGGATGTCCAAACTAAAGTTAATCACATGATTTCCTCAATCAATTAATCCCCCTTTGAATATATCGAATCTCATTGCTATTTTAATTTAAACATTTCAATCAACATATACTTTGATTATTTGGATACCACATATCTATATATGTCTTGTACTTAATTTTTTTCCACATGAATTCCTCAATCAATTAACCCCCTTTGAATATATCGAATCTTATTGCTATTTTAATTTAAACATTTCAATCAACATATACTTTGATTATTTGGATACCACACATCTATATTTGTCTTGTACTTAATTATTTTTTTTCTAAAAGAAGTAGGCAAAATAAGTTTTGTCGTCTTACCAAAAACATCATGTATAATTAGAAAATTGCCACTATATGGCAAGTGTCACCCAACTAGCACAAGCTTCATATATAGTGTATATGTTTTCTTTTTTCTTTCATTTTATCTTCATAAGTTCGATAAGATCATTCATACTTAAAAGCAAAGATGAGCTAGGTTGTTAAATCTTTCTATAAAGAGTTTTGATTCCTTAAACTTGGAATACTTTTTATTATACTTTTAAGCCACTTCTCATGTTTGAACTATTTCTTTCCAGTTTTGTGTCATCAATACCTCATTTTCTTGGTGTTTTACCAATGACTTGTTAGTAAGTTTACCAAAAGCCAATGTTTTAAGGAGTGTTTAACGCTCAAGCAATTATTTAGTGTTAAGTAAGAGGGTTTTTCAAAGAAAACATCATAGTCCATCCCTAAGATTATCATGGCTAATCCAATTTATACTTCTCTTCTACCCACCCCACATTAAAGAAAGAAGAAGAAAAACGAGCCCTCTACCCCAACTCTTATTGTTATTAGTATTTTAATAATTATTTGGTATTCAAAATTTACTACTTCAATTATATAATTTAGATTTGTGTGGCGTGAGATTGTTAAAGGGGAAGCACTCCATATATACCACACGATTGACTTAGATTCGCGTGACATAAGACTCATTAAAGGGGAAGCGTTAACACACAAGTATTTCCATTTCCAGAGCTCAAAACCCGAGACCCATTATTTATTTATTTATTTATTTTTGAAGTATATGGGGCTAGCTATAGCTATGAGACTTGGTCACCTACCACTTCTCTGCTGCTTAAGGAAAGCTTCACAAGGCAGATTCTCCATATGAGGGTAGGAGAACTTAACTTTTTGTTCTTTTGTTAGCATTTGTCTTTCTTATTTTACTTTGACCATATTTTCTATTTATAAAACTGTCACCTAGCTCTCTACATTTTTTTGGTTCGATCTATATATAAAAGACAATCTTCACCAATATTTCATAACTAAACAATATATTATAATAATAGAAACGTTAAGAATCGGTCTACTAGCTTTTTTTAAGTAATGGAGTCGTTTGTTAAAAGAGAGAAGAAAAATGTTGGAATATGTCAAAGTTAAAATAAAACAAATGGGAATTCAGAAATATCATTAGGCACATTGTTAGAGGCACATTTGAAGTTTAGATTCGAAATTCAAGTCCTTTTAAGTTACTGGATTTTACATTAATTATTTTTTACACAATCAATGAATTTTCTTAAGAAAAAATGCAACGTTTAAACCAAAGCTACTCAGTTTGACAGAACCTATAACTCGTATTCAAGCTTCGCCATGCATACCCCCTGGTGGTATATTAGTTATAAACACAGGCTGAGCCGGCCTATATTTGTTGTTTTTTGCTGAGAGTTTGCTTCATACCAAGAGAAGTTCTCTTTCTATAATCCACTTTTTGCGGCCAATTTTGCTTATAAGTAAGGAACTCTTTTAAATACCTTTCATTCTCCTACATATTATAGAAACTAGTCCCACATATATAACTACTTCCTTTCCTTAAAACCTTAATATATATCACCACTAGTTATATACATTGTGTTAAGTCCTTGCACTAGCAAGAAGATATATACATAGCAACTTATAGAAGAGAGAAAAATAAACAAGAAAATGGCAGGGTTTGATGAATTTGGTGATGAAGAACATTATTTTCTTGGCCATCATACTGATGCTGTTATCTTTGAACTTAATAGTTTGCAGAACCAACTCAAAGGTTTTTTCCTTCCTTCCTCACCCAAAAGCCCTTCTGTATTCTATTTTGTTGTCATTTTTTTTCCAGATATTTCTTGTTTGTGATTATACTGTATGCTAATTGCTATAGAAGTGTGTGTCCTTAGAACTAGTTCAAGTTGTTTTACAATCTTGCTTTGACCGTTTTCATTTTGTGAAATCTTATTTAATTTCACTTTGATGATGCGTGTTTTTACTTGTTACGTTTCGGTTAAGATTGAGTTAAATTCAGTATCTATTATCTCATACCAGATTATCCGGTCCATTGAGGCTTAGGGAGATAGAATAATCGCCTAGTGTATTTAGTCTCCACTAAAGTTTGAATCTACTTATGGTTCTCCTTCCGTTTTTGTTGATCACTATGCACATCCTCGGATACATTAGTTGTTTAACTTAATGAGTTAGTCTCATGATTCTTCTCCCACTTTATTGATCACTATGTCACACCCGGGAATGCTTAACTTAATGTTAGGAACAAGGTTCCCGTTGTGTTTTTACAACCATCAACCTTGCACTTATGGGCCCCTTTAACTTGATTGCTATTAAGGATTAATTTTTTTTTTTAATTTTTAAAATAAATCTTGATCTTCTCTTTTTTGATGAAACAAAGTTACACATGGGATTTTACTTTCTTTTTCCTTCATTTTTTTCTGGGAGTCTGGGGAGGAGGGATGAGGCCTGGGGTGAGGCATGAAAATATTGCATTTTTATTCTCTCTATTTGCATCTACTATTTTAATTTAACTAGCTTTTTACCACATTTTTCATATATATTTTCTTGAATTGTCACATTCGTTTTGGAAAGGAGGGAATGCATTAAAAAAACTCAGGGGGTGTATTTTATATGCAAAGACAAAGATATAAGTATGTTATAACCATATTTATGCGACTCGGTGCGGCCAGATAACGTAACGGAAGAATATATGTTTTTCCATTGAAATTAATTTATATGCACCGGTCAATATAATTTTTATAATATCAGGTCACTCAAAAGACATATACAAATAACTCTTCATAAAAAGTAGGATTATGATTTTGAATAAAATAGATTACCTGTTATAACATATAAGAATAATATTATAGGGTAAAAATTCTTTAGATCATCCATATATCTATAAGCTAAACTCTTTTTTATTTGGTTGCAAGAATAGCTTTTTTCAACTCTAGTTTCCACTTTACACAATAGGAAATTCAGGGGTTCGTGTGTTTTTAATTGGCTAACATAAAAAAACATAGTGGCTTTAGGTAAGCTTTCATTTTCATATGTAATTGATTTCAGTGGCTTTCTGAAAAACTTGGATTTCAACTGAACTATTTTCATTTTAGCAATTGTTCTTTTTGTAACTTAAAGGGAGACATTTGTGATGCCTATATTTTACATTTAGAAACATTTGTAAATTCCAAGTTATTGAATTACCTTCAATTTTTTTATTTTGAATATTTTTCAGAGAAGGATCGAGAACTTGGAGCGGCACAAAGTGAAATAAAAGCTTTGAAAGCAACAGATGTTCTCAAAGACAAGGCACTTGAAGAGGTACTCTCAATGAACGGTTAATTTCAAGTATCATCATTGAACTTTATTCACTATAGCAGGGAAATTAAAAAAAAAATTGTCATATTGAGCAATTGAAATTAATACATTATTTAAAACATTGAAGTTACTACGTACATACTATAACAATAAAGTCACGAAACTACTTTAGTCACATTAAAGTAACTGAACTAAAAATAAAGTTAAACTTTTACCTTCTATAATGACAAAACCTACACATTAAGGCAACTTTACTGGTATAAAAGGTAAGATTTTGTAATTATACTTTATAATGGGCAAAGTTGAGTCATTTTAATGTGACAAATAGTTTTATAAATTTACTGTTACAATCAGTAAGGTTCAGCGGCTTAACATAACAAAAAATAATTTTGTAACTTTATTGCTATTATAAGAAAAATTCAGTGACCATAATTCTACAAAGATGAAGCTACACAACGCTGCATATTTACTTATTATCTTACAATATTTTCCTTCCAATTCCAATTTTTGTTACAGCTTGGAAGTAAAGTTCAAAGACTGGAAGAAAAACTGAAAATCGATGATACCCTCCTTGAACAAAAGGTTAGTCATTTTATCTATTTTGTTTAGTCTGATTCAGAAGACAGCCATTTAATTTACATACCAAAAAAAGTCCTAATTTGTTTTGGTCCTGATCAAATAATGCAGAATCTTGACTTAAAGATTCTCAGTAATGAGAAGAAAGAAGCTTTGGCTGCACAATATGCTGCTGAATCAACTCTTAGAAGAGTGTATGCAGAGCAGAAGGATGACGATTCACCTCCTATCGAGTCCATTATTGCTCCTCTTGAAGCAGAGATTAAGATGTATAAGAATGAGGTAATGTATCTACAATCAGACCTCTATAACAACGTAACAACATTTCACTATAACGGCTAAATTTTCTTTAGAATCGATTTTTCATGTTATGTTATACCATATCATTTCGTTATAGCGGACAAACAATTATGTCATAGAGAGGTTTGACTGTATGTTGAAATGATGAAATTTCATTCCAAAACTTTCTGTTTTGAGTTGCTATTAACTTGTGTTTTTTTTGTTTTTTTTTCTTCAGATTGCAACATTACAAGAGGATATAAGGGCTTTGGAAAGACAAAACAAGTCAAAAGAAACAGCATTACTTGAAGCAGAAAGGATACTAAAAAGTGCTCTTGAAAGAGCACTAATAGTTGAAGAAGTTCAGAATCAGAACTTTGAGCTGAGAAGACAAATTGAAATCTGCCAGGCATGAGTTACTAAGCCATAAAATAACAAACGATGTTGCTCAGACTCTTCAAAAATGTCAACAGGTGCGTGCCAGATCCTCCAAAAGTAGTATATTTCTGGAGGATCTGACACAGTTGCAACAACATTTTTGGAGAGTTCGATCAACATAGATAACAAGTTAATAGATAGTAGATAGATAGCATAAACATGATTTGCTCCTCATCTGCAGGAGGAACACAAAATACTTGATAAGACGAACCGTCAAAAGATTTTAGAAGTTGAAAAGCTTACACAAACTATTAAAGAACTTGAGGAAGCAATTCTTGCTGGAGGTGCAGCTGCTAACAAGATTCGCGATTGCCAGAGACAAATTTCTGAACTACAAGTAAAAAAACTGCAAAAATAATCGATCTAAGTCACAGAACTTAATTACTCTTGATCAACTGATTGGAGCTTTTCATGAACATGTAGGAGGAGAAAAGGACATTGGAAAGGGAACTAGCAAGACTCAAGATTTCAGCAAATAGAGTAGCAACAGTCGTGGCAAACGAGTGGAAAGATGAGAATGACAAAGTAATGCCTGTTAAACAGTGGCTAGAAGAGAGAAGGCTGTTACAGGTCACTAGAACAACATATTAATAAGTCTGATTAAATGAGCTATCACACTTAATTAATCAATTTCTCTAAATAATTTTGCACATTTGGATTTTAGGCGGAGATGCAACGACTAAGAGACAAGCTCGCAATATCAGAGAGAACTGCTAAGGCTGAAGCACAAATCAAGGTGAGATTTTGTTTCTACATATATAGTCAAACCTCTCTATAGCAGCACTGTTTGTCCCTTGGGCTGCTAAAACGAAATGTTGTTATAGAGAACATATAATACAACATAATATGAAAGATTGATTGCATAGAAAACATTGTTGATATAGTCAAATGTTGTTATACAGAGGTCTGACTGTATATCCTAATGTTTTGGTCTCTCATCTGTTAAACATTTGCCTATAGGACAAGCTAAAACTGAGGCTCAGGACTTTGGAAGAAGGGCTGAAGCAAGCAACAAGTGTCTCTGTTATTCCTAATGGATCGCTGAAACCTCAAAAAACTAATCATTTGTTTGGTATTTTATCGAGCAATGCTGGATTGAAAAAGAGATCAACGTCTCAACCAAGGGTGTCTACCATTAAAAAGAGTTCCAAGCAGCCAAGTTTAGAAAAAAGAAGAGATGATGCTTCGAAGCAATTCAACAAGGAAGGCTCGGGAGATAGTTTGGTGAAGAAGAGCCTATGGGCTTCTCGAAATAAAGTTGTTGACAGTGCTGAAAAGGAAAATGCAGAAATCAAAGAAAATTCTAATGGGCACGTATATAGCAAGGAAATGACACATATGCAGAAAATCAAGGACAGGGTTGGTGAACATGAAGAGAATAAGAACAACGCTGGAAGCAGTGAGAGCAATGATAACGATATGGTATCAGGATTTTTGTATGATAGGCTTCAGAAAGAGGTACTATGTTTGAGGAAATTCTGTGAGACGAAAGAGTCTGCTTTGAGTGCTAAAAATGAAGAAACCAAGGTGAAGTACATAACAGATATATCACCAGTCCTTTAATTGTTTGTTTACTAGAGTACTTATTTTTTTCCTTTATGGAGTTTTTAGATGCTAATGAAGAAGATTGAGACACTAAACAAAGCCATAGAAGTCGAATCTAGGAAAATGAAGAGAGAAGCAGCTATAAGAGAGAAAGATTTAGTATCAACAAAGACAGATGACAATACAAGAAACAGAAACTCATTAACAAGGTCTGCATTTCCTCCTCTTTTTTTACACTGATTCCTATGCAAAGATCAAATCACTGATCCAATATATTACTTTACTTTTGTTCCGCAGCTCCGTTAGGGTCATAAAATCTTGAAGAAGATATATATGTTGGCAGAAAAAGATCGATCAGACCTTTGTTCATCAGTGTGATATATTCTTACAATCCTTGTATATACAAAACGCAGTTGAGTGAGTAGCTACAGAATAAAGTTCTGATAAACTTGTAAAGTGAGGAACTAATTGAGTCATATTTTGGAGAGTGATTTCATAGTGTTATTAACGCTCGTTGATTTGTTTGGTCCATACCCTTCTTTGATAAGCCGTAACTATTCAAAGATCCCATCATTCATAGTAGAAAGTGGAATACATGCATTCAAGTTCCAGAAATTTGTATTATTTCTTCTGTTCATATAAAATACTACAATCAAGAAACAGAGATTTCATGTTTTTGGGCCTATAATAGAAGTAAAAAACAATATTCCCTCCGTCCCAAAAAGATTGTCTTAGTTTAACTTGGCACAAAGTAAGAAATAAAGGAATACTTTTGAAATGTGTGGTCCAAAATAAGCCTTAGATATTTGTGTGGTTGTAAATCATTTCATAAAGTTAAATTGCTTCTAAATATAGAAAGGTGCCAATCTTTTTGGGACAGACTAAAAAAGAAACGAAGACAGTCTTTTTGGGACGGAGGGAGTAGGTGAAAGTGAAGCTTCATATCTTATAGCGCTCATAATTAAACTCAGGGATGGCAGGTAAAAATGGCCACCCTTCTTAGTATCTCCTTTTACAACAATAACAATGTCTAAATATCAAACAAGTTGAGGTTGACTATATGAATCCTCACCAATGATATTATGCCAAATGAGTGCAAAACTGATACAATATTTTATGGAACAGGCTATGTGTGAATTGTCTGTTCCATAAAATATTGTATCAGTTTTGCCATGAAAGTTGTTATTATTTGACGAACTCGATAGAATTTTAATATAGTGTTAAAAGAGAATCAAGTATTTTTATTTATTTTATTTTATTTAATTATAGCCTTTTTAGGCAAAAACAGAAAAACAAAGATCGAAACAAGCAAAATAAGTAGAAATAACACATATTTCTAGCAAAAAACAGGCGAAACTTTCAAAATTTTGAAAAAGAAATCTCAACTTTATGAACACTAGGGTTCTATCGAGTTCTTCAAATAATAACAACTTTCATGGCAAAATGGAGGTCTAAATGCTCTGGATGTGTTGCTAAATTAAAGAACATACTTAGAATGGACGGCAAGAACGTTACCAAGACTAGGGGAGAGGGAGAATTCCCATGTGCACTTAATTTTGTTATAGCGGGAGTTGGGAAGAACTAAGGAGAGAGAAGGGGGCTTTTGTATATTGTAATATAAGTGAAAGGGACTTAAGTGTATAAGTTGTGAACTACAAAGTTTTTAAAATTATAAAGTAATCTTGGGACCACTGCCCTTAACCCTAAAATAAAAAAATAAAGGGAAAAGAAAAGGAGTGGCCTGTTGCAAATTAAACTAAGGAAGTGGCTTCTTTGCCAAATACTCTCAAGTTACTACCTTTCCATCAAGCCAATTTGTTTTACCCAAAAAATACACAGGGAATTTTGTCCCGTATGTCTTTTCTTATTTGGTATTTAATTTTGTTTGTTCCTAAGTTGAAAGATCCAAATTCATGAATTTGAAAAGTTTATCACTGAATCGCCAAGACTTCCTCTTAAAAAAGGATAAAATCAATGAACTTTTTCATTCGTTCAATATCCTCACTAGACAACGAGGACTGAAATTTTCATGGTCTTTTGAAAGTACTAAATATACAAATATTGATTTTCCTTTTTGCTAGCCTTGTCGAATAACATGGACATAATTATACAAAAAAATAGGATTTTGAAAGAAAAGAAGCCATTTAAAGTTGATAATATATACCATTAAACTTTTCGAAATCGAATTAATCTGAGTAATATATTATATTACGGATAGATGTCAAATTCAAATTATATCTGAAATCCTTGACTTACGGAGTATAAAAAGGAGTAAAGCCATCCTATTCTCCTTCCTCAAAGAACTGATATCTAGAGAAGGGGAAAGGGGTAAATACAATATGAGGGGATTTATTCCTTCGCTAGACCAGGGGAGGGGAGAAGAAGAGTCAAGGAAAGACGAGGTAGTGGTTCTAGTTGTAGGGATTATTTTAATTGATGTGGCTTTTTTTTAGTTGGTTACTCTGCTACATTAGCAGTATTTGAGCTTCACGCTCTGATCTTTTTCAGGAACCGAGTTCTTAGTGCCCAATAGACACACTCTGATGGTTGTTTGAGTGTCAAATAGGAAATATTCTTAGTTTAGGTGCAGGGGTGGAGCTACAGTGTTAAGAGAGGATTCGGGCGAACCCAGTAGCTTTTGCGTAGATCCTATATTTTTACTATAGAAAAACAATAAAGGTAGATATTGTTACTTGCGAACCCACATACACAAATAAACGGACGGTTTAGTGGTAATGAAGAGGCTAGAGAAGCTCTCTCTTTCTAGAGATGTGGGTTTGAAACTCCACCAATGCTTTTCTTTTGGAGGTAACTTTTTCCCTTTTTGCTATCATACATAGATATTCAAAATATATTAAATACTTATACTTGTTTGTTAGTTTGATGGTTGTTATCAGGGGTAGCTCAAGGGTGAAGCTAGTAAAACCTTTGCTTTAGCCCCCCAAACTTTTGAGGCCCCAAAATTTTTACGGATGAATTTTATGATTTTATTTTTTCTTAGACAATATTGAAAATTGTATAAAGAAGTACAAAATTTATATAATAAAATAAGGGAAAAAACTATCTACTTTTTAAGAGAAATATTTTAGAACTTTGAACTAAATTACTCAAAATCTTCATATTATTAAATAAAGTTTTTACAACAATATCTAAGGTAATGTATTTAAAACACATGACTAACATCTTGTTAACTTTAATTAATCCTCACTAATATAAATATTAATAATAATGTTACTATGTGAAGTAAATGCAACAATTATAAAAAAAAAAAAAAAAAGGCAAGCCTAGATTTTTTTGTTTTTATGTATGTGTATATATTTAAGGTCCCGGATTAAAATTTAGCTTTAGGCCATTAATTTTATTGAGAAGCCCTTAGTTTTTATACATTAGCTTGAGGTCGGTGTCTTGTCTTAAAATTCTGAACCCCCAGACCTCAAATCCTGGCTCCGCCTCTGTTTACGTGTCTAAATGGAAAATCATGACAAGTTTAGAAGGCTGTATATGTATTTGGCTAAAAATTTAATCAAATACTCACATTGATGCCATGTTCAGGGCCAACAGAAGCACTGGTACCTCCTCCCAAAGGCAAATCAACCTCATCTACAACTTTGTAAACATAAGTATTAAAAATTACAGTTATTAGATGAAAAGAAGAAAAAAAATAAGGAAAAACTTACACTAGAGTATCAGCAATCCAATCAACCCACGAGTGAGTGCAGTACGAAATTCATTCAGACCACCAAAATGATTGCACAGAAAACGAAAATTGTGTATAGTGGAAGGACTGAAGTAGACAAGGAAAATACGGCCCTTACAGTCAGAGCTAGAGCTAGAATTCATGAAGTCAAGTTTCTTTAGCCATTTGAAATGTAAGAAATTAGGGGGGAATGAGAGATGGAGAGAATTGAGATCGCGAAAGAGAGATAAATAGGAGGGAAATTTAGTTAGGGAGAATACCTTCAACAACGTGATGCCTGCTCCACTTTTAATCCACACCGTACACGCGTCTCCATCTCCACCATAAGATCAAATGAGATTGTCCAATTTAAATAAATTAGATCGCCATTCCTTTTTCCTTTTTGTCAAACTTTAACCAAAAAAATCTATTTACCCATATATATATATATATATATATATATATATATATATATATATATACATTAAACGCTAAGAAATTTGAAAATATCTAAAAAAAAATCTTATTGATAAAGCATTAAATTGTAACTTAAACTACACTGTTACAAATTATAAGAGTAGATAGTTTATAAAGTAAATTAACAATTTAAATGCAATATAACTAAGAAATTTAGCATACACTAATTTAAGATGAACTAACAAATTAGTTATTGTTATAAAATAATAAAGCAAGCAAGAACAATATTGTTGACAAAGAGAGAAGAGAGGCATTCTTTTATTTCTCTTATTAGGGATATATTTACAATGATGGAGAACCTCTATATTTAGAGGGGAAAACTGACCTAATCCCAAAGTCAGTAACCCTAATATTTCTCTTAAAGATAGACATCCACAATAAATAGATAACTATTCATAACACTCCCCCTTGGATGTCTATTTGATATATGATGTGCCTCGTTAAAACCTTACTAGAAAAAAATCCAGTGGGAAAAAAATTCTAGTGAAGAAAAAAGAGTACACAACTCTAACAATACGCCCTTTGGTTGCCTCATTAAAAACCTTACCAGGAAAACCCAATTGGGACAAAACCTTGGCTAAGGAAAAAAGAGTACAATGCGTATTAACTCCCCCTGATGGGTACATCACTCCAAAACTTGAATCTTTGCATTCCAATCTTGTGCACCATCTTTTTGAAAGTTGTAGTTTCTAGAGACTTGGTGAATAAATCAGTCATATTATTGCTCGAACAAATCTCTTGCTCGTTGATATCACCATTCTTCTAGAGCTCGTGTGTGAAGAAAAACTTTGGTGAAATATGCTTTGTTCTTTTATGAATCCACTCTTTAGTTGGCTTATGTATGCTGCTGCATCTTCAGTCTTTGAATAGAGTTGTATTGTTGAAATCACTCCAAGTGCATTCCTGACCTGCTTTATAAACAATTCTTATCTTTATATGATTTGAGTGTCATGTAGAAGAACATCGTATGGCTGTAATCCCTGATAGTCATAGCAAAATATATGAATGCATCAATTGCATAAAGATATGGCACTTCGGGACCAAAGAATTCTGCAAGTTTCTCATTTCAAACAGATAATATACAGCTTTTGAGAACTCTTCAGGAGTTTCCATAATATTCAAGTTGTCAACTTGCACCAACAATATGACAGATTTTGATTTCCACAAAGACGTAAGGATAAATAGAGTCATTTGTGCCCTTAGTCAGTGAATATTCATTAAGGTGATAGAATCACATTCACCTTGCTTAAATTGATTCATATAAGACTTATGAACAAATTTCTACAACTTCTATATGCTTCAGGAATTTAAAATTCTTTAGGAATTTACATATAATTTTGTCAAGTAATTCATATAGGCTGTGACAACATCTATTTCTATTTAAATGATGTGACATCTTCTGGTGTCTGGACAGCAGGTCCAATAAGCTTTACACTTACCAATATGTGTCATTTCACTTGATAATAATTTCTACGTTAGCATGCTTTATATACGTAGAATTCAGATCCTCACAATCTTTTACAATATTGCACTATATTGTACCAAAGATATCGTTGACGATATATTATTTGTATCGGTTCGCAATATGACATAACTTATTGAGATTTCATCACTTTAATTATTTTCGGTACCTAAACCTCGCATGAGGTTTCATGAAGTGTTATGTCGTATGCTCTTCAAGAGCACATTGCCTCCTTATTATGACCATTTTGATCATTTGCTCCTCTCCCTTTTCAAGGATTATTGCGTTTGGAACCGATTAGTCTACCATGCTTCATGCATGCTGTAGACTCTGTCCTTCAGGGACATGAATTTAATAGGAGCATTTTGCATTTGAAATTAGAAATTAATTTTGGATCAGCAAATGCTTCTAGCATTTGAGTTGAATTATCTTTTGAATGAGGATCATACTAATGATAATTCATAACATATTCCTCAGTTGCTTATTCTCTCCCCCTTATATTAGAAAAATTAACATATATCTCATCTTCTTTGGGGAATCCATCTTTGTGCATCATGGTAGATTAATTAATCATATTCCACACATAAAAAACTATTAGATGGAAATATCTGGTTTCTAACCCTGAACCACTTGTGAGGGGAGAATTTATCATAATTTATTGGTCTGGAGCATACAAGTGATGTTGTATACAATATATCATATCTCAGACCAGCACATGAAGCTTTATTCTGATAAGCAACAGTTTAGCTACTTATTGGAGGCATTTAACGCCAAATCAGCTTGGATATAAACCAGCATTATCAAGATGGATTGTCTCGATTACTTAATCTTGTGCTCTTAACTCAATTATTTTGAGCAAGTAATTTTGTAAATGTCAAACTGCATGTTGATAATAAACACACATGTGATCATCTCATTGATGCATCTATTTAAGATGTCACATAACAGGTGAACAGGCCCATATTCACTTTTTATATTTTTTCAGAATTTAGGGAATTCTATCCCAACATTAGCCAGTATAATCAATTTATCATGAGAACAAGCAACAAAAATAAATTCTTGAAGAACTTCTAGTTCTTCAATATATATTAGATACTCAATCTGCACATTATATTTGAATCGGGATGGCTAAACTGCTCATGCCCACCAATAATTTATTTATGCTAGTAAACTTCAAGTTTACCATGCCATGTGCTATTTGTTTTAGTAAACTTTTGGTTTACTATGACACGAATTTTATATCAATATAAACTTCTGGTTTATTGTTCATGTGATTCATCATGCTTATATTTGTAGCACAAATCGGTTCACCTTTCATATACATATTTCTTACCCGTAGTAACTTGAAGATATTAAATCTTTCAATCTTTTGTAGTATTAATCATTTTTATCAGTAAACTTCGGGTTTACTACAACTTGTGTTTTGATCATAACAACTTTGTATATTACGATACAAGATGAATGACATGATAGTATAGCCTTTAATTTATTCCTCATAATCATATATTGTTTGGACACTACTGGTGTCGTGATTCTAGTAGACAAATAATTAGGCTCTTCTGGAGACCTTGATCATCAATTTTATACTATCAAAATATTTCTTAGACACTTTTCAATGTCTTACTACTTCAGGAGTAAATTTCAAAGTTAAACTTTTTCGGGAGAAAAGTTCAAAACCTTACTACTTCAGGAGTAAGTTGACTACTTTGGGAGTATACTTTAAATTTTACTACTTCATGAGTAAATTTCAAATTCTTACTATTTCGAGAGTAGATTTCAGGATTCTGCTACTTCAGAAATAAATAATAAAAAATTCAAAATATTTCTTCTTAATTATTTTATCTCTTCTATAGGTGAGACGTGATATTTTCACAACAAGAGCATGCCTATATTTATAATCCTTAATATATCATCACATTCACTTCAAGAAATGGATCTGTATTTGTAACATGTATCAAACGTTTTCATTCTTCAAGAATGGGACATCATAATCATCTGAACGTGCCTTACAAATAAACAAACAACAACCCAGTGAAATCCCACAACGTGGGGTCTGAGGAGGGTAGAGTGTACGCAGACCTTACTCCTACAAGATAAACAAGTACTTCTTTTAGTATAAAATACACGACATGATATACAGTAAATAAATTCACAAAAGAAAGGTATTTATCCAAAAGTGTAAACAAACTTAAAAACATGCCCTGTGAACCTTCTCCTTTAGCCTCTGTAATTAACAAAAATTACTTCCAAATAAATATATAAGAGACACATACCTCTGGAGTAATATGTTTTAAAAAAAAAAAAACAGATCCATGACAAGAGAGCATTAGTTCAATCTCCTTATCACCGATAAAAGAAAATAAAACAAAGGAAAGTTCTTACTGATCTCCAATAAGGCATGCAACAGTTGGCTTCAAGTTCTCAAACAGGGGAGTGATTAAAACAAATACCTAGAATATAATTGACACAGTGAAAGATTATCAAAGTAAATACTTATCTTGCACTCGTGTAACTCCAAGAATAACACTTGATTAGAAAATAAACTCAACATTATAGAGTCTCGTGCTGATAACGTGTTATAAAATAATAAAACAAGCAAGAACAATATTGTAGACAAAGAGAGAAGAGAGGAATTCTTTTATTTCTCTTGTTAGGGATGTATTTACAATGAAGTCTCTATATTTATAGGGAAAACTGACTTGATCCCAAAGTCACTAACCCCAATATTTCTCCTAAAGATAGACATCCACAATATATAGATAATGTAATTGTATAAGCTTTCACTTTGTAGATTTTTTTTGATATTTTTGAGTAAAATTAACAGTAGATTAATACTATAAAATTTGAGTAAAGAGATCAAATATAAAATAAAATGCAAAACCAAGTAGATCTTTTTATGTTTAAAATAAATAAATCAAGAAAGGAACAAGAAGAATAAGCTAAGAACACTATGCACAACACCAAAAATCCAAGACAATGCAGAATATGACAGTTGTGCTATTCCGTTTCGAACTCATGACCTTCACAAAATTATGAACCCACTAGACCATCGCGCTACGGGATCATTTTGTGCCTATGTGGATTCAACTATGTTTATATCGGCTATCTACAGAATTTAACCCATACAAAGCAATGATTTTTTCAATGAAGTGGGTTCATTTTAACCCGCTTGACCCTATGTTGGTCCGCCCCGGGTTACAATTGAGTACAATAATTGGAAAAGAGAAACTAATACCACCTTGGATGAATATAAGATTTTCTGAGGTTAGATTGGGTCAACCTCAGAAAATATAAAACATCCTAGAACAAAAATAGAAGAAGATAAAGAAAAAATTGAATTTTAGCATCATAATTACAAAAACTCAAATCTTGGCAAATCAATTAGCAAGAACTTGAATTGATTTGACATCATAGAAAATAATTTAATAGCAAGAATATCAAAATTTTATTGATTTAGCAGATCTCAGATCTAGGATAATTGCTAACAAAAAAAGGTTTATAAAAGCAAAAAAAAAAAAAAAACTTGATTTAACATCATAAAAAGATGTAATAGCAAGAACATCAAAACTTGATTTAAAAAAAGAACACGGACAAAATGAAAATTGAGAAGAACACATAGAAAAAGAAGATGAAAAGTAGAAGTACAAAAGAAGGGAAGTAAAAGCACATGGGTGGAAATTTAGTGTTTTATTATTTAATCAAGATATTACTTTATTTCGAATGCCTAAACACTTAAACTTAAAGATAACAAGATTCAAA
Source organism: Lycium barbarum (assembly GCF_019175385.1). Lineage (NCBI taxonomy): Eukaryota > Viridiplantae > Streptophyta > Magnoliopsida > Solanales > Solanaceae > Lycium > Lycium barbarum. The sequence goes on along the minus strand of NC_083346.1, from coordinate 519,314 downwards.
CAAACAAAATTTATTTTGGGACACTTTACAATCCCTAAAATGACGATTCAAACGTTTAGGTATACTTGATGTAATGAGCCGACATTATTGGCCGCAAAAAAAGATATCAAGTTTTAAATAAAATATTGATATTTCAGAATTTTTAAACATGACTAATCTTTGGTCAAAGTATGAAAAAAACGTGAATTTAAGAACTTTAAAATTGTATAAAAAAAAAGTATAACCTCCATTACGCACTAATTTAGTGCGCAATATGACTTAACTGTAAATTAAGGATAATTTGGTTACTTTTCTTTATTGGGTTATTTTGGTACCCGGATCCACTTTTGGGTCATTTAAGTTGCGGACTCCTATTACTTGTTACACCGTAGATGCTACATTCTTTTTTGTGTAAATCTTAAACTTTTTTTTTTTTTTTTTTTTGCATTTTTATAGATGTGGTTTTGTTGCTCGCTTCAGTCTCTGGTATATATTTACTAGATGGCCATGTCCGTGCATAGCACGGGTGTATATTCAACATCATTGTTTGTAATATTCACAGAGTTACAATATCACTGAATATTTTCAGCATCGAGATCATTTCATGCTTTTAATACTTCAAAACATCTACATGAATGAGGAACAAAATTCAACTCTATATCCAATAGAGTATGAAATATCTATTGTGCCTATTGAGTACTTGCAAAATAGTACATTCTTCGGGCTTTCATGAAAAAAACCATTTACAAGATAATAAAAGAAGCACCCTTTTGAAATTCGACTATTAAAGCTCTGCAGTCATAGCCTTCTTTTCCAGCTCGATAAAAATATTGGAGCCCGCCATTATAGAGCATAGCCGAGGGATGAAATTTGCATAATCTATCCAAATGAAAAGAAAGAATTTAATAAAAGTAAGAAATAAGACACAATGTGAAGCAAGATTTCGGTAGCATACCTAAATCAGTAATGTGTTAGGCATGTTAAGGTAAAGAGAAACACTACCATGCTACCATAAAATAAATAGATATTCGAACTATAAGTTGGCAGAAGAAACCTAATGGGTGCAAGATGGCATAGCTTTAAATCTTTCATGTGGCTTATGCATCATACTGGCAATTAGTGAAACAGCAACCTATAATTGAAATAAAGAAATGCACATCATATTGCGTTAAATCTTCAAGTTCAAATGTTTGCTCAAGACCTTGTCCCACTAAGAGGAAGACGGGGGACTCAGTTCCTTATGACATTTTATATGATTTCTCCTTTATGAAAAACCGATGAATTACTTATGAGTAAGCAAAGTACGCAAAAGCTTCAAGTAATTCATCTGAAAAGCAAAGCTACAGCTAAGGAGGCACATAAAAGCTTTGAGGAAAACTAAGAATATAAAAAAGTTGAGCTAGAAATTATTTTTGAAGGGGAATGATTAGCAATTGATTAGAACATGTACCCTAAAGGATTTAGAGAGAAAGCACACTATTTAAAGGCCCTCTGGATAATATGCCCTCCTGAAATTTGCTAGTTAATGTTTCATGTTTGTTTGGTTCTTCATTGTACATTGATGCTACTACTGTATACTATACTTTTATCTCCATATAATATTTATCAAAAGGCCATAAAATCTCAATCAACTGTTCATGTTTCAAAATGATAAGAGACATGATATGCATATATTCTTAAACTCACCATTATTTTCTGCTCGACAAATGATTTGGTAGACAAAAAACATATCACTCACCTCTAATATTGCAACTCTCCTTTTTTCCTTGCACCTTTTTTTCTTTTTTCTTGCAAGAGTACCAATGTTATTGTTGAGCGAAATCCTCTCTATTCGCCCCTTTCTATACACTATCGAACTTATGACTTCATGAACAAAGCTAAAACAATATAACATAAAGAACTACTGTATTTTGAGAATAAATTACGGTGGGTAGAATTAATTGCAAGCTAAGAGTACCAAAGAAAAAACTGACTTGTAAAGCCACCAAACAAAGGGGTGTAGAAAGATACAGTGGAGCAGAGCAGAAGAGAGAAGCTCCTTAAGAGGGCAGAAAGAATACACTATTAAATGCCCTTTAACCAGCTAAAGGTTGTTTGTGATGTAAAATAGCAAATTACTAATTATCTCATTATACATACCGGAGAAAGACAAAGGGCTTACTCTACATTATTTTGTTTAGCATATATGGTCCATCTAATTTGCTGACATAAGTGATCCTGTAGTAGTTGTCTAGTTGCTTTAACTGTCAAAGAAAAGACACAAAAATCAGCAAGCATTTAGAAAATTTGCTTTAGAGTCAAAGTAAAAAGTATGAACAAAATACTTGAAGGCCACAGGTTAATAGCAGATGATGCCTAAAGTAATCCAAACAATAAGAGGCTCCTATGAAACAGATGCATATGAGAAGTTTACATTATTAGAAAACAACCAATGCCCTGTGAAGTAACACAACTAGAGGGAAAAATAGAAGGATCCCTTGGTCATGTTTCCATATTAGTTAGGCACACTTTAGAAGAGAAACTCACGAAGCAATATTTTGACAAACTCCTTATAAACAGTGTTGCACCAGGAAAAAAAATACTATAAATAAATGACTAAGATAATTTGTTATAACATTTTTATGCAGAGACTCATCTTGAAAAAAGTTAAGGAATTTGAGTTACTTTTGTTCTATCTTTCATGTAGTGCCCATTGAAGCATGCAAGTAGAAGTAAAAAAGAAGCTAGTTGTCAGGTCTTCTTTTACCTCCAAATGTTCCTAAAAATAAGATAATAAAGGTAAGTTGGTAAAATTATGACTATGGCTCGACCTACGGGGAGAGTGGTGGGCAGGGATTCTCTACACCTTTCTGGGAGAGTTTCCATGATCGTCCTTAGTTAGCCGACGCC